>NC_089800.1:73412871-74140371 GCF_029633855.1 Hoplias malabaricus
TTTATGCAAGCAGTATTAAAAGCCACAACATTGAGTTCATCTGGGTTTCACAAATTTAAACAAAAGCTGACAAAATACACACAGCAAAAACATTCATTCATTCATTGTCTGTAAGCACTTATCCAGTTCAGGGTCGCTGTGGGTCCGGAGCCTACCCAGCATTACTGGGCGCGAGGCAGGAACACACTCTGGAGGGGGCGCTAGTCCTTCACAGGGTGACAAACACTCACACACTCTGGACACCTATTTGGACATATTTTGGACTGTGGGAGGAAACCGGAGCACCCGGAAGAAACCCACTCGGACACAGTGAGAAACTAAAAACAAGCAGTCAAATTGGAAATAAAATATTTCAGAACTTCAGAATTATTCAGAATCAGATTATTCAGAATCAGCCAGAATAATGCTTAATGATGCAAGGAAAGGGAGGACGAACCTAGCAGAACTTTTCGCTCTGTTACAGAGCATTCTGTGCATGCCTTCAAGCCTCTAACAATGAACTGATTTCTAGCAGACCAACCTATTCTTACCGCTCTGTGATACTTCTAAACTGACACATTTCCTTTGTCTCAGCTCAGTCTCATTTTCTGTTCTGTTTTGTTGTATTGATGTAAAGGGATGTAATGGAGCTTCTTTGTTGACGTCCAGCTATCGCTCTCCCGCCCTTGTACACACCCAGACAAATGACATGGTTTCCTTTCATGGATTAGTTTTAGGTATTGCAGAAACTCCTCCACCCTGTTATTCTTAGGTTTCCCTGATGATAATGGGCTGAAAAAACCCATTCATTTTATTGAACTGTATTGTGGATGTTTAGTGTGTACAAAATCAGTGACTTTATCTGTCACTTGTATAAAAAAGTGAATATAGGTGAGTTCCTAAAATATCAAAAGGGATAGAGTGAATGTGGAAGGTCAAACGCCAACGTGTCAGACTGTCTCCATCAGATCAGACACAGCAGTTCTTAAAGCTTTCATCTTTGTGAGATCAAGGTTCACTCATGCTTTAGATCGAAAAATAAATCCACAAGTGGTTCTTTCCATCTTTCCATTGTGAGAAGAGAACTCAGTGCTGGGTCTAGAGCAGTGGTTCCCAAAGTGCAGGGAGATATTTGGGTGTGTTACTTATGAGAAGTTAATTTAAAGTATTAAAAATTAATTCCAGTGGAGTTGGGGGTGGGCTCAAAAAGTATTTTCATCTACACGAGGGATTTACAGCAGAAGGTAAAATATTTAGAGCTGGTCTTGAATATTCAGATATTCTTTTGCTGGGTAGGGATTCGGTTTATAATTTTGAGATTCAGATATTTGGATAAATAGGGTGATAAAGGCAACCCTCTACTCCATGTATTCAGCCTTGTCACCACAAAAGCAACCTACTTACAACGAAGCATGGCAAAGCTACAGTTAATTTTTTCAGCTTTAGACCTCAAATTAGACCCCCTCCACGAAGCTCTGGTTTATTTGTGTACACTGTGCTTTTAGTGGCATCGGTGTTCGGTTTCTAATTTTGAGATTCGGATATTCAGGGTTTTTTGGGAGGGTGGGGTTATTTATTTATTCGTTTTTTGATAAATGTAATTATTGATAATGGCAACGCTCCACTCAACCCACATTCAGGCTCCAGCAGTAAACACAGTGCTCTTCCTGCTCCGCCCATATTCAGGCTAATCAACATAAAAGCCTTTGTGTAAATTAAGCCTAAAATAATAAAGAACAACCTAACATGCTAAAACAACACAGTTACAACAAAGCGAGGAGATACCGCAGTTCATTTTGTCAGTTTTGTGCCTGAAATTAGAGCACCTCTATTCAAGCTGGTTAACCTGTGTATACTCTGTGCCCTTAGTTAGTGAGCTAGTTAGCAGGCTAGTGGGCTAGTTAGCAGGTTAGTGAGCTAGTTAGCAGGCTAGTGGGCTAGTTAGCAGGTTAGCATGCTAGTTTGCAGGTTAGCAAGCTAGTTAGCAGGTTAGTGAGCTAGTTAGCAAGCAAAGCCACGCTGTGAGCCACAGTGCATCCTGGAGAGAGGGATATTAAAGCAGGTGTCAGAAGCGGATTTTGTTAATGACAACAATATTCACTGAATATCCCCTAAAAATGATATTCAGGACAATCCTAAAAATATTTCACAGCGTTCCTTTTAAACCATTTTTAAAATCAGTATTTTAACAGAATGTCAGTAGAGTTTGTAGATTATTTTCAGGAATGTGACAAGTTTAATTATTAACATTGTCTAGCACATGTGATTGTAGCCTAAATAACTCCTAGCTTTCTCAAAAGTGTAGAGGAAATATCACTTGGAATATGGTTTTTCCCCATTGAACTGTTAGTGTGAGGAAGCCAGCAGTTTATTTTTGTGCGTACACGTTTCTAGCTGTTTTATGTGTCTGTGAGCATCCAGTGCTTATCCCGAACATAAACACAGCTCACACCCTTTGAACAAGCACATATGTTAGATGTGGAAGAAACAAGAGTAGAGACCATTAGTGAGTCTTTCTAGGTGTTTTTTTTTCTTACTGATGTGTCCCCATTAACTGATGCTGTTATACTCTTTTTGGGGTTGCTTGTGTGTGTGTGTTGTGCTTAGCCTCACAGTGTCAGAAAGCCAGATTTCTTTTCTTTCTTTCATACAAAGACACACACACCAGCTTGAGACTTGCCTTATTCTTAAATAAGAAAAATAAGATAGACATTTGGTGTGTGTGTGTGTGTGTTTTTGCTTGTTTTGTATGTGTGAATGTATGTGTATAGATGCATGTAATTACACGATTTTCTCCATTTCTTGCCTGAATTTCACAGCAAAAACCTCTGTTCTTTGGTCGTGTGGAATACAGGTAATACCATGGTACATAAACATGTGTGGTATTTTAGAATTATGACATGTCTGCGGTTTCCGATTTGTGTTCTATGTCTGTTGAGTCAATTCATTGCCAAATGAGCTCCTCATCCCTATGTATTTAAGAGAGCTACAGGGAGGGGGCACTGTAGGAGTTCACCAACAACACTCGTCCACTTGGTCATCAGCTGGTTCATTTGTATTCACTGTAAGCGCCACCAACGGAAGCCTGATCATGTAGGTAGAATATAAGGCGCATATAGTCATGGTATTACAGTAAATGAATGTATGAAACCGTATGAACGTGAGAATGTTATAGTGGGGCGACATGTAGTGTCTCTGTCACACAGCTTGGGTTCCAGGACACATGGGGGGCTTCTGTCATGTTTCCACTTGGTTTTCATCCTGTTGTCTCATCTACTGACCCTATCTGGTAATCAGAGATTCAGCTTACTTTCAGTTGCATTCTGTCTCCTAGGTTACAGTCCTTGCCTTTTTAAAGGAAAGGGACATTTGACTTGAAATGCAAAATTACAAACCACACACAGTTGTCTTTGTGAGACTTGAAGGGCAAGTGATTTTGAAAAGGGCTTCAGGAAAACCACAGGAAACAAATTGAAGTGGATTTCAACAAATATATTTCATTTGACAGCCAGTAAATGCGTCGACGAAAGCTGAATAACATTCATTCAATCCAGCATTATCATGGTGCAGAATGAGCAACTGCACAACTAATGTGTCTCATTGGATTAATATGTGCACATGGATGTGTAAAGAGCCTGTCAGAATTTAACAGGAAAACTCTCAATGACTGTAGCCAGCTTAGCTTCAGAGAGCACCAGCTGAGACTAGCTGCAGGTGTTGTCAATTTATACTGATGTATTGATATATATTTGTAATGAAACATTGAAATGTTTTAAATTATAAATCAAATTTTTTTAACTGCTCATTCCTCCTAATACATCAAAGCTACTGTGCGTATACCAGTCTACACATGGAGCTGCAGGCCAGCCTTGTTTTGCTTAAGCCAGATATACACTGTACAGTTACAGAAATCGTGTTCTTTGGTGACAGCTCATAATGTATAGTGCCACCGAAAAGTTGACCATTTCAAACAAGCTCCGTCCACACAGATCTGTTTATTCTCCATCTTTGAAAATATCTCCAACCAGATGAATACAAAAATTGCTGTATTATCACACCAGTCCAATAGGGGGCCATAGTACCACTTAAAGAGAGACATCAAAACACCATGACGCATGAGAGAAACACAGAGGTGTTAATCCCAAATCACTTCATACTTCCTGTGTAGTGCACTACGCCAGTCGTGAAATTACTGACTCTAGATCTTAACAGTGCATTATAAATTTCTAATATAGCATTTATATTTATCCATATCTGGGAATGTTAAATCTAGTGCTAGCTACATATACACTGTAGTATAATGACTTATATTCTTTACTATAGAGGGAGTCCATGACCCTGAAATGGATTAAGCAGCAAAGATGATGATGATGACTATAGAGGGAGTGAGGCACAATTTGAATTTCAGTCAGAGACAGACACACTGTGTGACACCAGCTTTTCCAGAAACATCCACTTTTCTGAGTCCACACAAAATCTGTCACAAGGTCATTGTCAAAGATCTCCACGTTGGAGAGCGTTTTTCTGAAACCTCAGTTTTCAGTGTCCTGAAGCTCCATTTCCTGTCGACAGGAGCCAAAAACACAGACAAAACTTTTCAAATGTTTCAAAAATAAACAGATCTGTGTTGACGAGGCCTCAAACTCATGTCTGTCTTTGTTTTGTAATTATGTAAATAAATTAAAAACATTCCTAATATATTTTTATTATCTACAGTATTGTTAAGTACAGTGGAACCTCTACTAACGAACGCCTATACTAACGAACTTTCCAAGATACGAACCAGGCATTTGAATATTTTTTGCCTCCACCAACAAACCATGACTCTAGAAACGAACCCGAGCCTCCGCTGAGCCGGCGGCTGGAAATGGCCACTGACCCCAATAGGAGTCTCCCAGCGCTCTCAGACTTGAGTGAGCGTTTAAGATTAGCAAATTGTAGTTTTAGCAATTTAGCATTAGTGTAAATAACAGACATCAAAATTGGTGCTAAGTTAAGCCGTATCTACGCTTCGTCTCCCCACATTCACCCACCTACTCTCCGTTATTCCACCCACCCCCCACCTCCCGTCATACAGCCAGTGCCTGTGTTACTCCTCCAGCCAGTCTTCAAGGTAGCGATGTGTAAACACTTAAAACTTTTTTTATTTTATTTCTTTTTATTACTGTTACCACTGTATTTCTTTTTTATTTTTAGTAATGCTACATGTATTTTTTTTTACTAATTTGAGAGTTTTGTAAACATATATCAGTGCAAAAAGGGTGACTTTAGGGGTGAGCTTGAATGCATTAATTGCTTTTCCATTATTTTAAATGGGGAAATTGACTCGAGAAACAAACTTTTCCACTTACAAACCGGGTCACGGAAAGAATCAAGTTCGTAAGTAGAGGTTCCACTGTATAAGTATATTTAAATGTAGTATTAAATATACAGCCACTCCTTGGATACACGAATAAACATTCAGCAGAAACCATATTGTGAACCTTTAATTTTATTTTTTATTTTTTCCCCCCCCGGGGAAGGGATACTTTACACTACTTTACTCACCCACTTACTGAGCTTAGCAGCAGTACTCTCAGGCCTTGCCCACACATTTCCATCTATTTAAAAAATGTAGGTTGGTGTCTGCTTTTTCAGAAAGAACCTTCATCTACACAAGCAGTGTTTTTGAAAACATCCTTGTCCACCCGAGAACCCAAAATGGCTCAAAAATGCTTTTCTTCTACTCTTTATTTCCTGTTTTACGTACTCTTCTCTTTTCTCTTTTCCTTGCTTTCACACTCTTCATTCTCTCTTTGGCCTCTCTCTCACTCATTCTCCACTTTTGTGTCCAATATGTATAACAGGACGTATTGGTACGTAACCCCATTGTAAATAGGGGAGCATTTGTAGTTGTATTTTTATATTGTGTCACTTTGGGGAATTGCAGTATTATAGAAACACTACTAGCCATCCTCTAGCCCTTCAGTGGTCAGAGTGGTCTAGCCCTTCAGTGGTCAGAGTGGTCTAGCCCTTCAGTGGTGGATTTTTGTCAACCTAGAAGTAAAAGCCCTGACACTGCTAAGACTCATTTTTGATATCACACTGCTGGTCATCCATATAATCAGTCATCTTTGTGGGATACAGGATTCAAGTCCTACTCAGGAATATTAGACATGCATAGGTGGTATAAAGTAGTTTTACAGTGACATTTCAAGTTCAATTAAGACAGCTAGGTAGACGTTTACGGTAAATGAGATTTAATGTGGGGACATTTTCTACTTCTGAACTGGTTCGGTGTGGCAGCAATGCGAAAACTTAGCCATTCCCGTTTCTGTAATTTGTCTGTTAATAAACTAAAAGGTTAATTTTGAGTGCTATTTCCAATTGTGTGTAACATGTACCTAAAATCCCAGTGTGTGAATGTGAAAACTGCCTTTAAAATGAGTATTCTTTCACTGCGTTTGAAATACTTTTGTGCAGTGAGAGCTCACATTGTTCTAGATTACAGTATTTTTAGATGATTTTTCTGTTGTGGCACTTCTTGCTTGACTTGGGTTGTCAAACATTTGTGAAGAAACCTCACTTCATGCCTTTTCCTTTCCACTTCTGTTTCCCCCAAAACTCACAAACTCATCCTTACACCCACCACTCACTCACTCTCCCTCTCTCTCTCTCAACCAATATTCTGTTCATGTCTGTCTTCTCATTTCGTCCTTGACCAGCCAAGAATGACACAAACGTTTGACATTGCATTTTTTCATCAATATCAAACTCTCAAACTCACACACACCTCACTCACCCTCGCGTGAGCATGACAGCCAGCCTCTAGCCAAGGCAATTTGTTGCTTACCATAAAAACAAACTGTGGTTTTCTCAGAAATATGCCCAACCTTTTACAGATAAGCTCTCTCTCTCTCTCTCTCAGGACTCACACTGTTCATCCCACATACTTCAAATGCAGCCCAGGGCCTGTAGGGCATAACGCATCTCTGAGTAGCAGAGCTGATCTGGGATCAGATTCCCTGCTGCTTTTACCAATCCCACTCACCATGTCCTGCAAATGATCCAGAATCAGCACAGTTCGTCTGAGAGGATTTTGTAATTTGTTATAATATATCAGGGTAACAGCATTGTCTACTGTCTATAGAGAGAGAGAGATGTTAAGTGTCTACACAAGTGCCCTTCCCAGGACCACCATTCATCTAAAGTTCTTCTAACGTCTTGTAATTTACATGGACAGTATCAGGGTAATATTAAAGGAATATGGGCACATTTTCTGAAATTAAATTGAGGTTGAACCATGTGAACAAATAAATGAATGAATAGAGATGGGTGCTAGCGGCGTGACATAGGACTGGACAGTAGACTGACTTTCATTACAGGTCACTGCTGTCTGTTTAGTGAGTGCTTCTTCAAGTTTTTCAGCAGAAGCAGAGACTTAACACTACCTCTCACTCTCTCTCGTTCACTGCGGACCCACATAAGGTAGTGTCCAGTATTGTTCGTTACCCTCCTGAATTCATTTCTCTACAATAGTGTAGTGCATAGTGAGCAATAAACTGAATGGTGAATAGGGAGCCATTTCTAGCAGAGACTGTGGTCTCTGGAGTGCTTCAAGTTAAAAGCTATCTGTATGACATTTTTATAACATTCTAAAGCAGTTCCCTCCGTTAAATTCTGAGGTGTATAATTTACTATAACTGAAATACAAATGAGAAATGCACTGCAATATTTTTAAAATATACAAAGAAAGTTGTGATGTATTTATTAAATATTACATAGATTTATAGGAGGAGGCTTCATCTACTTGGCAAATTCTGTAGGTACAGACATCCATTGTGGAAATTCTTGGCAGATTTTCTGAGACTGTTAAAATGTTGATATCGATATCGGCATTATAACGTTTTGAAATTAAGAAATATATCATGATATACATTTTGGCTGTATCGTCCAGCTCTAGCCTGATATCCAGGTTAATATCCAGATATCCAGATACCAATGGTTGTCCATAGGTTTGAGTGAATGTGTCGTCCTTTGAAGGACTGGTGCCCCCTCCAGGGTGTATTCCCGCCTTGCACCCAATGATTCAGGGTAGGCTCTGGACCCACCGCGACCCTGAACTGGTTAAGGGTTACAGACTATGAATGAATGAATATATTATTTGGATTCTCTATGGCGTTTTATTCTAGGTAGTCCACTCAGTTTTATGATAACAGTAAATATTTTTTGTTCTTTTGACTGAAACAGACAGAACTGAGCTATATGTAGCTACACCTTCATGTCTCATACATGCATGTATACATTTATACATTTGCAACCACAGGACACTGCTGGAACTTGGCAAATATTGTAGATATTCAAAAACTAAGCCACCGAGGCCTAGCCTATTACAATAATTATGATGATTATTATTATTACTGCGTGTTATATATGTATTAATTTATATATGTACTAATTATGGAGATTCAGAGGAGGTCCAAATCCCTTGCTTGCTAGAACATAGCCCATTGTGTATAAGAGAGTGTGTGTGCATGTGATGAATAGCCTTTGCTCGCCAATGAATTGCTCACGGCGGACGCCACAACTGATCACTGCATTAAACAGTAAGAAGCACAGCCCTCTGGGAAATCAGCCAAACACTGTTCACCTTGACCTAGCTGGCCAGCAGACACGCACACACACACACACACACACACACACACACACACACACACACACACACACACACACACAAACATGCAGGCTTTAAAACCAACCAGTGTTGTTTCACTGAGGCCAAAATATGAACGGCCAGTTAATCTTTTTTTTTTTTCTTTTCTTCCTCTCTCTCTCTCGTGCTCTCAGGTTGCCAGAGGGTCAGGTGGAAGGTGCTGGAACAGCAGGAAAGCTCCGTAGCTTGGAAGAGCAGCTTATCAGAGCCAAGGAGCAGATCAACTCTTACCGCAGCTTACCTGCTGATGGTGAGAGTCCCCTCACACACACACACACACACACACACACACACACACACAATCAGCATCAAGTGAGATCTGATTGCGTTTTCCTCCTGTGTTGATAGCCTGCACTTTACAGTAAAGGAGGTAGAAATTCAGTGCCATAATTTAGTTTGCTCCATGGAAAGGATGTGTGAAATTCAACAAAACTTGTTACTAAAGTCCTACCCAACATAACATATGAGTGTACATAAATTCATACAGAGTATCATGTGTGATACGTATGGGACATCTGCATGACACACACATCCTCGTAAAAATGTGTTTGTGTGTGTTTGTGTGTGAAGGACAGTCAAATCACTGCAGGGAGTCTGTCTAAATTACCCTCCAACTCTCCTCTGCCCCCGTTCCCATCTCTCTCTCTCTCTCTTTCTCTCTCTCTCTCTCTCTCTCTCTCTCTCTCTCTAGAATGCATAGATACACACACACACACACACACACACACACACACACACACACACACATATGTTCAAAGGAAGTGGTGGACCACAGCAAGAAGACATAGATTGTGATCTGCATCAACAGATTTTGTTTTCAGTTTTCCTTGATCCCTCAGCAGCTGTTTTAAATAGAAACACACACACACACCATACTCTGTATTTTTGGGTCAGAGACTTCTATATTATTTGATGAGAGAGAGAGAGAGAGAGAGAGATAGCTACTGTGTGTAGGTCACAGAGGATCGGTTTACTTGCTCATTGTGTGACATACAGACCTCGCTGCAAATATTCTCACACAGAGAATGGCCAGACAATGCATGGCATTGCTTTGTCATTGTTACTGCAACATTGTCATGAACAATGATGCCACGGCTTCATTTTGTATACATTATAATGCAGTCTGCTGTGCACACCTCTGGCAACCAGATAAAGTAAGATAAATGAATACAAGAATTTCATTCACAACCGCAGGACTATCATTTTTATATATCATTCTGGCTCCATATTTTGTTTTCTTTTGCATCATTATCGTTTAGTTTTCAGTAAGATTTGCTATTCAAATTTGTAAGGCATAATCTGAAATATATTTGAGTAATAGCCCTGTCAAAGCTACATGCCTGGAGTCCTAATAGGCCACGCTGGACACAACCCATGGACCAGAGACAAATACAAACAGTTGCCATGTTACTGCTCCTGAACCCCAGTCCCCTGCACAATTATTGCTACCCCTTGTAAAAAGGGGTTGTAATAAGTTCAGTTCAATCTCAGATCATTATTTTTTTTTTTGTTTTATCTTTAACTAAATTATTATTATTGTTATTACTATTGTTATTTCATTCATTCATTCATTCATTCATTCATTGTCTGTTACCGCTTATATCCAGTTCAGGGTCATGATGGTTTCCGAAGCCTACCTGGAATCATTGGGCGCTAGGCAGGAACACACCCGACACACACACATTCACTCACACCTAGGGACACTTGAGTCGCCAATCCACCTGCCAACGTGTGTTTTTTGGACCGTGGGAGGAAACCGGAGCACCCGGAGGAAACCCATGCGGACACAGGGAGAACACACCAAACTCCTCACAGAGCTCCAAACTCCCTGGAGCTGTGTGACTGTGACACTACCTGCTGCACCACCGCGCCAACATTATTTTTTATTTACATTATATAATATATTTTATAAAACCACGTGTCACAATATTTGCCATGCCCCCAAACAAGGTTCCTTAGGCCTTTGAAAGAAAACAGTACCTCAACATCACAGAACCTCCAACACATCATTAGGTTCTATTCAGTGTAGCCCTCCTCTTTTCTACTCCAAATCCACCTTGAGTGTTTGTTCCAAGAAAGCCCCAGTTTTTTTGTTTCGTTTATCTATAGAACACTGTTCTAGTCAAAGTCCCAGTAGCATCTCCAACTCCAAGTGCATACATTTGTGGTTAGATAAAAGGAAAGGCTTTTTCCTAGCCTCAATTCCAAATAATCTGTTGGTGTAGAGGTGGCGTCTGGTGGCAGTCTTAGAGACTCAGTGACCTCAAGATGCTAATGTTTTTTTCTGGAACTCTCCAGCAGTGGTCCATGGTCCTGGATTTGTTTTTTCTTCTTTCCCCTTATTTCACTTATATCTTCATCCAAATAAATTTGTCACAGTTCCAGTAGTTTGGAACATTTTTAATTATTGTCCTAACTGTAGATTTGTAAATTTTCAGATGTGTGGCTTTTTTATATATATAACTCATGTGTGATTGTGTGTTAAGGCCCAGGCAGGAACCAGGAGGAGCTGAGGAGGAAGATAGAGAATGGAGTGCGGGAACTGTGGTATTTTGTACGCAGTGAGGTGAAGAAACTGAGTCATGTGGAGACTGGAGAGCTGCAGAAGCACATTGACATCCTGCTGCAGGACCTGGGGCACCAGCAGAGGTCACACCCCTACACACACACACACACACACACACACATCAAAATTTAATACAACAATATTTCTACAGTGATGTTGTAAAACAGCTGTTATATTGACACCTAGCAGCCTGAATGTGTCAAATGTTCTGTACAGTTTTAATAATGGCCACCCCCCACATGGGGTCCCTGCTCTATGGAGCATTAAGCAGTTAATTCAAGGGATACAAAGTCATTTGATTCATTTGATCAGTCATTTGATGTTACAGTTTATAGGAAATATATGAAAAATTTACATTTTTAAATAGTGCATGTCTGTAACCATGATGACATTGAGATTCAGAAAGTGTGTTTTATGGCCAGAGACTGGAGGAATTTTCCATCGACAGGATATAAATCGCACTGCAGATTATTGTATTGATAATCTGATACCAAATAAAGGTTATTTTAGCATATTCTAACAATACATTCATTAATTCATTATCTGTAACCGCTTATCCAGTTCAGGGTCGGGGTGGGTCCAGAGCCTACCCGGAATCATTAGGCGCAAGGCGGGAATACACCCTGGAGGGGGCTGTCATAGAATTATTCTGTTCAGATAAATATCACTGACAAGTTTTATTTTTTACCCTTTGTGGCCTACCTCATCTTAAACATGAGCAATGGTTTCTCAAGTATTCTAGAGGAACATGGCTGTCTCTCTCTCTCTCTCTCTCTCTCTCTCTCTCTCTCTCTCTCTCTTTATATTTATATATATATATATATATATATATATATATATATATATATACATACACACACACACACACACACACACACACAGTAGCAGTCAAAATTTGGACACAACTTCCCATTAGTCATTGATGGAATAAGGTTATTCAGTGTATAGAAGTGTGTACTCTACCTCTGCACAAAAACAAATTAACTCTTGACGAGGCCACAGCTGTTCACTGAAAACCATTTCTGGTGACAACCTCATGAAGCTGATTGAGCGATGCAGAGTGTGTGCAAAACTGTGATCAAAGCAAAAAAGGGGCTACTTTGAAGAATCTAAAGTATAAAACATATCCTGATTTGTTTAACAATTTTTTGTTTACTACATAATTCCATATGTGTTCCTTCATAGTTTTAATGTCTACCATCTTCATTTACAATGTAGAAAATAATAAATAAAAAATAAAATAAAAAAAGAAAAACCATTGAATAAAAAGATGTTCAAACTTTTGACTGGCACTGTACATTCACAATATGTGAAACATGTGAAAAACACAGGAAACTCTCCCCAAGCGGGCGTGTCCAAACATTTGGTGTGTGTGTGTGTACACACACACATATATATATATATATATATATATATATATATATATATATATATATATATATATATATATATTTTTTTTTTTTTTTTTTTTTTTTTTTTTTTTTGACTGAGAGAATGTTTCCTCAGATGATTATAAACCACAGAGCAATGACACAAAGCAAGGGAGCAAGAAATATAAACCATATTAATGCATTTACAGTACAGGTCCTGTTCTTAACAATATGTCATAAGAAGGCCACTGTGCCTGATGGGATTTCAGCTTTCAGATTTCAAGTTACACAAGACCCCATTTTTCAAAATGTCCTTGGAAAAAAGGGATTGTTCCAGGTACTTGGGGGGAAAAAATCTATTATTATTGCAGTTCTCAAAAACACTTGCTATGAGAAAAATAATGGTTATATACCTGTTGCTCTGACTTCAATGATGGCAAAATGCTTAGTGTGGTATTTTGTATCCAGACTAAAAGAGCAGGCCATCAGTGTGTTGGATCCTGTCCAGGTAGCATATAGGAGTAAAATGGGCACAGACAAATCTGCTGTCAGTTTGATATATATGATTCTTAAATATCCTGATAACTCCACAGCATTTGCTTGTGTATTATTTGTAGATTTTAGTTCTGATTTTAATACAGTGCAGCCACATTTGCTGATCCACAATCCACTGTTTCACAATTTTTAATGATTGCAGGAGTATATACACAGAATTTTTGTTAAATTTAAATGTTCGGATAATACATCTATGTTATATTTTAATGTGCCAAAACAGCACCATTGAGTGCGTCACCATTTTTCTCAACCTAAAGTTGAATTCAAGCTTGATTTTGAGGGCTCTAATGTTTCCCACAATGCACTAGTAGCCTGGCATGCACCTCTCCAGAAATGTAACTATGCATCGCATCGATGCAGATATTGTTTATACTGAATTCCTCTCCTCCACACACAGAGACGCAGACAGCAGTCCATTCACAGTGAGAGATTTCCTCAGACAAGGTGTGGGTTTCAGAGACGAATAAAAATGTTAAACAAAGGAAAAATACGTCTTCGGGGAAAAAAATAACTCAACGAGAAGCAATACCACGCAGCAAAAATGTGCCGCTTTATATTAGTTACTTTCCTGGAACTTCATGTAAACTCTGCTTTGTCCCAGACTACGACCTGCTCCCAAAATTGTTCACTTTAAAGATTTATAAAAGTAATTCTATGACAGCCCCCTCCAGGGTGTATTCCCGCCTTGCGCCCAATGATTCCAGATAGGCTCTGGACCCACCGCGACCCTGAACTGGATAAGTGGTTACAGATAATGAACGAATGAGTGAATTCTATCACACCACTACATCTTGTACTAAATATTGTAGAGGCAGATATTTGAGATTCAGCCCTAGTGGTGTCACAGTGTAATTGCAGAGAGACGCCAACACCAACAAATATAAAAGCTCACAACAGCAAAGGTTCTGCGTCCACTCAACGCAGAAGTATAAATCGCCCTTAAACCTGGCCAGAGAGACTTGTCAATCACCATGAAATGCAAACCTCCAGCTCAAACTCGCCGCTTGTAAAATCTCCAAGTTACAGCAGAGATCATATTTGATTTTGTCCGATTCACAATGGCAGCTCGTAAAATTACGCTGTGGGGTTTTGAAGAGGTTCAAACGCTGCTCTGATTGGTGGCAGACAAAAACACATCTGTGAGAACTGGGGCACAAAGCTCCATTTGGTGCAAAAAAGCAAAAACAACATGTAAATACACAACGACTAAACACCATCTAACGTTAAACCACTTAATCACTGTTGTTTTGGCTTTCAAAGCTTCAAAGGTTTTTTTTTGTTTATTTACTTTTGATTAACCCACATCTATTACGTTTGTCACCTGTTTTGAAAGTGAGAGAATATTTTAAACAGAAGCAGACAACACAAAGCTGAGCAAAATCCAATCAAATAATAACACAAAACTAATCGTAAAAGCACAAACATAACAGCATAAGAGAGAAAAAGTGGAACGGAGAGTGAATGAACACAAGGGACTTAAATAAACAACATAAACTAATTGAACACAGCTGGGGAACATTAAACACCATAAAAACAGACACAGAAGGTGTGGAGGAGAAATTAAAAGGTGGGAAAATGAAAACAAAGGACGAACAATTCAGTAAAACTGTAAACATAGAGACCAGTTAAAGACATGAAAAGCTTTTGTATTTTTTTTCCCCTGTTAAATATTGCGGTATGTTTTAAATGTTGTTGTAGTTTTTTATATACGATGTACAGCCATGAGTATCCCAAGCAAATCCTTCCCTGGGAAAATATAAAATATGCTTTCTCTCTTTTTTTTTTTTTTTTTTTTACTAACATTTTTTTTCCACAAACCTTTAAAGGACAAAATACATTTCAGTTATTATAACAGAATCTGTTTGTTATGGGGCTGTGTTACAAAGACCATATTGAAATGCAGACTTCACAGAAAGTCTGTGAAATAAGTGTGAATACACCTTTGATGCGATTTCCAATTTAGGCTGATTGTTTAAGCACTATTAAACACTCTGAGCAAAATACTCCTGCTTGCTTGACAGCCTGTAAGTTTTGCAAGGGGAAACAAGCTGTTAACACCAAAAATGTTATCTGTTTTATCTTGCAAACAGGTTTATATAACCTGTTAGCTTGAATATATTGGCTGTGTCCAATTAGCAGCACTTTAGTTTTGAGTGAATAAATAAAAGAGCTGTTATATCTGTATTATGATTAAATGTGAACATGCGTTTGTAACTTTGATCTTCTTTTAATGTTCAGGTCCATCATGACTGACTTGTACCATCTGAGCCAGGCAGATGGAGCTGGAGACTGGAGAGAGAAGGAGGCCAAAGACCTTTCAGAACTGGTGCAGAACAGGATCACATACCTACAAGTAATACACACTTACTTATTGTTGCTGTTAAAAATCCGGTACCTCCAAAACGTTCATGTTAAAAGAATTGCTCTGTTTTGACTCAAAGTAGAGGCCATTTGTGATCCACTTGTCTTTTTGTATGAACACAAACAAATCCCCCAGAAATGTGTAAAATCTATTCTAAAGCGGGGCTGTAAAGGCTCTTGTGGCTGTAACATTCGGCACATATTCAAGTTTTCGTTTAGAAAATCTGCATTTGACGGTAAAATTTATGAGGCCCGTTAGCCTCGCTAGCTAACTCGGGCATGTGCTGTGCCAATAAGGGTGTATACACGGGTTAACCAGAGCTGCCAAGAGGTTTTAAAGAAGTGAGCATGGGGTCGGAGGGTTGCCAGTTCAACAGTTTTTTACCAACAGTAAAAAGTTAATTCATGGTTGAAGTGTCTTTCAGCTAGACACCTAACCCCCAAAATTCTCCCAGAGGTGGCACAGAGGTGGTGGACAGCCCCCTGCTCTCCCTCTGTGTGTTCACTGCCACTGGTTCACTACCATGGATGGGTTAAATGCAGAGAAGACATTTCCCTAAGGAGATCAATAAAGGTGACTCCTCTGCTCCCAGAGACCGAGCAGTGGGAGACACAGTTTTCTCCCTACGTGCCTTCTCGGCTCCTAGAGACAGAACTGCGGGAGACACAGCTGTCTTTCTGCTTCCCAGAGATGAAGCAGCAGCAGCAGCAGCACTCTCTCCCCGCGGTTCCTGTGCTTCCAGAGACAGAACTGAGGGAGACGCGGCTCTCTCTCCACGGCTCTAGTGCTCCCAGAGACAGAGCAGCACAGTCAGCCCGCACAGCAGGTCACACACATCAGAACGTGAATGTGCAAACAGTGCTGCTAAGGACACGTTTGCTTCTTTTTTACATTTAATGTATTCCCTTTTCTCAAAGTCCTGAACTGAGATCACAGAATTGATTGAGACATTCAGCTTTATTCAAACAGTAAACACACGTCTTATGGGACACAGAAACTGCAAAACGTCACACGTGGGGTCACATTTAAAAACCGAATAGCTGAGTATTCCGGGCCAGCCTTACAAACTGTTTATTTGTAGTGTTCAGAAGAAATTTTAACTGAGGAGGTATCTACAAAAGTTGCTGCCAGTGTACCAGCAATGATGTGAAGCTGGGGGTTTACCAGGGATAGTCGGATTTGTTCATGTTCAGCTCCTGCAGCAACTGCTGTTTTTTTCTGTGTCTGTGGGCTCTTTAGCTTTAGCATCTCTTTTGTATCATTACAACTTGTAATGTGTGTGTGCACGCGCTGTAATGGAGCACATAGTACTTTAAGATTCAGTGTCTAGTTAATGAGCAATGGTGAGTGATTAGTGTGGTGGAGTAAACTGATGAGAGTTTACATCTATGCCTGTGTGTGGTGGGCTGATAACACACAGCCTGTTTCTCTTATACGGAGTGATACCATTTTCTGTCATTCTCACTGCACTCTCATCCATCCTTGCTCTAGAGCTCTCTCTCTCTCTCTCTCTCTCTTTCTTTCTTTCTCTCAAAAGAACAGATGTTAGATTATTCACAGGAATGTCTTCTTTAAGAAAATGCTATTAAACTCTATATTATTCTTTTAAGGGGCAGCTTGTAACAAAGAATGAACTTTCAGACATTATTTATAATTTTAAATCCAAATATTCAGAGAAGACCGTGAGGACTGAGAAGTGAAAGTGATTTTGCGTCTTTGATTCCTACACTTTAAAAGAACACAAGGCATTATCCTAGTCTTAAAATTAGTTTCAAAATCACTGTGAGATTCCACTGAGCAGTACTAGGAAGGATAGGGTCTCTGTTGTTGCTAATCCGAGTTCAGCAGCTGCAGAAACTTCACTCATGTAACATTTGGAGGAGGGTAGGAACCCCCAACTCACGTTTGATTTCAGGACAGTGCTGTCTGTAAAAGTGTATTACAATCTGCAAATCTAGTGGGAACCCAGAGCAAAAGGACTACATTTTATCTAGTATTCCTTTAATATTTCAATAGTTTTCAGACACATTTTTCTTTGAAAGCAGGTATACCTTTTCTCTTTTACTTAATTTCTCTCTCTCTCTCTCTCTCTCTCTCTCTCTCTCTCTCTTTCTAGAATCCCGCGGACTGCAGTAAGGCGAGAAAGCTGGTGTGTAACATCAATAAGGGCTGTGGTTATGGTTGCCAGCTGCATCACGTGGTCTACTGCTTCATGATCGCTTACGGCACGCAGCGTACACTCATCTTGGAGTCGCAGAACTGGCGCTATGCCACCGGTGGCTGGGAGACAGTCTTCAAACCTGTCAGCGACACTTGCACTGATCGCACCGGAGCCTCTACAGGACACTGGTCTGGTCAGTACCACACTGACATAGCAGCTAAAACTTATTTAACGTTACACTAATATAGCGCATTTATAGAAACCAAAGGACAATTTACAATCAACACTCAACCTTCAATCCACATGGTTTTGTCACAATGCTCAACCCCAGAAAACACATAGAAAGAGCATTTTCCTGTTTTCACTTCCTTGCAACTTGATTTAATAGGTCAATTCAATATATTTGATATATTTAATTGTTACTTAAACGTTCAGGGACCTGGAAGTTGTGGGCTCCCGGTGACTGTCTTTTAGGAGTTTTGTGTGTTTTCTTCGTGTCTGCGTAGGTTTCCTCCTGCGGCCAGTGATTCCGGCTAGGCTCCGGACACACTGTGACCCTGAACTGGATAAGCGCTTACAGACAATGAATAAATGAATGTATGTTTTGGTATTCAGGGAGTGCAGACCAAGACACAGGAGTCAAATACATGATTTTACTGAGGTGTTAGGGGTGATTTCACCTCTTGTGTGATCGATGTGTCATGGCTTACTGTGCTGTAGAACCAATCGACCTGTGAAGATCATTAGTCCCGCCCACTGACTCTGATGGGTCATATTGACAGATTTAATTATTTCATGGTGCATAGCAGGAGCAACCATGATATAAATGAATCATTAAATAATTAATAAAAAAATAACATTATAAATAATAACTTATTAATATGCAGGTTTAAATAACAATTCTAGAATGATAAGTGAGAGCGAGATAATCATCAGTGTGCATGCAAATCTTCTCTCTGTCCTCGCGAGTTTCACATTTGAGCTCATGAGAAGGATATTTATGCAAATGTTAAAACTTGCAGGTTTATATTGTCCATCTGGTGTTTTAGTCCACCTATAGTTTTGACATTTCTGTAATGCCATATTTATCACTTTATAGAATATAGTAAAGCTGGAGCTGAAATATTTGACATCACTTTAAGGCTTGCAATAAGGTGAACGGGTCAATTAAATATTTGGAAATAGAATCGGCGTGCTCTTCCATGGGCTACAAAATGAAGTCACACATGTGCTGTCTTCATTTTTAAAAAAGACCTGCTTAGTTTCTTTCTTTAAAGGGTAAGCAAGGTTACTTTTCAAGGCTATATTTCTCCCTCAATTTGAACTACAGACAAATTGCCGACATTGTGTCACAGGTAAACGATGGTCTGAATCTTGAGAGTATTTGCAGTAAATGCTTCTACTTTGGAGGGTTCTCTGACATGCTATTAGGAGCTGGCTGAAGGCGTTTCTAGAGTTATCTTGGCTTCGCTGGCAGATGAGGCTATTAACCTCAAGGAACCTTACTTGTTAACCCTTAAAAGTCTGTTATATTACTGATAAAAAATGCATGGTGTCATTTGAAATTGGTATTATTTTTTCTCAAAGCGCTTTCGAAATATGCAGAATAAATCGGTGGAAAAGTCAGATTTTAAATAATAAGGGTGTGTTTATACTTGTAGTTTGGTTCCATTGATCTGGTCCGAATAAGAAAAAAATATTTTATTACATTAGAGTCCTGCTTTGCTTGGCATTCACACAGACAAATTTACTATTAAAACACTTAAAGATTAAAAAATAACACAAAAACCTATTTGGTAAAATTTGTGAGACTTTGGGCTATAAGGAACAATCTGTAATACTGGTAGCATGCCGTTAAAATGGGCATTGCACTCCACATCCAAAACCATGGAGTTAGTGTTCTGCCTCCTCCCCAGACACGAAGCTCACTCTGGTTTCCAATATGAGGAAAACTGAGCAAACAGAAGACAACTTCAAGAATTCTGGGCCATCATGGCTAAAATGAATGTGCCATAATCAACCATTGAGAACAGAATAGAATAGAATAAATTTATTGTCCACAATGTGCAAATCTTTTGTCACTCATGGCATTAAAAACACTTAGAACATATAAACACCTCATGAAAACATCTATCTACACTAACAAAAGGCTACTAATATTACGAAGCTAATCTGTGTTTTCTGTTCCACCTTAAATATGAGACTATGCAAGGCTAACGTTAGCATTTGAAACAACAGTTCTGCTCCAGGGCTGACACTCCTCACAGAGGAATATGCTGACTACACTGCTGTCAGAGATGCCAGTGCTTCAAATTAGCATGTTTCCTTAAACTCTGATTACACACCCTGGTCCTTTTATGACTTAACTATAGTAAATATATCACACATTGCTACTTTAATGCCCTTATCAAGGTTTTGTATATCTGGAGGTATTTATACTAACTAGATACACAGCAAAAAGTGGTAAAACAGTGCCAGAGATCCTCATTTCTCCAGGTTATTCTTCTGGTCACTGTTTAATTTTAATGCACTGTTCTCATGAAGCACATAAATTTAAAAATCACAACAACAATTTGTAATAAATCATGATTTATCTCAAGGGAGATAAAACAAATAAATGTGTAGAGTGGTATGTACAAAAAACTGGTTAGAGGAACTTATATATATTTATAATATAGCAGAACTTATTATATTAATTATTATTATTATATTTAGAGGTATTTATGATATTTAAATTAGAATCTATAATTTGCTGAGTAAAAATTTCAAGGAGAGGGTTAACATCAAAGGCAACGAAGCTGAGACACAAGTTTTAATTGAGAAAACTGTAGCGTGCAGCTCAGCCAATAAAATACCTCCATAATCCAACTTTATAAAAGAGAAGTGTGTGGAATAAGGAGGGAAAAAACATGTCGAATGTCATCTTACAGCAGGTGAAAGAGAGAGAGATGGTAAGAGTGAGAGTTAGCTATGAGATTTAATACATATTTCAGCATTTTAAAAGGATGTATTCTACTCTCTGAACTCAACAGTAGTGATGATGTGTTGACTTTGCCTAATAACACTGCAAATACGTCACTAGGTTCTGTAAAACAAATTAATTATGGGAGGAACATGACACACCCTAAAAAGGAGAGATTACAAGTACATTTCTTGACACTAATAAACGAATTTTGATTGAAGGTAGATGTAAGTTAGTGTGCAAGTATAGACCAAATTAAGGACCAAAATTAAAATGAAAAAGACAATTACAAAGAGCTTACATTTTATGAAGCCAACAGCAGCAGTACATTTGTCTGGGGAAAACAACGACAGATCCCTTACTGTCTGAAATCATTTCATTCAGACATTCTGCCAAGATAATGAAGTTGGACCTAATGAGCAGGAACCTCACTGATTGGATTAAAGAATGGCATAGGGAACCAATCTTAATTAGTAACAACTGTGACAGTACTAACCCAGCCAGAGACCTGATAAATATCACATAATCTAACAGCATTCCACTTTTAGTTTAGCTATTAGCTGTTAGCTGTTGACTAACATCTACATCTTTATCCTTAGATTATTATTATTAGAAGTAGTAGCAGTAGTAGTAATTTTGGAATGCTAGGTTCCGGTTTTAAAACAAATCTAAATAAAAGATCTCATACATTGTTAGTTGAAAGACATTGCAGTAAGTTAATTTCTTTCACCTCATTATGCACTACTTTCCTTGATCTGCATTGTAAGTCCTCTTATTCATGGCTCCCTATGAGTCAGTGTCCTATGGATGTCCTGAGATTAATAAAACACAGGTTTTTAGGGTTTTTTTGACCAGTACAATCCACAGGTCAAGAGGACACCTGCACACTCATTCCCTTCTTGACTTTCCTGAAGAGCACTGTCCTCTTTCTCCTTGAAAGAGCTGCCACTATTTAATTGGTCTAATTGATCTAATCTGGCCTTCATTTCAGTGATTTCTCTGCTAGCCTTATACAGCCATGAGTCATGCTACATTTTATATTGCATGGTGATTTTTTTTTTTTACCTTCCTTTGCTTTTAGCCCATGATGTTGTTAAGGACAAAAGCCTTATTCGGACAGGATTCATTGTATCTGTGGATGTAGTGTAAATTAATTATTACTGTAGTGTCTCAGTAGTTTTAGTCCTGTCTGAATACACCATTTCAGTCATTTTTCCGGTGTGCACAGTTCTATTTCAGGAAAAAAATTTAAGCCTTTTACCCACTGTAACATGAGCAGTAAAAATAACCCTGTGATATAATAATCCCATCTGAATTGACATGTGGGGGAATATGTTGTCAAATCCCAGGGAAAAGAGTTTTTAGAGAATGGAGGTGTTAGAGTAGGCGTTTAGTAATGAAATACACGTGTTATGAACATGTCTTACTCAGTAATTTATCATTAAACAGATTACAATATTGCTGATAATAATATGTTTTTTGGGGGCGGCACGGTGGTGCAGCAGGTATCCCCGTGTCCGCGTGGGTTTCCTCCAGGTACTCTGGTTCAAAAACATGTTGGTAGGTGGATTGGAGACTCAAAAGTGTCCGTAGGTGTGATTGTGTGAGTGAGTGAGTGTGTGTGTTGTCCTGTAAAGGACTGGCGCCCCCTCCAGGGTGTATTCCTGCCTTGCGCCCAATGATTCCAGGTTGGCTCTGGACCCACCGCGACCCTGAACTGGATAAGCGCATACTGATAATGAATGAATGAATATGGTTTTTGCAATCTTCTTGCCCAATATCTATGTTGAAGGACTAGAAGAGAAGGTTGTTGACGGCAGGGTATTTTTGGTGGAAGAGCTGTTCTCAGAACAGTTGTGACAGTATAAAATCTCCAGTATCTCTGCTGTGTATGTTACACACTATGTAACAGCAGTGTGTGAATCGAGTAGATTTTTTATCCAGTACGAATCCACCGTAAACATTATGATTGCTGTAGTTTATAAGAACCATAGAAGCAACAAATCATTTTGACAACGGCAGCTGACTAATCCACAAAGAAAGACAGCACCCTTTGGGAAAGTTGTATTCTCCAGCAGGTTGAAAGAAAGAAGCGGTTTGCTGAAACCAAGAGAATCAAAAGTTCAGTGAGAATAGAATTTAGGCACATTTGAACTCTTGTGCTTTCTACTCCTGGCACCTTATTTTCCATGTGTGATCTGTGAGGCTTGCAAACTTCAAACATTTTGTAAAATGCAGTAAAATAATCAGTGATTTGTGCAAACTTTTAGCTGTCAAATGTACAAAGAAATTACTTTGTTTTAAATTTATGGCTGACTTATCTTGATTATATTTGGTAAAAATAAATGTAGAATTTGATGCCTGCAGCACACTCGAAAAATGGGAATGGGTGAAATAAGCCCATAAACTTTGTGCCAAATATCATGAGAACTGTGAAAGAGTTCAAAAAAGAAACTTTTTCAGTTGGAGGCTAGTGCAAATTATTTAGGTTTTTGAATTATTTCTCTGTTAATGAATGATTCACAGATTCAAGATATCTCTCAAAGGCTCGTTTTTTTAAAGTATGTGACTTTTGAGTCATTGCATGAGAAACTGTCATGCTAGAATAAATATATATATTTAGGAAAAAACAGCTAACGTCTATCATGGCATGGGGGTGTGTCAGTGACGTGCATATGTTTGAAGTTGCCATTGATGTGAGTGGTGTATATTGGGATTTAAGTGAGTCATGTGCTGCCATCAATATGATTATCTTTTCAGGGGAAGCCCATGGTTATTTCAGCAAGCCCAGCCCTCATTCTGCAAATGATACAGCAGTGTGGGTTTGTAGACAAGGAGTGTGTGTGCTTGACAGCTTAACTGATGTGTTGATAATGTGTCAACTGCGGCACTCATTATCCTGCCAGAAAGCTTTGCCTGAATTGGTTTGGGAAAATAGTAAACTAATGCAAGACAAAGCTACTTTCAGCTGGGGATTTAGAGCCTAATGCTAGTTTTAGATTTGAAAATGAGAAATTTTATTGGAGGTCAATTTGACCAGATGCAGTGGAAATATTAAATTTTTGTAACTATCTTTTTTTTCTGTATATATTTGTGTTGTTAGTGTTTTTAATGCCGTGAGTGACCAAAGATGCTTTTCCACATCATGGACAATTTATTCTCTTCTATGCTAAGTATACTATTATTCTATCCTCATTAATTAACAATTGGATTCTGAGCGTGGTCAAGGCTGGTAGAGAAAGGAAATAAAAAAAATATATATATAATAATAGCCCCTGGAACAGACCGCTCGCTAGAAAATGTGAAACTGCACCCCTGATGAATCTTTCCCTACCCCACAGATACTAAAAAGTTTAACAGCTTTCTGACACTTTTTTTTAAAACAAGAATTAGTATCCTTAATCTTCTCTCTGTCCTGTGAAAAAGAAGTGTGTTCTGTGGTAAAAGCAGGCCACATGTATTTTCACCCTGTTGTGTGTCTCTGTGGAGAAGCCTTGGGGAAGGAGAGAATGCCTTCTAAACATGAAAGAAGTGACCTCAAAACAGAGTAGGGCTATCTTCTCTCGAATTCTCTCTCTCATTTTCTCCTCCCACAGGACAGAGTTTCCCTCGCTTTTGTTCTACAGACTGGACTTCCTGCTCTATATGGGCCAGTGAACAAGAGCTTTGAAAACACAAAACCCCTAATGTAGTGCTTGTGTTTCAAAGGCAAGTGAAAGACTGTATGTGTGTACATAAAGAAGGGCGTGGGTGTATAAAGATACATATGAATACAGTTCATTTTCCTTCTCACAGACATGCACATTTGATGATCTGCAAGTGGACCCCATCTCTATAAAATTTAACCCCTTCTCCTTTGTTTTTTCCAGTGATGTCAAGAGCATGACATTTTAATATTCATTCTTTCTCATTTTTGAGCTGTCAGTTAAGATTATAAACTTTCAGTCAGGTTTGTGTACAGTCATTTTCTTTTATGAAAAGTTGTCTTTTGTGGTAAAAAAGTTATGGTCATTTACATTCAACTTACAAGTCTCTTCATCAACTCAGATATTTTTGATCTGATTTGGCATCAGATCAAACGGAAATGAAATGGCATATACACACATACCAGTGTGAGCATGTGCACCATTTCAGAGACTAATTAAATTCACATACATTTATGAATGTGAACTGCTAAGATAGCCAAATCAGATCAAAAAATCAAACAGCTCCTCACTCCCTATATAGTGAATTACATAGGCCATAAAACTGCACCGTATACATTCAGATATCACTAGATTTCTGATTTCCACATAGGAATAATTTAATTTAATATAAAATATAAGACTATCAAGATCTAGATTTTGTCATTTTGTGACTTCCTTAGTGCACTACAGAGGGAGTATTGAGAGACTTGGGATTAAACCACTGTTTCTCTCATGCTTGGTGGTGTTTTGATGTCAATCTTAGAGGTACTATGGGCCCCCCACTGGACGGATAATGAAGCCGTTTTTGTATTGGTCTGGATGGGGATTTTTTTTTTTTTTAAAACAGAGTTAGGAAAATCTCAGTTTTAAATATACATTATAAGAGTTTGGTAGGTGGATTAGTGACCATAGGTGTGAGTGAATGTCACCCTGTGAAGGACTGGTGCCCCCTCCAGGGTGTATTCCTGCCTTGCACCCAGTGATTCCGGGTAGACTCTGGACCCACCGCAACCCTGAACTGGATAAGCACTTGCAGACAATGAATGAATGAATGAATGAACGTGGATGGGGAATGTATATTCCAGAAACACTGACCCAACTTCTGGACATTTCACTTTTATAGGTATTATTTTATCCACAACAACAACCCACTAATTAACTGACTCCACCTCTTAAATATACATCATCAGAGTCGTACTGATCGGTTTCATGTCTACAGTCTCATTAATAATATCATTTCTAATTTAATTTTAACTTAATCATTTTATTAGTTTCTTTTCATGGCGTCTTTTATGTTTTGTGTTGTGCAATTTGAAACAACACTCTTATATTTGTAAAATGTTTTCTTCTGTAAAAATTGCAGGGAATTCTGTTATAGTCGTTTTTACAAAAATGTAAAACTTAAGAACACACGTCAGCTTCTGGAATTCACAACAAAATACAGTAACATATTGTAAGTTAAAACAAAGCTTTATTAAAATTTACAGTAAAATACATATACTTGCAGTGTGGAATAAAAAATGGCATAAGCTCTTTTATAAATAATACACTTGAATGAACTCACGTTAATAATCGCCCTCTTTATCTGCTGACTTTTAGGAAGGAGTGAGAATACATAATGATCAAGGACTTTTTACCTTCTAGTAAGAAAATCCTCACTTGCCTGTAGCTTAAGTATATTACAGCTGCTATAATAGCAATAAACAAGGTCAACCTCAGCTCAATCTTCCTGTTTAACCTTTTTAGCTGCTCTGAGAAAAATATGGCACAGTAACAAACACAGACCATGAATTAAAAATGATAAAAGACATTTCCTCCCTCAAGGTCCCCTCCAATTTATTCATCAGGATGCGAGGACAAAATGTAATTTAGATTCTCTCAGTGCCCTAATGAAGAGAGAGAGTGTGTGTTTGTGGACGTGTGGGTGGGGGGTGTTTATGAGCGCAGTGAAGGGAGAACGGCTACAAAATACCATGTACTCATGTAGAGAAAATGATAGTAAGGTTACATGAACATGACTGGGGAATTCCTTAAACACTCATCTATGTGCTGTGTGGGGAGGTGGTGGGTGAAGCATGCTTTCAATATTTAATACAGTATGTGATTTAAATTCTGCCCACTCTGGAGTGTGGATGGCCTTTTTATTTTGTTTTCCTTTTCAATAGCTTTTCTCTTTTTATTCCTAGACCTTTTTTTAAACACTATAATGTGTTATTAGTTTTAACTGTCAAATGATAGTCTTGGTGCCATGCTTTCATTCTGCCTTTTCAAAGAATGCGGATTCTGTTTGAAATAGAGGACAACTTTACATAAACAAAAGAGAGTTGTTAGCTTTTTCTGCCATGCCCTCCTTTTGTAGATGAGAATAGGTTCGAGCCCCATACCCACCCCCTAATCCCCCATTCCAACACACACATACCTTTGACTCCACTGCCATTTATTTTAAACTTTATAATGCTTACAAAACAGTCATTCAAACAGTGAATAAACATTTAGAGACAAGTTACATTTCAGCCACGTACAACCAATAGTTATATTTCTCTTCATACCAAATCACCTTAAAAGAAGCAGAGCTTTTGAATGTGAACAAACCAGAGAGAACAGCAGGTCCCCATGATCGAACTTGTTCCCTTTAATACAGGAGTCCTACATAGTGTGTCTCATTTGTTTGCCTTTCTGCACCCTCCCTGGAATAGTAGTGTGTCCCACTGGGCCATGCCCCTCAGTCCAGTGTTGGGGCGTGGGTTTATAACACTAGTTAGCACTGTACATTTCACATGGTGCCTATGTGTGGCTGCTCCAGAACATTCCTTTCTATCATTAGCTGTGTATTCTCTGGAGATTTTACAGATTGAAAAGATTACAGATTACAGATTGTATTAAAAACAGGCCTGAATCTGTACAGGAACTCTCTGCATGGGCTCGGGAAAACTATTTTGGAATTGGGGCTGTAGTTGAAATGTAGAGTCTGTCACAAAAGCATATTTTGAGTTTGGATTACATCACCATGCACTAGAAGGTGAATAACAAAAATCAACAAATAAATATTATTAATACAAACATGCACTAACACCGCCTCCACCTGGAATCAAGCAAAGTACTGTGCTAGCTCAGAAATATCCTGATATTATGGTGTAGTGCGTTTGTCATGGTGTACAAGGCAGTGCTATGCGATTGTCGAATCATGCTGAATTATCTTATTTTTTAAACATTTTTTGGATCATGAACAAAAGCACTAAGAAACAGGGCACTTTTGCATACTACATCATTTGTTGAGGCCGTTATTCTATCTATTGTCACAGAGGTTTGAAAATGATCCCCTTTAGATGTTTAAATGCTTATTAGCCCCACTTGCTGGATGAAAGCTCCACTGGGCATCTTTAATTAGCACATTCCATCTATCGACATGCAAAATGAAGTACTGCTCCAGTGAAAGATATGCAAGGAAGCCACACTGATTGTCAGTACGTTGCTTTCACAGTTCCTTTGAATGTTCTTTTGTGAGCGCTTGTATGTTGATGAGAAAATTCTTCCAAGCGAGTGCTTTTTTTTTTCTTTTTTTTTTTTTTTAATAAAAAAGCACCCCAAAAGCATTCCAGCCCTGATTATCCTGAAACAGTTCATGGCTCAATTATAGAGTACACTCCAACAATCAAATGAATCAATCTTTTTATCAAGGAATCAATACTGTAGTTCTTATTAACCCCATCTTTCTTGACCTGTTTAACTCACTAAAATAAGGTCCCTGGCTAAAATTAACACTTGAATGTCCATGTTGGTCATTCTGAATTGTGTCATCACGTGGAATTGGAGCTTTTTGTGTGCTGCTGCTTGCTTTGTCTTTAATTTTTTATTTTTTATATCTTGTTTGATTGGGTTATTTACAGATGGTACTGTGCTGAGCTGCATGTTTCAGAGAACAGAGAAGGGGAGGAAGCAGCGGGTGGATGTGTTTATTGTTGTTGTTTGTGGCTGCTTCTGTGTTCTGTTAGTTGCGATGTCTCCCTCTTTTGTTGTTTTGCGTCCCCTGTGGTCACCCCGTTTCATTGTGAAGCTTGTCCTCAGTTAACGATCACAAAGAGACATGGCCCGGAGCCAATCCTACGTCGGACAGGGTCGATCCAATTACCCATCCATTTTAGTTTGGAGCTTGCACTGGACCATGAACCAGCCGTAACATAACGGAACAAGCCACGTCACCGGTCCAGATTCCATTCTACGTCATACCATGAACCCGCATCAACTTCAGTCTGTAACTGAGAGGCCCCGCATACAGGGAAAATGGAGGTTGTCTGTGTGTTGGCCTCCTGTCTACACCACATGGCATTGCAGGTCACTGAAAAACCTCCCCAAGGAGGTGAGATTTTTTAAAATACTGGAAAACCTTGTGTGAAAGAGAAAGAGTGTGTGGTCTATTTCAGCCTCATGATGATCCCTTAAACACAACCAACAGCAATAATGATAACATTACATTAAAACAAGCTTTTGTATCGACGTCAGTAGGGAATTGTGTTTTGGAATTGGATCAGAACTGAAAAATTGTGGACCAGCTCATCACTAGCTGTAAGCATGATTACACATTTAAAGGAATGCTAGGTAGTGTTTTATATTAAATTTACAGCTTCAGAATCAATGTGACGCTTCACTGACCTATAACAGGAAGAATTGAACGTCTGTCGTTGGTAATCTGTGCTTGGCACTACAGAAACTGCGTGATGTATCTTTAGGAGGATGGTAGGAAACCACCACTCTTCCTCGCACTCCCCCTTGATTACAGTGCCATTGAAAACCTGCTAGTTGCCTCAGCATCTTCAAAAATGTTAACATCTCGTTGCATATATGTATATTTAGTAGGCACTCATACCCGAGTCAACTAACACAATGTCATTTGTTTGTGTGTAGGTGAAGCCAATGACCGAGATGTGCAGGTGATTGAGCTTCCCATCGTGGACAGCCTGCACCCTAGGCCCCCCTACCTGCCGCTGGCCGTCCCGGAAGATCTGGCCGAGCGCCTCCATCGGCTGCATGGAGACCCCTCCGTCTGGTGGGTGTCCCAGTTCGTCAAGTACCTGATCCGCCCGCAGGGCTGGCTGGAGAAAGAGATGCGCGAGACCACTGCCAAGCTGGGCTTCAAACACCCCATCATAGGGTAAGAGAGAGAAACAACACAATAAAGAACACAAGGGGATTGACTAATTTAGTTACAAACTGAGAATATGTCAACATTATTTGTGGTTGCATTTTCATTTGTTTAACAAGAAAAGCCCATACAGTTTGAATAACCCCTGTCACATTTATATTACATTTATTTTAGTGAATTTAGTGCAAGTTATTTATAGTTTATCCGCTATTTCTCCACATCGATGCCTCATTTAATTTAGGTTTAGTTTATTTAAATGTGCAGCACGTTAGCTGACACCTGCAGTCTTAAATGTGCTAAATAAACATAGTTGACCGAACTTGATCATATTTAATTGATTTTCTGTTAGATTTAACACATCGAAAAAATCTATATAAACATTCCTAAAATCTGATTAGCTGAGCTGTGTTCAAACACGCACAGTTATGACCACTTTACTACGTTTGAATTCCATATTAATGCACCACTTATTCAATTCTTCCCAAGCATTGTGATATCAGGACAGAAATACAGTGCTATATGTCGCCTGGTTAAGCCAGTTCTACTTGCTACAACTTTAGAGTCCCTTTAGAGTCCCTTCAGAAAGAGGACAGAAATTTATTATTTTCTACTCCTGCTTAAACCTTGAAAACACTTGAATAGGTTTTGTTTCATAGAGTGGCTATGCCACATTGCTATAGTAAAACCTTCATGGTCATGTTGCCTAGCAACAGTAATCACTGTTAATGGACTACATTGTGTAGTGGAAGAATAGTTTATTGTGAAAGTCTTTTGAGAATAAATTAGTGCTGTCAAAATTAATGTGTTAACACAGAACTAAACACATAAGTTGATCTTTTAAACAAAATTTGTCACATCTACCTCCCATAAATCATGAGTTTTACAGTCTAGTGATGTATTAGCAGTTTTATCTAGTAATGCAAACAGTGTGTCACTGTTGAGTTCATAATGTAGATTAAAAATTATTTATGCTGATACATGTATTAAATATAATAAATTTGTTGTCACACACACACACAGACAGAGCTGTTGTTTTGTATTCTACCTCTATGATTGAGCTACGAGCTGCGTAGCATTAATTTCCATAAAACCTTCTGTGAGATGCTAAAGCTCTCCCTGAAACTTTTACTCAACAAAGAGACAATGCAATTGATCACGCTTAATTTTAGCACATTGTGAGATTATTCGTGTTTTTTTTATCTGTTTTGTTTGTTGTTGTTTTTTATATCGATCAACAGCACCCAAATAAATACATCTATTTTGAACATTAGTATATGAACACAAGTATATCAGTATTTTATAATCTATTAACTTGACTGCCATTGTATAAAAGCAGTAAGCCACGCAAGACTTCTGCTTTGCATCAAGACAAAAACACCCTTCCCCGTGATAAGGTCGCAGCCTCTCATGTGTCTTGCTTTAATAATCCTCATTACTTGTAGGTAGAATATCAGTGTTTGAAGAGAGTTATCATTGGCAGAAGGTGAACAGTAGGTCTTGCCAGACATTTCGTGCCAGACTTGTTTGATTTTCTAGAATGCACTCCTTTAATTTTTCTCTTAAGGTGTTAATGAATAAATGTGTTAGGGTCTAACATTTTTATTCAGTTCAGCTATTTTCAGGAGATATGGGAATATATGGGTGCCAGTGAATTAAGCCAGGGATATATGTGGTCTGATCAAGAGTGGTGTTGTTTCTTCCATGTCATTATCAGTCACAAAACCTGCATTTTTATTTACAAAAAAAGCTGCACTCAGATGTGATTAAATTTACGCGACTTGCTGAGATAGTTTCCTCTTTTACCAGTGCTACTTTCCAGAATGACCAAGAGGATGTATTTCTCTCTTCTCTAAGAAAATTACAGTCTGAATTCCATTTAGTTTTTCACCAAGCTCAGCTTTGGTCTGATAATTTCAACCCTGCTCAGATATAAAGAGAGAGATGTCTCTTCACATTTATATAAAGCAGTGTTTTGTTTTTACAGATTTTGTACACACATATTAAACCCTTGCCGAAAGCCATCTGTCCTGATGTAACTTCTTTTTGGGAGAAAAAATTAAGTCAGTCACAACAAATTCAAACACACGACAACATTTTGTTGCACAGATCAGCCACAGGCCACCTGCCTAATATGACTTGATCATTTAGTGTAGTATCTTACACCTACAAGCAACTATAATTGTGTGTAGGGAGAACAAAATGAAAAGCTTCCACTTACACACTCAGTCCCCACTTCCACATATTCTGCGGCGTGTTTGCTCACACTCCATCAGTCCTGCTTGGGCACTCTCCTGCTGAGTGTGATGCCTGTGCTTTCTGCAGGGTGCATGTGCGGAGGACAGATAAGGTGGGCACAGAGGCAGCATTTCACCCCATAGAGGAATACATGCTGCATGTGGAGGACCAGTTCCAGAGCCTGGCGCAACGCATGCATGTGGACAAAAAGCGTGTTTACCTGGCCACAGATGACCCCTCACTACTGCAGGAGGCCAAGTCCAAGTGAGTCTGTGTGTGTGTGTGTGTGTGTGTGTGTGTGTGTGTGTGTGTGTGTGTGTGTGTGATATAGATATTCATCGCATAGTGGGGACCAAATGATAATAATCATTACATTTTAAGGTGAAGATGGGTTAAGGGATTAGTTGTTATGATTAAGATCAAGGTAAGTCTCCAAAATTTAAAGAAATGTTTATATGTGGTATATAAACATATACCACATATACGACTAAAGCAAATCAAATATAAACAGTGCTCAGAAAACAAGCTCCCAGCAACATTAGAAAACTTTAATACTGGAGCATATTTACAGTACAAGCCTCGTCACTCAACTATGAGAGTCAATAATACAAAAATATATATATATATATCATTCATTAATTGTGATATTGATTTATGCTCATATCGCCCAGCACTAGTATTTATTATGTTTATATGTTCCCTATGTATTGGTGTGTGGTGGTCTTGTATGTTACTGTTAATCGTCCACTTAATTCGTTGCCTTCCTGCCCCCTCTACTTTGTCAGGAGATTCAATTGTGCAAAATAAACTAAGCTAAAAATAATGTGTGTGTGTCTGTGTGTCTTAGGTACCCAGATTACGAGTTCATTAGCGATAACTCCATCTCGTGGTCAGCCGGCCTGCATAACCGCTACACAGAGAACTCCTTAAGAGGGGTCATCTTAGACATCCATTTCCTGTCCCAGACCAACTACTTGGTCTGCACCTTCTCCTCACAGGTGACAAGCACATTTCTAATCTCTGCACAAAGTTCCATCAGTGCATACAGACCATAGTGAAGTCTTCATCCTTCTGGTTCTTTTCCACCGGTTCAGGCTGTACATGACTCTACTCGACTCCGCACGGTTCACTTAAAGCTTGTCGCTTTTCCACTGGCAGGGCTGCCCTGTGAAATGTAGTCTCCAACAGGAATCACTGGCTTTGAAAATCACAACGAATACAGAGGTAAAGTTAGGCGCTGTTTACTCATAGTGTATTCGCTTGGTGATAGATATGTCTCTCTGGCCAATCAGCACTCTGCAGGGTTTACACGTCACCATTTAGTACCTACTCTGTACGGTTCGAACCTGGAGTGAGCTGGGACTGGAAACTTACCCGGTTCCAGGGACCAGATTTGGACCGTGGAAAAGCAAAAGAGCCGAGTGGAGTCGTGTAGGTTCCATGCAGTGGAAAAGTGCCAATAGACCACTCCTCCGTGTTGTCTGGGTTGTATTTCCCCAAAGTCTACGTTTTGTCACATTCATGACAACATGGCCACTCGCCACTTTAGTAACTCAACATGTAACCATCTTCAAGCCTCATCTGACAATTACTGGCATGTAAATATATACACAATTGCCTTTGTCTGCTCTTTGTGTGCTGTTGTTAAAGTACAAAAAAAAAAAAACGACTGAGTGATGAGCCTGCTTGCTCTGTTACTGTCAACATTTTGTAGCTCAAAAGTGCAGACAGGCTCAAGCTGAAATAAATACACAGTACATAGTGTTGCCCTCTAATATGACACAGCACCAAGTGAAGAACGGATGCTTTTTGTAAAATCCCCAATATTTGTTCTTTTTTCATTACTATTTATTGTGACATAAACAAAACAGAAAATACATTGTCAAAGCACTTTTTGGCATCTAGTTTTAATAAGTAGCACCACTTTATCACTAATATAATTTAGTCAAGCTAATGTTAGTCAGAAACAGTGAAACTATATTTCTCTGACAAATGATCCAATGAGGAGAACAGACCAGCTGTAAGAACCCAGTCCTCATTAACATCTAAAATGTAACTCTTTATTACTCAAAACCTAGTATTCCCTCAGCTGTGTTTGAATAATGAAACTATTTCAAATGTATTCCTCTATGTGTTGCTAATTGTTGGCCAAAACACCAGAACTGTCAGCCTACGGCTCTGTTATTTTTTCCTTCCCCATGGTCAGATGATTTATGAATCTTCGTAATTGTTGTCACAATACTGAATTTTTAGGTATAAGGCAAACTATGTAGCCTATATTGTCTATGAGTGAATTTTATTTGGGCTGCAGCCCCATATGCAGACCGGTATGCACTGGTAAACACTTGAGTGTCAAAAAGAAAGGAAGGAAACCAAAACTGATGTACAGTCCTTGGGTACCTATTATTATTTAAATAATGTATATTCTCAATAAGGGCAGCATGGTGGCGCTGCAGGTAGGTGTCGCAGTCAAACAGCTCCAGGGACCTAAAGGTTGTGGGTTCGAGTCCCGCTCCGGGTGACTGTCTGTGGTGTGTTCTCCCTGTCTCCGTGTGGGTTTCCTCCCACGGTCCAAAAACACATGTTGGTAGGTGGATTGGCAACTCAAATGTGTCCATAGCTGTGTGTACCTGTGAAGGACTGGTGCCCCTGCCTTGTGCCCAGTGATTCCAGGTAGGCTTCAGACCCACTACAACCCTGAACTAGATAAAGTGCTTACAGATGATGAGTGAATCGTCACAATAAGCATGGTGCTTACACAAAAATATATATTTAAATTTCACTCCTTACTGTATTAATGTCATTTGCTTTTTATTTATTTTTTTAAACAGAACCTTCTACTGCTCAGATAAATAGCTTTTTTTGCACTGTACTGTGTGAAACAATACTGAGCCTTATATCTGTGAGCACAGCTTTGCAGTTTAGCCCAGCACAGCCCGACAGTGCACACCAACAATTGTTAACAATAAAAAACCCGTTTCTTAGAGGAGCAAATTTCAGCCACTGGTTTTGAGGGAAGAGAAAAGTAAAGTAAAGTCTCAGCTCCGATGGGCTACTGTGCTTGTTTTTCTCTGTATACAGTATATGGTAATTATCATCATACTGCCCAACTTTAGCACTAATTGCATTTTTTCCCATCGATAGGTCAAGATATACCAATATTTTTGACACCACCAACACCACTCTAAGAAAAACAGCCCCAGACTTTGACATACCTACATTATCACAGCTTTAATGCAGTCTGGTTGGAATTCTTCTCCAGTCAAAATGTACAGCCCAGCCCAGTCAAATCTGCCATTGAGGCGATGTCCATTAACTCCTATTTCTGTTGGACAGGTGTGTCGTGTGGCCTATGAGATCATGCAGACGCTCCATCCCGACGCCTCTTCTTACTTCCACTCGCTGGATGATATCTACTACTTCGGTGGGCAGAATGCTCACAATCAGATTGCAATCTACCCTCACCAGCCTCGTGGCAACGAGGAAATCCCCCTGGAACCGGGGGACGTGATCGGAGTGGCCGGCAATCACTGGGATGGCTACTCCAAGGGCATCAACCGAAAGAGTGGGCGCACAGGCCTCTACCCCTCATACAAGGTGAAGGAAAAGATAGAGGCGGTGAAGTACCCCACTTACCCCGAAGCTGACAAACTGCTCAGTAAGCAGTGAGGAGAGAAAGAGAGATCTGTAATACTGGATACTGTAGTGAAGCCTGGACCTCCTGGATGGAAATGCACTTTGTGTGTGTGTGTGTGTGTGAGAGAGAGAGAGAGAGGAGGGAGGGTGTTATTTTACAGGGTCTGGGACAGCTTTCTCGCCCTGATGTTTTAGACCTGAAGTCCCTATGAAAAGTGGCCAGTCAGGGTTGTAGAAAGCAAACTAGGAATTCTCAAAGGCAAGGAACAAGGTACTTCTACACCCTAAACCTCCGACTTAAATGAAGGGAACTGGATTTTGTTTATTTATGGTCAAACCAACAACAAAAGAAAAAGACACTCTTGACTGCAGACTGCTTTAAAATAAGAACATTGAGCTTTTTTTCCTGACTGCATCCTTTAATGGCAGCCACCCAAACCCCCCCCTTTTCTGTACTTCATTCAAACACTGACCACTCTCTACTCACACTCCACCCATGTGCTTTTACTTTCCTCTGCCATCCAGTGCTTTTAAAAACTTTTTGACTTTTTTTTTAGTTGTTACATTGTGTGGCTGTGTGTGTGTGTGTGTGTGTGTGTGTGTATGGAGCGTGGATGAGAATCAGGTGCCTCTGAAGAACGGCTGACGTCTGGCAGAACGTCGCACAAAGGTTTTTATTTGCCAGCGTTTCTGACTGCAGAGCCTTATGGAGATACACTCCTGCCCCCTCTGCTCCTCACTGTCCACTTCACCGTACCCCTCCCATTGTGTTTTTTTTTTTTTTAAATGCTTTAAATGTTATTAAGTTCTTAAACTAAAAAGATTCAACTCAAGAAAATTATACTAATATTAATAATAATGATGATGATGATGATGATGATGGTGAGAGGAAGAATGGCATATTTTAGTCTACCATGAGGAAAAAATAAACGTCATATTTTACGTTTGCGAGGGCATTGTCTTTGGTAAGCCGGTCAAATAAACTTGATCAGCCAACACGGGCCTTGTGTCTGTAGTTATATTTGTGTGTGTGTGTGTTTTCTTGTGTGTACGAGGGAGGGATTAGAGACACCAAAAAACATCACTGTATTGGAACACGTTGGTGAAGAAAGAGCTGAGCCATAAACAGAAACTCTCAATTTACCAGTCAGTCTACATACCCACTCTCACCTATTGTCATGAGCCATTGGTAATCATCGAAATGAGGGAAGCTAGTTGAGAAGGATGCCTCCAGGATGCCTGGAGGCATGGGCAACTGGAAGGAGGCCCCCGGGGTAGACCCAGGACCGGCTTAAGGGATTATATTTCTCGGCTGGCCTGGAAACACCTAGGGATCACCCGGGAGGAGCTGGCGGAAGTTGCGGGAGACAGAAATGTGCGTGTATGTGTGTATATATATATATTGTCCTTTTGCCACCACAACCTTGCAACGGATTAAGTGGAAAAGATGATGTTGAATTATTCAAAACAACTTTTTTATCTCTCTTTAAACAATGAGACAGGGCTACAATGCAAGACCTAGTAAACCACCAAACATCTCACTCTCTGATAAATATTTAAGCCTCTTTCACATATGAATTCTGTAGAAACCCTAGAGAATCTCCTTGTGTCAGGTCTGGAGATATTCCGGAGTAGTCCTTTCACACATGCAGGGCCCACAAGAGATTTTTTGTGTCGGACAGGTTTTCACCGCCAGAAATGTGCCACGTGCTTCAGGCATGAGGCAGCGCCTGAGCAGTAAATGCAGGAAATACTCCGGGATATCAGAAGCTCCATTCTCATATGGACTGAACCATACATTATGGTTTTTACTAGGAGTCTTAACAGGGTAAAGTATATAGAATCCACTATACTATACTATAAACTATATTGTCTTAGACGAGAAAAAAAGACAACGTTTTGCACTAAAAACACAAACTGGACAAAGCTCAGATCTAATTCTCAGTTGGTAGTTACTTGGATCAAAAGAGGGAGAAACTGAACTGACGCTAGTTTCATTATTTGCAAAGAATGAAATCTACAAATCAAGACTCAAAATGTTGACATAGTACTTACTGATACAATGATATCTCTCCTTTTTTTCTTTTACATGAACGGAAATCTTTCAGGCTATGGACTACTGGAAATGCAAATATTGCTTCAGTATGAGAGCAATAAAATAAAGATATTAAATTATACAGCACACGTTGATACATATCCTGCACATTGTCACTGGGTTTATACATTAACCAGTCTGTTAGCTGTAAATCCACATTGACCTCCCTGGTGACTAAGGCCATCGGAGGTTATGATTACACTCTGTATTTAGCAAAGTAGCTCTTCTGTGTGATATTAAATGTGCACAAGAGAGAAAGATTTGTAAGTGCCAACATTTCTTAAGACTTTGAATAAATCAATATTACCCACCGTTGGAGCAGGAATAGAGCAATAACTGAATCTGTTGTGAGCAGAGAGCAAAAGCCTGTGTATATTTGACTACGACCCTTTGTTTTGTATTTGTTTTGTTACCATTTATTGACACAGGGCTTTGTAAACACCTCAAACTGGACTGGAGAGCTAGCAAATGGTGAGGAAACATCCCCAGAGTGGGAGGAACTGGACACAAACTCTGGATAAAAGATACAGGCTCTGGCACTGGTCAGTTAACAACACAGTGTGATCATTTGCCATTTCCTAAAGTGCCATTTGTTCTCCCACTGACAAAAACAGCTTGGAATTTGCCCAACGTTAATGAGGAGCTACAGAATGATGACCTTTCCTCAGCGTGTATTGTCCTGAAGTTACAGTCGTGTTCATGTGTGGTGTGTGTTAACCAGATTTACAAGAGTGAGCCTGTGTTTGTCCTACTCCCTACAGCAGTGTGAACTGTGTCCCCAGGGCTTTCACACACACAGGTCACCCACAGGTCCATTATAATTAAATGTCAGACGGCCTGCTTGGAGCAGGTATTTTAACACAGCTGCTGCTCTTAATTAGGCTTTTAATTGGCCCGTGAGCTGGATCATTAATATCCACAATGATAACGCTGGAGGAGAGGAGTCACTTGTGCTTGCTTGAGTGTTGCACAAGTGTTTTCTTTCAGAGCACCAGATGCCCTTGTGTGTGTGTGGAGGCACTCGGAGGAATACAGATGACCTGCACATGCGCTGGATTACTGAGGGATGGAGTGGAGCTCACTCTTCGTCCACATCGTCATATTCCAGAGTTGGAGTGTGGAGGCTGTCATTATCTCACATCCAGGGATTCAGGTCTCTCTCTCTCTCTCTCTCTCTCTTCTCATGTCTATTAGTCCTGTTAGCTGCTACTGCTGTGATCTGATAGAGCGGGAGGTTTAGAGGCAGTGAAATGGATGCCACTCTCTTATCTTCTCCCTCATGGCACGTGTTGATCCAGCTCTTCTCTCCTCCACTCATCCATCTTCCTTTACTCAGAGCACAATGGAGCCTGGCTCTGTATATTACAGCTTTTCTCTCTCTTTGATTTAACAATCAAAGGGTGAAACCCGCTTCACCCCTTAGCCCTACCACTTAGCCCTCTGTTTAGCCTAGGGGTAGGGGGGCTCAATTCATGTTGGAAGAGGGGTAGGGCTATATCCCCTTGAAATGGAGATGATATTTTTAGGGGCACATTTAAAATGAAGGGCTATGAATGTCTTGTGAATCACTGGTAAGATGGTGGCACAAGTGACTAAAGAAAGCCAACAATGTCAGTATTTTCTCCTTTAATAAAGACCCATTAAAGCATTCTTTGCATCATAAATGGGTTCTTCAGACTGATGGAGACTGTGCTATAAACGGTTCTATACTGCACCTTTTAAAAAGAGCCCCTATCGTTACATTGTCACATGAAGAATTGTTGGAGGAAATAATTTCGATTGTTCCTTATTTTCATATGGCACCACCTCAAATTTGACACAATCTCAAAAGTAGATTAAGCTTAATCAAGCGGCGGACACATGTTCGGACCTGGACGGGGTGAGGGTTCCATCCAGGGTAATTTGTGATAAAATTAATGAGAATGCAGTTCATGAAGCGGTATTTTTCATGGAAGGTTTTGCCAAAAGACAACAGGCACAGCTAATCCAGTTAATACCACGAAAGCTCCTCTCAATCTGGCAGTCAAACTGATTGTAGACACTTTGTGATTAGTTCACTAGAAACTGCGATAGGGACTTGAGAGTGAAGAGAGCATGGACAGTTCTGTAGACACAGAGAGAGGTGTGAAAGCCACCAGAGCAGGGACAGTTCACTTGAGAGCAAGAGGGACATGAGAGCAGTTCACTAGAGATATCTTGGCTTGTTTTGTGATCACGAAATGAATTGTGTGTAATGCACTTTTTAAATTAAAGACGTAAAAGAATATTAAAACATGATCGGATTCCTGAAGTCCAGATGTAAACGTCCAGGTCTCCAAAGAGACAAATTGAAATCCACAAAATTTGATTTTAATATTTCCACGTTCCACATCTAAGCAGCTTTTAGACCGACAAGAACTAAATAACATGTATAAGAGAACTACTAAGATATGTCTCTCGTGTTTGATTTATAAATACAACTATCCACAAGTTTTTTTATTTTTCTAAATGAGTGAAGGGTGGCACGGTGGCGCAGCAAGTCCTGCTCCCAGTGACTGTCTGTGAGGAGTGTGGTGTGTTCTCCCTGTGTCTGTGGGTTTCCTCCGGGTGACTGTCTGTGAGGAGTGTGGTGTGTTCTTCCTGTGTCTGCGTGGGTTTCCTCCGGGTGACTGTCTGTGAGGAGTTTGGTGTGTTCTCCCAGTGTCCGCGTGGGTTTCCTCCGGGTGACTGTCTGTGAGGAGTTTGGTGTGTTCTCCCAGTGTCCACGTGGGTTTCCTCCGGGTGCTCTGGTTTCCTCCCACAGTCCAAAAATACACATTGGTAGGTCGATTGGCGACTCAAGTGTCCGAGTGTGTGTCACCCTGTGAAGGACTTCGCCCCCTCCGGGGTGTGTTCCTGCCTTGCACCCAATGATTCTGGGTGGGCTCAAGGCAGAAACGGGCTTATCCAGTTCAGGTTCTCGGTGGGTCTGGAGCCTACATGGAATCACTGGGTACAAGGTGGGAACACACACTCACACATTCACTCACACCTAGGGACACTTGCGTCACCAATCCACCTACCAATGTGTGTTTTTGGACTGTGGGAGGAAATCGGAGCACCCGGAGGCAACCCAATCGGACACAGGGAAAACACACCACACTCCTCAAAGACAGTCACCCGGAGCGGGACTCAAACCCACAACCTCCAGGTCCCTGGAGCTGTGTGACAGAGACACTACCTGGTCTGTGAAGAATCAATATATGACATAAAAAAAAAAGGGTACAATATATTATTTATTATGACATTATGACAGAGTAGATATTGGCTTTATATTTAAAACGCTGTCCTCACACAACTATCCTGTTGACGTACAAATTTGCCCATTTGGTTTTGAAGTCATCCACATAAAAAAAGTAAGCTAGCTTTTTCCTTGAAATGAACCCTGTTGTGTTTTACTGTTCCAAGACATTGCTTAATATTTCACAGATACCTTCACTAACCTTCGTGCAATTTAGAGTTCAGAATCTCGAGATGTTGAAGGGCCGTTTTCAGTTGTTGCTTAGCTGACATTTATTGAAATGGGTCTGTGTGACCCTAGAAGCTTATAAATGGCAAAAGCTCCCCATTACACGCACCACCCCCACCACACTCCCATTTTTAGCCAACTGACAGCGACTCATGGATGCTTTGAAATGACAAATTACTTTGTCAGTGGCCTAAATAAGAAATCACCCAACCATATCCGATGGAAGATGGAATCTGTGACTTTAAAAGCTTTTTTTTTCCCCAGGGGGGATTTTTTGCTTTAAGAAGGAATAACTGTCTGTCATTTGGACCTCGTGTTTATTTCTTTATTTATCTCTTAGATTCTCTGCTGTTAAAACCCCTGGTGTTGACTAAGTGAGTATGTTGAGTGTTAAACTTTCATAGTTCATTAACAGGTGTGATGAGGGGATCACTTTATAAAATTAAAAAGGCGATGAGCTCCAAAACAACAGCAGTTAGAAGAGCTGTCTCTTTTGCCTCCAGAAGAAAAGGAGATTAGGACAAAACAGTCTGAAAACTAGTGACACCAATGAAAAGATGTACGGTGGTGTGTGAAGAGAGCTCTTTTCTGGCTCTATTATTCCATGTTACACTATATAGAGTTCTTTCTGCCTCAGTAAGTTTTATATTCTGTCTTATCCCTGTAGAGTAGTTAGGATCCTATGGGCCCCATTGTGAATAAATATACCCATACATCCTCAAACACCCATAACATTTATAATGACCTCCATGTTTCTACTCATTTTCCATTTTATCAGCTCCACTGACCACACAGGAGCACTATGGAGTTCTACAATTACAGACTGTAGTCCACCTGTTGCTCTGCATACTTTGCTTCATTCTGTAATTCAATGGTCAAGACCACCACAGAGCAGGTATGATTTGGGTGGTGGTGTGTTAGTGTGTGTTCTGCAGGTAAAAGTGGATCAGACACAGCAGTGCTGCTAAAGTTTTTAAAGCCTGTCCTGTGTCTAGTGGTGTCCACCACTAGAGGATGACAACACACAATGTGCAGCAAAAGCTACTGTCTCTGACTTTACATCTACAAGGTGGACAGGGAGTGGACACAGTACTGTAACTGTAGAACTACAAAGTGTTCCTGTATGGGCAGTGGGGCTGAGAAAATGGACAATGAGTTTAGAGCGATCGTTCAGTTTATTTTAGTCACATATGTCCACTTCACTTTATTTGGCACCGCAGCCATATGAAATCAATCTATTCCTTTTGGTGTGAATATTTCACATCATTTATCTGTCTAACTCTTTTTGTTTCCTGTGCACACCAGCCAAGCTCTACCTCCACAATTAGCCTCCTGTATTAATCATTAGTCAGGGACGTGACTGTCATAATGTACAGGGCGGAGTCGTGGTTGTCAAAAGTGGCTTGAAGAGACAGATGGTCTTACACTTGAATAACATCTGGCTTGAACATATTTCTAACCTCCTCCTGAAGTGCATTAAAATCTGTTTATCAGCATTTTGGAGTCATTTACACACATTAGGGAAGTGTATTGAAATGCATTTTCTTTTTTTATTATTATATGGTACAGAATTATACTTGGCACTGGACTTGGAGACCTTACGCACATTAGTGGCTGATGTAGAACATCCTGTGCCTTTCTATGGAGAGTAAACATGTAGTGGATGCAAAATGATCATCCTCAATGAGTGTACCTCAAAACATCTAAGCTCCATAATAATAATAAAGCATGTCATAGTTACGTTTAGTGCTGCATCATTATTAAAGACCAGGTATAAATGAGCTGGACCCAAGGCATTTACAATCGTCTGAATACAATGGGCTAATTGAATTTTGAATAGATAGGAGTTAGTCTGTCAGACTGCTTTTGCTGATGTAGGAGAGTTGAAATACATTAGATTGTTGTAACTGGGTGTAAAATTGTTTGTGTTCTCATATTTGTGGCCTAGTAGAACATTAAGGACTCCTACTCCTTCCAACCCCTCCCACCTTTATACACACTCATACGTATGGTAGAGTAAAGGTGAGAGGGGTTGGAAGGAGTAGGACGCCCTAATGTTCTCCTAGGCCACAAATATGAGAACTCAAACAATTTTACATCTCTGCTTTTGACTATGAAGCTTCTTCTTGGCTGCACTGCAGACTGACACTGAGACATGGAGCAGCTGCAGTAACCCACGGATTTGTTCCATTGTGACACGCATGTATTGTGTTTGTATGCTACTTTTCCACTGCATGGTCTCCGCATTACTCTACTCTACTCAGCCCTACTTGGCTTTTCTTTTTGCTTTTCCCATTAGGCAAGTTTTGTACCTGGAACCAGGTACTTTTTTTTAGTGCCTGCTCACTGATTGTCCCAAGCGAGCCAAATAAGGACTATACCATGACGTGCAAACATTGCAGTGTGCTGACTGGTCAGAGAGACTCATCAATTAAAACAAAATACAGACATCCTGCACAAACTAGCCATTTGTAAAATCTCCAAACCTGAGTAGAGATCACGTTTGTTTTTATTTGACTCACTATGGCAACTCAATATTACACTGTGGTCTTTTGAAGAGGCTTAAACGCTCTTTGGATCGGTGGCTGATGAAAGACTCCAACAAGAACTGGATGGTGCAACAAGGAATGAAAAAACTCCACTGATCTCTCTGAACAGGGGCAGAGCGAAGTTGTGTTCAGTCCCAAAGTAAAAAAAAATTAAAAATAAATATATATATATATATAACCGCTTATCCAATTCAGGGTCACGGTGGGTCCAGAGCCTACCTGGAATCATTGGACCCAAGGCAGGGCAACACACACACCTACGGACATTTTTGAGTCACCAAATATCCTACCAACATGTGTTTTTGGATTGTGGGAGGAAACCGGAGCACCCAGAAGAAACCCACACAGACACAGGGAGAAAACATCAACTCCTCACAGACAGTCACCTGGAGCGGGACTTAAACCCACAACCTCCAGGTCCCTGGAGCTGTGTGACTTGCTACATTTCTAGGTGGGAGCAATGCTAGTGCAAAAATAACATCATACCAGGTACCAAAAAGCGAGTAGAGCTGAGTAGAGTAGGTACCATGCAGTGGGAAAGCACTAGTAGTGAAGTAATTGTTCTAAAGTTAAATCAGAGTCTATGATTCTGTTCACAGTACATGGTGTGTGTGTGTGTGTGTGTGTGTGTAGATGCATGCACTTTCCAGAACTGACAAAGACCATAACATGATTTGACTCCACAAAACAAAGTCAAGTCAGCTGGAATACATTCACCTTTGGGAGGATTTTGCCTGGCCATCGAGGCGTAACTGCTGGTAAACTGTGTGTGTGTGAGAGAGTGTATGTACCACAGATATTTTTTGATTCGTCAGCAGGAGTCTTCACCCCTAACTGTTAATTTTGTGTGTTCAGTGCTTCAGTCTTGATGAAACAGCTGTATTTGTTGATGTCGTTGGGAATGCTAACACTGTCCTATTTTTATAACAGTGTCCACTGAGCTGTGTATGCCCACTCTCAAACAGACCATTTCTAATAGGCAATGGTCAAGAAACATATAGAAATAACATTGTCAGGACCAGATAAATCATTGCTGAAATAGCAATACTTAGATTACATTATATACGTTACTTTTCTTCATTCATTCATTTATCATCTGTCACCCTCCCTATAATCCAACTACTACCCTGTGAGCATCCAGAGAAACCCACAAAGGCACAGGGAGAACACCTGCACTTCTGAAACTTGCTCCTGGCTCCATGGTCTTCCACTCGGAAACATCAGGGCCCTTCATATGATCCAGAATGCATTCGCACAACTTGTCAGCAATCTTCCCAAGTTAATGCATGTCACTCTGCTGCTGCACACCCTCCTCTAGCTTCCTGTAACCATGGGATGATCCCACCCTCTCCCCCCCAATAAGAGCCATATTGGGGACCACATGACTGGTTTCAGAACGCAGCACTAAGGTAAACAAATGGGAAACGTGCATACATTTATCACATACACATCTCCTCTCCCTGCACTGGAGAGACTCTTACAGCACTCAGAAGCACAGAAGCCCATCGCCTCTTTGCATCAGGGGATAAAAAAATCCCACAGTGTAGCATAATAAGGGGAAAAAAACATTGTTAAAATCCGTTAGCCACTTTAGCATTTTCGTCATAGGATCTAATGGAAAACTGTTAGTCTGTAATGCATTTCTCTGCTCTTCTGTCTGAATCTGAGGGAGTTATTCATACACAAATCATATTCAATATTAATAATTACCTTATTTTCTCCGTGATTTGTTTTAGTGTGTAAAAGACTACAGACACAAGCCACTCATATGTCAAAAAGTCTCTGTTATGTAGGAAGTATGACACTGTTTGGGACACAACCTAAGCTCCTCTACTGACTGACGCAGACAAACAGAGCTCTGTTTACAAACATGACACAGATAAATATGTCCATACTTACATTTCTTTAACTTTAGCATCCAAATGAGAACTAAAAGTGCTCAGAGAAACAATAAAACTATCTAAACATCACAGTTTTTATTTGAGTTGTGTGTTTGAGTCATGAGTAGGTCCCCAATGTGGTGGCTACTCTACTGCCCGTGTCATATTTATAACTTTGATGTTTGCCTACAAAGCCAAGAGTGGACCAGCACGTCCCTATCTTTTGGTAATGGTCAAAAACCTATCTGTACCTCAAGCGCTTCAAGTACAGCCCGGCTTGACCCACCACCCTTCAAAACGCATTGATGATGAGTGTCAAGACTCTTCTCTCACCTGGTGAAATGAACTACTGGCCACAACACTTGTTCCTAAAAGTTTCAAAAGCTATAGCGCTAACTTCAGCTCCTAAGGTGGAACACAGAATTCAACAACCTGGTGTATAACGCCAATAGGACTCGTAAACGGACACATGTAAGGTGGAACGAAATGTTTGACCACGAAAATTGTGGATAAGGTCTGCCTCCTAAATGGCATTTATAGTAGAAGGGAAAATCGAGTAACACCAGCCTTGTCAAGTCGAAATATTTCAGGTGGATTTGGACAGTAAAGGCTTGTAAGTGCAGGGAAATGGCAGCAGTGTGTTCACTTTTTTTGCGTAGACAGATGCTTTAGTGAAATGATGAACACTTTTCTGTGTAAATATTTTGATTATAGCACATTCTTCTTAGCTATTACAGCCCAAGTTGTTAAACTCCTCTCCTGCTTGTTCGTTCAGTTTTCCTCAAACTGGCAACCTGCTCGAGCTTCACGTCTGTGGAGGGTGGAGACAGATAGCTCTCTCTATTGATTTGGAACTCTATTATAGTTCCGATTTTAAATGCTTGGTGTCAATATTACAGACTGCTTCCCATTCCTCAGACAGTGAATAAACTAGAGGCATTATCATGATTTATTTTTACAGAAAACCCTTCAAATTTGTAAAAGAAACCATTTAGAGTTCCTGAAATATATATGAAGTGGTCAAAAGCTTATGAACACCACAAAAAAAATGTAGGCGCTTGTCTTATTTTTGGAAAAACAAATGTCAGTGACTATAAACTGAAGAGTTCATGAGTCCTATTACTTTTTTCTTTTTAAACTTGTGTCTCCAGGGGTCTACTTTCATCAGGTAAAATTTGGAGTTGATACCTCACACTGATTTGAAGTTATTCATGCTGGAGCAGACAGTGGACAGATGACCTCTCCAAGTGTCTCTTTACACCCCAAGCTTTCCATAAGGAAAATGATTACTTTTACTGAAGACATACAGTGTATATATCTTGTCTAGACCTAATGTCAACATCTTAGTGTTTTTCTTTACTTTCTTTGAGAAACTAGTCTCCTGTCCCTCACCAAGTGGCCATTCACCCCTCACCAACCAGTAAAAACCCTTAGTTATGGTGTGTTTTATTCTGATGTACTGAGTCTATCTCTGATGTTTACATTTGTTTCTCACTGAGTACAGTGTTCCTTTAAATGACTGACGTGTTAAAAGGCGAGAGCTGCACTCTGATTGGCTGTAGAGCAAGGCAACATCCCCCACACCCCTGCTGCATTTAAAAGTCCTCAGTGGGGGAAATGTAGCTAGTAAAAGACATCTAAGCTTTGAAACGTGTTTATTGACTTTATTATTGTTTGTGGAGCTTGTGGCTGCCGAATAGAACCGTTTGAGTCTCTCGCGGTGTCTGGGTCTGTTAGGTGCTGAAAACGTATGCGCTCTGCTGCGTGTTTGTCCCTCCTCCTTGGGTGCGCATCGCCATAACTCTGCCCCTGATTGGTCTACAGATTTGATTGACATGTCGTTGGAAACTGAGCGCCTAAGTTACGCTGCAGTGACATAGGTCCACGGGGCTCATATTTTAATTATTTTTTGAAAATGTATACTTTTTTTTTCGGCCAGTACTCTTGACACAAACATGAGGATTACTCATGAACGGTTTAGTCTCGTTTTATCGAGTCTCGGACTATCTAAAGTAAGCGATGATAAATTTGTGTGTGAGCCGCTTGTGGGCTCCTCAGGCTTCGAGAAGCAGTGGTTTTGTCATTGATGAGGAAGAAACCTGAAGTTTAAAATATCTTATTTTTGAGTCTGACCGTTTGATCGGTGTATGATATGTACACATTACTCAAATATGGCGCCGTGAAAAATCTGAAAACCTGTACTGTCTCTAATATTTTTTTTACCAGCAAAAATACTTATTTATCGAGTGGGATTCTATATAAAATGATTAAATCAATGAAAATCAGTGACTTTAACCTTTAATTTGGTACAGTGACTGTAGACTTTGGACGTGTCGTACTTCAGATATACTGACGGATATAACAATGAGTGATTTTGTTTTTTTAGGCGCCGCCAACCAATGAGCGAAATAAGAGGCTAAATAACGCTGGGTTTCTAGTGTTACAACTATCAACTCTGGATTGTGGCAGTCATAATAAATAGTGAGAGCTGAAGAAGAGAAAATAATTTATACCGTTTTCTCTGATGAGACGGCAGCTACTGGTTGGAGTCTTCTACTTGTGCGTTTAATGATTGTCTGCCTGTAAGATGGCAAAATGGACGCAAGGGGCGCTCTAACAGTCAGAATGACGGAGCTGCCCACAGCATTGCCTGTCTGCATTGTGTAAATATCGGCCTCTGGTGCTAATATATTGGCCAATGCCGATTATATAAAAAATGCCAAAAATCGGCCGATATATCGGTTGATCACTAGTACAGACAAATGAACCTGTAAGGGTTCAGACAGGGGCCCAGTTACCCACTAGCCCAACCCCAGCCAGCAGAGGGAGACATGGAGCCAGCACACCTTAATTAGGAGAAATCAGCAGCACCTGTTTCTCTCCTACTTAAGGAAAGCCAACATGTACCTCAGTGCTCAGTCTTGGGTTTCACGTTCCAGCAGTGCTAGACAAGCCTGGCTGGTAATTTTGGTATAGTTCCTAGTGTGTTCTAATGGGTCTCTTTCCTGTGAACTCTTCTTGAGCCTTTTGTTGATCTCTTATTGAAAAAAAAAAAACATTTTCTCACATTTCTAAGTTTATTGCTTTTCTTCTTTTCTTAGATCTTTTGGTTTGGCATCTTTGCCTGTTTAGTTGTCTTTTCCTTCTTTAAATTGAGTGGCCAGTTCACCAGAGAGAGGGCTGTGACAGTATGGACAGCAGAGCCTACTCCAAAAAAAAAAAAAAATTAATGCATTAAACAGAATATAAATACAGTCTCACAGCTCCAGGGTCCTGGGGTTATGGGTTCAAGTCCCACTTCAGATGGGACTCCTCTGTGAGGAGTTTGGTGTATTGGTAGGTGGATTGGTGAAACAAAATTGTCCATAGGTGTGTGTCACCCTGTGAAGGACTGGCGCCCCCTCCAGGGTGTGTTGAAGTACTTGAGTATATTGTGCTCCTACTAAATTTATGCAAAGCTGCTTAGTATACATTTGTCAGCACTCAGTGATAGACACTAGGTGAATTTTGTGATGTGTCACATGATAGAGTTTGTAATATGCAAAATATAAAAATAAAACATGCACAAAAAGTGAGCCCAGTCAGGAGTTATTGGAGACGTGTTGCATGTCAAACGTCCTTTTGTATGTGACTCAAGTGTGACTCGCTAACTCAACTACCCATCTCTGAGTGTGTGTAAAGAGAAAAGGGGACACAGGTGGTGGTGTATGTTTGGGGCGGATGTGGGTCCTCTCCATGTTTCCTGATCATAGTGCACCTCAAGCAGGACATTTGTGTTAAAAGTTCATAATGAATGGGTCAATAGCCTTATACATGATCATATTATATCAAATTGCTATATAATCATAAAATGCTAAGACATGCTCTGATCAAAAATGTCTTTTTCATAGAAAAATTTGAAAGTTTGTAAAAGCAACACTGGAAAAATATTGTTTACCCTGAGGAGAAAGTGTCTGATCTTGTTCAAAGCCTACACCTAATGTTTTACCAGTTTAAAATGCCATACCATGAGAATAGTAGCGTTAGCTTAGCAGAACTGAACAAATTGTGGTTCTTCAAGGGTCATTGAGTAAAGAAAATTCTCAACACCTGAAGAACATTTTGCATGGTTAAAAGTTTCTTTGCACAGTGAAAGCTTTCTTTTAGATTTATAGACAATATCCTATACATGGTCCTATTTAACACTTTTTAGAAAAGAGATCGATGTGGCACCAAAAATGGTTCTTGAATTGTAACAAGCTTGACTTTATAACTATAGAAGAACCCATTTTTAGTGCAGCATAGAACCCTTTGGCAGACTTTCCAAGAATATGAATAAGGCTTTCATAATGCAAAGCGTTTTCACACCTGTAGTTCATTTGTTCTGCTCCGAATCGTAAGCTCGTAATCTTTGAACGTCTTCCCCTCGGCTTGGTTTGTCTTCGCAAAATCCAAGTGCACCAAAACCCGTCACCACAAACCACATGAGAATGTTCCCACTGCTGATTGGTCAGACCTCACTGAGGCGGGAACAAGGATGTGAACACAGGTAGAAGGTCCAGTGTTTTGGACTAGTGCATTTCTGTTCCATTACCTCCGATTAGCGGCTAAACTCTAACCAGTTCTCTGTCTACCTGCCTACTGCGTCCAATAAGCAAAGCACACCCTGGCTACGAGTGTCATTTAGCACCGACCTGTAGCACATATCTTATTGTTGGGTCGGATCGAGGAAAAAAAACAATACAACATTAGCAACATTTGCTCAGCTACATGAAATGATCTTTTTTTGGTTGGTTGACGTTTTCATGCACTCATAATAGATATTATTTGGAAATATGGCACAGTCTAAACAGAGGACCATGGCTAGGTCAATTACAGTTAATGTCAATGTGTTTTAAGTTTGGAAGTCAAACAACTCCCCACGGTTCTTTATTTTTCTTTCTTTAATTTATCCTCAACTGCATTGAAGTCCTTAAAGGCCTTCCTAAAGTCTCCATACATGTCATGAACGTGTGTGTGCACATGTGCGAGTGTGTATCTGGGGCTCCAGGGAAAACTGTGTCCTTGCTTGAAGAGTGAATGTGTCGTCTGTGACAGGGAGGGATGGAGCAGGCAACAGGGAACAGTTTCCTGAAAGCCTGATTTCCCAGGGTTCTTTCTGGTTCAGTTGCCACTCCCTGTGCCTGCTTAGAGCTAAATAATGAGTATGTTAAAGAGAGGTTGCCTTTCTTTTGTTTTGTTTTGTTGAGTACCATGTGGTAATATACAACCACATTTCCACAAAACTTGTGATTTTGAAAATAAATAAATGATCCAGTTCAGGGTCACGATGGGTCCGGAGCCTATCTGGAATCACTGGGCACAAGCGAGGGACACACCCTGAAGGGGGTGCCAGTCCATCGCAGGGACACATTCACACCTATGGACACTTTTGTGTCGCCAATCTACCTACCAATGTGTTTTTGGACCGTGGGAAACCCACGAAGGCACTGGATGAATACACCCAACCCCTCACAGTCACCCAGAGCAGGGCTCGAACCCACAACCCCAGGACCATACTGTGCTGCCCTATGTTTTGTTTTTTTTTGATTTTCAGAAGTAGTTTTGTTGTGTACTACTCCTTGATGTAAGGCCATGGTCGACGTTGTCTTAGGATGTTTTCACACATGCCTCGTTAGGTCTGGGCTTTGATATTTCAGTTTGGTTCGAACCGAAATGGCATGCGTGAAATGTGTCTGGAACAAAGGACCAAAGTTTGGTCAACTCAAGTGGTGGTCACAGTCATACTCAAACTGAAACATTTCTTTCCACACTCCATCAGTGAAAATTGCGTCATCGGTGAACCATGAACATAATTAGATTTTTTTTCAGTCTTTATGCATGAATTAATCTTAAGAGTTTTTCACATAGTAGAAAAAAGTATAACACACTACTTTTCAGTCTTACACAATGACTGTCTTGGTTTTCATGTCATTTTACTCCAGTAAACGTAAATAATAGCTTTTACTCCTGGTATATTCCACACTGCACAAAGGCACACTACATGGGCTATTAATAACTACTGCATCATTATCAGAAGGGCACTCAGTAGTGTAGAAAGTAAAGTGCAGGTTGGTATGATTTGGGACACTGCATTAATCAGTCCGCACGTTGAATTTCAATTATAATCGTCGCCTACGTTTGTGGGGAAATGCTGTTTTCTGCTTTGTTTACATTCAGAAGCTCTACATGTTTTTGGTCGAAATGTTTGAGGGGGAAAACACTGTTTGTACATGGCTGAAGTTTAAGTTGTCTGTAAATTTATATTCACTGTTTCAATTACCACAGACTCAAAAACTAATTTTTATCTCGGGTTGTTGTGTAGTTTTGTAACAATTTTGGTTATGTTTACTCTCATGCAGTTAACACTCCTGAATTTAAAGTTTGTTCCACCTTAAGTAGTTAGAAACAGCAAAAAATAAGTCAATATTACCCACATACGGAGCAGGAATGGAGCAATATCCTCATCTCAGTTAATGCTTAATTTGGTTCATCTCTTCACTGCTTAAAAACCTCCCAAATGTTGTTTTTCTGCTGTGAGCAGAGAGACAAAGCCTACAATACCGAACTGAGACTCTTTTGTTTTTTATTCTTTTACAGATACTGGGGCTTTGTAAACAAAACTGACCTGGTTAACAGACCAGACTGAAAACAAAACAGACTGGAGAGCTAGCAAATGGTGAGGAAACATCCTCAGAATTTAATAGTTTTTATTGATTAAAATTGTGAACATCGCCTTTTAAGGTGAAATGGAACGTCTGAATAAGGATCAGCACTGCAAATGCAATGTATGTTCATGTCTTCTATGAGACGTAAAGTAGTAGTAGTAAACAGTAGAAATTAATCTGTTTATTCAGACACACCCCTCTACAAACCAATCACTGTTAAGCACAGGGAGATGCAGCCCATGTAGCTGATGATGACAGGTCATAGTAAAGTCCTTTAGGGGTGGGCGATATGGCCTTAAAATTATATCATTATATTTCAGGGTATTTTGGCTATAACAATATTCTTGGCAAAAAAGAAATTATAATTTTAATTTCCAGAACACACTATTGCAACAAGTTAAATGATATATTTTTATTAATTAGATTAAATTAATAATTAATTTATTTAAATTATTGTATATATTTTATATTTAACATTTTTTGTGCAAATCTAATAATTTCAAACATTCAGAAAGAACAACAAATAAAGTGTATAAGCAGTTTCTTATTTTGTAAACAACCGTATCTTACCAAGATTCCGACACTGTATAAAATATGTAGAATATTGATATTTTATTTCCAAACCACCTCCACACGACTGAAGCCACTAGTCTTTTTGAGCAAATCCTTTGAATGCAGAGCAAATTGCTGTGCTTAAATGATTCACGTAATGAATGTATGCCATGTTACGTGTAATTGCATGACATTACACAAACAAATCAGAATATCACGATATGACTGACATTTTTTATCATTTGAAAACGCTTCACGATATTACTGCGCATGATATGATATGGCACAGCCGTATCCTCATATCAAGCACACGTGCGCACACACACAAAGCTGTGTCTAAAAGCCATACTGTTATAGAACAATGAGGCCTGGAATTGTCTTGCTGAATAACCATGGACTTCCCTGAAAAAAGACATCACCTTGAATGAAGTGTATTTCTCTCTCAAATTCCAACATCAATGGGAGCTTCACACATGCACAAGTCATCCATGCCATGGACACTGATGCACCCTCCCACACACACACACATACATACATATAACAGATTTTGGCTTTTGCACCTGTTGCTGGATTATCCCTTTCACAAAGAACTCAATTTTTGCCCAAATTAAAGACCGAGAGTGTCAGGAACGCGTGGACTGACGGAGTTGGACACACTTGCTAAAACACAATGACTAACTTTATTTACAACACAAGATAACAATGCAGAGACAGATTAAGATAACTAGACAGAATACTTAAACAAAGAAAGACATAGACAGAGAGACAGATAGTTGAGACAGACCGAGAGCTAAACAGACTAAAACTGGACGGAGAGCTATACAGAGAACTAAACAGAGACCTAGACATGGAGAGCTAAATTAACACCTGGACAAGGAGAACTAAACAAACAAACCTAGACAGAAAGCTAAAACAGACAAACCTAATGAGAACTCAAAGCACATGGAAGAAACAGACAGATACACAGGGAGGTGAACCAAATCAAGGAACAGACAAGCAAACATGGAATGACCAACAAACATACACAGAGAGAAGGGAACTTAAATGCACACCACAGACAAGAAACACCTGGGACAGCTAATGAGAGGGCAGGATAAAAAATGAGACACGGATGAGGAGGCGGGACTAGGGCGGAGACATAAACAATAACATACAGGCAGGGACAACAGACAAGACAGAACAAGGGCGTGACAAAGAGGAACACTATTATTAGTCAATTATTATTAGGACAGATTTATTAGCTCTGAATTATATATATATATAAATATATATATATATATATAAATATTTTGCTTTTATATTTTTGAACACACTGCTGCATTACCTAGGGGTCCCTCCACGTTCGGTGTGATAAGAGACTGGCATATTATTAATGGGACTAACAGTCACTGAGTTTTCTGGCTTTCTGGCACTGATTTTTGGCTTTTGGATATATGGAAGTGTTCAGGGCTCAGTAAGTACTGACAGTTTACCTAATATAATCATGCATGTTTTATGATTTAATAACAATAAAATAATATCACCCAGCCCTTTTGTAACAAAGTGCAGCATAAAAGCATCATCCGGAATATAATTTGCTCTGCAAGAAAACTGCCTTCTCCATCCTTTTCTCCATCCCTTTCTTGTCTGTCTGTCTGTCTGTCTGTCTCTCTCTCTCTCTCTCTCTCTCCTCATAAACAGGCACGGAAGGAAATTGAGATTCAATTGCTTCTGCGTCCCATGTATTAAATATTAATTGACGAGGGGCGTTTGGTCAGAGACGCGTAATCAAATCCAGCGTGCTGACAGCTCTTAGTTCCTTTAATACATGATGAGCTCTCCTGCCGAGTGGAAGCGTGAGCTATATGATGGGACGGAGAGGCGTAATGACTTTCTTTTTTTTTTTTTTTGAGAAGGCAGTCTATCCAGAGCTCAATGGCTCCAAGACTAGAGAGAGAGAGAGACACACACACACACAGGGCAAAACATGATGACTCAGCATTATGTTTCATACTGCATTCTCCTGCACCGAGGTCAAGGGAGCGATCTCATTTACAGTCATCATCTCTCTGGAGACAGAGCCAGTTCTGAACATCTAAGGGCCCCAATCTGGGGGAGCTTCAAAACCCACCATACTCATATTCATAAAAGCACCCTCTAGAGTGACACTACACCTCAAAAAGTGGGGTGAAATGTATGCAGGTGAAACCTGGAATTGTGTCATAGTGGTATGACTAGTTTGAAAGAGGCTTCGTGGACCCATTTAAAATCAATTTCTTTTGAAATGTAATGTCTTGCTACTTCTCCACTCCCAAAATACAGGCATACACTCAGATGGTAATAATAATAATAATAATAATAATAATAGATGACGATTAAAATAATGAATATAGTGCCTTTCTAATAAGGTCGCTTTACATAAGAGGAAAAGAAGAGGGATGTCACTTCGCACAGTGGAATAGTGAAGTACAGGTTTTTAGCTGAGATTTAAAAGAAGAAAATGAAGAGTAGAGGTGAAGACTTTGTGGTAAAGAGTTCCAGAGCTTGTGTGCCGTAACACTAAATGATTTATAACTAGCTGTATCTTATCTGAATCACTATCAGAGGACCTCAGTGATCTTGAAGCCAGTGTTAATTTCACTAACGCAAACTAAGATGAATATTACTTGCTAACGGCCTGTTTCTCACATCAAAAACTAGTCGAGAGCTAAATAAAATATTAACTAAACAAATGTGAAAAACTGTTAAATCAACCATTATTTCTGCTTTGAAAACACAAAATGGAAGGAAAGGAAATGAATGTTTGCTGTTGTCAGGGTGACACATGGCCTGGGCACGAGGGGAGCTTGGTGGAATAATGAAGACAAGTCAACTCCCAAAGAATAAATTCTTCAATCGTCTGGGAATCCTATCAACTGTTGGCCAATGGTTCACGGAGTTGAATCTGAGTTGGAGTTGACTGAGTCTCGGTTTGCAAGCATTTTGAACTTAAATTTTCATTTTAAATAAATTCGAAATGCATTTGAAAAATAAAGTGACCATTTACCTTCCATAATTACGGATTATTTAAATGTAACATAACTTTTAAACTGTTGATTATGAAATTTAGCAATAAATAATTCCTCTAAAATAGAAAAACATTTAAAGATACATAACTAAAATTAGCCTGTTTTGTATTAGTTAATAGATTTAAACCAGACAAAGTTTTTTTAAATTTTTGTCACCTAAATTAAAACTAACAGTAATTAGATTACTAAAATGAGACCAAAACTAATACATATTTTATTAAAACATCTAAGACTAAAACCAAGTCAAAATCTGCTGCCAAAAAGAACACTGCATGGGGTTCAGAAATATTAACTGATGCTAGTATGTCAGCAGAAGACCTTTAAACTGAATACAGAGAGGGATGGGTAGCCAGTATAGCTGAAAACTGGGGTGATATGAGATGACACACGGTTGAGTGGTGGGTTTGTGAAGTAAATATCATGGCTGTATTTGTGCTGAAGAAATGGCAGTCCCTGGTTCCATTTACCACCTCTTTTACAAAATCTCTACCGTTAACCTTTTCACACCAAAGCACTCTGAGTCTCTGTTTGCTCAGCAACTGCATGCCGCAGAAAATCGGTGCCATTCCCATTTAATATTTTTTACACAGTCCTGCTCAGATTTAAGTCACTGATCTCTTCCATCTCATCTCTATCACTTTTCCAAAATTGGAACAGTCCAATAGTTTAAATTCTTCACCTTTTTTAAAAGAAACATTTAAATTGTGATGCTTCACCGACCTGTAATAGGGAGAATAGGGTTATGTCATTGCTACTCTTGCTCAGCACTGCAGAAATAACACTATGTATGTTTTGGAGGTGAGTAGGAAACGAAGCCCCCCTTCCCATTTGAGTTCAGTATAGTGCTGTAAGTTAATTATACTCTACAACTGTGGGGGAATCCTAATATTTAAATGCAACAAATGCACATTAATAATAGCCAATGATTATTTTGAAACAAAAATATTTCAATGCATTTATAGTCTCTATCACTACAAAAATAAACAAATTACAAAATTTTAATCTACCCTAATTCAACTGTCATCAATCATCAATGATTTAGTCAGCAGGAACTAAGCTGTAGTTTCAACTACACAACTTAATGACTGTGTTTGTTAATGTTCGGTGGAACTACGGTTTCGAGAAACACCCGTGTCGTTTAACGATGGACTATGCAAGTTACCAACGTAGTTACCTCGATATTTCCAACAACGGTTTTGGGAGACACTTGCATCGCAACTGCATTAATAATAATAATAATAATAATAATAATAATAATAATAATATAACATTGTGTAAATACGTATTGTATTAATAATAATAACTTATTGTACTCCAATCTTGAAAAATAACATTTATCAAGTGAAGGATGAATGAAGGCTGGTCTTTGGACTTTGCACAGTGCTGAACATATCTTTCCTTAAGAAAATATATGTGAAAAACCTTAACTTTATTGGAGACAGAAAGACTTTAAGTGTGCTTTAGAAATGTTTAACAGATCGTATAGGGCAGCTGGTGCTTTCAGAGTTAGACCTCCAGACTTTAATTTGTATTCTTGGTGTTCCCTCAGAAGAGTGTAGCCGAAGTCAGAGTTGAACCGAAGTCAAAGTGACTCTTGATAACTGGACTTTGAATTGAAGTTGCCTGTGGTTGCGCAAGCTGTTTTATGGCAGCATTTTATTTTTTTATATTGTTTCAGAATCTCAAATAAAACTGTAATTATCTCCTTCTCTCAGTTTCACTGGAGACAGCAGGCCACTGTTGATTCACACTTGGCTGTGATTATTGTATTGCACTGCATATTGTTACATGTCCGAAGGCTTGTTGACATCCCTTAAGAATAATTAATTCAGCTACTTAAATATGAACCTACTGTTGACACAGACATTTACTTGTGCACAAACTGCTTGTCAAATCTTTGGAACAGTCACACACAACTTTAAGGTCACCATGTCCAAAGTCAAATGTTGGCTAGGGATAACCCCCTCACCACACACACATATACACACACACACACACACAGAGAGAGAGAGAGAGAGAGCTTTGTAGCAGTGGCACAGCATTCTGCCGAATGAGGGAGCACTAATCAATATCTTTGGTATACAATCAAATCCTAAAGGAATGTTCCAACATCTCGTGTAAAGCCACTTCAGAAGAGTAGAGGTCTTTACTGCAACATGGTTATTATCCTTTATTTCAAAACAAAAGAAACAGAGTGTAGCTCAAATGAATCAGAAACCTTTCATATTTTCACTTGTTAAAGTTGTCAGTTGAAACTGTTGGCAGTTGTAATCTTTATTATTATTTCAGATGCTAAAATAAAACTTTAATTGGCTCCTTTCTTCAGTTTCATTGCCAGGGATCAGGTGACACTCACTCAGCTAATAGTTTTGTGCAGCAAGCCAGCATTTTGCTGTGTAATGACCCCCCCCACCCCCACACACACACACTCTCTCAACCCCACCCCTATACACAAAGACTTACATCACCACAATGGAAAATTATTTTAAGTGCCCTTATTAAAATGTAAGCTCAGTGTAAGGACAATGTTATTAAATTTGTATGAGCCGCTGAATAAATAGTAACAGCATATGCAAATAATGCACCATATGTTTACAAGGCTGAAATTAGGACAGATAGGGCTCCAGAATAAAATGGTAAAGTACAATACACATTCTGCTTCACAAATGGTCACAGGCTGAAGTTTGTCTTACTTAGACATATAAATAAACACTCCAGATTCTAATCTCAACCAGTGGTATTAATTTATATGGAAAGGTAATTACACACATATAACTAAAATCTACTAAATCCAGTGTGAACACTGTATAACTCCATTATGTCATTACACTATCACAACTTCATTGTGTAACACTTTTTGTTACCTACTTATTTATTTATTTATCTATTTAAGGAATGTGGAAGACTGTCTCCTTCAAAACGACTTCCAATTTTAATCGCGTTACATTTACAGATGTAGAATGTAGTGTGAGGAGTCTTGTCTAAGGTTTTTTAACCCCCTTTTGCATAAATGTCCTCTAGAGGGCCGCCGGTGTGCCCATTTTGTTAATCAAAATTAATTAGTTCATAGCATCAAATGATTTTATCACACAGCCCTCAACTCAACACCAACGCATTTGTTTCAGAAGTGACACAACTACACACTCATCGATTTTCAGCTGCCTGCACTCGACCATTCTCCAGAAAAAGAAACAGAGAGCCCACTCGGCTCGGTACTGACTCTTTACAAATGGAGCAGGACGGATTTTAAACTCGGACTTTTAAACCATAACAAACATACAAGGTCTCTTTAAATTATGTCTTAAAAATCACTTAAAATCTTCAGAGATATGCCAACCGGTGAAGAGCTCCAAAATATAATCCCTTGCTCACCACGCCACAAACAACATGCCTTTATTTCCTGCGTAATGGTAACGCACTGCTCTGGAGCTCCTAGTGCCCGGGGAATGGGAAGGTTTTATGTAAAGTCTTCGTGAATTCAAAGCCGAGGGCGTTAGATTCAGTGTAGCTGTGGACCAATAAGCAACTGCCAGCTGTTAGTGGTGTCCTATTACCTGGCGAAGGGGTGCGCTGCTGAACGCCGCTTAGAAGTGATTGACACATCTGTAAACCAATAGCAGGGACTCAGTGGAATTCACTAAGCTTGTGAGAGCTACCCATTCTTTCACAAAGTTTGTAGAAGCAATCTGAATGGCTAGGTGCTTGCTTTCAAACACCTGACCACAGAAATGACGGGAACCTGAATTCAATTATTTGGATAGGGAGTGAATACTTCTGGCTCTATAGTGTATCTCGGGAAGGCACATTGATCTGGAGCTTTTATTATGATAATAATACTGTTGATTGCAACCATGGTAAGCCCACATTTATTGATGGCAGTCTGAATGCGCAGAGATAACGTGGCAAGATCCTGAGGCCCATTGTTGTGCCATTCATCCACAACTATCACCTCATGTTGCAGCATGATAATACACGGCCCTCGCACACCCAACCCAACAAATTTGGACTGTGGGAGGATAACGGAGCAACTGAGGGGAGCGCACACAGACACAGGGAAAACAAACCAAACTACTCACATATCTGAGGAAAGCAAAGAAGGTCCTGGTAACAACATTAAATACAGCACCACCGCACCGCTGTTTTGTATTACTAATATATTTGGATACTACAGATCTGTTTATCTCAATGCAAGTTTAGTACAAAACTCAAAACCTGACATGTCCAGGACACGTCAATGCTGTGTTATCGTTCACTTAGAACTACTACCCACACAGTGAGCATATATCGGTCCACCGGCATAAAAAGGCTGGCATACCATTGCTGGTCTACCATCTGAGCACTCAGATTACTGTCCTGTACCGGATGTAACTAATTTTTAATCTCCTCAAACAGATTTTAAATTCACAGACACTTTTATTCTGGAAAACAAACTAATGCAAATATTACCAACAACCATGAGGAATATAAACCTGATATAAAATGATTGTGCTGAAAATGTTGACACTGTTCTGGATTAAAATTGTTTACTAATCTTTTTTAGTACTACATTAGCAAAAAAAAAAAAAAAAAGCACAAAAGAACAGGGATAATATTTAAAATTTGAATTACATTTATATGTAAAATCATAAAACAACTTTTTAGCTTTTTAAAGCACTGATAATATTAACAAAATATTAAGGGGACTGTCTGTGAGGAGTTTGGTGTGTTCTCCCCATGTCCTCGTGGGTTTCCTCCGGGTGCTCCGGTTTTCTCCTGAGATCCAAAAACACACGTTGGTAGGGATTGGTGACACAAAAGTGTCCACAGAAGTGAGTGTGTGTTTGTGTGTGTGTCACCCTGCAAAGGACTGGTGCCCGCTGCACCGCGACACTGATCCAGACAAGGAAGGAATGAGTGAATAAATAAATGTTAATAATACTCACAATAGTATGTAATCTTTCTACCACTGAAATGTGTTCTTTTGTTTTCCTTTATAAAAAAGAATATAGTGCTTTTATTACATAAAAAAAATAAATGTGATGTATTTGTAAAATGACAAGCAAGAAGAATTTATTTGTCACTGCATTCCTAAAGTGTCCATCAAGGGGAAAAATGCTGCAAAAGCATGTGTATCTATAAGTATATTAAATATTTAAATATTGTGGACATAGCATATAAATACTTACATTTTAGGTTATTTTTGGTTGCACGGAACGACAATTGACATTTTTAATACTATGCAACAATTACCATAAAATGACAAAAAAAGCAGGATTCCAAAAGCAGAATGTTTGGATTCTCAAAATTACAATTATACGTTACACAAAAACACTTTAAAAACTATCATTATCATCATCATCATCATCTTCTTTTCCGCTCTTTAAAAATTATTAGTACACCTAATATTTTGTGAATGGTTGTTTATTAGTTTTTTGTTTCGAATTTACCTTACAAAAGGCAGTATTCTTTACATTTCCTTGATTTCAGTGGTTAGATGTACACATCCATGTAGTGCTGGGTGATATGAGCGCATATCAATATCCGATTAATTGTACATTTCACCATGATTACGATTAATGAACGATTATTTTGTTTTTGTTTTCTTGACTCATAGTTCAGTGACGAGGCTTGTACTGTAAATATGCTCCAGTATTAAATATGGGATATTTTTCTAATTTAGCTGGGAGCATGTTCCTCTAGTTTATTGAGCACTGTCATCTTAATTATAGTTAAAACACAGCATGTCCAGACCACAGATGCTGTATTTTTCTTTGGTATGAGCAGCTCAAGTCGCTTTGTTGGCTTTGGCGTTTAGGTTGCTTCCATGTGGCAGATAGAGGCAGAATCATGTTCTGAATGTCAATTTTGATTAATTTACAGGGAGTAAATCAAAATTTTTGATTCATTTTGATTACTTACACACAAATAAATGTGTATTCCGTCAAAACAAATTATTGTTTGTAAATAAAAGACATGTAAACATCAGTGAAGTACATTAGTGTTTTTGAGTGTAGGGTTTGCATTATTATTATTATTATTATTAATTTATGTTTGCATAATTTGTTGGAGCTGAAGGTCAGAAAGTCAGTAAAATAGCTCAGCGAAGAAGATGAGCAGACAAGGCTTATGTTTTGTAGCGTACTGGAGAACACGTTAGCGGTCATTTGTTATGGCTCAGGAGTGGATGACATCGGAATCAACAGACGGATGTAAGGTTGTCACGGCGATGAATGTTATGATGATGATGGCGAGGTTAAGGAAGGGGCCTGTCACTGTGATAAGGCCTTCGCCACTGAAGACTGCATACGCGAGTCAAGTTGTTTCAGGTCTGCCCTGTGTGTGTGTGTGTGTGTGTGTGTGTGTGTGTGTGTGTGAATGTAGGCTTTCTCAGAAGTGCTCAGAACCACACAAAATTGAATTATTCAGAGGAACAGAGAGCCCAGCTCGAGACCTCTCTTATTCGGAAGAGTGACACAGGCTTCAAGGCTAACAGCACACCGTGTGACTGTATATGTGCCTCTTTAACATATCGTATATAGGCAAATATTTGTGGACACCTCCTCATCCAACACTTTGCTTTGAGGTCGTAAAATCCGGATATAAATCCAGGTTCCAGGTTGGGATTTTGCATTGGGCAACCAGTATGACCCCATACCTGGCCCTACACTGTACCCTATCTCTGATGTGCACCTCCCCAGCAATGTAACTACACATTGTGCTGACACAGATGATTGTGATTGGTCCTAGTTGAAATGAAGAAATCCAGAAATATAAACTCTTCTGCTCCACTGTACAGAGAGTGCAGACAGCAACAAATTCATGGCAAGAGATTTCCTCAGACATCAAATAAGTTGGAACAGGGAATAAATTCGAATGTCTCCAAAAAAAAAAAAACACGCTGGAAATAAGTGTCAGCTTTGTATTTGTTGTTTTCCTGGTGCATTTAAACTATGCCCTGTTCCAATTACTGCCCTACTACCTAAAGAGTTGAAGAAGATATTTGAGATTCAGCCCTAGTGGTTTGGTGGTGTAATTGCAGAACAGCGCAGACACACACCAACACAGAAATATAAACGCTTACAACGGGGTATGGCACTTGTGCAGGGTACACTCTCAGAAAATCAGATATGGTAGAGGTACATTATTGGTCACTAAAGGTACAAACAGTGTAAATGTACCTTTAAATGTACAACAGTTATGTTAAGGTCCAGTTGTGTTCCCTAAAGATCCATTACAAATATTCACCACTCCTCCTGGAGAAGAATATTTGTACTCATTCATTGCAGAAGTGTTTAAAATAAAAGAATGGAATATAAGAAATTGAGTGTATGAAATCAACACAATTTTAAAATCTAGATTATAATATGGTAGAATAATAATATATAATTATACAATATGGTACAATAATATTCCCTAACACAAGGTACTGTTTACTAATTGTGTTAGGTAGTGTTGCAGCAGGTAGTGTCGCAGTCACACAGCTCCAGGGACCTGGAGGTTGTGGGTTTCAATTCCCGCTCCGGGTGACTGTCTGTGAGGAGTTGGTGTGTTTTCCCCGTGTCAGCGTGGGTTTCCTCCGGGTGCTCCGGTTTCCTCCCACAGTCCAAAAACACACATTGGTAGGTGGATTGGCGACTCAAAAAGTGTCCGTAGGTGTGTGTGTGTGTGTGTGTGTGTGTGTGTGTCTGTCTGTGTTGCCCTGTGAAGGACTGGCGCCCCTCCAGGGTGTATTCCCGCCTTGCACTCAATGATTCCAGGTAGGCTCTGGACCCACCCTGAACTGGATAAGCGCTTACAGATAATGAATGAAAAAAGGTACTGTAGTTGTACAATTCAGGGTACCACCACAGTGAATGTTTCTGACAGTGCACCGCATAGGCATAGCACTGAGTCAACACGGAAGCATAAATTGTCTTTTGATGGTTCAAAGAAAGTTCACTTACGTACTGAGGGGCGAGGCCATTTAGAGCTTTATACATCAACGGCAGAATTTTATAATCTGTTATGTTTTGAATTGCAGTTAATGTAGGGCTGATGAAATGTTGAAATCAGTGAACTTGGTGTAGTTGTATTCAGGAATTATAAGGGGAATCTACAATTATGTGGATATTATAGAGTATTTTCACACGTCTTAATATGAGTTTTAAAGTAACACTAGGGAGTTAATATATTTTACGTTGACATTAGGGCTTCAAAATCATTGTGAAGTGCCATTGCCCTGTAATAAGGAGAATAGGTCCTCTGTTGTTGCTACTCTGGGCTTAGCACTGTAGAAAGTGCACCATGTATTTTTTAGAGGAGGGCTCAGGAGCAAAATCTTTCCTAGTGTTCCTTTAAGAAAGTTAAAATTACTGTAAAATAGTGGAACCTTTTATGTTTTAACTCTTTTCACAAATACATTCAATATGAGTGGGTTCTGTGTAGAGCACATTCACTCTGGATCTGAGGGTAACTGAATGTCATGTGTTTGCGTGTGTGTGTGTGTGTGCTCTAGTAAAAAGTGAACTGTCCCATAACGGGCGTCCTGTTGGGTCCCAGTGCAGTGTGGGGAGGAAATGGCCTGATTTCTGTGAACCCCTTGGTACGCTTCTATTTGAGGAGCTTAAAGTTCTTTGTTTAATGCTTCCTGACCTTGAGTGTGGAAGGACAGGAGAGCTGCCCCACTACCCCCCTGCCAATCCACTCTCTCTCTCTCTCTCTCTCTCTCTCTCTCTCTCTCTCTCTCTCTCTCTCCATTGATCAGAGCTTCTTCTTCTTGCTCTGATGAATATTTGATGAAGGATTTGTTCTCCAATGCTTCTCATTCTCTCTCTCTCTCTCTCTCTCTCTCTTTCTTTCTCTCTTTCTCTCTCCAGGTTCCTTTTTACCTCATTCTGTCCTTCTCTTACTTTATCAATTAACTTCTTCCCTCCTGTCACTCTTTCAGAACTGCTCACTTTAGTCTATATGCTGTCTCTGAGCCTTTTTTTCTTAAAGTAACTTTAGGTAGGCTTTGGTATTTCTTTTGCTCCTGGGCTCCCCCTACAGTTGCAGAGTGTAATGCACTTTACAGCACTGTCCTGAAGTCAAGGATGAGGGGGAAGGAGATGGTTACTGTCCTACCCTCCTTCAGAAGTTGCATAGTGCAGTTTCGGCTGTGCTGAACCCAGAGTAGCAATAAGAGTGCCTGTATTCTCCCTATAACAGGGAAGTGAAGCATCACAATTGTTCTGAAACTGTAATTACAAGGGTAAAATATTTCCTATTGTTCCTTTAATTCAGTGGGGTATTGGGTATTACAAACTGGACGCAGCATCTGTTACTTTGTTTTGTTTTCTTGTATAAGATGATGTGGTTTTGTATGAGTTGCAGTGTTTCAAATGAATTCCAACTGAGTCTGAAAGCTCACAGGTGTATCAGAGCTTTTAATTCATACAAATCACATTTCAGAATGGTGATAATAACAGCAAAATGACATCACAAGAGATCAAAGACAACATTGATTTCACTCAAAAATGGAACAATTCTTTAAAAAAGCATCTGAAACACAATTAAAATATTTACCTGTGTCAGATTGTGCACATCCTACAGTCTTCTTGAGTGGGATTTTCCTGTTACTAAATGAACCCCTCCCTTTTCATGGTGTATCATGTCTATGCAAAAGTTTGTAGTCACCCTCTAATGATGAGTGGAGGCTCCTATTTTAAAGTGCGCTATGGATAGGGCGGCATGGTGGCGCAGCAGGTAGTGTCGCAGTCACACAGCTCCAGTCACTGCTCTGGGTGACTGTATTTGAGGAGTCTAGTGTGTTCTCCCTGTGTCTGCGTGGGTTTCCTCCAGTTGCTCCGGTTTCCTCCCACAGTCCACAAACACGTCGGTAGGTGGATTGGCGACTCAAGTGTCCATATGTGTGAGTGTGTGTTGCTCTGTGAAGGACTGGCCCCCCTCCAAGATGTGTTCCCGCCTTGCGCCCAGTGACTCTGGGTAGGCTCACCACGTTCAGTGCCAAGTGTCATATAGAAGATGTTTACTAGTTGTCAATTCTCTTGATAGCAGACAAGGGTAGGGTGCAGGTGAGCAGGTGAGGTGTTTGGCTGTTTAGTGTATTTAGTGCTTGGAAAGAGCTTCTGAAAAATGGAGGATTTGGGAGGCAGGCTGTTTTTAAAATACATTTAAAAAGATGTCTTCAGTCATACCTCAGTTTTTATCTTCAGAAATCTATTTTCATTTTAATTTTATTTCTAAAGGATGTTTTACGAATTGTGTTGTCCCAAAGCAGCTTTACAGAATTCCGGGTCAGAACTGGCCATTTAAAAACCTGTTTCTTTAAATGAGACTGAGCCAATGCTCAACCCAACCCCGATTAAGCAGAAGCTCTTGTTATTGCCTATTTGTCTCCAAACACACCATTCATTATCTGTAACCCTTATCCAGTTCAGGATCCAGTTGTGGGTCCAGAGCCTAACTGGAATCATTGGGTGCAAGGCAGGAATACACCCTGGAGGGGGCGCCAGACACACACACACACACTCACACAGTCACACCTATGGACACGTACCAATGGTACCTACCATGTGCTTTTGGACCGTGGGAAGAAACCGGAGCACCCGGAGGAAACCCACGTGGACACGGGGAGAACACACCAACTCCTCACAGACAGTCACCTGGAGCGGGACTTGAACCCACAACCTCCAGGTCCCTGGAGCTGTGTGACTGCAACACTACCTGCTGCACCAACTCTAGATTTTTTTTCTTCAGTGTAAGGCTGCTCACAGTTCAATCAAAAACCTCACAGGACATTCATCACAGCATCCAGGGGCTCTGAGGGTCTCTGCAACCTGGGGCCAAAAGGTTGGCAACAGACTGTTAGAGCCACTCTGGAAAATGAGGCTGATATGGCTCCATATTAAAGCACTGGGCAGGTTATTTAAGCCCTATCAGGTTAATTAAGAGGATAAAATCTAATTAATCAAGTCTCTTCTGTGGAACTGGGTCAATGGACGCAGAACAAAAGCAGTTAATTGTGGCTTTGGAGCTGAGTTTTTTGGAGCCGAGGGTCTTTGAGCTCAGTTAAAGTCTGAGGATCGTCTTTAATTCTTCCAGAACCTAAAGCCAGTTTATTGCAGAGAGAGAGAAGGGGGGTGAGGTGGGGGTTCACAGCAGGAGAATGACCAGCCAAGGCCACATATGGCTCTTTGAGGCTCTTCAGCTGTGCCTCAAAGGAAAGGGCCCTTCTGAAAGTCAAAGGTTTGGATCTAGAGGCTCATCCACAGAGAGGCTTCTACACATTTGAAGCTTACACATAATAGTTGTCAGATTTAGCAGCAGCAGTCTCTCTAAACACTCTATGTATGTGTGTGTATTTACTCAGCTGACACACACTCTCTGAGATCCATCACATCTCCAGCCGAAAGAGAGACACTGAGCAGGATAGGGAAACAAACATCTCTCTCTCTCTCTCGCTCTCTCTCTCTCACACACACAGAGAGAGAGAGAGAGAGAGACTGTATATCCCTCTCTCACACACTCTCTCTCTGTCTGTCTCATACACTCTGCCTGTGTCTCTTACACTCTTTGTCTGTCTCTCTCATGCTCTTTGTCTGTCTGTCTGTCAGTCTCACACTTTCTGTCTGTCTCATGCTTTCTGTCTGTCTATCTCATGCTCTGTCTGTCTGTCACATCTCACACTCTGTTTGTCTGTCTGTCTATCCTATGCTGTCTGTCTGTCTCATGCTCTGTCTGTCTATCTCACACTCTGTCTATCTCATGCTCTGTCTGTCATATCTCATGCTCTGTTTGTCTGTCTGTCTGTCTGTCTATCCTATGCTCTGTCTGTCTGTTTCATGCTCTGTCTGTCTGTCTCATGCTCTTTCTGTCTGTCTCATGCTCTTTCTGTCTGTCTATCTCACACTGTCTGTTTGTCTGTTTCTCACGTTCTGTCTGTCTGTCTCTCTCACACTCTGTCTATCTCTCTCATGCTCTGTCTGCCTGTCTATTTCACGTGCTGTCTGTCATATCTCATGCTCTGTTTGTCTGTCTGTCTGTCTATCCTATGCTGTCTGTCTGTCTCGTGCTCTTTCTGTCTTTCTATCTCACACTCTGTCTATGTCATGCTCTGTCTGTATTTCTGACTATCTCATGCGCTGTCTGTCATATCTCACGCTCTGTTTGTCTGTCTGTCATATCTCATGCTCTGTTTGTCTGTCTGTCTGTCTATCCTATGCTGTCTGTCTGTCTCGTGCTCTTTCTGTCTGTCTATCTCATGCTCTGTCTGTCTGTCTATCTCATGCTCTGTCTGTCTGTCTCATGCTCTGTCTGTCTGTCTGTCTATCTCATGCTCTGTCTGTCTGTCTATCTCATGCTCTGTCTGTCTATCTCATGCTCTGTTTGTCTGTCTATCTCATGCTCTGTCTGTCTGTCTATCTCATGCTCTGTCTGTCTGTCTATCTCATGCTCTGTCTGTCTATCTCATGCTCTGTTTGTCTGTCTATCTCATGCTCTGTCTGTCTGTCTATCTCATGCTCTGTCTGTCTGTCTATCTCATGCTCTGTCTGTCTGTCTATCTCATGCTCTGTCTGTCTGTCTATCTCATGCTCTGTCTGTCTGTCTATCTCATGCTCTGTCTGTCTGTCTATCTCATGCTCTGTCTGTCTGTCTATCTCATGCTCTGTCTGTCTGTTTATCTCATGCTCTGTCTGTCTGTCTATCTCATGCTCTGTCTGTCTGTCTATCTCATGCTCTGTCTGTCTGTCTATCTCATGCTCTGTCTGTCTGTCTATCTCATGCTCTGTCTGTCTGTCTATCTCATGCTCTGTCTGTCTGTTTATCTCACGCTGTTTATCTCTCTGTCATATCTCATGATCTGTTTGTCTGTCTGTCTGTCATATCTCATGATCTGTTTGTCTGTCTGTCTGTCATATCTCACACTCTGTTTGTCTGTCTGTCTATCCTATGCTCTGTCTGTCTGTCTATCTCACGCTGTCTGTCTGTCTGCTTTACGCTCTGTTTGTCTGTCTATCTCACGCTCTGTCTGTCTCTCTTGCACTCATTCTGTGTCTATCTCCCTCTGTCACTCTCTCCCTCTGTCTCTCTTCTCCTTCTCTATCACTTTCTGTCTCACATTCTTCCTTCCCCGTCGATCTTTCTGCCTCTGCATTTTGTTCACTCTACCGCTTTCTTTGTCTCTCTCTTTCTCTCTCTCTCTCTCTCTCTCTCTCCCTCTCTCTCTCCCCTGCTCAACCCTTTTTGCCAAGTGTAACTGAAGCGTCTGGATATAGGATGCAGCTCAATCACCAAACAGCATTTTGCTCAGCGCTGTCGGTCTGTGTGCATCAGCTATCACTTTGATGAAGAATTCTTCAGAGTTGACATATGAAATAGGACACACACACACACACACACACACACACACACACACACACACAGAATATCAGCAGCTGTTCCTCTTTTCCACTGCGACTGACAAAAGCACTGGTGAGCATATGGACAGAGAGACACACTGGGGAGGAGACAGATCTGACCAGTGTCTTGTCTCCATCTCTCACACACACACACACACACAAACACACACACACACGAATAACATGCCCTGACATTTACCTTCCTCTTAAATAGCCCACTCACATCAGTGCATTAGCAACTCAGCAAGCTTCAGTTTTTGAAGGACACCAAACACACATGCGCGCACACACACACACACACACAATTTTCCTTCCAGAAGAGGAGATTTAGTGCTTCTAAATCACAGATTTTGGCAGCTGTTACAGTGAGAGCAGCTGGTGTTTTTTGAAAAATAAAAATATAAACAAAACAGACTTAAGAGGTCTTGATCCTGGCAGAAATGTGGTTCACACATCTTGGTCTGAGAAACTACGTGGCCAGAATTTTGTAGACACCTCCCTCACACTTTTCTTTGTTGTGCTCATGTTTTTTACTTTTGGTTTTCCAGCTCCTCCACATTCCCCACCCGTTTGTCAGGTGTTTCTTGTTTTGTTTTGTTTTTTCTTTCTTTTTTCCCCCCCCTTGAATATTTACCGCTTGTCCGGGTCTTGAGGGTATTTGCCATTGTTGTTTTGCTAGCTCTTGTTTTTCAGTGAGTTCTCTGAAGGTTTGATGGCCCAACTTAGTGGTCTCTGGTTGCACTTCTGTAATACTTTAATTAGGGTTGGGCAGTATAACGATAATACTGTACACCACGGTATTTTAAAATGTGGGCAGTATCTTAAAATGAGGATGGTATTTATCATGTGTGTGGTGTGTCAAATTTCGGTTCTGTGTCTTTAAAAGTCAACTAAAATGTTGATGTGCATTTAAGAGAGCCACAGCCACAGCTGCTGTGGGAGCTCAAAGACTGCTGATGTCATGGTCTGAAAACCGGTGGAGAAAATCACAAGCCCAGTAGCCCACTGCAGTTGTAAATTTAGTGCTGAGTTTGGGTTAAAAGAGAAAGGAATTAAGCTGTAAACATCTAAATATGTGTGTGTTTTGAGCCTCAATTCCCTGAAAAATCTGCTGTGGTGTGCTAAACCACAAGTGCCTGCTAGCGCCAGCTGTGCTTCTAAACAGTATTCCCTCAGCACCAGTTGTTGAAATTTGCTCTCCCAGACATGGGTTTTTATCATCCACACGTGTGTCAGTGTGCAATGTTGGGCTGTGTTTAGCTAAATTCACTCAAATTAGTGCTCACAGATATAAGGCTCAGACAGTGTACCGTGATAATATTTTGAGACGTTACGGTATGAAAAATGTGGATACCACCCTTCCCTAACTTTAATGTTTTATAATTTTCAGAGTCAGTTTTGGTTAGACCCCATTTCATCATCCAACAGTAATCCATAATAAATGATGTTAATATGGAGTTTGTCCCAATTTTAACTGCAGTGAAGCACAGCAAGTTTATCTACAGAGCAGGTTTCATTCACAATGGTAATTCAAAGTGCTTTACTGAGTTAAAGTGAAAAAGAATATCAACAAGAAAGTAGAACACAAAAAAAATTAAAAAGCAATTGATAATTAAAATATAAAACATGTGGGTTAAAGTGCAGTAAAAAAAGTGTAAGTTTTAGAGCTCAGTCGTAGGCACACGAGAGGTGAAATGTTTTAAATCTGGATTTATAAACTGCTACAGTTGGAGCACATTTAATATCTTTTGGCAGTTTATTTCAGCTGTGTGCAACAGAGCAGCTAAACACTGCCTCGCTTCTTAGTCTGAGCTCATGGATCTGAGAGGCTTCACTTCATATTCCTCAGAACATATCAGAAACGTATTCTGGCTAGTGCTGTTAATCATTTTTTTTAAATGTACTAATTAATCACATATTAGCTGCAGTTAATTATGACTGTGATTAATCTTGATTAACTGAATTTCCCCTTCTTAAGACTTACATGTAAAATAAAAAATCCATGTAGGATCAGCCCCCTCCAGGGTGTATTCCCTGTGGTTTTGGGTCGGCTCTGGACCCACCGAGACCCTGTAACCTGGATAAGCATTTACAGATAATGAATGAATGAATGTAGGATCAACACAGTGGAATTATGTCTGTTAGTGGTATCTATTGATTACATATTTTAATCACAAAAATATAGTTAAAATGTGTGTGCTTCCTTCTATTTTTGGAAGGGAGTATCAGGAACGCGGGGGCAGACTAACAGAGGCGCACGCACTCGCTTAAAACACAGCGAAATTTTATTTAAACAAAATATAACAAAATAGAGACAGACAGAGACTTTGACAGAAAGACACAGGGAGCTAAACAGACTAAACCTGAATACAGAGAGCTAAACAAACTAAACTAGAACACGGGGAGCTAAACAGGGCAAACGGGACAGAGACTAGAGAGCTAAACAGACTAACACTGGACAGAGAGCTAAACAGACTAACACTGGACAGAGAGCTAAACAGACTAACACTGGACAGAGAGCTAAACAGACTAACACTGGACAGAGAGCTAAACAGACTAACACTGGACAGAGAGCTAAACAGACTAACACCGGACAGAGCTAAACAGACTAACACCGGACAGAGCTAAACAGACTAACACCGGACAGAGCTAAACAGACTAACACCGGACAGAGAGCTAAACAGACTAACACCGGACAGAGAGCTAAACAGACTAACACCGGACAGAGAGCTAAACAGACTAACACCGGACAGAGAGCTAAACAGACTAACACTGGACAGAGAGCTAAACAGACTAACACCGGACAGAGAGCTAAACAGACTAACACTGGACAGAGAGCTAAACAGACTAACACTGGACAGAGAACTAAACAGACTAACACCGGACAGAGAGCTAAACAGACTAACACTGGACAGAGCTAAACAGACTAACACTGGACAGAGCTAAACAGACTAACACTGGACAGAGAGCTAAACAGACTAACACTGGACAGAGAGCTAAACAGACTAACACCGGACAGAGAGCTAAACAGACTAACACCGGACAGAGAGCTAAACAGACTAACACCGGACAGAGAACTAAACAGACTAACACCGGACAGAGAGCTAAACAGACTAACACTGGACAGAGAGCTAAACAGACTAACACTGGACAGAGAGCTAAACAGACTAACACTGGACAGAGAGCTAAACAGACTAACACTGGACAGAGAGCTAAACAGACTAACACTGGACAGAGAGCTAAACAGACTAACACTGGACAGAGAGCTAAACAGACTAACACTGGACAGAGAGCTAAACAGACTAACACTGGACAGAGCTAAACAGACTAACACCGGACAGAGAGCTAAACAGACTAACACTGGACAGAGAGCTAAACAGACTAACACTGGACAGAGAGCTAAACAGACTAACACTGGACAGAGCTAAACAGACTAACACCGGACAGAGAGCTAAACAGACTAACACCGGACAGAGAGCTAAACAGACTAACACCGGACAGAGAGCTAAACAGACTAACACCGGACAGAGAACTAAACAGACTAAAACCGGACAGAGAGCTAAACAGACTAACACCGGACAGAGAGCTAAACAGACTAACACCGGACAGAGAGCTAAACAGACTAACACCGGACAGAGAGCTAAACAGACTAACACTGGACAGAGAGCTAAACAGACTAACACTGGACAGAGAGCTAAACAGACTAACACTGGACAGAGAGCTAAACAGACTAACACCGGACAGAGAGCTAAACAGACTAACACCGGACAGAGAGCTAAACAGACTAACACTGGACAGAGAGCTAAACAGACTAACACTGGACAGAGCTAAACAGACTAACACTGGACAGAGAGCTAAACAGACTAACACTGGACAGAGCTAAACAGACTAACACTGGACAGAGAGCTAAACAGACTAACACTGGACAGAGCTAAACAGACTAACACTGGACAGAGCTAAACAGACTAACACTGGACAGAGAGCTAAACAGACTAACACCGGACAGAGAGCTAAACAGACTAACACCGGACAGAGAGCTAAACAGACTAACACCGGACAGAGCTAAACAGACTAACACCGGACAGAGCTAAACAGACTAACACTGGACAGAGCTAAACAGACTAACACTGGACAGAGCTAAACAGACTAACACTGGACAGAGAGCTAAACAGACTAACACTGGACAGAGAGCTAAACAGACTAACACCGGACAGAGAGCTAAACAGACTAACACCGGACAGAGCTAAACAGACTAACACTGGACAGAGCTAAACAGACTAACACCGGACAGAGAGCTAAACAGACTAACACCGGACAGAGAGCTAAACAGACTACACTGGACAGAGAGCTAAACAGAGTACAAACCAAAACAAGGATCAGCAGAGACAGACAAACTTGGGAGTAACACGACAATGGTGCAAACGACGACGGTGAAAGAGCGGAGACAGACTTGGTAACAACATGACAGTGGAAACGAAAGGTGGAAACAAAGCGAGGAAGTGACGGGAGCAAAATGTGGAACGGGATCAAACGACAGACAGAGAGAGAGAGCAAAAACAACAACAGGGGAAACGAGAAGTGGAGCGATGAACAGACGAGACAAAACGACGGTGGAACTGCAGAGAGAGACAGACAGACAGACTGACTAGACTACGCAAACGACATGACAGTGGAAACGAATGTCCGACCCCCATACACAGAAACAAAGGGACTTATATACACACAAGGATGTGTGTGTGCTAATATTCTAGATATGCTAGATTCCATTAAAAGAGTGAATTGTGGAAGGAAGTTGTGGCCAAATTTGGTAAAATGATTTATTTACATAAAAAAAAAAATTAATGCATGGTGGCACAACAGGTAATGTTCTGTGACTAATCCTCGGTTCCACTAAAACTCCTATAAACGCAGCTGGTTCTCTGAAAAGCACCATGGTCCTTTAAGCCCAAATGGAACCAGTTCAAGAACCAGTGTTCTTTTGGTGGAAAAGGGCAATCAGTCGGTACATGGAGGGAAAGAGCATGGGAGGGAAATCCTGCCAAAATTAAAATTGAAATGAAAATAATAAAATGAACATGGAATGTGTGAATGAGTGTGTCGCCCTGTGAAGGACTGGCGCCCCCTCCAGGGTGTGTTCCTGCCTTGCGCCCAGTGATTCCGGGTAGGCTTCGGACCCACCGCGACCCTGAATGGGATAAGCGGTTACAGACAATGAATGAATGAAAATGAACATGCAAATACCCTTTTGCCATTACTTTTTCCAAACATGTGTAAGTATCATGACAAAATTAAAAATGATTATGAAATTTTTCACTCAAGCATGGGTCAGCACTGACAACATTTAAATTAAAATTGTAAAAGCTTTTTGTAATTTCATTTTCATCTATTCAGGTATTTCTTAAACTGTGTAAGTGTCAAAATGAAAATGAAATGTGTATTTAGCTTATAATTCCATGGTAGTAAACAAAGGATGGGACAAAACAAAGTGAAAAATGGATAAACAAAAGTCAAAGTGACAGTGACAGTTTAAGACTTAGTTTTCAGCTCTGCAGGGTCTTTCACTGACAAAAGGAAAATGAAAACAAAAGCACCACCTACTGCCAATTAATTTTTCATTTTCCACTTTGCTTTTTTTCCATTTTCCACTTTTCAGAGTGGTACCTCTCCAGGAACAGGATTGGGCAGCTCTGACCTACAAAGTGTGTGTTTCTTTAGTGCTTGCTGAGTGTATTTAAAGAAGAATTATAGTCCTTTATTCATTCATTGCAATGTAGACAAAATCATCTTAAGGGATTTGATGTACAATGATACATTGTAGACTCCACCTACTGACCCGGCTTTCTTTAAAGGTTTGGTGATTAAACCTGATACCATGATGTCTACAGAGCAAATGGAATCATTTTTTTTACTGTTTAGAGTAAGCACTGAACAAACACACTACCCATAGTCTATATGGTTTTTATGTCTATAGAAAATCAAGTCAGGAAATGGGACACACTGGAGCATCTGCACATGAAGAAAAATGTCCTCCAGTTTGAGGAAAACAGAACCTATGTATGAGAACTTTCGATTAGCACAACTATCAACCTATTTACACAGATAAGTGCACATCAGTTCACTAAAACACCTCCTCATACTTGAAAAAGGCAAAAATGTAACAAGCTGCTGCCGTTTACCAGCTTCATATTTCACTTTCCATTTCCACCTTAAATGTTTAACTAGATGAGGCTGATGTTATCTTCATTATTGTTTTTTCTCTTCCAACGTAAATGCCTTTTTAAGAGGCAGACATTTGCTTCCTGTTTGCAATTTTCACTTTCACACATTAAGTGGGTGAGGTTCTGAGGCTAATTTTGGTGTCATTCACCCGCTTCTTGATTGAATTTTCTGTTCCACCTTAAAAAGGTCGCCAGTGCAAGGCTGAAAATAGCTTTTGAAACACAACCGTTATTCATCACGTTCTATGTTTAAAACAACACACACCACTTTGTTTACACCTTTAATTTAATTACTTGCTGTTAGCTGTTCAGGAGAAAATGAGCTAACTCTGAATGTGTCCTGTAGTCCTGCTGGGCTCTGGGCTTGTCTCATTTTTCAAACACATCACCAGTATTTACTTTCAATTTACTTATGTTTTGTCAAGTTGTATGACCTTTTTGAAATGCAGTACCATAGCGTAGTTATATGTGTACAGCCATCTAAATAAAACAGTAGGTAAGATAATTTGATAGGCTAAATGTAGCATATCAGAGAATGCTCCCAACAGAGGAATAAGCAAGAGATATGCACAGTCTAAATCCCAATATGAAGGGAAAAAAATTTTGATATGAATTTAGATGTGTGTGTGTGTGTATATATATATATATATATATATATATATATATATTTTTTTTTTTTTTTTTTTTTCATTTAATTAGCAATGCAGTGTCAGTTTTAAAATGCTAACATTCATTCATTCATTATCTGTAACCCTTATCCAGTTCAGGGTCGCGGTGGGTCCAGAGCCTACCTGGAATCATTGGGCGCAAGGCGGGAATACACCCTGGAGGGGGGAAAATGCTAACAGTATACAAATAATAACAGTAAGATAATATCAATAGATAGCACAAATTATCAGGAAACTACAATCTAATCTTATCTCTGTTTGCTTACTCACTTGCATGGCTGCAGCACGGAGTGTTTGTGTCCACTATTGTCTTTCATACTTGGCAACCCCGGGGGTGTAAACTGTACTGGGATTGGACAGTGGGCGGGATCACAGGCCAAAACACCAACAGAGTTCCACTTTGGAATGGACCTCCGCAAAGAATAATATACAGACAGCAAAACTTGTTTTCTTTAATCTCTGATGACACTGGCCATTTTATGATTTAGTACAGTAAATAAATTACATATTGCTCATTTAAGGTCACCATGCTTTATGCGAAGTGCTATACCAACCTGAGGTCTTTGTAAAATGACTGAATTGTAAAGAAATATTGACAAATTTCTTCTACACTTCATTACACACCACAAGGCCCCACAGAGCTTTCAGCGCAAGAGTGTATCCAGAAAAAGTCCCCTAATATAAAGCCCTGGGCCTGTCCAATCCCCTCCCTTCACTGCCCTCTTCTCTTCTCCTCTACCTCAGCCTCCGGATGAAGGACGGCTGCCTTAACAATGCACACAGTGGCATTTATGGGGAATAGATTAAGAGTAATACTCTGAATTGAAATCCTTTCACGTCGCGGTGGCCTCATTTCACATAACACTGGTTCCATAATTTTTGCATGGCGATTAATCAGAGGGGGCAGGGACGGCGGTGAGGCGGCTGGAGAGAGTGATGGATGGGTCAGTGGGGAGAGCTTTAAATGAGCTAACTTTTCACTCCTGTTGCATGTTCTTCATTTCCACATTTAACTCGACATCAAGGGTGATTAGTGGCCCTCGACTAATAAAAGAGATGAGTGACTGACTGACAGAATAAAATAAATGGTGAGAAGGGACTCCTTTAAGACTGCCAGAAGACAACAGCAGGGTGTGTGTGTGTGTTTTTAGCAGAGCAAAGTAATGACAGAAAAGAGCAGAAAAGAAAAGAAGGAGAAAGGTTAGAGATTAAGGAGGACAGGTAGAAAGACTGCAGCAAAGCCTTGAAAGCCACAATTCAGCTCCTATCTCATTACAGACTCAAGCCAAAGATCTAGAACACCAGCAACAATAATGCCACCAGAGACAAAAGCATATGGGGAGAACTTAGTCTTATCTCTGACAGTGGCGTAGAACAGACATCGAGAAAGGTGAAAGGAAGAGAGAAAAAGAGAAATCACCTTTGTCTGAAGCCTTTTCTTAAGACCTATGAGCACACCATGGTGTATTTTAGTTTGTTTTATGGACAGTGCAGATAACAAGGCCCGGAGCCTAATCGCCTCACTTTTTCTTAGGCCCCATCCACACATGAACCTGGATCCGGATCCGGATTTTATCCAGATTTCCATCGTTTTTTGAAAATATCCTGGTCCAGATGAATATGAAAAGTTGCATTATCATACCAGTCCAATAGGGGGCCATAAGTACTTCTTAAAGAAAACTTGACGTGGGGTTTCAAAACTTGACATGGTTTTTTTTTCATCCATAAAAATTGTACTCGGTTTGAATATGTTTCTATGTAACTGTTCTGAGGCATGAAAATATCCTTGTGGTCAATTTTTACTTTTTTTTTTTTTGCCATCAACTAGGAGAGGTAGCACACACTCGTTTCCAAGGCAACTCATGTTGGGTGCAGGCATGGAGTGCATTATCTCCCATAATTCCTCAAAAATAAAAAGCCTTTTCTTCCTGTCACTGACAGGCAGATACAGTTTTTTCAGGGGCTGCTAATAACCAGCACAGAATAGAGCTTGTCATTTTTCATTTGTCTCCTCTGATGAACTGATAAATATGCTCTGGCCTCCAGTGTTTTCACTCCATTTGAATGCTCTCAGGGTTTCTAATTTTGCATATTGCCTTACTCATTTGATATATATATATATATATATATTCTGAAGGGAGTAGGTGGTGTGTGAACTCACATGAAAAACGTGACTTCTATTCCAGTGAAATGGATGACTTCAAGGAGAGAGGAGGAAGAAGGTTGTGCCAGGCTTATTTGGATTGTCAAATGATGGAGGTTCATACTTATCTGCCCTGTGTCATTAACATCCATTAATTTTCATAATCCCAGCCAAGATGGCCAAAAAGATGGAAGACTGCCAGTGATTTCAGGCTCATGGTCCACGGAGGAGGGAAAGCAATGAAACTGATCACACTGAATAATATACAAACATTTCCTCGTCTACACACTGCTGCCTACCAGTGCCTCGGTAACATACCATTTACACAAACTATGCCTTAAATCAAGCCACAAAACTTTAAGACAATGGCTGAACTCTAAAAACACATAAAATTGTGCTTAATCATTAATAAAATATAAAATAAAAAAATAAAAGGTACTAATACTGAGTAGAGGGCTTCACGGTGGCACAGCAGCAGCTGCGGCTGATGGTCTTTCAAACAGGGGAAGCTCATTGCCGGCTTACATCATAAAATTTAAAATGGGACGGAAGCTCCCAGTGATTAAGTGACGGTGTAGATCCCAAAATAGCTGTCAATCAAAATGGGATTCAGCCTTTTGACTGATCCTCCAATCATCTTTCAGAAGCTCCGCGTCCAGACCCCCCCACAGCGTCCATTCACCCCCCAAAGATGCTTAGCATCCGGGGGCGGAACAAAATCGTGCCATTTATCCAATGACCGGCGAGTTTCGAAGCGAAAAAATTAATAAATAAAAAATAAAAAATACATCCCATGCAGTCCGTTGAAGTGATTAGACGCTCAGCTTCTACGGGTAAACTTGTCTTCGAGATGAACTTGTATTTGTAGTCAATAAAACGTTAAATTGTGTGTGTGTGTATGTGTCGCTCTGTGAAGGACTGGCGCCACCTCCAGAGTGTGTTCCTGCCTTGCACCTAGTGATTCCGGGTAGGCTCTGGGCCCACTGCAACCCTGAACCCTGAAAACAATGGACCGAGCGAAGGTTCCTATCTCAGAAAATTCAGTTGATTTCGTAAATCAAGGTTTCACTATAATTATGAAGTGTAATGGTGTACCTAAATTGTACTGATGCACTTATGCTATTTAGGAACAACTCATTTGTACTAATGCACTACTAATATGTAATTTAATATAAATAACACATTCATTCACAGTTTGTAACTGTTTATCCAATTCAGGGTCACAGTTAAATAACAGATTCTGATTTTCAAAGGTGTATGTTTTAATTATTCAGCTGTATAAGAAATATAAAATAAAGCATATGTTTGTATAATTTCCCCCCTCTGATTATTTAACTGCCAAAAAATCATTTTAAAGTTTTAAAGCAGTGTTAAAGATGTACACTCTTTTCTTTACACACAAATACATGGCATGAGTTTGATCACAGAGACGCTAACGAAGAAACTGATAATTATCCGCCTGTGAAATTTGCATGAGCTCATTTTCCAAACAAAAGGAGGAAGAAGGGGTAGGCCAGGCATGTTTGGACAGTCAAAATACGGCATTATTATTATTATTATTATTAATACACATTGATTTGCCTAATGAGCAAAAATCACTGAAAAGATGGATAACAGCCAGCAATTTCCAGCACACGCTTCACGAAGGAGTTGGTGAGAAAAAAGACGAGAGGAGAGGAATGAAATGGACCGAGATAAGGGCAGAAAGTGGGAGATGGAGGGAGAGCTGGAGGGAGCTGAGAGGTGACCTGGAGGTGGGGTGTTAAAAAAATTCCGCTTTTCCATCAGCTTTGAAGTTTAATTGGCCATTTCTCTCCAGACGCAAAGAGAGCACATGCTACCTTAACAGCTCTGTGAGCCTGTGGAGGGCTGCAGATCAAAGGGGCCACGCTGGACATCCACCCCATGGAGAGGGAGTGTGTGTATATGTGTGTGTGGGTGTGCACTGCATGAATATGTCCTTCTCCTGAAGCAGGACATGTGGGTCCTTCAAAACAAATACCAATCCCCTGGCATTGTCTTAGTAATCCATAAACCCACTGTGGGTCCAGGCCAAGCCTTGTGAAGCACAATAGTCATACAATAAAGACTTCAAGCTTGCCTCGAAACAAATAGTTCCTGACCTGAACTAACAGCGTTAACTTCTGTTAACTTCTTGGAGCTCAAGGTTCAGCTCTGATGTAGGGGTCCACGTTCCAGGGCTGAAGCACTTCATTTCACGCTTGCTTTACCTTGTGTACAGACAGGATAACCAGGAATTCTGGATCAGAATCATGGTGTTACTGTTGGAACAAACTCTTTTATCTTCAAAAAAAGAAGGACTTTTTTTGAAGTTATTTTTAAGTTACTGTTATTTAGGACCTTTTTTAAAGAGATATAATAAATGACAACTGGTGTTTTCAAAATCAGTAGTAATATATTTGGACTGATCCTCTTAAAGGCAATGTTCTCAGTATTAATCCAATAGACTGTTTACAAAATTCGGAGAATGTTTTCGCATCGTTTGCAAGTTCTTCATTCTGATTGCGCACTGGAAAAAGGTCTTGTGTTTGTATACATCCCTGGCTCAGTAAATGAGAATAAAACTGAGTAATAAGAGATGAGGATGGTGCTCCATTTCTGTTCCATATGCTGGTAATATTGACTTATTGTTGCTGTTTCAGATAACTTAAGGTGAAACTGAGTCCAAATTTGAGAGACCATTAGCTGCAGGAAAGTAACAGCTCAAATTCTCAAAACTCAAAGTTTCTATGGTAAATTAATCTTGGACACGTTCTTACTCAAACATGTTCCACTTTGAAAGATGCAGAGAAACTGAATAAACACCAACGAGAGGAGGTTTGTTTGCTGTGAGAACAATAGCTCTTCAGAATCGTCAACATTGCCTTTAATCCAATGATGAAACATTTCTATTATGACCCTGATGGGAATATCCTTGGAGGAACACTGTTCCAATTTTTTCAGTAGTTACGCAAACTTGCAGGCTTGTAACTTGCAACTTTGAAGACCATGCTTTGAAGACGTTCTGCTTGATTAAGGTGTCGCAACACGTTACTAATACACTAGATTTCTCACCCTTCTGTAGGTGTGGACATTTGGCTGGTATCAGAAGGGTTTATATTTGATAGACAAAAAAATTTGCAGACACCTGCTAATCAGAAGTTTCTTCTGAAATTAAGGATATTTTAAAAGCGACGTTCACGATTGTAATCAAAAAGCGCTTTTAGTTCATTTCAGAAAATATTTCCTCACCATTTGCTAGATCTCAAATCTGTTTACATTGTGGAAACTGGTCTAATGTTTATGAAGCACTGTTGTCAGTAAAAGAGTAAAAAAAGCAAAGTGGCTCAATCAGAAATACTAGGCCTCGTCTCTCTCTGTTCACAGCAAAGAGCCCTCCAAACTTTAATAATCATGAAAAGAGATAAGGATATTTCTTTATCCTAGATCCATAGGTGGGTAACTTACTTATTTTTGCTGTTTCATTGTTTAGATAGGAACCCACTCTAAATTAGGTGGAGTGCTAACTGCATGAAAGTAAACATATATGGAAGGTGCTACAGAAATTAACAATTCATTTTACAAACAAGTTTATTTGGTAATAAAAGCGAATAAGACCTAGACACTTTACACTTCAGCCACATACAAACAACTGTTGTTTCTCTTCAAACACACCATAAAATATGTGGAGCTTCTGAACGTAAACAAACCAGAGAGAACTGCAGTTCCCCACAGTAAACATTGCTGTTAATTCGGAGTTTGTCACTGTTTGCTACAGTAACAGACTCTATTTTTCTAAGATGGCTTTTAGATAGGAACATTGTTGTGAGGAATTGATTGCTTTCACTGCATTGATCACAAATGCCAACAATTCTCAAACATGATGATGTTTCATCACTCCAAAAATATCTACTGCTCCACTGCACTGGGTGATTTCTGAACAAATTTTCCACCAAATTTAGCTACAACTTCCTCCCACAATTCACTCATTTTACAGAGTATAGTGATATATAAGGGAGTTTTATTTAGCGATGTAAACAAGGTGTCGCTACTCTTGAAATCAAAAGCTAGATAACACTATTTTCATGCTGAATAGATGAAATCTCATAACTAACTCTTACTCTTAGCATCTCTCTCTGTGGAACTTACACACACACACACACACACACAAACAGATGCTGCGAGAAATTCTTAAATTTTTTTCTTGTGGCCGGGGTAATCCACATATTTATCTGTTATAAAGTTGTTGAAGCTGAAATATGAAGATGTTTTATTGTCTGAGCTGAGAGATGCCCGCGGCAGTGTCTCAATTAAAGCTTGTATCCGAATTTGATGTTAACTCTCTCCCTAAATCGTTTACTCACAAAATTAAGGGATTCTAATTTAAATATCATAAAAACTATGCTGTAATGTTATAATAAATAACTGTTTTTTGCGCATAAGACTCTACACATTTATTTGTTTAATCTCCCAAAAAAACAAGGAAATAATAGCATTTTGACTAGCGACTAATCGTGATTAATCACAGAATGTCATTGTGATCAATGCAATTCAATTCTTTCATCAATTTGCAACACTACTATATATGGGTAATTTCAGGGATGAAGAATGTGGGTCAGTCACCAACACTAATGTGAACCACTAAAGCAGAAATAGCAGAAAGATCAAATCTGAGCAAAAGAAAAACAATTCTGGACTGCATGCATTTTTGGCAGGTAAGTCCATTCTCCCATCACATGACACTCTTGTTTTTGTCTACTATTCCCCCTGCTGTTGTTCTTTTCTCTTCCTTTGCCATATGTGATTAGCAGGTATTGGGTGACTGCATGAGAAGGGATGTGAGGGCCTGAGTGCTGTCACGCTGGGAGCTCTTGGAAAGAGTGGACTGTTCATAATCACTTCACAATGCTGAAGACGATCAGAGACATGGCATGTTGAGATGGCAATAGTAGTCACACAGAGAACAAAAGTGTTCATAATTGAGGTGCTTACACATTGCAGCAGGCTGTCCCTTCAGTGTGTAGAATTGGGTAAGGACATGTCCCTACTAGTGCTGTCAGTGCACTAATCTGCAAACATAATTCATTCATTAACTGAGTCAGTATCTGTAACCGCTTATCCAGTTCAGGGTCGTGGTGGGCCTGGAGCACTTCTGGAATCACTGATCTGGAAACTAATTTGATTTTAAATTAATCATTTTAAAATATTTTTGGCGGCAGGGTGGAGCAGCTCCAGGGACCTGGAGGTTGTGGGTTCAAGTCCCGCTCCGGGTGACTGTCTGTTGGTAGGTGGACTGGCGACTCAAAAGTGTCCGTAGGTGTGGAGCCCCTGAACTGGATAATAGCTTACAGACAATGAATGAATGAATTCATTAATTTAAAAATATTTGGCCACAACTTCCTCCCATAATTCACACATTTTACATAGTCTAGTGATGTATCAGCGGTTTCATTAGGCGACGTAAACAGCATATCAGGAAAACATCTCTGAAATGTTATAATGAAGTAAAAATAATAGTTTCCTCATTTGTCGCACATACCACTCTAAACATTTATCTCTATATAGAACTTAGCTAGAAAATACTAACATTTGAACTTGCCTTGATAATTGAACTTGCATTGATAATTAATCAATGAATGTTGTTGTGATCGACTCGATTACATTTTTTATTCGATTGACACCAGTAGCCCGTACCAATATCCAGTGACTACTGAAAGGACACGGTCGGTTCGTATCTGTATTTGGTTCACAAACGGTTAATATCTCGTTCTCTGCTCTGCCTCTCAAATCCTCACCGCTAACAGGATTGGCTTTGCTATTTTCGCATCTCGGAAGCCCAAGACTGAAGCTAAATTGTCTTAAAGAGACAGTAGCACCCAAAAAAAATTAATAATAATAAAAATAAAAAAATAAAATTAAATTGTTATAGAAATTCCATGGATTGTACATAAAACAAACTAACGCCAAAATGTAAAATCATCACACTTTACAAAGACTACCTTAGACACCTGCTGTTTTAATAAAATATAAATGCAGACCTTAATGTAGATTGTTAATAAACTATTAATTGGTCAGCATTTATCAGTCCTCTGCTAAGGCAATTTATTTATTCCTCACTAGTCATTGATTACATTAGATATTCAGTAATATCAAATCTACACACCTTCACTGTTAAATAAAGTATTAATTTTATTATTTTGTATTTTTTTAAATATTTATTTAAAGTTACACTTATATAATGCCTTCCTAGACAACCCAGGGACACTTTACAATCAACACTGCACACAATGTCATTCTATTCAACACAAAATGGAAAGAAGCATACTGAGGAACTCTCCACCAGGAACGACTGTCCACCTGGAGGACGGCACTAGGCACTAGGGTTTCACTCAGGAACAGAGAGCGCTAATCCATATCTGGACATATAGACGTTCATTCACATACACACTCATTCCCTCACACCAGGACAGTTTAAAGTAGCCAGTTCACCAAATTTCCAAGATTTTGGACTCGGGAGGAAACCCAAGCAGACACAGGGTGAACATGGAAACTCCGCCCAGTACCCATTCATGTATGTACCCTTTTAATTCTTCATCTCATGTGAGTTACATTTTATAAATTAATATAAATACAATAAATAAATTACTTTTGTGGTAGCATGGTAGCGCAGCAGGTAGTGTCGCAGTCACACAGCTACAGGGACCTGGAGGTTGTGGGTTCGAGTCACACTCCGGGTGACTGACTGTGAGGAGTTTGGTGTGTTCTCTCCTTAGGTTTCCTCCGGGTGCTCCGGTTTTCCTCCCACGGCCCAAAAACACACACTGATAGGTGGATTGGCGATTCAAAAGTGTCCATAGGAGTGAATGTGTGTGTTGCCCTGTGAAGGACTGGTGCCCCCTCCAGGGTGTGTTCCTGCCTTGCGCCCAGTGATTCCAGGTAGGTTTTGGACCCACCGTGACCCTGAACAGGATAAGCACTTACAGACAATGAATGAATGAAAAATGACTTTCATGATTATTGTTTTGGTGGGAAAATAAATTCTTGTGACTTTAAGTCTGCACTTTCATGCATCACAGGCTGAAAAAAGTCAAAAGAAAACATTGTTGCACTTTGCAATGAATCTGACAAATCTGTAGCACACTTATGATGACAGCCTCGTTGATGATAGCTTTAAAGCTGCTGTTTTGACCAGGAACTGCCCTTTCATTAATGAAGAAAGATAGCATGTCAGGATCTGGAAGGTGAGAAGATGGAGAGAGAGAATAAAATATGTTTCCCTTTGTTGCATCAATCAATTGTTCAGACAAGACGGAAGATTGAGAATATGTGTGTTCTTCTCTTCATAGCTCAGGAGTAAAAACATATAGCACCAGTCAAAAGTTTGGCCACACCTTCTCATTAGTCATTGTTGGAACAGGGCTATTCACTGGAGAGAACAGTGTACCAGCCCCTACCTCTGCACAACAGACACATGGTCTCAGACACATTAAGAAGGCAAGCAGTTCGACAAATTAACTCTTGACGAGGCCACAGCTGTTCAGTGAAAACCATTCCAGGTCACGACCTCATGAAGCTGATTGAGAGAACGCAGACAGTGTGCAAAGCTGTCATCAAAGCAAAAGGGGGCTACTTTGAAAAATCTAAAGTATAATACATTCTGGTTTGTTGAACACTTTTTTGTTTACTTCACAATTCCATATGTGATCCTTCATAGTTTTAATAGTCTTCCATCTTCATTTACAATTAAGAAAATAATAATGAAAACAAATAATAAAAAATAAAAAACATTGAATTAGATGTGTCCAAACATTTGACTGGTACTGTACATTCACAATGTGTGTAAAATGGCCCAAAACAAAGGAAACCCTCCCCGAGAGGGTGTGTCCAATCTTTTGATTGGAACTGTATGATGAACATATTTTTTGCTTTTTTTTTAATGTTTTGTTTTAGATTGAGCAAGAAAAACAGGCGAGAGTGAGAATCTGAGTGACTTTGGCAATGTTCAAATAGTGATGCTCATAAAGCTTTGATCAGAGAATGTACAAAATGGCAGAGCTTCTTATATGTTGTAGATAGAACCTACCAAAAGTGGTTCAAGAAAGGACTACCAGTGAAGCAGTGACAGGGTCACGGGTGCCCAAGGCTCACTGGAGTGTGAGGGGAGTGAAGGCCACACTGTCTTGCCTTTCTAATTTATTCTTGCTTCACCTCAACCTCCTTCTCTTGCTGTGGATGTGGATCCGTAATGCCAGTGGCGCTTTGAGTTAGTGTGTATGCTGGAAATGACTTAGAAGTCTTTTTGGAAATGGCCAGATTTACAGCCTATATTTCAGTACACAGCATAAAGAAGTAGACTACACATTCGAGACCCACTCTTTGGCTTAGATTTATAAGCACACACCCCCTTTTTGGCCTGGAGCTAAGGTAGTAATGGTTGGTGAAAAAGAGCAGCGGGTATTACAAGGTACAACACAATTTACACCAAGAGGGGTGTGGAACATTATTTTTACAATATGCACAGTACAATTACTCATGAGAGACATCTAATCTATTTATTTATATACTTTACCTAGGCTACACATATAGCCAGCCCCCAAAGACAAGTGCAAACAACAGGCAAAACACCAGTTTAATAAAGTTATCTTTATTAAACATGACATTTACATAGTGCTTTTCAAGGACCCTTGCTGAGAACGTTAAGGCTCAGAGCCAGTCTAGATTTTCCAGGGGCCCTCAGACCTGAATTCTGAGCCAAAATGTGACCATATTTTGAGAGTTGCGCCTGACTGTTCATTAGCATTCTCCCTCATTCTTTTTTGGTTTAAGAATAAACAACCAGCCATATACAGAGCAAAATGAGGTGTAAACAAACAACATTAATTCAAAAAATAATGTAGAAATTAACAGTTTTAACATAATAACTTTGTGATTAGCCCTCCAGCATCCATGTCAGCTTTTGTCTGATTCTGTGACAGCTGTAGTTCATAAGGTGGAATAGAGGAAAAAGAATCAAACATAGATGTTTATCCTCCAGCTTACATCTTTGTGTCACCTTAAATGATGCAGTAGTTTTGTGAAGGTGCCTGTAACTGCTTCACTGTTGAAGTTGTAATGAAAACGTCAAATATGCCGGTGTTAGTGTGATTTTGTGAATATTGCGGCATTTAAGGTGGAACTGAATCTTTGAAGAACTTGACTTAGCACTTGGAAATAACTATGTCATGTTTTAAAGGTGTAATGAAATAGTAAACATATTTTTTAAAGTGTACTGGTGTGTTTGGGGAAGTTTAAACAAATACTAGACCGTATAAAACCATTGGTAAATGTTCACTTTTCACTTTTCTGCTTCAAAGTGTGGTTCATGGTACCTTGACGCTGAGGCTTTTAAGGTTGTGGAGAGCAGCTGCGCAGTGCACGCCACCTCTAAACAAATTCACGCGGTTATGTTCGTAGACTGTTATTTATTAATATTCCAACCTCGGGGAGGACTGTCACAGGTTTACCTCACTGCTGTTCCTGCAGCTCAGTCTCGTGGAGTCTTTTCTTTTCCTCTTTTCATTTTCTGAAAGATAGTTTGCTTCATCTTCTGATGATACAGCCACTTTTTCTCCCCTCAAACGAAATATCCAGAGGAAAGTCTGGAGGGAGCTCCACCACCAATGCTGTGGAGATTTGCTCAAAGAACAGTGAGCAGTTCATTATGAAATCTAATCATATTTCTGGGTGACCTTACCCTGCTTGGTAGGCCATGGTTATTTCATGGTACCTGATTGTAGACCATCTTTGAAGCTTATTAGCCTGGTCTAAAGATGTTAAAGGGTTCCCAGAGGAAAATGTTATTGCTTATGGTTTGCTCTGTAATGGCTCAGAAGTGTAATAGTGAATTCTCTTAAAATTCCTCAGGAGAAAAAGAGACATGAGATGAGAGAGAGCAATGAAAGAGGTAAAGGAGAGTATATGGTTTAGTTTTCTGGCAAATCTGAGCACAGTGACTCTTATGACTCCTTGTCTTTCCATCTGATTCCACTGTTATCTAGGAAAAACTACTAAGATATTAGAGATTTCCTTTTGGTTTTCTTTCCAAGTTTTCGGATTTGACAAACTGGGAATATGCTGAAAGCGGGCAGACAAGTTGTATCCAACTCAAATGATTCAGGCCCTGGTTGCTATTTGTGTAGAGCTCTGTAACTTTGTAAACGTCTCTATTATTTATTTTATGACTTTCAGCAGTCGTCCAGAGATTTGGTGACAATAAAATGGAGGGTTAGGGCTTTCTTGTACCGAATACCGATGTATTAATTTACTCTTCGTTTAGACTTAACGTTCAGAGAGTCTGTCTAAAGTGGGTTTGTGTGGCCTGTTGCCAACACAAGATGGCGCTGTTTACTCTGAAATGCCGTTGGACCCCTTAACACTGAAAAAATATAGAGGAGCAACAGATGTTTAATGCGCAATATAGAATTCCAAATCACATCAAATTACAATATAATATTGCAGGCCATTCATATTTGTCCTTTTTTGTTATATGTGTGGTTTTGGTCACTGTCTTTTCCAGTTTCTGGCAGGAATACTAGCTCTACTTAGCATGAAGTTTACATTAGCATTGCATAGCTGCAATTAGCGGCATTAATATTTTGTCAGGCATGCTCAAAGCTTAATGGTTTGTTTTAATTGTGTATTTGCATGATTGAGCTCTGAGTGGAAGTGGGTACTTAGTACAAGTAACATTAAGCTGTGACTAAAATAATAAAGAAAACAACCTGTTATTAACCTACACTTAATATTGGCTAATTATTGGCTCTCATATCATTATTAGGCTGGATAATACTTTTGAAGGCTGGAGTTTGCTCTTGTCTGTTCTAATCGTTTATGTGAAATGAGCTGAGCTTGGTACAAAGGTATAAGCTGAGCTTGGTATTAAAGATAATAAAAATGGATTTCATTGATTGGTAGGGGCCAACTCAGCTGTAGCCTCATCAGTTTCCTAATGTTCAGGACCAAAAACCTTGTTGGTATGTTGTAGTTCTACAATTACAAGTAATCTATCTGTTCCCCAGCACAGTACTACTCATTGGGGTCTGTCGGGCGATGTGATAGATATGGGCAGTTTGCGCTCTTGTTCGGCACATTAAATAATTCCGTTGCCTTGCATAAAAGGCCTGTTTGAAATAAAGTGGCAAGAAGTGTGTTGGAGACAGTGAGTGCTCACACTAACCACTGACTGAAATTTAAAAATGATTTCACCTTAAAATGTAATGATTTACATAATGGGCACCACAGTGTCACACAATGTGTGAGTGTAAACAGGTAAACACACACACACACACACATTATATATATATATATATATATATATATATATATATATATATATATATATATATATATATATATATATACACACACACACACACACACACTTAGGAAGGGTTTCCTTTGTTTTGGGCCATTTTCCACATATTATAAATTGTTTCTATGTTGTAAATGAATATGGAAGACATTAAAATTATGAAGGAACACACATGGAATTATGTAGTAAAGAAAAAAAGTGTTAAACAAACCAGAATATGTTTCAAACTTTAGATTCTACAAAGTAGCCTCCTTTTGCTTTGATGACAGCTTTGTACACTAACCAATTAGATTTTGCAGAATGTGACATGATTTATTCACACTTATGACAATATATAATCATATTTCCCACCCTAGGAATTCCTGTTCCCTGCTTTTAACACTCTGTCAAAGAACCTATAGGGTCTTTGACAGAGTGATATAAACAGCCCATACAATGGCATGTGGTGAAGGATGGCTATCAGAGAAATTGGAGTGGATTACATCAAGGCACGTGTGTGTGTGTGTGTGTGTGTGTGTGTGTGTGTGTGTGTGTGTGTGTGTGAGTGAGACAAAAAGAGGTGAGGGTCATGCGTGCAGGGAAGATCACACAGAAAGGTCACACCTTTATTACTGTCTATAAAGAATGTGACCATGTGGGCCTTCCCCAGCCCCCTCTCAAACCCACACACACACACACACACTGGCCTTTCAGTCCTATTCTAGCCAATTCTGCGAGACAGAACTGAAGGTGAACATCAGTGGAAATCGATGATCCATTTATGCTAATGCCAGAGAAATGTGCATCTCCACTACTGATGATCTCGCTGACTTTGTGTTCAAGTATCCCTTGCCATCCCCAGAAAAGGCCTGAGATTGAAACACAGACATTATTAATTTTTCATACCATGTTTTATGTGCCCCCTGCACCATGACTGGTCTTTAATTGTGTTCCAGATGTAACTGAGCCAGTAAAATAGGAGGCATTTGATAGTCCACTCACATGCTACAAAAAACCTGGGCTTTAGGTTCATTTCAATTTATTCCACCATTGATTGGTCTGAACCGGAAAAGGAGGGATTGGGGGAAGGGAGGAGAAAATGAGCAAGGCCAGTAAATATATATAGAATCCAGTGTATCAAATCAGCTTAGTGCATCTCTGAATATATACAAAAAGAGACTACTCCCAGATTTAAGTTTTATCACATTACATGATCATTATAATAATATGCAAATGTGATATTCATAGGCTTCGTAAGTCAATAAGTAGACTTCACATAATTATGTAGATTTCATTCCAAGAGTGAATGGAATTATTTTGTGATTAATTTCAGAATTACAGAATTCTTGAGCTACAGCCTAATCTTATTCATGTGATGTGTAATACAAATCTTATAACACGTCTTTATCTTAAAATGTAAGCCATTATGTTGTGGGGACCAGGACAATATATATTTTGTTATTCCCAAGTTTTCTCTCCAGTTATTAGTATTTTCCAGCACCTATCAACGACTCTTTACTGATTGCACACACTCCACCTCCCTTGTCAGGTTCACGATTCAGAATGTAGTACTTCTGGAAAAGTTAATGGTACGTTTCCGCAAAATATATGGAAATTGTTGTTTTAAAAATTCACAGTCTGTGGTCCAGGAACACCGACCTTGTATCTACACTCATTGTCCGTTTTATCAGCTCCACTGACCACACAGGAGCACTTTGTAGTTCTACAGTTACAGACTGTAGTCCATCTGTTCCTCTGTACACTTTCTTATCCTCATTTCATCCTGTTGCACAATGATCAGGACTACCACAGGACAGTGTGTGTTGTGCTGGTATGAGTGGATCAGGCACAGCAGGGCTGATATGGTTTTTAAAGCCCTCAGTGTCACTGCTGGACTGAGAATAGTCCACCAACCAAAACATCCAGCTGACAGTGTCCCATGTACACTGATATAGGACGAGAGGATGACCAACACACACTGTGCAGCGCCGCATGAGCTACTGTCTCTGATGTTACATCTACAAGGTGGACCAACATGTTTAAAAATTTGAGCAACACTGCTGTGTCTGATCCACTCATATTAGTGCAACACACACCACCGCCATATCAGAGTCACTGCAGCACTGAGAATGATCAGGGTGAAATTCATTCATTTATTCATTCATTCATTATCTGTAACCGCTTATCCAGTTCAGGGTCGCGGTGGGTCCGGAGCCTACCCAGAATCATTGGCCATCGGGAACACACCCTGGAGTGCGCATTATACAATACACACGTTTTATAATATTTTTAGCGAACACTAGGTAAGATTCAGTTTTTTTTTGCTCCTGGGGTCCCTCGAGTGTAATTAAAAGCACTGTAGCTGTAAACTCAGTGGGGAGGGAGAGGGAGAGGTTTCCTACCCTCCTGCTCCTGTTACATAGTGCAGTTTCTGTAGTGTTGAATTCAGAAGAGCAACAATAGAAGCCCTATTCTCCTTATTACAGATCAGTAAACCCTCACAGTTATTATGAAGCTGTAATTTTAAGCTAAAAATATTACATAGTTTTTCTTTTAAGATCAGAATATGCACAAAAACTGACACCATAATGTCATAGAAATGAATATCAAAACTGTCCTATAAATATATATATATATATATATATATATATATATATATATATATACCCAAAAGCATTACAGAATAAAGAAAAAAGATTCTTTACTTTTACAATGGAAGTCAGTGTAAATAGATTAAATTTCAAGTAATTTTGGGACATTTCTGTTGGTCCGTCATGAAATTGTCACACAGTTTGAAGGACGGCTGCTGTGTTCAAATGATGTTAATTAAAAATGGAAAGAAATGGAGATACATGTTTATATATATATATATATATATATATATATATATATATATATATATATATATATATATATATATATATATATATATATACACAAACCGGATTCCAAAAATGTTGGGACACTAAACAAGTTGTGAATAAAAACTGAATACAATGATGTGGAGATGGCAAATGTCAATATTTTATTTGTAAAAGATGAACATAGATGACAGATCAAATGTCTGAGTAATCTGAGTAAATGTAACTTTTTAAAGGAAAAATATGTTGATTCAAAATTTCACAGTGTCAACGAATCCCAAAAAACTTGGGACAAGTAGCAATAAGTGGCTGGAAAAAGGAAATTGAGCATATAACGAACAGCTGGAAGACCAATTAACACTAATTAGGTCAATTGACAACATGATTGGGTATAAAAAGTTCTTCTCAGAGTGTCAGTGTCTCTCTGAAGCCAAGATGGTAAGAGGATCACCAATTCCACCATTGTTGCGCAGAAAGATAGTGCAGCAATACCAGAATGGTGTTACCCAGCGTAAAATAGCAAAGACTTTTAAGTTATCATCATCAACCGTGCATAACATCATCAAAAGATTCAGAGAATCTGGAACAATTGCTGTGCGTAAGGGTCAAGGCCGTAAAACTCTACTGGATGCTCATGATCTCCGGGCCCTTAAACATCAGTACACCTCAAACAGGAATGCCACTGTCAAGGAAATAACAGAATGGGCTCAGGAATACTTCCAGAAAGCATTGTCAGTGAATACAATCCACCGTGCCATCCGCCGTTGCCAGCTGAAACTCTACAGTGCAAAGAGGAAGCCATTTCTAAGCAAGCTCCACAAGCTCAGACGTTTGCACTGGGCCAGGGGTCTTTTAAAATGGAGTGTGGCAAAATGGAAGACTGTTCAGTGGTCAGATGAGTCACGATTTGAAGTTCTTTATGGAACACTGGGACGCCATGTCATCCGGACCAGAGAGGACAAGGATAACCCAAGTTGTTATCAACGCGCCGTTCAGAAGCCTGCATCACTGATGGTATGGGGTTGCATGAGTGCTTGTGGCATGGGCAGCTTGCATGTCTGGAAAGGCACCATTAATGCAGAGAACTATGTTCAGGTTCTAGAACAACATATGCTCCCATCTAGACGTCATCTCTTTCAGGGAAGACCCTGCATTTTTCAACAAGATAATGCCAGACCACATTCTGCAGCAATCACAACATCATGGCTACGTAGGAGAAGGATCCGGGTGCTGAAATGGCCAGCCTGCAGTCCAGATCTTTCACCTGTAGAGAACATTTGGCGCATCATAAAGAGGAAGGTGCGACAAAGAAGGCCCAAGACGATTGAACAGTTAGAGGCCTGTAATAGACATGAATGGGAGAGCGTTCCTATTTCTAAACTTGAGAAACTGGTCTCCTCTGTCCCCAGACGTTTGTTACGTGTTGTAAGAAGAAGGGGGGATGCCACACAGTGGTAAAAAATGGCCTTGTCCCAACTTTTTTGGGATTTGTTGACACTGTGAAATTTTGAAACAACATATTTTTCCCTTAAAATGATACATTCACTTTTGATCTGTTTTTGTGTTCTATTCTGAATAAAATATTAGATGTTGCACCTCCACATCATTGCCTTCAGTTTTTATTCACAATTTCTTTAGTGGAACTTATTTGGAATCCGGTTTGTATGTATATGTGAGATTCTTGCTGTATTGCCCACCCTTAGCGTGTCCTAGTGCCTCATCAGCAAGGACTAGGGGATGGGGTGGTGGGGGTGGGGTGTGGAGAGTGGAGTCGGACCAAAGTGGAAGAGGGATCAGTAAATAACAATCACCCGAGGGGATGTGTCTGGGGTGCCTCCTCATCTGGCCTCAAGTCAATTTAATTTAAATGTAAATTTCAGGGTTGTGTGGCGTTAAAAGGCTTATATTAGCAAAAAGGAGAAAGTTAATGAATGTATTTCAATCTCTGTAACTGCACTGCCTCCCTCATTTTCCTCCCAGCAAATATATTGTCTGGGCAGTTAGCAGTTGGGATTGGGGTGATATACGTATTCGTTAACAAACACCACCCCGCCCCCTACCCCCCAGAAGCCCTCACCCCCAAACCCACCCCAACATTAAACAGTAAGATCTATGCTTTCAGTCACCCTTCCAATTTCTCATGTCTTGTTGTGTGGTGGGCATATTTAAGGACGGCTGGGTCAGGGTGACTAACAAAGCAATGGCGATGATGCTTTCAGTGCTATTTGGATAACAGCCTCAATAGACTGGCGGGGGGACTAGAGAGAGGGGCATAAAGAGAAAATGGGGGGAGGGAGAAAACGAGAGTGGAGTAGAGAAGAGAGAGCGCAGGCTTATGGGTCGTCAGGTTGGTTAGCATTCAGCCTGCATCCATGTGACTTGCAGAGCAGGACTCATTTAAGGGAAGCTGAAGAACCTTTCCATGCAGACTGCCAGCAGAAAGAAACACTCAGCTCAGCTTCAGTGGGAACAGAAGACTACCCTTTACACACACTCACTAGTGAAGAGTGGGGGAACTGGTCATGATAACTGAATTACTTTTGAGAGAAGAGTTAATGTAAACCATGCGTAGTGAGTGACTTACTTTGACATCTAATTCTTCCAGTGACATCCATTTGAGCGTTATATACAGTATATGCACACTGTTATTTGTGAATATATGAAACATTAATAGCTTTCATTGCACAGCTTTACACCATACAGTGGTTGGAACCCTTTACACTGCAGTGTAACTTTAACAACTACATTGTGATTTTAACAACCTATGCATCTCATCATTTTTTGTGATTTACATACCACCTGTCCGCCCTACAGTGTTTAGCTGCACCAATTCACAATGAATTTATAATGTTTATAGAGTTTTGAATATGGCACAATAATGAGCAATTATAATCAGTAAATTGTTTTACATATATTTTTAATATACAGTACTGTGAAACCTGGAGGATGTGGGTTGAAGTCCCGCTCTGAGTGACTGTCTTTGAGGAGTTTGATGTGTTCTCCCCGTGTCTACGTGGGTTTCCTCCAGGTGCTCCGGTCCAAAACACACGTTGGTAGGTGGATTGGTGACTCATGTTACTGCCTTGCACCCAGTGAATATGGGTAGGCTCCGGACCCACCACAACCCTGAACTGGATAAGGGTTACAGACAATGAATGAATGAATGAGTTAATATTTCGCATTTAAAAGCTCAGAAAAGTTATATAGTGTAACATGCAACGTGTTAGAGTATATCGTCCTGGTACACCTCCCGGTACAGGTGTATCTTCTCCATAAGAATCAATACATATTACTGAGCAGTTCCTACATCTACATAAGATTTATGTACAATGAGCGACAAAAGAGTTACAACTTGGGACATATATTCTACAACTTGATTTTGCAGAAAAAACAGGACTGGGAAAACATACTTTATATCTTCACTCATTGTCCTTTTTTATCAGCTCCACTGAACATACAAAAGCACTTTGTAGTTCTACAATAATCCACTGCTTTTTTTACCTTGCTCTTCAATGGTCCGGACCCCGGAAGGATCACCACAGAGGTATGATGTGGTGGTGGATCATTCTCAGCGCTGCAGTGACACTGACATGGTGATGATTTGTTAGTGTGTGTTGTGCTGGTACGAGTGGATCAGACACAGCAGTGCTATTAGAGTGGTTAAAGCCATCAGCATCACTGCTGGACTGAAAATAGTCCGCCGACCAAAAACATTGTCCTATGTCCACTGATTAAGGACTAGGGCACAACCAGAACACACTGTGCAGCCATAAATGAGCTACGCTCTCTGACCGTACATCTACAAGTTGGACCAATGAGGGGTATCAGAGAGAGTGGACAGAGTGTTTAAAAACTAGAGCAGTACTGCTGTGTCTAATCCACTCCTACCAGCAAAACGCACATTGCCGTTGTGTTCGTGCCACTGCAGCACTCAGAATGATCAACTGCCCAAATCATACCTGCCCTGTGGTGGTCCTGTGGGGTTCATGACCATTGAAGAACAGGGTGGAATGTTGGTAAGAAGGTATGCAGAGAAACAGATGTACTTCAGTCTGTAACTGTAGAAATGCAAAGTGCTCCTGTCTGGTCACTGGATGCTGATAAAATGGACAATGAGTGTAGAAAGCTGTACTATAAACTGTTACTGTGGATTTTAAGGGGGGAAAACACTTAGCAAAAGAATGTCAGAAAAAAAATGCTAATTTTGCCTTAGTGTCCCTTTGTTATTTTATATTTTATGTTAACAACAATGTAGCGGTGACCTATGATCATGTTTCCATACTTGCTTTTGTGCTATAAACAAACACATGGCACTTTAAGCTGGGATAATAATATGTATCTGTCACACCATTCATAAAACTTCAGAAGATTTTAAGAAATACACTATATTACCAAAAGTATTCACTCACCCATCCAAATCATTGAATTCAGGTGTTCCAATCACTTCCATGGTCACAGGTTTATAACAGGTCACAGGTTTGCTGTTCCAAAATGACTGTGCACCAGTGCACAAAGCAAGGTTCGTAAAGACATGGATGAGCATGTTTGGTGTGGAAGAACTTGACTGGCCCTCACCTCAACCTGATAGAACACCTTCGGGATGAATCAGAGCAGAGACTATGAGCCAACATCAGTCCAACCTCCTCCAACATCAGTGTCTGACCTCACAAATGTGCTTCTGGAAGAATGGTCAAAAATTCCCATAAACACACTCCTAAGAATTGTGGAAAGTCTTCCCAGAAGAGTTGAAGCTGCTGTAGCTGCAAAGGGTGGGCTGACATCATATTAAACCCTTTGGATTAAGAATGAAATGTTACTCTAGTTCACATGGGTGCAAAGGCGGATGAGCGAATACTTTTGGCAGAAGTGTGTCTACACAATGGATTTATTCAAGGAAAACATTGGCCAAGAATGTTGAAGATAGTCAACAAGTCTTGTGTGTGATGAAGGAAACCTTCTTTTATTTCACACGGCCTACAGAAAACTCCACAATCTGATGATGATCTTAGCAGGATGAGCACATTTGCATAGCCTCAGGTGTTCTCATTAGCATGGCTAAAGTGGTATAATCGGATCTGGGAGAGATCTGAGGACAGAGGCATGGTTAAGAAAAGCGTTGGCGCGTTGTTTTTTTAGTGCTCTGCCAGCAGAAAAACACTTCTTGTGGCAGCCTGAGCTTACTGCCAATTAAGAATGGTGAAATAATGACCTGCAGAGATCGGCTGTCTTGGGAGGGATATGCTGACGTCTTGATTTTTCATTTTGACATGAGTAAACCTTGGCTTTTTTTCACTATAGAAGGATTTGTAGATGTAACGGCTTTATGCTAATCTTGGACCAGCTTATACCCAAAGCTGAACATTATACAACGCCGCTTCAAAAAAATAAAGTTGTCGACCACTTGTTTTGTTGAAGAACATTTCAGTGAATGTTTTTATGCACTAGATTTCAATATGTGGAACTTAATCTTTAAAATAACATACATTTATTTCATTTCATGTTTGGTCGACCACAGTCTAGCATAGTTTGCTGATTTCCCTAATTATATAAACATGGCTCAACGCATCTGTTATTTGTCTGATGTAGGCTGTGATTGAGCAGGGAAAAGAAATCAAATCAATGAAATCAATTTTATTTTAATTAATTAATTAATTCATTCATTCATTGTCTGTAACCTCTTATCCAATTCAGGGTCACGGTGGGTCTGGAGCCTACCCGGAATTACTGGGTGCAAGGCGGGTAAACACCCTGGAGGGGTACCAGTCCTTCACAGGCGACACACACTCACACATTCACTCACACTCACACCTATGGACACGTTTGAGTCAATAATCCACCTGCCAACGTGTTTTTGGACTATTCATATTAAAATGAATGAATGCAATAACAAGAACCTGTGATTTAAAAATATTATCTTGAACCCTTATTTAACTGAAGAATATACACAGGATTGTTTAGTATAAAAATATATGTAGAACCCCGAACACTCAAAGAACCGTTTGCATGATTCAAGGGTTCTTTAACTTGTGAAGCGTTTTTTCGGAATAATGGAGGATGTGCTGCAGATTGTTATTTTAAGCAAATTATTCTATATAGCACCAAAAATGGTTCTATTTTTAATATAAAGTACCAATAAAAGAACCCTTTTTGGTGCCAGAACCCTGGTCTGAAGGATCCTATATAGCACCATCTACAGCCCATTCTCCATAAATCTGAAGAACCATGCAAAAGGTTCTTCTGGTGTTTGGGATTCTATATAGTGCATTTTTGTTTACTAAAGAACCTTTGAAAAAAACATATTTTTAAGTGTTTAGTTTATGAAAATCCACTAAACTTATATTTAGGAATTAGCATAAAAATAATGGACTAACAAATCATTTCAGTACATTTATGAGGTAGTATACCTTTATCTGAATACATTCATTCATTCATTATCTGTAACCCTTATCCAGTTCAGGGTCGCGGTGGGTTCAGAGCCTACCTGGAATCATTGGGCGCAAGGCGAGAATACACCCTGGAGGGGGCACCAGTCCTTCACAGGGCAACGCAGACACACACACATTCACACACTCATACCTATGGACACTTTTTTGAGTGTCCAATCCACCTACCAACGTGTGGTTTTGGACTGTGGGAGGAAACCGGAGCACCCAGAGGAAACCCAAGGCGACACGGGGAGAACACACCAACTCCTCACAGTATCTGAATACAACAAAGGTCAATTTAAATATCAACGCAATTTAATGTACTTTGAAGTACTACTGAGGTAAAAATGTGCTTGTATTTATTTTATACATTAGTCATTGGTGGAATAGGGCTAGTCACTGTATAGAACTGTGTACCAGTCCCTACCTCTGCACAACCCAAGTTATGGTCTCAAACACATTAAGAAGGCGAGCGGTTCTACAAATTAACCCTTGACGAGGCCACAGCTGTTCACTGAAAACTGTTCCAGGTGACGACCTCATGAAGCTGATTGAGAGAACGCAGAGAGTGTGCAAAGCTGTGATCAAAATTTACACCAAATTTTAGACTGGCATTATATGTTTTTTTTTTTTTACTTATATTTAACACATCAAACAAAAATATGCCTGAAATGTATTAAAGTACATTGAAATATACTTATTCTTTACCTGGGTAGCTGAATTCTTAAATTAAGCAGAAACAATTAAATGATTACAAAGTATAAACAACAGGAAAGGTGATGTCAAACAGTGGAAAATGTTTCCCTCCCAAATTTTGAGTGTTTTTAAAATAAAAACTATGCAGCAATATATATATATATATATAAAACCGCGACCCTGAAATGGAAAAGCGGAAAAGAAGAAGATGATGATTATATATATATATATATATATATATATATATATATATATATATATATATATATATATATATATATATATATATATATATATATATGTAGTATTTATCGATTACACTCAGAACAAATATAAAATATGTACTTTTGTCAGTTTTGTCATGTTCAAGAAAATTAACAAATCACAGATTTGGCTCCCCACCCTTGTGTGTTCACTGCCTCTATACACTAGTGTATGTGTGTGTGTGTGTGTGTGTGTTTGTGTTCACTGTGTTATGACAATATAGCATTTTTCATGTTTCAAGCGGTTACAAACAATGAATGAATGAATGAATGAATGGTTTTATGTCCAACCAATAAACAATACAATCCTCTATATCAACATCAGTATGGATTTAGAGATAAACACTCTACATCTATGGCTATAAAATAGCTAATAGAACAAACCTCAAAGGCACTTTACCTCAATTAAATATCTAGGTATCTTCATAGATTTATGCAAAGCATTTGACATGGTTAACCATGACCTATTATTGCTGAAGCTCCACTAATATGGCATCCACAACAAAGAGTTAGATTGGTTCAGAAGTTACTTATTAAATAAAAAGCAGTGTGTCACATGGACAAATTTCAACTCTGAACTACAGACAGCTAAATGTGGAGTTCCTCAAAAGTCAATACTGGGACCCCTACTGATTTTAATTTATGTGAATGACCATTATCTGTCTGCCAAGAATTTGTTTTGTATTCTGTTTGCTGATGACACCAATATCTGATAAAGACTGCTACAGACTAATTTCAATGATAAATACCAAATTAACCAAAATCAATTCCTGGTTTAAAATGAATAAATTATTTGTGAACATCAAGAAAGGCTGTTACATGCTTTTTGCTCCAAGAAACAAAAAATGTATTTATATCCTACCATCAGAGTACATAACCAACAGTATGTCCTGTGTCCACTGTACAAAAATTTTTGGTGTACTTATAATTTAAATAAACTTAGCTGGAAAGATCATATTGCAGTAATATCACAAAAATAGCTAAAATATTGGTGTTATCAGAAGAATTAAACATTTATTACCCCAGTATGTTCTTCTCAATCTTTATAATACAATGATCTACCCATATTTGTCATACTGTAACAGTTATCTGGGCTAGAACTTACAAAAGTAATCTCACAGGCCTTCGTATTCTACAAAAGCGATTCGTCAGTATGATCACTTCCTCCTCATATTACGCTTGTTCTCACCCACTATTTTTTAACTTAAAGCTTCTAAATGTATATGACTTCAACCTTTTTCAAATCTGTCAATTTATTTTCTTATTCAAGCAAAACCACCTTCCTGGCTGTTTCCAAAAAGCATTTCAATATAACTCCGAAATCCATGAATACTCTGCCAAGCCTCTGACATCCTGCATCCTGCCTTCTACAATTCACAATTTCACACAGAGGACCTTGATTATGGAACTGTTTGCCACCCAACTTGAGAACTTGTAACAATCTGAACTTCTTCAAAACATTAACTAAAGTCCATTTCTTGTTACACCCATCTGTTTTGTGAATTCACAATACACCAGCTAACTCTGTGATATGACTCTTTACACGGTACCTCTTAATTTACTCTTCTTCTAAATTACTCTTCTTTTTATGTGTATAATTTAAGTTAAACTAAAGTGGGAAAGTGCCTAGTACAAGCCCTTTGGGCTTTTTGTACTTTCCTTGCACTATTTTGCTTGTTATTGTATGTTTAATTATTTTTCTGTACTCCAATATTCAAATCTGTTGTGCAAATTATATATATAATATGTTCATTCATTCATTCATTGTCTGTAACTGCTTATCCAATTCAGGGTAGTGGTGGGTCTGGAGCCTACCCGGAATCACTGGGCGCATGGCAGGAACACAGGAGCCGCCAGTCCTTCACAGGGCATCACACACTTACTCACACACTCACACCTATGGATATTTTCGAGTCGCCAATCCACCTACCAACGTAGCACCCGGAGGAAACCCACGCAGACACAGGGAGAACACACCTAACTCCTCACAGACAGTCACCCAGAGCAGGACTTGAACCCACAACCTCCAGGTCCCTGGAGCTGTGTGGCTGCGACACTATATATCTTTGGACAATTTATCTGCTAATTCAGACTAATGTCCTACATATCCTACTATTTGTCTTCTGGACCTTTCATGACCACCCCACCAAACCAAACCCCCATAAGACCCCCTCAGCACATGGTAATAAAGCTGTTTCTTCCCTCCAGAGGAGCTTTGCACTCCACTGCTGAATCCATTATCTCCTCTAAACTCACGCTTCCGTGATGCAATAAAGTGTGTAATTAATTTCTTACGCAGGTACCAGTTCTTTTGATTCCCACTCTCACACACATCTGTCCCTTGTGGCCTTCTCTCTGTGGCTGAACACCAGCCCTATCAGTAAACATTAACCCCTGAGGGACCAAAGAAATGCCCTTAAGATTCTGCTGCTGAAAGTTGACTTGACTACCACATCAACTCAGATTGGAACTGCGAAAATGAGGTACATTATATATATATATATATATATATATATATATATATATATATATATATATATATATATATATATAATAATAATAATAATAATCATATATTTCACCAACACTATAGCAGTCCTTGGTGCAGGGAAAAGAGCTCATGCATAAGTGTGGCCTGTCCCTTTCCTGTAAAAGCAAAAATTCAGAATTATTCATGATAGCATTACATACTTCTTAGGCTAAATATTTTCAGAACATCAGTCCATTTGTATGAAAGTAACTGTTGGAGAAACATTGTAAGAGTGTTTATATATATATATATATATATATATATATATATATATATATATATATATATATATATATATATATATGTGTGTGTGTGTGTGTGTGTTTTGATTGGTCTTGGATGACATCCTAAATTATCCAAAAATTATGTATTGAGTAGTGCAGCATTACTCCAGAGCCTAGTGCTTCTGGGTTCTACACATCTTCTACACCGAACACAGAATAAGAATTTATTGTTTTTGCTTTGATTTTTGTAACGTATCGTGTATTTTAATTTAACAGTTTTAGGCCTAATATCCACTGCCAGTTTCAACTCGTCGTTCGACTTGTTGTGTCTGCCTCCGCTCACTTTCTCTCCCCCCTCCCCTGCAGCTGAAGTTCGATGCGCTCTGCGCTCGGCTCGGTCGAGGCTTGCCAGTGCGGGGAGAGCGCTGCTGCTCAACATGGCGTCGGACGGGATGATTTTAACCAACCACGACCATCAAATCCGCGTCGGAATACTAACAGGTGAGCGCCACGGGGCTTTTAAAAGTTGTCCTCCCCCCCGCTGCGGGGTTTTGCTGGGTGTCGCGCGGCGGCTGCTGCACTGTTAGGCCGGGAATCGGCGGCTGTAAGGTGGCGCTGTGTTGGGGCTCTTCTCCGCCTCCTCAGCGCAGGCTTCAACACAAAACTCGGCGTTTTCTTCCATTTTAGAACAGCGCTCTGAAGACCGCGCTCTCCCGCGATAGTCTGTCCTCCAGCGGAGAGAGAGAGAGGAGCCCGGGCGGCGTGGAAAAGCAGCCTGTGTGTGATGAATTATTCATGTCTTGTACGCGTTATAGCGCTGGAGAACGGAGCAAAGGATTTCGCTCTCTCTCTCTCTCTCACACACACATACACACCTCTCTCTCTCTCTCATTCTCTCTCATTCTCTTCTCTCTCCCCCCCTCTCGCTCTCACTTCTGTCTCAAGTCACATCTCTTTATACCCTTTCTGTCTTTCATTCTCTCTTTCACAACCTATTTCTGTCTCATTCTCTTTTCTTTCTCTACCACTCTCTCTCTCACTTCTCTCGTTCTCTCTGTAAAGTTCTTCACTCTCACATTGTGTATGTATAATGTGTGTGTTCTCTCTCCTCTCCTGTCTCAAGTCACATCTCTGTACCATTTTCTCTCTCTCTCTCTCTCTCTCTCTCTCTCTCTCTCTCTCTCTGTGTGTGTGTGTGTGAGGATGAAGAACCCAGTTCAGAATCGCTCTCGGAAGCATTCTGTGTCACGGAACACATCTCGAGCTCGACCACAGCCACGGCCTTTCTGTCACTCCGCTGTTTGTTCCTCAACAACACAATTTTGTCCTAAAATCGTTCCCCTAACGGTGGTATTTCCCAGTATATGATTGTTTGTTGTTTTCCTACACATAACACGTTCAGGCATGAGAGTTGCAAGGCAGTGTGCCCTTATTACACCGTGTACATTGGCTCCTAACGGGTACAGGCTCCTCTCAGAGCGCTAGCTGTGGAGTTGTGGGTTTCTCCGTATTTCAGTGTTCACACCTTTAAAATGAGCAGGATTCCTACCATAAGTTGGGAATTATATCCAGACGTTGATATGACGTTTGTGTGGACTAGCACAGTGCGTGAGGGGTTTAATAGTAACATTTGGGAGACTAGCTAAGGCTGTGTAACGTTATCCGCACATCGTGAGACCGTTAGCTCCTAACATTTAGGAGTTGTGGGGACCTTCCCTTGGGTCGAAGCTGCTTTAGCTACACGCGAATCCCCGGGTACACGGGTCGTTTTCAGCGACGGTGGAAGGGATTTCTCTATTCTGTGTTGAGAAATTTCGCGGTAGACCCCCTGCCAGTAGTTAAACACCGCGGGCTGCTACCGTTGCTCGCTTCACATGAAACAAGTTAAGACATCGTCAGTTGGGAAAATAATAAAAAAAATTATAATAAAAATTTATTTTATTTGTATATTTATTACAATGTGCCTTTTTTGTTCAAGTAGGAAAAAAATGAGAGAAAAAAAATACAGCTAGCCTATACAGGTCTCGTTGACCATGAGTGCCCAAACTTTTGCACATGACCATATGCTCGTGAACGTACCGAGGGCCAGGGAGCTGTCCGCGGATTTCAGGTGCTGAATCGATGTCAGCCGGATTTGGCTTTCTTCCTTAAACAGATACTCAGATTCTCAGAGCTACCAACCAAACAGCAGCAGTCTTTGGAAAGGTGTGAGGAATTCTCCTGAGGATATTGTAAGAGCCCTCCCCTTCTCTCTCTCTCTCTCTCTCTCTCTTTCAGCCCCGTCCTCACGTCAGCTGATGTGTAGCCCATTATTAGTCACAGTAACGCTTGGCCTCCTGTCTGTGGGATCGGTTAACACGGTTCTTTCACTGTGTTCTGGCATATCGAGGAAGCAGATGCTTATTGATGAGGAACAGTGTGTGTGTGTGTGTGTGTGTGTGTGTGTGTGTGTGTGTGTGAGAGAGAGAGATGCAGATTAGAGCTGCACAATATATATTTTCTCCATCATGTTACATTCCATGTGCAGTAGTCACATCGGAGGACCTGCAATGTCAACACTAAGGTGAGGTAAATCAATCATGTGATGCTACAAATGACCTCTGCTTGATTCAAAAAGGAAACTGGCATGGCTCACATTTTCCATGACTAATTTAGAAGGGAAGTCTGTCTGTTATTATTTACTCTGATTTAAGGGTTCTTGGATGCACAGAGGCTCTGCATGCTCAGCAAAGAACCAGTCACCATCATTCTCTATCAGGTGACTCTAGCCTGGACTATATGGATACAGTGGTGTCATGCTGAGTCCACCAGTGTGTTACACTCCCAGATTTCCCCCTAAAACGACTTCAGAAGAGTAGCCAGTGCTCTGCTGCTGTGGTGTTTGTTGAGTTGAAACCAGTTGTACAGCATTAAAGTTCATGAAAGTATGGTTGGCCATGTTTCACATCTATTTAATTTATTTTTTATTACAGGGTTCAACGTTGTATTTTAAAGTGTAAAGCACTATTCTGAGGAGATTACTTTTACCTGTGGACCTGGGGTAAAGTAATTATTATTTCAGTAGTTTTAATCCCGTCGGAATAGACCATTTCAGACATTTTCACGGAGTGTGCGCCCCAGTTTCTGGAAAGATTCCTGAGCCTTTTACCTACTGTAAAATGAGCAGTAAAATTAACCCCAGGTTATTAATCCCGTCTGAACGGACACGTAAGGGGATACTGCATCATATTCCAGGGTAATGGAGATTTCTGCTGGTTTTCTTCAGAACGGAGGAGATGAAGGCATTTAGTGAAAAAATATACGGTTGAAGTAAAAATCCACACAAAGACCTGAAAAATCACTCAGTAAAGACACATTTCTTGTGGCTTCAGGTAGGTTTCATGCACAGTAGTATGCTCCATACGTGTTATTATGAACGTGTCCTGCTCTTTAATTTACCATTAAACTGTTTTATATCAGTTCTAATATCTATGTGATAGGATTAGTAAAGGTTTGGTCGTCTTCTCGACAGTTATCTTTTATGAAGGACTAGAAGGTCATCGAGGGCTGGATATTTTTAGGCTGTTCTCAGAACAATTGTGACTCCAGTAAAACTCCAGTAGCTCTGATGTGTCTGATCCACAGTGTGATGGCAGCGTGTGAATTGAATATCGAAGATTATATATTTTTAAAATGAGCATACTTTATCACTAGGGTTGGGTACCAATACTGGTACCTGGGATTTGGTACTGATAAACTTTTGTATTTTTTTGGTACTTTACTCTCTCTATGATCACATGAAATGTAATATAAATAAATAAAGTCATTGTTTTCAGTGTTTTGTATTTTGTTTAGAATATTTTACATGACACACAAATTGAAACAGCTTAGTATTTTTGTCATGTATGATAATTATGTGCCCTGTGAAGGACTGGTGCCCCCTCCAGGGTGTGTTCCCGCCTTGCGTCCAATGATTCCAGGTAGGCTCTGGACCCACCGTGACCCTGAACTGGATAAGTTACAGATAATGAATGAATGATAATTATGTATTTGGCATTGTGTATATTAGCTTTTTTTTTTTGGAGCAGTTCACTGCCAGAGACATTAAGGGTGTTTTCACACCTGCACTTTGTAGTCTGGTTAAATCAAACTCTGGTTCGTTTACACCTTTGGTGTGATTCGTTTGTGCAGGTGTGAACGCAGTAATCACTCTACAATGAGACCCTTGAGAGAAGGTGGTCTTGGTCCAGACCCAAACAAACTCTGGTGAGAATGCGATCCGTCTTCAATCCGACCCAAATATCAACTCTTCAAGTTTGAGCTAAACGGCTCCCGTGTGCTTTGCATTATGGGATGCAGCAGAACATGTACACAAAGAACTGACTAAACTTTCGCATCTAACCAGGGAAGGAGAATGCATTCTGCAGGTGCACTTTGTAGGGGATTCAGTTAATTAATTTGTCCTTCATTAATTAATAATTATTAATTAATCCACTGAGCGGGTAATGCGTACAACTTTATTTAAATATAAATATGCAATTTCTCTAGATTATGAATGGGGTCTTTTGGTTGGATTTACGCTTGCCTTCTATGAGTAATTTCAACACACAAACACAGCACACTCATATAATAAAGTTATTTATTCGGATAACAATAACTGGAAATAATAATTAAGTTTAAAAGACTGGGGAAATTGGCAAACCAAAACCCTTATATGACCTTCAATAATGTGCGATGAAAGGGGATTAATATATGTGTAGATCTCCAAGTGAATGATCCAGGTCTATGATGGATGTCCTGGGCAGTCTGTCATCTTGCTGACACAGGGGACCTGAAGGATTGCTTTTTGTGGTTGGTCCACTGGGCCCTTCAAGCGTAGCGGGGACGATGAATCCCTAGCGTCTTTTATATTATAATCTCTAATCTGTGGACTAATCTAGGGCGGTCTGCTTGCTTGGCCAAATCAAGTTTACCCGTCGTTGATCAGTTCTAATATGGAAGCCTTTGTGGAGCAATATAGAAAGCGATTGAACGAAGTAAAATAATAATAAAGAACACTGGTTCTTAAACCACTTCTTTTGATTTTTTTAATCTTCTTTTTGATCTTAGAACCTTGTTGCTCTCTTTGAACCAGCCACAGTTTCCACAAGATCTGATGGGAACCAGGGATACATTGTCAGGTGGAATGTTGCGGGGATAATGGGTTATTCCCGTGTTCTATTTTCTAGAGATGGAACGATCAACATTTCTGAGGCCGATTCAGCTCCCTGATCACATTTCAGCACGATTGGCCGATAGCCGATACCAAATCAAGGGCGGGGCTATATGCCACGGCAGGGCAACATGCCAATTTTAGCACGCAAGGGTTTATGTTAAGGGTTTAGGTTTATTACCATTTTTAATGACCTCGTGAAACAGCATAATATAGAAAATTTGCAATAAATACACAAATTAAATTCAAACAAATTAATTATAAATTAATTTAATTTTTAATAATAACACCATTAATTAAAAAACAAAAAAAAGTAATTAAATGCAGTCAAAACTGCAGTCATTACCTGGGTTATTATAAAAACGAAAACTGCAACCATTAAATGTAGACAGATATAAAAAAAATGTCTGCATAGCGTCACTGAAATTGTGCAGTTAGGTCTTGGATGAATTATAGATCAAATAAAACAGCAGGTTTAAAATATGGAACGTTTGAAATTAAACAACAAGAACACACGGTCAACGTTAAATCTGGCTAATAAAATAAATTATATTAACCCTTTTAAATACTCTACTCAGACATAAAAGGGCAGAATTTAGTTCAAAACGTTCACCTCGGATGAAGTACTGTAGCCACACTGTACAGGGTCTCGAAGGTGCTGAACCGCTGCTCGGTTGCTTCCAAAAGTGTAGCTTTTGATGTTTTGACACCATAATCCTTTTCAGAACATTTCTGGAGAAAAGGTTTTAAGGCTCTGATGGAGGGTATTACGTCAGCAGCGGTAGAGGTGGAGGCGCTGATTTCTTTAGTTAGCTCCTCGAATGGTGAGAACCACGACAACATGTTTTAAACTAGCCCCCACTGATTGGCAGTGAAGGCCGGCTGATCATATTCGACTCCGTAAGCACCCAACACACGTTTTTGTTCCAGTAGACTCTGTAACCTGTAAAAGGTGCTGTTCCATCTTGTCGGAACATCCTGTTAAAGCCTCTTTACAGATTGACTCAGATGAGTTTGGAAACTCTGAAGGCGTGAATAAGCCAGAGGTGAGTGTTTGAAGTGGCCAGCAATCCGTGTTCCAGTTGCCACAATATCACTGATGCTGCGTTGTGACAAAACCCCTTCATTCACTACTAGCTGTACTGAATGCGCCATACATGGCAAACTTGGTAATTCAGCATCTTGCAGTGCTTTTTTGATGTTTCGTGCATTGTCTCTCAAGATTACATGTATTTTACTCTTTGGAATTGACCACAACTTAAACATGCTGTCGAACTCTGCCATCAGAGCACTAGCCGTGTGAGAGCCTGTAAACCCTCATGCATGCAGAACGGCGCAATGTAGTCTGGATCAATCCTCTGAGCTGGTACACTTAACATGAAGGTTGGGCTGACGTTGGAACTCCATATATCAGTTGTAAAGCTCAGTGATGTAGTGTTATTTTGCAGAAGATGGTCTATGTGTGTGTAAACCGCTTGATACAGCTCGGGAAGAGCAACATCTGAAAAGTATTTTCTACTAGGAATGGCATAGCATGGGTCCAGGTGGGATATTAAGCGGCAGAATCCCTCGTCTTCTACAAGTGAAAAGGGCTGGTTATCTAGCGCTATAAAACCTTTAGCCTTTTAGCTGTTGATGCTGTACTTTTCGTACCAGTCAAATGTGGTCTGCATGGTTTTCTGAGTTATTTGTTTTGTGCTAGCTGCCCGTGCTAGCTCTGCTGTTTTCTGATACTCACTGTATTCAGCCACGTGGTGTACTCTTAAGTGCCGTATCAGATTAGTGGTGTTAAATGACTTTGTGTTGGTTTTACAAATTTTACAAAACGCCCTGGATGAGTCTGTGTCCCATAAGGTAAAAAACTGCCAGACTGACGACATGTTTTCTAACAGTTCAGATAGGAATTGCAGGGACTTGGCTGAGGAGGTTTTAAGGAGGCTCCTCCTGGATGAAACGCTAGCTCGGGATTGGCTAAATTTGAGAAATATCTGCCGATCGTCGATCTCGTTTTGATTAAAAAACGCCCGATACACAGCCGATCGATCCTTCCATCTCTACTATTTTCCCATTTCAGTACGAGACATTACACAGACCCATCTGCTTCACAGGTCTTTTAACCAACACGGCATCGAGGACAATAAAAACGTGCTGCAAATGACCCCGTCCATATCCACGGCACTATGACTCGTTATTTGAGGCTCTGTGCTCTTTTTGGAGCTTCCTTGGCTTGAACGCACACGGATGCCATCACGGTTCGCGTGGTATTCTGGCTGGGAATAAAAGTGTTTGATTAGGGAACTAATTGATGTTGGTGGACATGTGCTGAATGGTTCTAAATTAGGTTTGCAAACAGGAACCAAACGGGTTCCTCTTGATGGAAAAGGGCTATGTTTGAATGTTAAATGCCTATATGGCACTGTATTTGTCATGCAGCATTATTAGAGCATACCCCAGATGAGGTGTGAACAGTTGAAAGCAGTCATCACTGTTCTTGTAGTAGTTTAGGTCTTTTTTTCCTCCCAGTGGTGAACTGAGCTGTCACGTTTAGTAGCTGGTGGCATGTTGACTGTTGAGGCATGTTAACACCTTTCTTACTTTCTTTTTTTTTTTTTTTTTTTGCAGTACAAACACATAGCAAAGTACTAATGTCATCCTCCATGATTGTTATGTCTCTAAATTTTTTGTGAGTGTGCATTTTGCATGGGTTAAAAGATCACACGCAAGTATTGGAGTAACAGGCTGTGGCTCAGTATCCTGCTTTTATTAGTGTAATATGTACTGATGCTACTTGTAACTAATGCCGTGTATATACCTCACATTCATGTGAATAAGCCATCGCTGTCTGATGAACACGTGTAGAAGCTGTTACGTATTTCCTGATATGAAATATGGGCATATGTCTAGTACAAATTGTACAAATTGCTATCAGCACGACCAATGCCAGACATACTTAACCAGTGTCTTAATTAGCTGCCAGATCATAATCATCATCATCTTTTCCGCTTATTCCATTTCAGGGTCAAGGTGGCAACAGACCCGTACTTAGCTGCAAGATGTGTCCATCAAAACTGTCCATTTCTACCTTGCACAGTGCTGCATACTGTTTGGGTAAAACTTGAAAATAAGGATTCAACTTTAGATTGTTTCTATGATTTTTTTTAAGCCTGTAAAATATTTTATTATTTATTATTTTTTATGTGATCATTTTAATATTGCATTGTATTTCAAACTTAATGGAGAAAGATTGTGTATTTATGCCTTCCAAATATTAGTCCAGCTTCGTCGTATGAATCTGTAAAATTTGAATGTTTTGATGTCTCATGAGGAGTAGCAATTCTGGGGTCTGATTTATCATTAAACACGGCCATGCTGGAAGATTTGTGGAAAAAATAATCATCTGCATTAAGATTCCATGACTAGAAACCCTCATGTCCACAATTGCTGCCCACTACAATGCATTATTTAATTTCAAGTCAAGGTTGTGTTGTATTTGGTTCCATTTAAAGGTTCATGAGTTTAATCAAAAACATTTTTATAAAATTCAGAGGATGTTTCCTCACCATTTGCGGCTCTCCACTCTTTTTGTGTGCTCAAAATTGGTTTAATGTGTTTACAAAGCCCCAGTGTCTGTAAATGGGTAAGAAAACGGTGTCTTTGTCCGGTATACTACGCCTTCTCTCACTCTCTCTGTGCTCATGGCATTTTCAAGCTTTTTAGACAACAAATGGACCTCCAAAATGTTGAAAAGCATGAACTGAGATGGGGATATTGCTATTACTAGAGGGTAATATTTACTTTTTTTTTTTTTTGGCTGCTGTAGATGGAACAGAGTCTAAATTCAAGTGTGTTCACAGCATGAAAGTAAACGCAAACCAAGAGTGCTATAAAAACTAAACATCTTGAGTTACTTGTGAGTTTCTGTGGTATTTCAAACAGTGAATAAAAGTTTACAGACGAGTTAAACCACAGCCACATACATTAACGTCATTTTTCTCCTCAAACAAACGGCTCCACCTTAAAAGATGCAGAGCTTCTGAATGTAAACCAACCAGAGAGAACTGCAGTTTCCCAGAATTGTAAGCATTGCCTTTAATCACTACTCTCTGAGAAAAGTTTGTTTCAGGTTTTCGAAAAACTGGACGTTTTTTTTTTTTGCGTGTGTGTGTATGTGAAGTGTATTTCATAATTCTTTATTGCAAAATAAAAAAAAATATTAAAATAATAAATGAATTAACAAAACAAACATGAAGCAAAATTACAGAGCACTTTGTGCTAATTTATCTGGCAACACTCTACAATAAGGAAACTTTTAATTCATGTCTCAAAGTTTCTGGTTATCCATGTAAGAGTGGGTAAGGGGTAGGAACTGTACCATAACCTGGAGGTCTTGGAGTTCACACAGATGTAAAGACAGTTGTGCTAGGGTTGGGTGCCGTGTTTCATTATCTCTGGGTTCTTCTGAGGACTCTGTCATGGTCGGTGGCAGTTTCTTGAGAACACTCTTAGTGAATCATCCATAAATGTTCCAGAGGTTTTTGTCCAATTTTCTTAGATAATGGAGTCACATTTCAATCCATGGGACTCCACACCCAGCACTGGGGGATCCTGTGATTTAATATTCACAGATAGTTTGTTACCAGTTGCTGTATCTTTTAGTGCTCTGGCTTTATGATATGGAAACATTTCTGTGAACATTAGATGGCATTCAGCCAGGGGAGCATTAGTGAGGTCAGGTGCTGATGTTGGATGATTAGTTCTGGATCACAAAAGCAACTCTAACTCAGCTTAAATGTATTGGCAGCTCCAGCATCCCAGAAAACACAATTCCACTTCTCAGGGGTGGTTTTGAAGCCCTGTAGATGATGATGATGATGTCTCTCTACATCCTTTGTAGGGCACAGTGTCTATCATAATATAACAGTTTTCGCACTCAAATAGTGCGTAGTAGCGCTTGTCTGTTGCTGCACATTTTTTTTATTGGTCATCCACTAGTCCATCTTCAGTGGACACAAGACGCTGCCCACAGGACACTTGGCTGGATGTTTTTGGTTAGTGGACCATTCCAGCAGTGACACTAAGGGGTTTAACAACTCCAGTAGCCCTGCTGTGTCTGATCCACTCATGCCATCACAAAACAAAATAACACTCCGCCACCACATCTTGTCACTGCAGTTCTAAGAATGATTCACCACCCAAATCATACCCGCTCCCTGGTGGTCCTGACCATGGATGAACAGGTTGAAAGGGAGAAATTTTGAATTTGCATAGTCTAGTTTTTAGAGATGCAGCCTCAGAAAGCAGTGAGATAGAGCGTTATTATCATGAAGCTGTAATTTTAAGGTAAAAATTAGTACAATATATTGGTGGCCAATATATTAATTGCCAATATGTGGATATTTGTAGTTATTGTTATTCTGACATTGGAATTTTAGCCGTTATTACAACCAGTACCTTGGTTCCTTTTTTGAGCTTGCGCATACGCCCTGATGCCTGTAAATACAGAACTATGTCTGCAGCGTGGACACTTTTCACATTTTCTGCAGAGTTTCTGGGATTAAATTTCTCAGTGCTGAAAACTAATTTAAAATACCAGCGACACTCAGTACACGCACAGGGTTTCCCTCAGTGCTTTACAGTTAGGCAACATCATCCACCCCCTCGCCCTACCCCCATTTGTAAACACTCAATAATAAGTGATCCTTCAAAGTTCCAAAGTACTTTCTGTGACTCATTTAATGCATGATTCCTTAGTTTTCAGTCACAGTTTTGAAGTATAATCCAGTTTTTAAGGCGAGCTGTTTGTCGTCTCTGAGCTTCCCCGTGGCTGTGTGTACACGAGGTCAGAGCATATGCAGCCCATGCTTATAAACTATGTTTTGAATAATTGATTTGAATTTGCACTCGATTCGTGAGCCGATTCACTCAATGAGTCGACTGTACACATCTTGTAAGTTCTCCAAAGCGTCCAAACAACACACAGAGCACATAATTCGTGAAATATCAGTGGATTTTTATAACACAGAACGATGATTTGGTTAATGTCTTGAGCTTTTTTCCCCCAACGGGAGCGAGTCTGGGCACGGGGCTGATGACGTCACATGTATTTTATTTTTCTATTTTATTTATTAAATTTTTTAAATAGATTTCTGGTTAGGAGGAATTTGTTGCAGCACACTAGAGGTGTTCTTGCACATTATGTTGTTTACTAGATGACACACACAGTGTAAACACACACACACACACACACACACACACACACACACACACACACAGAGCAGTGTAAACACACACACAGCAGGTTAAACGACAAAGATACCACCACAGTGCAGGAGCCCTTCTTATATATAACACAAGAAAACAGATAGTCATTCGGTGTTTTGGTTCATTACTGAAATACGATAATAAACAATTACAAACACTCACTCATTCTGAGCCGCTTTAACAAACCCGGTGCTGCAATAATTAGCTCCCCTCTAGAAACCTTTCATACAGAACCAGTAGTAAATCTTTGATAAAAAATTAGGGATGCATCGATACCACTTTTCCCTTCCGATACCAATATTTCATGTTCAGGTATTTACCGATACCAAGAACAGATACCAACTCTATCTTAATTACTAGATACGTGCTTATAAACTGAGATATTTATATTGCTATACTTACAGATTTTTATTTTGTTAAAGCAGTGTTCTGTATCGCTAATAAGATATAATAAACTTGAATGTACTTTTTATTAACTGCACATTAAAAAATTTTAAATTTAAGAGCCATGAAAAAATAAATATTTCCACAGTGCAGTAACAAGTACAAATAGGAAGACGTGGTCTAGCCTGACTGAACAGCTTTTTACATTGTTATGAGGATATTTGTCACGAGTGTGAAATGCACAATTTCTAAATATTTTGGCCACAAAGCGTAAACTTTCCACAAACTCAGCTCTGAACGAGTCCTTTCAACAGCCAATGAGAAAAGAGAACAGAAAGTAAACACAGGTGCGTGCAGTGGAGCTCTACAGCGGAGGATGGATTAAACTATGAAAAACTACAATATTTTACATAGTGCTGGATTCACACGTCCCCAAATAATTATCCCCGAGTATTTCCTGTAGGAGAACATAGTGAGCCACAAAACACGCTGTTACGGCCTGTATTCCAATTGTGTTCTAATTTTCCATTCGACCTTAAATGATGCAACACTGGCGCGCGCTACCACTAGTGCAGATTCTGAACCATTTGGCGGAATGTAGCCACAACTATGTGCTATTCTCTTAAGCTCCAGCTTCAAAATCAGTGCATCCCTAGTAAAAAAAAAAATACTACCTAGTTTTCTTTTAAAGAGTGGAATAAACATTGAATAAACAGCCATGCAGTGAGAGAGAACGTGTGGTATACAAACACCAGTTCAGACACTATAGATAACACCATCTAGAACCAATAAAAGCAGTTAATATCAGATCGGATGGTCCTTATTAAACATATAATAAAAAATGGGATTGAATATGACTGCAGATGACAAAAGATTGTGTATTGTTTTGGCTTCCAAGTGGTGCACACAATGAAGGACTGAAATGCCAGCTGGGTTTTTAGCATTTTTTTTTCTTTCTTTTAGACTAGGGGTCATTGAGAGAGGGAGAGAGAGAGAGAGAACGCGAGAGCTCACAACTGCCTGGATTATCCCTGAACAGCAAGTTTGGCAATCCAGCATTTATTGTTAGCCAGTGCTGCATTGGCCAATCCTAGACATACATATGTGGTCCCATAAAATTTGAAACACTGTATAATTGTGCAGTTTCCTTGTGTATAGTTGGATTGCTATCAAGAAATCCCAAATAACACAGTCACAAGGGATCGATTGTATGCAGTTATTTGAAGGTGATGCTCATAATTAAAATCCAATACACTCTCTGAATTTAGAAATAAAAAATGTTTTCTCGCTACTCACTAGCTCTTCAGTCTGTTTGCGCATAGGAAAAAGGTCCGGTGTTTGCATGCAGCCCTGGCTTGGTAAATGGGGAAACAAACTAAGTGTCTCAGTCCAAATTGGCTCAGGAGCTCTCTCTCTGTGTCGCTGGAATGGCATCTGGAAGTGTTTCATGAAAAGGCATGAAACTCACGAGGAGAGATGAGGATGTTGCTCTATTTCTGTTCCATAGTTGGATAGCTGACTTATTTTTGCTGTTTTAGGTGGCATATTTAAAATGGAATTGATTGCAAATTCAGGAGACTGTAGCTAACTTTCCATGAAATTAACTGCATTACCGAAAGTGCAAAACTAAATAGCTTGAGTTACAGGTGAGCTGCTGTGGTAATTCAAACCATGAATAAAAATGACAGACAAGCTAAACGTCAGCCACACGCTAGTCGGCTTCTTACTCAAGCAAAACTCTCCCCCTTAATAGATGTAAAAACTAGCAGATTCAAGATTTACAGTAACTAGGGCTGGGCAATTAATCAAAAACTAATCGAAATCAACATTCAGAACTTCTAATCGACCTAATCTTGTCTATATTTTTAGGTTATCTTTATTTTATTAGGTTATTTTTAGATTATATATATTCTGTTATGTCCCCACTGTGTGTTCATGTACTTTCCCTTTAAAACCATGCCACCAAGCTGTAGCCACGTGATTCTTCCCCCATCTGCCACATGGAAGCAACCTAACCTACAGCATTATATTTCTTTTCTTTTATTGTATCATTTTATATTGTTTTAATCATTTTTAATCATTTAATCATTTTACTCTTTTTATGTAATTGCTTTATTGGACTTTTATGATGCTATTCTGGCTTTTAATTTAACTCTTTCTTTTTTTCTGTAAAGCACTTTGAATTGCTCTGTATGAAAGGTGCTCTATAAATAAACTTGCCTTGCCTAAATGCCGACGTGCTGTGTTTTGACTGTAATTAATACGACACTGAACAAAAATAAGTCAAATGTAAACAGAAAAAAACAGTTTCAGCGACCAAAGCACCATCACACACCAAATATAAACAGTGCTCAAAAAACAAGAGAGGAACCAGCTCCCAGCAGCATTAGAAAAAATATCCTAGCTTTAATACTGGAGCATATTTACAATACTAGCCTCATCATTGAAGTATGAGGGTCAAAAATATAAAAACAAAATAATTGTTCATTAATCGCAATCATGGTAAAATGTACAATTAGTCGTGATATTGATTTTTGATCATATCGCCCAGCGCTAGCAGTAACTTACCTGGCTTTGAGAGAGGAGCTTCTGAATCAACACAAAGGGGGGGGGTGAGGTGATTGTTTTGCTGTAAGAACAGTAGTTATCCAGATTTAAGTGTATTCAAGAATTTATCAGAAGTGTGTGCGCGTGTACAAATGAGCTTGGCTGTAGAAATCAGTTAATAGTAGTGCTGGGTGATGAAACAATCTCAATTTGTTTTGTGATAAAATTTTGCTTGATAATGGTGATAAGCTTTGGAAACATTCGTTTCTATAAGGCACACATGCTCATGCTATTATGGTAATGTATGAGACCATAAGAACCTGAGAACGTAAACCAGTCTGTAATATGGTTGTGTGTAAGAATTAAAAATATATGGAGTATATATGTTATAGTTTTTAGTGTTTAGGGAATATATATTTTTTCTGCAATTTCATGTGGGACACCTTGTGGGAACTTGACCACAGAAACGTGTCTCGTGTGCATGCACAGGTTAACCAGAGCTTCGCAGAGGTTGTCTAATTTCAGGAACAGGGCCTCCTAAAGGAATTGTGTTGTCGCAATGAGTCATTCATTGTAAGTGGGCTGTTTTAGTGTATTAGGCTGTTATAGACTTAATTTGTGCAAGGACTTTTATGTTGACATGTCTGAATACGGGTGGAGAGCAAAGATGAGGTTAAACAGAGCAAAAACAATGAGCACAGAGAAATAAGTGCACTGAGTACGTATAGAGAAGAAAGAGAACAAAGCAAAAATGAATAAAAACCAGAGTTTCTGCTCACTCCCGGGCACCTTATGATTGGAGTAAATAGAGATTGATTTTCAAAAGACAGGGGGAGAAAAGTGCTGTGTAGTTTGATCCTTGTGGTGTTCTGTCCAAATCACCTCACAGTCAAAGGCGTATGACTTTGTTTGAAGCTTTGTTGTGACAATTTGGTTTAAAATAAGACAGTGCCTAATGGCTCATATGTAAGTTGTTGGTGTAGCCACAGTTGGTGGTGGATGTGAAATATTCCATGGATCAGATTCTTTCTCTTAATGCTTGTCATTCCTCCAAAAATATTGTGATCCAAGAAATACCATGAGATATGGTGAAACTATTGTAGTCTCAGCAGGCCTCGCTAATGTTCTTGTCATTGAAGTGCAGTCAGATCTTCGCAGCAATGTTTCAACGTCTAGTCTAAAGCCCTAATAGATCCGTTGAAACCCTTAGTGCAGCAAAGCTGGGATAAATTTCAAAAGAAATACAGGGTGCATGTAATCTCAAAACTGGTATTTTGTCCGTATCCCTTGGCCCTGGCATGTGCGCGCAGTTGTATTAGTGTCTTTAAAAATGCATGTTTGTGCTGTTTGTTCATGTGTGCTTTGATGTACGGAGGTCATGTGTGCAGTATAAGCTAATTAGCCATCATTCCACTGAATGCAGTGTGTTGGCAGTGTGTTCGATTTGCTTGCGCTTGTGTGAGCGTGTGATTATCTCAAATATTAAAGTGTGCGTATTTAAGTATCAGTATTAGATTAGGGGATGTGCTTCCCTCCCCATACCAAATCTGCCAAGCATGGCCTGACACCTCTCTTATTATTTCCCATTTAATTGCTGTAAAGAGTGTGTCGCTATATTTAGCGCCAGCCTCCTAAGCTGTTTGTTATGCTGTTTTATTTCAGCGTCTTAAATCACAGTCACACACATGCACACACCCACGTCCACAAACACTGTTGATCAGGCTCTAGCTTAGCGGGCTTATAGGAGGAATGGCCTATTACACCGGAGCTTTGATTACATGCTAAAAGGCTGTACATGTTCAGCCGCGTTCAAATGTCTTTGTTGGTAGTGATAACCTGCGCTACACACATGAACAGACAGATACTTCACCATGAGTTTTGATATCAGCTGTGACACCCACTATATATCATCCAGCAGCTAGAGGGGTGACTGTGGGCTGGAAATGACCTTCTCTGCTCATCCTTTACCTGAACATAAGTAATCCTTACCATAACAATGATGAAATGCCAGATGTTAGCTCTCTCTCTCTTTCTGTGTGTGTGTGCGCTCATGAGAGAGAGAGATCTGGTATGGAACAATCATAGTTTCAACTAAACATAATATAGTCAATATATCCTTGGATTTCAGACACTTGATTATTCTGTTCTTGTTCTGAATGTGACCCCACTTTATATTGAGGAGGAAAATATTGTTATCTTCTGTTAGCCATATTGTCATTTTTCTCATAGGATCTAAAGGAAAAAACTATTAGCGCTAGGGCTGGGCAATTCATCGAAAATTAATCAGAATCGACATTCAGAACTTCAACATAATCTTGTCTATATTGGTTATAGCGATTATTTTTATTGTTATGTCCCCGCTGTGTGTTCATGTACTGTCTTTAAAACCATGCTACCAAGCTGGAAAATCTAAATGCAGAGGCCAACCAAGCGACTCGAGCAGCTAGTACCAAAGAAAAACACAGCGTTTGTGGTTTGGACGTGCTGTGTTTTGACTATAATTAAGATGACACTAAACAAAAAGTCAAATGTTAACGCTGAGGAAAAACAGTGACCAAAACACAATCACACACCAAATATAAACAGTGCTCAAAAATCAAGAGAGGAACAAGCTCCCAGCAGCATTAGAAAAAATATCCCAGCTTTACAACTGGAGCATATTTTTACAGTACATGCCTCGTCACTGAACTATGAGTCAAAAATACAAAAACAAAATAATCGTTCATTAATCGTAATCTTGGTAAAATGTACAATTAATCGTGATATTGGTTTGCGCTCATATCACCCAGCATTAATTAGCACATTAGACTCCAATGCATGAGTTATTCATACACAGGTCATATACAAGCGTCAGTAATCATGTTATTTCTCTCATGTTTTGCTTTGGTGTGTAATAGACTAAAAGCACAAGTCACTTTTTGTTTTATGTCATTCTTTTCCCTCGTTTACAGGTAAATAATCTGATCCCGCTGTCCCTGCGCGCTGAGAGTGGAACAGGTTTTTGGAGGATAATATTTTATTGTGACTATTTCTGGTAAGGTAGGCTACGGTGTAGGGTTCACATCAACATGTTGCCTTCGAGGCAGAAGCATAAATTGGGCTTTAGGCTAACAATAAAGATGGACTGCTGGAGAACAAATGCAGATCGCTATCCAAAGCTGTCCAAATGAAATATGACCTAGTGATCAACCGATATATCGGCCAATTTTTGGCATTTTTTTTATATAATTAGCATCGGCCAATATATTAGCACCAGAGGCCGATATTTACACAATGCAGACAGGCAATGCTGTGGGCAGCTCCGTCATTCTGACTGTTAGAGCGCCCCTTGCGTCCATTTTGCCATCTTACAGGCAGACAATCATTAAACGCACAAGTACAAGCCTCCAACCAGTAGCTGCCGTCTCATCAGAGAAAACGGTATAAATTATTTTCTCTTCTTCAGCTCTCACTATTTATTATGACTGCTGTCATAAACAACTGAGTTGATAGTTGTAACACTAGAAACCCAGCGTTATTTAGCCTCTTATTTCGCTCATTGGTTGGCGGCGCCTAAAAAAACAAAATCACTCATTGTTATATCCGTCATTCATTCATTCATTCATTATCTGTAACCCTTATCCAGTTCAGGGTCGCGGTGGGTCCAGAGCCTATCATTGGGCGCAAGGCGGGAATACACCCTGGAGGGGGCGCCAGTCTTTCACAGGGCTGTTATATCCGTCAGTATATCTGAAGTACGACAGGTCCAAAGTCCAGTGAGTGTATTAAATTAAAGGTTAAAGTTACTGCTTTTCATTGATTTAATCATTTTATATAGAATCCCACTCGATAAATAAGTATTTTTGCTGGTAAAAAAAATATTAGAGACAGTACAGGTTTTCAGATTTTTCATGGTGCATATTTGAGTAATGTGTACATATCATACACCGATCAAACGGTCAGACTCTCAGGATCATGAGGATATACACTAAAATGTAGGACTAAGGAATTAAAGGCAAAAAAATAAGATATTTTAAACTTCAGGTTTCTTCCTCATCAATGACAAAACCACTGCTTCTCGAAGCCTGAGGAGCCCACAAGCGGCTCACACACAAAGTTAGCATCGCTTACTTTAGATAGTCCGAGACTCGATAAAACGAGACTAAACCGTTCATGAGTAATCCTCATGTTTGTGTCAAGAGTACTGGCCGAAAAAATAGTACACACTTTCAAAAAATAATTAAAATATGAGCCCCGTGGACCTATGTCACTGCAGCGTAACTTAGGCGCTCAGCTTTCCAACGACATGTCAATCAAATCTGTAGACCAATCAGGGGCAGAGTTATGGTGATGCGCACCCAAGGAGGAGGGACAAACACGCAGCAGAGCGCATACGTTTTCAGCGCCTAACAGACCCAGACACCGCGAGAGACTCAAACGGTTCTATTCGGCAGCCACAAGCTCCACAAACAATAATAAAGTCAATAAACACGTTTCAAAGCTTAGATGTCTTTTACTAGTTACATTTCCCCCACTGAGGACTTTTAAATGCAGCAGGGGTGTGGGGGATGTTGCCTTGCTCTACAGCCAATCAGAGTGCAGCTCTCGCCTTTTAACACGTCAGTCATTTAAAGGAACACTGTACTCAGTGAGAAACAAATGTAAACATCAGAGATAGACTCAGTACATCAGAATAAAACACACCATAACTAAGGGTTTTTACTGGTTGGTGAGGGGTGAATGGCCACTTGGTGAGGGACAGGAGACTAGTTTCTCAAACAAAGTAAAGAAAAACACTAAGATGTTGACATTAGGTCTAGACAAGATATATACACTGTATTTCTTCAGTAAAAGTAATCATTTTCCTTATGGAGAGCTTGGGGTGTAAAGAGACACTTGGAGAGGTCATCTGTCCACTGTCTGCTCCAGCATGAATAAATTCAAATCAGTAGGAGGTATCAACTCCAAATTTTACCTGATGAAAGTAGACCCCTGGAGGCACAAGTTTGAAAAGAAAAAAGTAATAGGACTCATGAACTCTTCACTTCATATATATATTTCAGTATAACTCTGTTTTGTCAATCTAGTGAGTTCACTCACTGAGGCACAAGGATTTGTTGTTTTTCACCTTATATTCCATGACGCCAAGGGAGTGGTCATTTTTGTTTACTTTGTGTTAGAGCTTCTGGTGAGACATCAAATCCCTTGATATAGATATAGTTCCACTTAACATCGCACTTCATTTGACCCACAGAGACCTGGAAGTAGGGAAAGCCATTCATTGGACCTCCCACATCAACACCATTGTGAAAAATGTAGATACCACCCATCCCTATTTCGGACACTACATCATGTGGGTTTTTTGAAAAGTGGTAAGTGGATTGTGGGTAAACATGGGTTGTACGTATGGGTTGTATGTTTTCAGACTTTACAAAAAAATGGTGGAACCCCATAATAGTGCTCTTTATATTGAAGAAGGCACAGTTTCTGACTAGGGCTGGGGCCACGCTTCGACATATTAGATTACGAAATTACGTAGATTTTGCATAACATCCACTGATGTGTCCCAAAGATGGCCGTGCCTACTGAAAGCATGGATTTGTCCAGACCGCAAGCTGTAGCTACAAAAGCATAACACCAGAGTGCATCTAAAATGTGGGAGTATTTTACACAGAAATACAACATTGTTGTACTTTGTCAACTTTGCAAAGAGATGGTGTATCATAAGAATATTACTGCTATGCATGAGCACTTGAAGCGGATCGCTTTGTCAACACGGCAGCAAGACATGCTCACATTCCTCCACTCTTAATGTCTTCCCAACACAGGACACTTGCACCGTGTGTGGTTGTGAGTTAAATGACTTTATTTCTGCACTAGTTTGAGTTATTTTGTAAGGAAAGTTAACTTTTGCTGAAATTGCACTTGTTTTACTTTAAGAATGTACTAGTTTTAGTTAAAAAAAAAACATTAATCAGCAGTAATACAGACAAAAATACTGTAAAATAATTTTATTTTGGACTGTAAAACGTGCTCTAATGTTCCTCCTGGAAGTGGTTTGAACTTTTGTTTATTTTGTTAGATTATTAAATGTGTTACATTTTATTTCTTTTAACTGAATGAATTGATCTCTTGCAGTTGAGAGTTTTTGTTTGACTGTAAAGCTGTTAACACTAAAGTATTTTTTTTGTTACAGATGCCCTTAAGTAGTGCATACTCTATTTAAGAATTTAAAAAATCAATTTGGAGGCACTGATCGGCAGTGACTGGAAAAGGCCGGTTTTTAGCCTGATCGTCTATAACTGGTTGGACTCCCAACCGATTTGTGCCGGTTGCATTTATTTGTAAAGGATATTTATGTGCACCACACGAGGGCAGGAGCAAACACAGCTTTATGTTGAGATGTAAAAAAGTTTCTATTAAAAAAAATGAACTATACGTTTTCTGTATGTTAATAATTCTTAGAAAGAAAATTGGAATCGGCCAGTCATTTGTTAAAAAAATCGGAAATCGGAATCAGCCAAAACAATTCCAATCGGTGCATAGTTTATATACTTTATTTATGTATTTATTTGCATTACAGTCATTCAAAGCTAATCATCCATTTGTAGATTTGAAGGTAAGGTTTAATTAATACGATTAAAAAAACAAATCCATAGTCATCATAAAAGAGCAGGACGTGTCAGTGCAGGATTTGTTGAAGCTGGTTAGCCATTTGACTAATGGGTTCTCCTCAACCTCACAGTTGTCTACATAAGCGTGTCTACGTGCTGTCACTTTCAGTACGAATGAATAATTGAAGTCCAGCCTTATCCGGACGCAGGCCGACTGCAGCGTCTTAGATAATGTAACACAGCCATTAATCACCAACTGCCGGCCTCCCCCCACGGATCAGCCCCGGCCCAGAATCCTCTGTACAGCATCCAGCTTCTACTCTTCTCCCAGGGCTGCTTAGAATTCCCTTACACAAAAGGCCTGAATTGGATTGTACCTATGTATTGGTTACTTGGCTAAATGGTAATGCATACTCGCTCCTCCACAGTGTGTGTTTGTGCGTGTGAGCGCTCCAAGCTTCTGTAGTGGACAACACCTGCTCCATTCTTGCTGATAGAATGAGGAAAACCACTTTTCTACTGAGCTGTTGTGTTGTCACTGACTCTCCTTCATTGTCTCTCAGATAGGGGTGGACCAGTAGGGGTCTTTTATTATTTATTTATTTAAAATGTATTATTATTTTATTTATTATTTATGCCCAGGATCATCAGACATAAGCTGTGTTTGGTATTGTACCCTGTTCACTATATAGTACACTATTTTGGGGTTCCGCCATTTTGGTTTAGTGTCCGAAAACAAGGTAGACAATTTTCAGTACACTCAAACAATCCCAGAATACACAGCAAAAAGTAGCCTACAACCCATGTACTGTAGCAGATAGATTACCCATAATCCACTGTGTTGTTTGGTTTAAAAAAAACAATACAAAACATGAGGTAGTGTCTGAAATTGTTCACATCCCTCCTGAATTCAGTTCCCTGTTATAGTACCCTATGTAGTGAATAGTGGATAGGGACACAACACCATAGTGAATAATTGTTTTCAATTAATGATTTATTATTTGCTTACTATTTTTATATATGACTTTATTTTATTTGTTTGTGTTGGCTTTTACATGCTTTTTTTAAACCCATGGAACACATTTTCTCACTCTCCCACCTTAAACAAAATGCTCATAGGTCCATGATGTTCTTCATTTTCCTTTGCATGACATTTGTATGGGTCAGGTGGTAGCAACCTATATATACACATACATACACAAAAACACAAGTGATAAGTGTATTTTATAATTATTGCTTATGTGTGGGACAAACTCTAGATACTTAGGTAGGTAGTAAAATGTTGTGTGTGTTCAAACTTGTTGGTCAGTGGCTAGCTGGTCATGTCACAGATAGTTTTACACTGCCACATGCAGAAATACACACACACACACACAAACAAATATACTCTTAAATCCACATTGTTAATCACAGATTCAGTCATGTACTGATATGCTCTCATAACTGTGCACACACACACACACACACACATTCAAATGGGTAGAGTAGCCAAAAAACTCTACTCCAGTGAATGTATTTGTACTTGGACCCTCATCCTGTGAAAAGCAGTAACACGCTGGAGGGGTACTAAGCAGCAGTTTACGAAACAAACCGTGACTTTTGTGTACCCTTTCAGCCCTAAAATGTACTCCAGTTAAAGTATAAGTTTAAACTACTCTCTTAAGTACATTACAAGTAAATGTAACATGTTAATACCCACCTCTGCAAACACAAACACACACTTCTTTGAAGCCTGATAGGAATGATTCACCACAGCTGAAATGTATTTTTCTTTATTCTTTACACAGTGTACTACGGTCTCTGCTGCCGTAGAGTGATGAGTAGTGTGGGGTGGGTGTGTCCAAGGCCAGAGAAATAGAGTGGGAGCAGAAATATCGCTCACCTCATGAAGAGGTTTATATATGGAATAATTCCAACTGCAAGCTTGGAAAAAATCTCTTGGCAGATTTCTTAGAAGAACTGAAAGCAAGTTTCCTGAAAAGAGTGAATGCTTCCGTAAAGGCAGTACACTGTCAGATTACTTCATATTTCATACTCCATCCCAAAATATTAACACAGTATTATTAATGGGGGGGGGGGGTACTGTCGGGCTGCGTGAGCCTCATGAACGAAGGGTTTTAGGCGCTGTGCAGTTCAGCTCAGTACAGCTCGACAGTCTACACCAACACGTGTTGAATAAAAACTATTTCTGAGAGAGCGAATTTCAGGTGTAGGAAGAATGGTATGTTTTTGTTCTTTTTTTTTCATCACCATTCAGTGTACTCCCACAGCGCCCCCTCGTTGTGGCTCTCTTAAATGCACATAAATCAACTTTTGACTATGTTCTTAAAGACACAGAACAGAAAAGTGACACACCACACATGTCCTAGATACCGCCCTCATGGGATACTGTCCACATATTTAAATACCGTTGTATTTATATTACCGTTATATCCCCCAACTCTACTTGGAACACAATTTAGTTTCAATCACTTACATTGATTATGTTGAATATTCATCTTTCTCCTACTGGGTTCTTGCCTGACAGCAGGAACCAGGAAACAGTGAAGGCCAAAAGTTTCTATACACTTATGCTAAGGAATTTCAGATTCATCTCAGTTTCTCAAAGTCATTTGAATATTAGGTGAACAAAAGTTAATTATTATTAAAAAATGTTGGTATTCAAACATTCTCCCACTGTTTTGTGATTTTATAGTAACTATCATATTAAAAAATGTCAGTTGTCATTTTATTCAATAAATATACAGGGTTTCCCGCAGTGCTTTACAGTTAGGGCGGTCGTTGTCAAGGTCGTTCACCCTCTAACCCCACCCCCATTGTAAACACTCCATAAGAGATCCTTCAAAGTTCCAATATACTTTCTGTGATTTTCTGTGTTTAATGCGTTATTCCTCAGTTTTCAGTCATAAACACGCGTTCTGAAATATAATCCAGCGTTTAAAGCGAGGTGTGTGTACGATGTTTTTACTCAGTGATTTGAATTTGCACTGGATTTGTGAACTGATTCACTCAGGGAGTCGACTCTACACTCAAGCAATTGTGTAAGTTCCTCAAAGCGTCCAAACACAACACGTAAGCACGTAAATCACGAAATAGCAGTGAATTTTTATAACACCGAAGGATAAGTCGGCTTGTTTCTTGAGCTTTGATTCCCAACGGAAGCGTGTGTGGGAGCGGGCTGATTATTTATTTATTTATTTATTTATTGAGATTTTCTGGTTAGGAGGAAGTTGTAGCACGCTAGAGGTGTTAATGCTCATGATGTTGTTTAATAGCACGTATGTTATTGTAACTATTATTGCACTTTAACTGCTTTGTTAATGCATAAATAAAGTGTACCACCTTGACTAACCAATTTTCTGCGTGAAACCCTGATATAACCTGCCATTTAAGTTGTTTGAAAATGGCAAGCGAGAAGCATTTATTCATTCAAGTTCCATCAAGTAAAAAGTCCTGTGAAAGCATGTCCATTGATTTGTTCTGTTCTTGGGGTGAATATTGTATCCAAAAGTGCATATGAGTTTTGGTTTAGATGATTTAAAGGTGGTTATTTTGATGTTAGTGTTTCTAGTTAATTTTTACATTTGAAGAGAATGTTTGAATGGAAATGTTACACAAAAGAACTTTTAACACCTAATATTTTATCAGATTTTCAGTTTGCAGAGAATAATTCACTTTTACAGCACTCTTCTGAAATCAAGAGGGATGGGGTGGTTTCCTACCCTCCTCTAAATTCACACAGTGCAGTTTCTGTAGTGCTGGGCACAGAGTACGAATGACAGAGGCTCCATTAGCTCTAATACAGATCTGTGATACCTCACAATGATTTTGAAGCTGTAAATTTAAGGTAAAAATAGTACCTAGTGTTGCTTTAACCTGTTCCAAATGATTAGATAGTAGATTTAGAATATATTTGGTATATTACTTGTATTTATTTAGCTGTTAGCAATGCAAAAACATTGAAGCAAGTGAAACATATGGCAAATGTCGAAGGCTTATTCTAAAAAGCTTGAGCTGTGAAAGAGGAACGCGTTGAATGTTCCATTCATCAGGTCTGTAAGTGTGCGACTGTCACCTTGTGGGTGTGTTTGGGAGGGATATTGGCAGCCGTTTTCTAAACAGGCCTGCTGTTTAGGATTTGCACAAACCCGTACATAATACACACAAACGCACCAACACACACACAACATTTGTTCAAATGTAAGTGTTGGAGAGGATCCCTCTTGGAATGCTGATGGGATAGCATTCATATCACGAGCATGAGGTGATTTTCAGATTAAGCCACAGATGCAGTGCTGGATTTGCCAGCGCTGCAAGATTAAGTCGTTCACACAGGGAAGTGTGGCAGCGTTTCTCAGAAGCTGCTACAGTCCCACCTCCCTCCCTGCTGCTTTCCTCAGACCAGTATCAACAGCAGACCTCACACAAGTCCCATAGTGAAGGCTGAGAATAAAATGGGCTCAGAGCAGAGCAGAACGGTACTATGAACCCCTGCTACACAACAACAAAGAGCAAACTAGGGAGTCTAGGGAATTTTTTTTTCTAGAGTGGGTTTGTAGATAGGAGCCCAAGCTTAAAGGAACATTAGATAGTGTTTTTAGTTTAAAACCACAGCTTTAACATCATGCTTTACTGGCCTGTGTTAGAGAAAATGGTGTCTGTCATTGCTGCTCTGGGCTCACTACTGCAGAAACTGCGCTATGTAACTTTTGGAAAAGGGTAGGAAACCTGTTACCTGCTTTGTTTTCCACTACCACAGCTCAATCTCTCTGAAAGCTGGTACATTTTTAGTCCCTTCTTGAGCCAAATAGGGAGTAAATGTGACGTGTAAACTTGATTGGGCAGAGAGACTTGTTTACACAGTGAAATGCAGACCTCCAGCACAAACTAGCCACTTTTAAAATCTCCAGGTTACAGCACTGGTCACATATGTTGTTGTCTGACTCGCAAAGGCAGCTCGTAACACTACGCTGTGGTGTTTTGAAGAGGTTCAAATGCTCATTGGATTGTTGGCCAAGTGAAAACTCACGTGCAGCAACCAAAAAACTTTGCTGATCTGTGGAAATATGGGGCACAGAGCTGTGTTCTATCCAAAAAATATTTAAAAAAAATACATGAGTAGAAATAGCACCTAACATTACTGCTGCTGCTGTGGTGGATTTCAAAGCCTGCGGTTCCTGTTAGAGATCTTGTTTTGCGACGTCACCGGCTACATTTTGTGGTGGAGCAGGGCTACTGGAAAAGCGCATTGAGCCTTTCAAACTAACATTTAAGCTGTAAATAAATATTTCAATACAAAAGTTGGGAATAAGGAGCAAACGTCTGCCCTTTAAAATTATTTTTAAGGCTAAATTTAAGAACACTTTTCATAAATTTCTGAGAATGTTTCCTCACTGTTTGCTGTTCTTCAGTCTGTGTGCTTGAAATCCTGGCAACAACACAACAACAACTGGCAAAAACAACAACAACATAGTGTCTCGGTCTGGTATGCTAGGCTCTCGCATCTGGAGTTATTTAGACAACGGAGAGAACTCTACACTTTGAAAAATATGAACTGAGATGAGGTTATTGCTCTATTTTTGATCCATAGAGGGAATTTATTTTTTCTTTCGCTGTAGATGGAACTGACTCTGAATTCAAGAGCGTTGCATTTAGAAATGCAGACCAAAAGTGCAACAAATCTAAACAACTTGAGTGACAAATGAGTTCCTGTGGTAATTCAAACAGTGAATAAAACTCACAGACAAGGTAAACTTTCAGCCACCTACAAACAGACCCAGAGCTTCTGAACGTTAACAAACCAGAGAAAACAGTGTTTCCCCATAAACGTAGACGTTCCCTTTAAGGTGGAAGGGAAAACTTTTGTTAAGAACATAATAGCCTTGTTTACTGACACACTATTAACACCAGAAGCCCAGAGAACCGGGTGTTTATTTGACTGACTAACTTAACTCCGAGTGCCGTGTTTAGTATCTGTATAAGAAGGCAGTGCGGCACCTTGAGTGGTCAGTCGCAGAAGTCAAATGAGCAGATCTCTGGCCTTCCTGGTCTCAGTAGGTGCAAGGATGTGCAGTGCTTCAAGTGTTAAGGTGGAAATGCAAATTGAAATATGAAGCTGGTAAATAAGCTCAATTTTGGAGTTCTTCCAGAGGTAGGAACGGCGGCGACTTTCACTGGACAAAGAACAGTCTTTACTAGAAATACCACCATACCAGCCAGACTCTTATTATTGCATGAACCTACCTCTGTAAAATGATGCCGCTGTACTGGTGTTTTGTCAGTGTGTGTTTTGTGCTGGTACAAGTGGATCAGACACAGCAGTGCTGCTGGAGTTTTTAAACCCTGTGTCCACCCACTGTCCACTCTGTGAGACACTCCTACCTCATTGGTCCACCTTGTTGATGTAAAGTCAGAGACAGTAGCTCATCAGTCGCTGTCTGGCACAGCGTATGTTGGTTGTCCTTTATCAGTTACACAGGATGCTGTCGGCTGGATGATTTTGGTCGGTGGACTATTCTCAGTCCAGCAGTGACACTGAGGGCTTTAAAAACTCCAGCAGCACTGCTGTGTCTGATCCGCTTGTACCAGCACAAAACACACAAAAATTACAGTCTGTAATTGTAGAACTCCAAAGTACTCCAAAGTGATATTTAAGGAATAGTATTGGCTGATCCTGTCTTTGGAAATGTATTGATTCCGATTGGTAATCCTATCCCTGATCAGTTATGGCGCCACATTTCAGATCGAGTCCAAAACTGGAGCACCGGAAGATATTCTCTCTCTCTCTCTCTCTCTCTGTGTGTTAGTGCTATAGGCTTGCATCACTTCACCTCTATAAATCTTTCTCTCCTGCATCTCTCTCTCTCTCTCTCTCTGTTCTTGTATGACCCTTTCATTCTGAGATATATAGGTTAGGCTCGTTCATCATTTATCTGCCCTCTTGGCTGCATCTCTCTCTCTCTCTCTCTCTCTCCCTCTCTTTCTCTTTCTCCCTCTCACCTCTAAAATAGGCTTAGACCCCTGCTTAGCCCCACCCAGAAATCCTTTTAAAGTTCAAGTAGAAAAAAAAATACACACTTGACACTCCTTCTTCAACACATCAGTGGTTCATCAGCACACCATACGCTCTCAAACATGAAATATGCAATGTCCACTTTGATATGAGAACTTCTAAAACTCTTTAATAAGGCAGGTTATTGAAACGCTGTAGTTAGAAAGCGATTGCATCACAGCTTGTTTCCGCCCACCACATGCAACCGGTGTTTGCTTCCCTCAGCTGCTAGCGTTGTCTCAGCGTTTCATCTGAGCCTTCCCATAGTCTAGTCTTCCCATTTTTATTGTGATTGAAATAACTCTTGCTCTGGGAGAAAAGCAAAATAGATTGGATTTGTGCTTGCGATGTGTCATGGAATTGCCTTTGTGGCCGAGGAATGGTTCGATGGCGCTTTAAAATTCAGCCAGATTAAGATATCTCAGTATGAAGAAAAACGAGGTGTCTAAATTGGGATATTGCAAAATTCTCTCTATGTAGATGGGTCACTAGGTTTTGAGACAAATCCCATTACCTCTTTTTCTGTTACTCATGTTAGCCATATTATAATTTCAGACTGCTCAGACACAAAGGTCCTGACCAGCATTGAAATGCCATATGGAGGTGTGCTCTGGGCCTGTTATAGACAGTAAAAACCATCGGTACAACAGTAGTATCCTCGAGGATAGGATGCCTCACCCCATAGAATGTTTTCTGTAATGCTACAACGAAAATTAGACTTAAACCTTAAAACACATTTACCTTAAAATTACAGCAACAAAATCGCCATGACACTTCACTGACCTGTAGTAGGGTTTGTCTTTGCTAGTCCCAGCTTAATGCTGCAGAAACTACATTGTGCATCATTGGGAGAAGGGTAGGACTTCCTGACACTGTCTCTCTTGCTTTTTCTGGACTTTGTTCAGGTTGTGTTCAGACAGGTTTGTTTAAAATGAACTCTGATACGGTTGCTCCTTTTAGCGCTGTCCATTATCGCTCAGATGCCATTAGTCATCTAGAGTTTGATCCTAACCTTTTTCCTCCCCTGCCTGTCCTTTTCACACCTAAATTTCTCTCTCTCTGTTTCTGCCAGCTCAGAAAACCTGACGGCAAGTAAGAAGCAGAGAATGGAAGGTTAGCTGAAAAAAAACAGGGTTCAGAGTAATGGGCAGCAGCAGCGAAACTTATTAGTCCATCTGTCTTCAAAATTTATAAGTGCCTTAATAAAACATAAATAAGAGGGGTTCTTTTGCAGCCGGTGGATCTGTGGACCGCAATCAGTTTCAGTATTTTGAAGCAATTAAAACGGGGAAAGCTCCCAGTCAAGGTTTTATTCTCCCTCCAACAAATACTCAACCATTCTCACATGATGTAGATACCCCCCAAGGCATCACCTTAATAGCTTTAAGTTGGACTGTCACCATTAAACAATTCAGCTTGGAGAAAAAAAAAGCGCCTTTGATTATAAATGTTCCCTTTTGATGAGCAGTGATTGCTTGGTGATTTGCTTAATGGTAATGCATATTTTAAGGTGTCCTCACACTTCTTGCAGGGAAAAAAAAACAGATGGACACATTTGTATTCAAATTAAATTTTCGTATTTTAAAAGGTTTATGTTTTAATCCACAATTTTAAACGATTTGAGTGTTTATGGTAATTATTGAAATTCTGAATGTTAGATATGTGGTTAGCACTTTGGCTTTTCTGAAATATTAAAGAGGGCAGGTGAAGAGCCTGTGTTGTGTTTTGATGAGCATTTTAAAAAATACATACTGTACTCTTAAGAATAAAAGTGCTACAAAGGGTTTTTTGAGCGATGCCATAAACCATAAGACCTTTTGTAGCTCCTTTATTTTTAAGAGTGTGCAGCTGTCTGAAGTCACTTAGGATATTGGCACTGGTGTACTGTGGTTGTAGATCAGTACGCCGTGCCAATTTCTCATCTTGTAGCACGAATGGATAAAAATGATTTGTTTATCAATCTTCCGCGAGGTAAATTAGTTCCATCAGGTTTCACATTCCTTCCTGCCCTTTTCAGCCAACTTTGGATCTGTCACTGGTTTTGTTCAGGTTTTAAACCTTGGTTCTCTCTGCTTTTACACCAGATTTGAACCATGGCTGCGTTATTCAGAGCTGCTCTCTGTCTAAATCAGCACAGCGCCAGAGCCAAAGATAAATCCATAGAGTCAATAAAATGTCATGGTTTAACCCGAGTTTACAACGGATTCAGATCGTAGTGACAATATCTTGCAGTAAAAGATGCCAAGTGCTGTATATGTTAAAAGTGAGTATTTTCGGAGTATGGCTCTAGAGCCGTTCTGCTGAATTTGTGAATGAGAGCAGCGGAGATAAAAGACGCGCCTCGACTCGAGTTAATCGTAGTCACAGAAACCGCAAAGACACATTTTCCTGTTTCTTATTTAATTGCGATTATAATTTTTTTCTTTTCCTTTTACAAATCAGAACGCAGATAATGTGCTCACACCACCATAACTCTTTACTTTGCTCAAAATAAGGTGCGCAAGCGAAACTGTTCCCTGTTGGTTGAAAAAGTCTAGGCACCCTGCCACTGTCCTGTAAGCACTGGCGTCGTTGCTAGGTTACAGGTATTTAGTGGAGTAATACCAGAAGAGCTTTGGAATGTATCTAAGCCGATCACACTGCAGGGTCAGAACTAACTGTGGTATAATAAAGAATATTTATGTCCAAGTTCATTTTTTCCAGTGTGTTTGGCTGTTGATTAAATAAAATTTCTAAAGCTTAGAATATGATACAGGGGTGGCACGGTGTTGCAGCAGGTAGTGTCGCTTTCACACATCTCCAGGGGCCTGGGGTTGTGGGTTCGAACCCACACCAGGTGACTGTCTGTGAGTTTGGTGTGTTCTCACGGTGTACGTGTGGTTTCCTCCAGGTGCTCCTCTGGGGAAAAACATCAACACAGCAAAAATAAATCAATATTACCCACCTATGGAGCAGGAATAGATTCGTGAAGTATGGCATACTCTCTGCTGTCTAAAACACTCCAGATGCCTTTGGGGTTACAAACTCCAGGAGCACTGCTGTGTCTGATCCACATGTACCAGCACAACACACACTTGGCACCACCACCATGTCAGTGTCACTGCAGCGCCGAGAGTGATCCACCACCCACATCGTACCTACTCTGTGGTGGTCATATAGGGGTCCTGACTGTTAAAAAGCATGGTGAAAGGGGGCTAAGAAAGTATGCAGAGCAATACATATGAGAATGCCTATTCTGTGATCTCTCTGAGATTAAAATAAAGGTTTATATATAAAACTGAATGGACACAGGCTTTAAGTGTGTGTGTGTGTGTGTGTATTGAGGGCTGAAAGATGGGCTCTATTTTGCTGACTAAGTTGCCTTGCAGTGGGGCTGCCATGCTGTGTCTATGATGTTTTATTAATCCTCTCTCTTGAGAGAGGGAAAGAAGAATAGGAGGAGGAGGAGGCGATGATAAAGAAGGGAGTGTTGAAATCTAGTCATGCCGCAGTAAGAGCCTTGTTGGATGCCATTTAGGTTCACGTGGTCATCTAAGACGTCCAGTGTGAGATGGTTTGGAACTGTGAGTGACTTGCCTGGTGTTTGATTACTTGTTGCTTAGTGTAAGTACTGAATTTGTACATTTTAAAGCTGTAGGAGCTTTCAGTCATGATATTTTGAATAAGAAGGTGGTGATACACAAATTGAAATCATTTTAGCATGAATTATATTGTCACAGTCACACAGCTCCAGGGACCTGGAGGTTGTGGGTTTGATTCCTGCTCCGGGTGACTGTCTGTGAGGAGTTGGTGTGTTCTCCCTGTGTCCGCGTGGCTTTCCTCCGGGTGCCCCGGTTTCCTCCCACAGTCCAAAAACACACGTTGGTAGGTGGATTGGCGACTCAGAAGTGTCCGTGTGTGTGTGTGTGTGTGTGTTGCCCTGTGAAGGACTGGCGCCCCCTCCAGGGTGTATTCCTGCCTTGCGCCCAATGATTCCAGGTAGGCTCTGGACCCACCACGACCCTGAACTGGATAAGGGTTACAGATAATGAATGAATGAACAAAAAATAGCAGCACTGTGTACTAGAGCTGGGTGATATGGCCAAAAATATTTTCATGATAAGGTTTTCTGTATTGATCAATCTCAATATGTTCATTACTATACAACATATATAAGCACATATAGTATCCACATTGCTCAAATTCACAAGGAAAGATTTCACTGGAACAATAACATTTCCTTACCACATAAAAAACCTTTGTCTTCTGTTCTGAAAACATTCTTAGGGCATTACCTCCTCAATCGTTTAAAGAAGCAGAAATAGTAAAAAGATAAGAAGTAAGAATAGTTTAAAATAATAAAAAAATGAACACTCCCAAGTGCTGAATTATAATATTGCACTTAACCCATTAGAAGGCTTAGAACAGTGCTTGTAACAGTGGGAAAGCTAGAACGTTTTCAGTTTCGCACGCTCATTCATTCACTGCCTTTAACCGCTTATCCAGTTCAAGGAGGCAGTGGGTCCGGAGCATACCCAGGTGGGAAATTCCGCCCTTGGGAGTTTTTATTTAAGAGAAGCAGCCTGATCTATGGCATTGGAGCCAATTAAAAATTTGCGAGTAGAGAGAATAATTTTGTGTGAGGAAAACCACGTCAGGCAACAAGCAGTGCTCTCGCAAACCGGAAAACATAGCGTCCAGCTGGCTGTGTAACCGGGAATAGAAATGAAGGTTTATCGAGCTCTTTAACCCAAAGCTTATCATCGTTATGTAGCGAAAATTAATCATGAAACATATTGATAATGTTTTATTGCCCAGCACTACTGTGCACTCATTCATTCATTTATTGTCTGTTATCCAGTTCAGGGTCGCGGTGGGTCCAGAGCCTACACAGAATCACTGGGCACAAGGCGGGAACACACCCTGGAGGGGGCGCTAGTCCTTCACAGGGCGAAACACAACACACTCACACCTACGGGGACTTTTGAGTCGCCAATCCACCTACCAACGTGTGTTTTTGGGCCATGCGAGGAATCCGGAGCACCCGGAGGAAACCCACGGAGACACGGAGAGAACACACCACTGTCCTCACAGACAGTCACCTGGAGTGTTTTTCTGTTTGCCTTTCATAAAGCTGTAAAAATCATGTGAGATTAAGGTGATAAGTATTTATATTAAGCTTTGTTTAACAGGTCATCACTAATCATAACTGTACAAAGCTCATTTTTATTGTTTTTGTGGATATATGTTTGCTAGAGACAAAACTGTCCCTTTTCAAACAGCTATTAGTCCAGTGATTTTAAGGTGGAACTTAATGTTAACGTTGGCTGCAGAATGTTATGGAGCACCGTTTTAAAGGTAGAAAGAGTATCAAATTTATTCTATTTAAGATGGTGTTGGGGGTGGGGGGGGGCACACTAACAGTGGAACGGAGCACTGCACCATTTAAGGTGGAACAGACAGCAAGTTTGTAATTCCGGCAAGAATGTGTTCTTTTTTTCTTTTGCACAAGACTCATGTTAGTTCATGTTAGCCCATTAGCTTGCTTTTCAGTCTTCACTCACTCCAGTGTAGTTCCCAGTCTCACCTCCCTGTCCTGATTTAATCTCCCCTATTTTCAAAGGTCGTCAAATTTCTGTTCTGTGTCTTTTAAATACAACAACATTTTTTATTTATGTGCGTTAAGGGAGGGGGCGCTATGGGAGGTCACTGACTGCTGATGTCGCTCTCTGAAAATGGGTGGGAGGAAAAACACAGTTGCCCACAAAATACACAGGATACCATTCACTTGACTTTGTGCTCACAGCTATGAGGCTTTATCATTTACATAGTTGTGATTTGAGTGTTGAGCTGTGGTGTGCTAAATGCCAGCTGTGCTTCTAAACACTGTAGAACCGTCTTATTATTCCACTTATTTAAGTTATCTGTTCCTCCAGCAGCAGTCGCTGAAATTTGCTCTTTTATTTATTTATTTATTTTTTGTCAACAATTGTTTTATGTTTTTTTTCCCATCAGTGTGACATCAGCAATCAGTTGGCTCCCACAGCGCCCCCTACCTGTGGCTCTCTTAAATGCACATACATTAATTTTTTGGCCTTGTACTTAAAGACACAGAACAGAAACCCCCCCACCCCACCCCACCCCCCCACACACACACATCATAAATACCACCCTCACCTTGGAATTCCATCCACATTTTTAAATATCACAGTATACAGTATTACTGGTATATCACCCAACACTACTTGTCAGTACAGTCAGGCTTGTGGTCGGTTTGTAATTTTGTGAAGGTGTTGACTGGGTTCAGGTTTCCATTTCAAACTCACTCAGACTCTAGATCAGGACATCACTGAAGTATTGTAGTGTGACAGCAGGAGGGGTAGAAATCATTTATTGCCCAACACTATTCGTTACACATTTGCTTTCTGTTGGACTTCAAATGAGAGGAGAACTCTAGCCTCTTTCCTCCCTCTCTCTCTCTCTCTCTCTTTCTCTCATACACACACACGTCTTTATGAAATGTTATCTTGAAATGGCGCTATAGTAGCAGGGAGGTGCTTTGAAATGCAGCACCCAGATTAGAGTCCTATTGTGGCTCTCTTTTCCTCCTCTGCTTTTGCTACACACACACACGGCGATGGTGTGCCTCCGGATCAGTGTGTTCCTGTCAGTGATGTATGCATCAGTCCAGAATAAGTTTCTGAGTGACGCTGACCTTAAACATACACAAATCTCTCTCTCTCTCTCTCTCACGCACACACACACACACACACACTAGCACACACACACTAGCACACACTCACACACACACACTAGCACTCACACACACAAACACTAGCACACACACACACAAACACTAGCACGCACACACACACACAGACACAAACACTAGCACACACTCACACACTAGCACACAAACACTAGCACGCACACACACACACACAAACATTAGCACACAAAACCAGACATGTAGTGTCATGAATGTTTGCGGTGGTGGAAGGCAGTAGATTGGATTATTGATTTGTGAATGAGAGAGAGGGGGCGTGATTAATGCTGTTTTGAGGGACGAGCGAGCTGCCCGTGCCTAGTGGGGAGTTGCCTGCTTTGGCAATTCTGATTGGCCAGCCCGAGCTGCCAGGAGCTCGCGGTATGTTACTCACACATAGATGTGCTCACTGTTACTCTGTACTGGGACCTGCCGCTGATCCGCATTCAAAAGCCATCTTGGCGACTGAAGGCAGATCTCAGATCAGTTTTGCTCAGCGTCTAAGATCAGAGTGATGGAGCATTTACACTGAACTCTGAATCTTTAATGCAGTCCCGAAACCCGGTCTCCTGGTTTGTAAATGGCTTTCTCCGCCATGTTCCCTGTTTTTTCTTCGAGGTGTAAGCCTGAAATGTGAGCGTTCATGTGAAAGACGAATGGGCTCCCTCTGAGGGTTTAGTCACTGAACAGCAATGAGGAGAATACAGAGAAATTCATGTGTGTGTGTGTGTGTTTTAGAGCGACATTAATATTACAACACTCATTAATCAATTCAGATGTTTCTTTTTTTGCTCAGATTACATTTGGCTGTATTGACCATTTATATTTATGTACAAGTAAGTGTCCTGTATCTGTCTGTAATATATATAAATCTATCCCATATATGACACAAAAGTGCACACCAGGGCAGTGACATTCACGATATAATCTCGTCATAATTTTTAAAACGATAAAAATAATCAATATTGTGATGTTGTTGTGTTGACGTGCCCTTGAGCAAGGCACCTAACCCCCGACTGCTTCCCGGGTGCCGTGGCTAGGGCTGCCCACTGTTCTGGGCTTGTGTGCTCACTGCCCCCTAGTGTTCACTAGTGTATGTAAATGTGTGTTTCACTGCATGAATTGGGTTAAATGGGGAGAACAAATTTTTCTGTGTGCAAGCACAGTGGCCAATAAAGTGATTTAATGATAAATAATACATTTGTTATTAGTCATATATATTATTTATAAGTTAATTAATAATTAAATATAGTACGTTTTAAAATAACTTAGGTTGCAATAGTGAGTTATGGAAATTAATAAAAATATTTTTCAATGCTTCATCATATTACCAAGGATGTCTATATCACCAAAATACTGTGAAATATCATGATATTATTTTATGGCTATATTGCTCACCCCTTGTACACGCTACGTTTACGCACGTCACCTCTGTCACCATCCACAAATGCATGATATTTGTTACACAAATAAAACTTGAGGGCAGCAGACAGCTTTTTTCAACTGTATTACATTAGAAATTCAAGACATAAAAAAAGCCAGCTTGATTACCTTCACGGCTGCATCAAGAGATCAGCACAGTCCCAGCCGTCTCCCTCCACACGATGTAGTGCACAGTGTAGGTCATAAAATAACATTTGAGTATAAGTTTCACATCTTGCTGTTAAACTAGTCCCCTGTTTGGGTGCAGTAGTTTTATAATCTGTTAAGTGCACTATGTAGAGAGCTAGTTGGGCCTCTACTGCATTGCTGTGCTGCTGGTGCTGGTGAGACCACAGTTCTAGGCACATGTGTATAGGCAAAAAAGATGTATAAAATCTGATCTGACCATTCACATTTCTGTCGCATGGCATATGATATGTATCAGACCTATGATCGCATATGAATGTGACTGAAATCGGATTTGACATGTTCACACAATCAGATATTTGTCACATTCAAGGCAAAAAAAAATCTGATCTGTATCACTTCAGCCTGGTAATGTAAATGTAGCCTTGGTGATGGAAATTTAACTTTCAGGACAGTTTGGCTAAAAAAACAATGAGTAAATAATAATAATAATAAATCACAAATATATTCTGACACACAAATACCTTAACAGAATTTTATGCTCCTCAAATGATGGGGCCTTCACATTCTGGTGCCAGGTCACATTAAATAATGCAGCAGTTACGTTCTGGCACCCAAGCTTCCTACCCTTTTTAAATAGCTTCATTTTTTTTACATCCCTAGATTGTTTGGTTGTTCTGTGTAAAATACATATTTGACCTCAGTCTTTTTTTAATGTGTTGGTTGTTATCTATATCTGCATTCATAAGACCATCACACACAGTGCTCTACAAATAGAAAACATGAAAATGCATGAGGAGCAATGACCAGAAATGTTCTGAATTTCCTGCTATCTGAATAAGACACTAACACAACGCAACTTGTTTTATCCCATGTTCTCAAATAATTCACTGGGATGTTTTTTCACAGCTTGTGGGTTGGTAGAAGTTCCACATGCCCAAATTAATGTTTATATGATTTATATGTTTATAAGAAAAAAAACTTTAACAATTTGAAGGGAACAATATCTTGGAGTTTGAAAAGCTGCTAATTTTGCTACGGAGTAAACAGGCAAATGGAAACACTGGTCACAAGGTCAGCATAACCAATGCCAATTTGAGTTTGTTCTTGCTAGCAAATCAAATAACCACAGAGATGTGGCAATTACACACACTCCTCTTTCACGCCACCAATCAGATTATGTCTGTTCAGTTCCACACGTTCTCATGAGACTCGTGGCCAGTGGGACTCCCCAGGGCTGCAAAATTCAGACTTCATTTAATTACACCCCGGTTAGTCAAGCAGAAAGAAGTATACTTAAGCTGCTACCTGCAGAGGTGTGTGTATGTGTGTGTGTGTACGGTGGGTCAGGAGCCTACCCGGAATCACTGGGCACAATGCAAGAACACACCCTGGAGGGTGACACGTACACACACACACATTCACTCACACTTATGGACACTTGAGTTGCCGATCCGCCTGCAAATGGTTTTGGACCGTGGGAAGAAACTGGAGCACCTGGAGGAAACCCACGCGACACGGGGAGAACACACCAAACACCAAACCCACAACTTAAAAATATATATAATTTAATATAGATGTTATATAAAATAATTTTCTTTGCTATTGCTATAGAAATATATTACCCACTTCACCTGATCTTCAAATAAATGCTTTAAAATTCTTTATAAAATAGTTTTTAATTCTGCGGTTAGTGTGAGAGATTTTGACATTTTATTAGCAAGACATCTTTGGTCTTTTAGGTTATAGTCTTTTGGGTTTCTTTGTGATACTAAAAGGGCGGCACGGTGGTCGCAGTCACACAGTTCCAGGGACCTGGAGGTTGTGGGTTCGATTCCTGCTCCGGGTGACTGTCTGTGAGGAGTTGGTATGTTCTCCCTGTGTCCGCATGGGTTTCCTCCGGGTGCTCCGGTTTCCACCCACAGTCAAAAAACACAAAGTTGGTAGGTGACTCAAAAGTGTCCGTAGGTGTGAATATGTGTGTGTGTGTGTCTGCGTTGCCCTGTGAAGGACTGGCGCCCCCTCCAGGGTGTATTCCCGCCTTGCGCCCGATGATTCCAGGTAGGCTCTGGACCCACCGTGACCCTGAATTGGATAAGCGGTTACAGATAATGAATGAATGAATGAATGCGATACTAAACCTGATACTGATAGAATTGATACTATCAGCAAATCCAACTAATCTAACATTTATTAATGTATTTATAATTACTTATGTAGCACTTTTCTAGAAACCAGAGGACACTTTACAATCAATCGACAGCCAAATGCGCACAGTGTACTCTCAACCAGTAATGACGGTCCACCTGGAGGAGAGCATACATAACGGGGCACACACACACACACATTGTTTTGTTCTTGGGGATAATATTGTATCTAAAACTACAAGTGATGTTAGTGATCATGAAAGTAGCGTATTAATGTTTAATTTAAGGATAATTTTTCTGTACAGTGACAGTTGTCATTTTTAATACTACACACCACTATAAAATCACAAAAGAGCTGAAGAATGTTTGGGTTTTTAATTACAATACTTTCTGAGCTTTAGAAAAATACTGCCTTACATTGAAGCACTTTTTTTTTAAACATGAGCCTTTAGGATCAATCAGGCTTTCATGATTAAAAATGATCTGTTTCCCACAGATCTTCCAAACGCTGTACCATGGCACAGTACACTGTAGCGCCAACAGTTTGTGTTCATATCCAATTTGGCTTTCCTTCTTAAATCAGGGGAGTTAATCAAGAGTTTTCCTTCATTTCCCGCATTAACAGCCTCTACTTTTCCAGAATGTTGGAATAACACAGTTGTCTTCATCCACACAAACAGTATTATGGTCAGGTACTGGTGTTGGATGGTTACCTTATTTCTGGATCACAAGCACCATTCAAGTTGTATCAAAGGTATTAGAGGCATCTCCATCACTCCACTCACTCTGGAGTAAATATACCAGCTCTAAATGCTTTTTTTTATTTATTTATTTTTTCTGTCACATATTGTGGCTGTGATTGATATAGATGTTGTTTTCTTTAAATTAAGGTGTAGCCCTGTTTTTGTAACTGAGGAGCCCAAGTAGATATTCCTTGTTAATTTTTTAAGGCTGAATGTAGAGTGCCAGACTAAATTAATCATGCAGATCTTCATTTACAAAGCAGTGTTTGACTCTCACAGACTGATTTAACTTGGCCGCCATTTGAGTGGACATGCCACTTTTCCACAAGTTAATACATGCCTCTGGGTCTTAATATAGTATATGTCACATGCTTTGGTCAGAATACCACAAGGATCATACATGTGATTGGAGAGAGACAGATGTTTGCAGATCACAGAAAATTGGCTGGGTTTTTTAATTCTGTGTTATTGTTGGGGGGTTCTAGATCCCCAAAATGAAAATGCTAATATACTGAACCACAAGTGGTTTAAATCTTGTGAAGTCAATTAATATTAATGTAGCTAAATTAAAATAGCAGCTTTTCATTCATTCATTATCTGTAAGCGCTTATCCAGTTCAGGGTCACAGTGGGTCCAGAGCCTACCTGGAATCATTGGGCACAAGGCGGGAATACACACCTACGGACACTTTTAAGTCGCCAGTCCACCTACCAACGTGTGTTTTTGGACTGTGGGAGGAAACAGGCGCACCCAGAGGAAACCCACATGGACACTGGGAGAACACACCAAACTCCTCACAGACAGTCAACCGCAGTGGGATTCAAACCCACAACCTCCAGGTCCCTGGAGCTGTATGACTGCGACACTACCTGCTGCACCACTGTGCCAAATAGCAGCTTTTGTGGTTTAAAATTGCATTCCTTCATACTGCAGCTTCAGTACAAAAAGATGAATCTTGCATTCCTAGTAGAGTTGTTCAGTGTAATGCTAATACCATATCCTGCTGTATTTAAAAATGTTTACTGTATCTGAAAATTATGACAAAATTGTCTGGTGTGTCAAATTTCTGTTCTGTTTGGTTAGCACATGGCTAAATCATGTACATTCATGTGCATTGGAGAGCCACAGGGAGGGGGCGCTGTGGGAGCTCACTGACTGTTGATGTCACGATCAGAAAATGGGTGGTGAAAAACTAGCTCACCATGGTTGGGAATTTAGCGCAGATTTGGAGTATTAATTCAGTTGAATTAGAAGAGTTTTGTTGGGGATTCGGAGTAGATTATTTTTTAGGTCTAGCCAGTGGTTGTGGATAAGGAGAGCACAGATTACCTGGGGAAATGCACTGTAGAGGTGCTATTAGGATTGTTGATGTAGCATGTAAAGTTCACATGGAACTGGTGGCACTGAGTGTGCATTAACAGTACCAGTGGGGCTAGGTATAGCTGTATAGGTACCCTGCGTCAAGCTCTAATGGATTGGCAAAGGATATTTTACATCTTATGTTGTGTATAATTATATATGGAATATTTTCTGGTTTTATTATTTTATAATTAATTGGACAATACTGTTATCACATTATAACATTTAAAAAGCCAATTTGAACATGACAGGTCGAATTTATTTAAGTGTATTGCAAAAAAAGAGTCGCCCAGATATTACAGGTGTGGAATACACTGAGAAAGATGGATACATTATAGCATTAGACTGAATTCATTCTTTATTTCCCATTTGATATGAGACTTAATGGAATTTTTGTTTATATCGACTTGATACTGACACCAGTGCCTTCTCTGTGCCTTGGACTACGCAGGGTTAACTAGACGGAGGTTTACAAAAGCTCCTCTCACCCTATTCTAACTCCTACTCTCAGCCCCAGGCAGCAGACACACACAGACACAGTGAGGGAATCTCTCACCTCTGTAAAATATCTGGTGCAGACAGACCTTTTTTTCTGTCAGTGGAGTTCTGAGTCACAGCCATAGAGTGTGTGTGAGAGAGAGAGAGAGATATCTATTTATCTGTTTTCCTTGCACAGGAGCATTTTAAATCCAATGTTTTGATGCCTGTTCCAGCTGTGCATATCTTCACCCCCCACCCCACCCCACCCCCCACCCACAACACAGGACCATCAGTAATTGGCATAGGAGGTGGGGTGGTCCTCACGCATATGCACATGATGATTTTGTGTGCGTGAGTGTGTGACAGAAGTTTTTTGCTGCTTCTCTGAGGGGTGCTCAATTCTACTGCCTCCTACAGGGAACACCAGTCTATTTATAGATCAAGGGTTAGCAGGGTAGAGAGAGAGAGATGGAGAAAGAGGAAGATGAAGAGAGAGCACTAAGAGAATGCCGCAATTATGAAGCAAGTGTTGCACCATCCCAGTTTTGCATAATAAGAGATCTGGCTTGCATGGAATTCATTGCTTTATTATTTATTTAGCGCACTACGTATGTCTTTTTCTTGACAATTACACAATGACGCTAGTCAGTTTGGCCATTGAAGAGGCAGATAGATGCCGTCGTGGACAATAGGGGCAGTGACCCCAATCCCACCACGAAAAGACTTGTTTTTTGATGTATAAACTTATAGATGCTGATTTCTACTTCTGCGTTGACTCGAAAATAGCCTATGCCGTAGGCTACGCAAGAGTCCTATGCTGTTGCTAGAGTTTATATTTCTTCGTTGGTGTCTGCATCGCTCTGCAATTACCCCACCACACCATTAGGGCTGAATCTCAAACATCTTCCTGTACACTATGTAGCACACAATGAGGTGGTGTAGTAGAATTAGATTCATAAGTCTTTAAAGTGCACTATTTAGGGACTAAGTCATTGTTTGGGTCAGAGCATAGTTTATATGAGGTGCCAAGAAAGGAAACAAATACAAAGCGACACATTTTTTCCCATGTGGTCTCGCTTGAGTTTTATTTTGATGCTAAAGACATCCGTATTTATCCTTTGTTCAACATTTCTATTCGTCCCTGACGTCCACACCATGTCTGATGCAATCTCTTGCTATCTGTGTGTGGAGGAAAGGAGTTCATATTTCTGTAGATTTTCTGTTCAACTTAAACTATGTCCGTCCGACTACTGACCAATCACAGTCTGCGGCCTGCGTCTACGCCACGTATAGTTACATTTCTGGTGAGGTGTGCATCAGGCTGCGCCGTAGATTCGATCCTGAAGTATACATTGGGCTTAAGTCTATACTTCGTTTGCATGTTTTGCTTTAATATAACATTGATTGTTAACTTACAGTGGAAAAAACAATGTTTTGCTACATGATATATAACAGCAAACAAAATAGGTTTATAGATATATGGTTTCCACATGTTGTTCAGAAAAAAGCACAAAGTTCAAGTGTAAGGTAGAGACGAGAGCTGCTTCTCAGTTTCCCTAGTGTTTAAGTATGTAGTATAGTTACTAACATTATCATGATACCAAAATAATGACTTTCAATACAATAACTGCCTAAATATCTTGATACCGACACTGAAACGATACCATCACAAAAACCTAAAACATCAGGCAAAGAAATGTACTTTCTCTACAAACTGAGGGCGGTCTGCAAAATCTCTGGTATCTGTTTAAGTGTGATGCCACACGTGTCGTTTCACCATTTCTGGGTCCAATCACGCCTTCGACCCTATGTCACACGTTCGTATGTCAGATGTGCTTACTGTTTGAATAAAGCTGAATGCCTCAATCGTGTGATCTCAGTTCAGGAGTTCATAAAAAGGCATGAATTCAACATAAAGGGAAGCAAATTTTCTTTGGCAACACTCTTTGCACATTCGCAGCTCATTCTGATCTGTGTGAGATGCTACACGTACCGACTGTGCTGCTCCATCTCTGGAGCAGACGAGCTGCAGTGAGGGAGCTGTGTCTCCTCGAGCTCCGTCTTCGGGAGCAGAGATGCCGCAGAGAGAGAGCTGTCTCTTCCGCTCACGGTCACTCCTGGTGTTCTCACGAGTTGTGCTACCAGCGATTTTCTTCTATAAAAAGTAGAAGATAGGTACTAGTCGGGTTTTTTCTCTTTTAAATAACTCCCTAGAAGGTCTGAAAAGTCTACAAATCATTAAGGGAGGGAGAGGAGGCAGAGTTCTGTGGGTGCACACTGCCCCCTGTGGTAATCATTGGAAATACTGCTCTTATTTTAAAACACTCCTTAAAGTACCGGTACTCATTATAACGGGTATTGTAACATTTTTAATGACAAAGTATTGAGATACTTTTCTAGTATCGGTATATTGTGCAACACTTATAGTTACAACCGTCAAATGCTAAAAAATTCAAAGTGCATACTTAGAAGTAGTCAAGCGTTGAGTTGTAACATTGGAAGCTATTGTCTCACAATCCAACAGGAAATTGAAAGGGAGCTTCTTGTGTGAAAAATTTCTATATTGCACTTCAGAAAATGTAAAAATGACTACTTATTACACTCAGACAGGACTCTAAATATTACACAGACGGATGTGAAGCTTACATTGAATATGAATTAATATAAATAATTCACTATTTTAGGGCAGAAACCATTATTTTATGACCTACACTATGCACTGCAGAGTATGGAAGGATCTGAGTTTTAACATATGAAAAAATGGGGCAGTAACAGTCTAGTATATTCACATTTTGTGTACTAGCTGGCCAAACTCGTACTGCTAAGGTTAGTACATAGTAACAACTATAGCATTAGTGTGTAGTACATGATTTGGATGTAGCTGAGATTTTGGTAGGAGGCACAAATCTTTTGTTTTACTGAAGGCTAAATTTAAACAGTGAAACCCCAGAGTGAGAACGTCTCTGCAAGTAACATTACAGCACTGAAGCAGCATTACACCCAATATAATGCTGATCCACAGCCCAGTGCCTGGGGGCTTTACAACCCTTTAGGCAATGTTTGACACTGATTATAGTGACCTTGAGCTCAGAATATAGCTTTATTATTCACTTTATTTCATTTCATGCTTGTTTTTATAAAAACTTTACAAGCTGTGTTTGCACATTTGAATGCCACCCCTTATGGGTGCATGTTAAAGGTGATATATCCCACATTATCCAACTAGATATCACAGTGTGTGAGTGCCAGAATCTCAGACCAAAACAAATGCTTCGTATTTGGTCATGCCCTGCCTTCAGCCATCCCACATCCTGTTTGTTTTCTCAACACAGTACCCAAAGAAACAGGCTGCTAAACATAGACAAGGACTACGGAGGAGTCACGGTTCAATTTTAGCTTAAGAAAAGTTTTAATTTTTTTTTCTTGGTGGAATATTTGGACAGTAGCTTTCATGTGAACATTAACTGCATTCACACTAGCAGGCAACAAAGTGACAAGCGTCCAGTCATTTCCTATGGAAGAACTTGTTTTGTAGCTGCGATTCAGCGGCAAGCGGCACAGTGACAGAGCAACAATCGACAAATTATGTTAATGAGTTGTGAAGCGATATTCTAAATGATAGGCTGCAAGAAATGTTTTTAACCAATTTTAGACACAGGGTCTAAAATTTTAGTCCGAATTTCAGTCGCCATCTGCTCTCTGAACTCTTTGTTCCTACCTGCGGCCTCAACACACCCACACCCATGGGTTGTCATTGTCTTGTCTCTTGGGGGTGGCAAAACAAAATGTGTGGAAAGCCAAAGTTTCCACAGGATGGGACTGATATGCACGTCGCCAACTTGGCTACAAAAACAAAGAGCAGAGAACAGCACACAATGTGTGTTACTTCATTTTTTGCTCAGGGTGCCTTTACTCCACTCTATTTACATAGAAATGAGTTGTTTACTGCTTTATTGATATTTAAAATATCTGATATAGTGTCTTTAAATTAGCTGAATTCAGCCATGAAGCTTACATGGAGTAAAAATTATTTTAATTGATATACTGCACAAATTTTGTGCAAAAAGCATTACTTTGATGTACACTGTGCACTACGCAGGGTGGAGGGAGATATTTGAAAAAATGGAAACAGCAGTGCAGCTGCAGCTTGGTATGCCATGTGTTGTCAATAGTAACATTTCATCACGTCCTATTAGTAAGAAATTGTCTAATGTTAATATTTTTATGTGGCAAACCTTACGGAAAATAATGTTTTGTATGTGGCATTTAGGGTTGTGTATGTGAATTCATTCTGCTTTTCTCGGATAGAATTAAAGATTTTATCATTTGCTGATAAAATTGGCCGATATTAAAGCTTTATGGATTCACTGTTATCATTCAAATTTATGTATTTGTTTAAAACATGGTGTCAAGTATTGTGTATAACTAGTGTCATATAGTGATATATTTGTGTGTCCTCTTTGCAGTGAGTGACAGCTGCTTCAGAAACCTTGCTGAGGACCGCAGCGGAATCAACCTTAAAGACCTTGTTCATGATCCATCTTTGTGAGTACAAAAGTCTAGCCATACACATCATAGCCTTTTTCCACTGGTTTCCGGACCTTACTTTATTTTTACCCTTAAAACAAGTTTTTAACATGTATATAAATTAATTCACAGTATTTGTAGATATAAAAACATCCTAGATTTGTTTTCCTGGTCAGAAATGTTTACAGTGGTGATAGGAACCAAACATCCATAGGCTTTAAAGGAATACTAATATTTGGTGTTTTTGCTCCTGGGCTCCCCCTGCAGTTGCAGAGTTTACTTTTATAGCACTGTCCTGAAATAAGGGTCCAAAGGAGGCGGTTTCCTACTAGGGCAGGACAATAATTCAATATCAATATATATATTGCAATATAAAATGTTTCAATAATGATAAGATTTCAATATACAGGGGGTCCTCGACTTACGGTCGTAAACCGATTTACGGTGTAAGTCGGAACATTCGTACATACTGTACGTAAATAACATATTGTAAGCACTTATCCTATACTAACACCTATCCTCCTCGGTCCTGAGCCGCGTAACCGTGTATTCTTCCGCCGCGCACACCAAACACGAAGTTCGCGTTATGACGTTTACGACGCAAAACCACTTAAGTCGAAACAAGGCTTTATACAGTAAATGGGAGATGTCGTAACCACGAAACATCGTAACTCGGGACTGACGTAACCCGAGGACCTCCTGTTATTTACATTATTTACAGCATCTATTACTGATTGTTTTTCATTACAGTGCGCTGCAGTCTGCTCGTTGCACGCAGTTTTAAATTTAGTTAAACAATATTAATATTGACTTAGCCAAGACATTCATGTTTAAAGCTGCTGTCATGTTTCTTGTTTTTTTTTTTTTTTTGTCTTTTATATTTTATATACCAATATCTCAATTACAACGTCTGTCGACCAAAATTAAGAAAAACAAGTAAATTTTGCTTATATTGCCCAACCAGCAAAAGATAGATAGTGCAGTTTCTGCAGTGCTGAGCCTGGTGTAGCAGTGACAGATGCGCTCTCCTCCTTATTACAAACATGTGAGGTATCACAGTGATTTTAAAGCTATAATTTTAAGGTGAAATTACTACCTAGCGTTCATTTAAGTCTTCTAAATACTTTGTCACTTATTATTGTGCTGACCAAAGGGCTTGTGCCCTCTGTGCATCCTTATTGTGACCCTTAGCAGTGGGCACAGAAGTGGTCTCTTAGTCATAATTCCTTGAGTTCCAGGTATGGGTTGTTTATAGCTGTCAACCCTAATGGCAATTCAAACAAGGACACACAAGCCTTGATCTATAGGCTCTAATACAAATAAGAGGTTAGATGTATGATTAATAATGGACATTGCATATGGCTAAATGAAATGGCTTTATTTGTATTAGATATTGGAACAAATCAGTCAACCTAAGTTACTTTACAAAATACCATTTTCCATCTGAATTTTCCGAATGACATTTTTCATCAATGAATGAATTGTGGCAGTAAAAATAAAAAAAAAGATGGATTTGTTCCAAGAACATTTTCTCTCTCTCTCTCTCTCTCACTCACTCACTCACTCACACACACACACACACACACACACACACACACACACACACTCACTCACTCACTCACTCACTCTCTTCTACCAATTGTACACTCATACAGTCCATAGTCTGCTGTTAGACTAGAGAATGAATCTTAATTCTGTGCATGCCTTTCCAAGTGTATGCCTGTGTTAGGGTCTGAGGCCACAGTGATGTATGTGGTCTATGAGTTTGAGCTCTATACCCTCAGACCCCCATGATCTCACTCTATAGCTGTCAGTGCCAGCAACAGCCCAAAGCCATAAGCCTGCCCGGGTCCATCTTTTAATCCTAGCCGAGGGGGTGCTGTGGGCGCTGAGATGCCAGTGATGTCCATCAGAGATGACGCCAAGGTCACTGAGCCATGTGTCTGAGACTTTGTGTTTTCTGTCAGTGAGAAGAATTTTTGAATACCGTGTCTCTAGATAGACAAGGTCAAATAACGTCCAAGACTGGAATAAGTCGAAGAACCAAAGATTGCACTGTGGCCTTTTCAATTAGCCACACATCCACTGTCCAACACAGGTTTGGGAAAACCTTGTAAAATCTGATTTTTAATTTATTTATTTTTCTTTTTTAAAGCCAAAATTATTAATGAAATTCACAATTTCATGAAATTCATCATTTTATTTCTATAAGGTGTTACTCACACAAGATGTAGGATCAGATTTCTTTTAGCTGTTGAAGGAACCAGTTTTGCTCCATGGAGAGTGCTCCCAGATTTGAAAAAGTCTATTAGGGATGTTGCAGGGTTGCTTGGTTCCACTGTCACTGAACTGAGAGTCATAAGAGTCTTGGTTTATCCACTGTTTACAGTGGTTTTAGATAATGTGTGTAAATCTTGCAGAGATCTGAGCCGACCTGCTGAGCTTGGAAATAGTGGAGAGAGAAAAGTCGCCACAGCCTTAGAGAAAACACAAACGGAGCATTTTCCTGTTTTATTTCCTATTATTTATTTCTATGGTGTAACATGCTGTAGGGCGGCACGGTGTTGCAGCAGGTAGTGTCGCAGTCACACAGCTCCAGGGACCTGGAAGTTGTGGGTTTGATTCCCGCTTCGGGTGACTGTCTGTGAGGAGTGTGGTGTGTTCTCTCTGTGTCTGCGTGGGTTTCCTCCTGGTGCTCCGGTTTCCTCCCACCGTCCAAAAACACACATTGGTAGGTGGATTGGCGACTCAAAAGTGTCTGTAGTTGTGAAGCTGTAAGTGTGTGTGACCTTGTGAAGGACTGGTGCCCCCTCCAGGGTGTATTCCCGCCTTGCGCCCAATGATTCCAGGTAGGCTCTGGACCTACCACGAACCTGAACTGGATAAGTGGTTACAGCTAATGAATGAATAAATGAATGTAGCATGCTATAAATGACCCGTACAGCTCTGCTGCACAGTAACACATTATCTGAGGCTCTGTGTTCTTTCTGGACCTCCTTTAGCTTGATACGCCAGGCTCTTATTTGGGTGCAGCTGGAAATTAAACTTCCTGGTTCGCGAACCAGTTTTGGTTGGTGGAAACGTGCCAAAGAGTTCCTAAATAGCTTTGCAACTGTTGGGAACTGTTCCTGGTCCTTATTGGTGAAAAACGCTATTACTTGTCAGTACTGTGGCTGTATTATTATGTGAAGAAGCACTGGAAAAAACTACCAGTTGGTCTTTGAAATATGTTAAACAGGGGTGCTCTTTTATAGTGGTGTAACAAATCACAAAACTCACAGTTCTGGTCAGATCACGGGTATATATATATAGATCTTATGGCACATTTCCATTGCATTGTACCTGCCTGACTCTGCTGGTAAATGGTGTGTCCAACCAAACAGCTCCACAGATCAGTAGAGTGCTTGTTTGATTTATTTATTTATTTATTTATGTATGTATGTATGTATGTATGTATGTATGTATGTATGTATTTATCCATCCATCCCTCCCTCCCTCCCTCATTCCTTGTTGCACTTCCACATCTCCTTGGAATCATCGTCTGACACTGATCCAAGGAGCTTTTTAACCTCTTCAAAAGACCATGGCATATTTTACAAGCTGCTGTTGTGAGTCGTATAAAAACAAATGTGATCATTTTGGATTTTACAAATGCATCCTTTGTGCTAGGGATCTGCATTTCGTCATGATTGACAATTCACCCTGGTCCCTATTTGGCTCACTTGGAACTGCATGTGAGCGTGTGTGTGTGTGTGTGTGTGTGTGTGTAATAAAATGTATAGGTTCCAGGTACAAGGCTTTTTTAGCTGTGATCTGTTTTCTTAAATTGGCCAGGAGTCCCAGTGTGTCAAACTTGAATAGTCCATGGGCCATTTAATTTATCGTGCTTTGGCACAGCGCGTCCAGCCTATAGTTTGTCCTCATGGCTCAGTGGCCAGTCTAGAAATAAATGTCACCAATGTCCAAGAGGCTGGACTATGTGGCGTCTGATTTGGAGCCAGCGTCTGATGCGCTTAATATAGGTGAGGCGTCAGACACAGCAAGATGTGAGCAGAGGGAGCAGCCAGAAGTTAAATGGCTGTTCACACTGTACTGATGAATAAAGGCATGTGTGTTTGTTTGTGTGTGTCCTTGTCCCCCTGCACACAACAACCGTGCACATAAACTGAAATGTTACCTTGCGAGGTGATTGGCAGACCTCTCCCACTGTTAGGTCACCTTTAGTGACGTGAATGGATGATATTACTAATGAGAGGGGGCGGGTAAAAAAAAAGGGTGGAATTAATCAGACCACTGCTGCGTGTCCTCTGGACCAGGGTGGGACTTCATTCAGAAGTACATACGTGGCTAGACAAAGACAGCAACTGACTAGGGATGTCACGATACCAGAAATGTTTAAGTCGGTACAAATTCCAGGATTCTCATTACGAATTTCTATACCACAACAAAAAATAAACTACTGAAAGAATGCATGTCAACATTAATGCTTCATTTAAAAAGTTTTACCAGCCAAAAAGGTGCAATTTAGTTAATTTCTTTAGTTAGTTTTGTTTACCGTTGTTTCTAACCCAGTACTCTACCCCTTTAAATGCCAGACGTGTTGGAAGGTGGGAGCTTCACCCTGATTGGCTCTAGCGCGAGGCAACCTCCCTCACACCCCTCCTGAATTTAAATTGTCTCAGTGGGGGAAAGGCAGCTAGTGAAAGAAATGTAAGCTTTGAAAACATGTTTATAGATTATTGAGCTCGTGGCCACCAAATAAAACCATTTGAGTCGTCTCTTGCACTGCGTGGGTTCGTTATTCGCTGAATGCACTCTGCTGAAGTATGGGTCTGTGTTGGTCCATCCTCCTTGACCCCATCCATAACACCCCTGTGAGTGCCTCTGAACTTGGCCACAGCGTTCCCCGCTCATGACGTATTCTTGATTCCCCTCTAAACGTGTAGAAATGTGGCGGTTCACTGGAAAGGACCAAGGTTCCAAAAATCAGGAATAGAGTTCATTTGGTGGAAAAGCGCTATAGGTGACAGCTACAAATCAATGATTCAATGATTGGTTAAACAAACCTCGTGATGTGATTGGTTCAGCTAAAGCTTTCCTATTGGTCCATCAATTGGCCGTCAAAACAGGGTCTTAAATCCGCAACTGCAAAGAGAGATTCTCACATGCAAAAGAGAAGGCGAATGTGTGGATTTTTTTTCCACCTCATTCAAGAACTCCCACGGTCACGTTTGGAACATTAAAAAGGTTTGCTCTTGCACATTTTAAGCCATTTGAGAAGGTACCGATTCACACATTCATGACATTTGATTTACAAATGCAAATCTTTTTTTCATATTGAATAATTTAAAGTATTATTATTGTTGTTGTTGTTTTAAATTTGTCTATTCCAATACATATGTGGATTTTAGTTTTACGTGTATGTAGTTGCTCAAACGCAGTTACAAAGTCCGTTACATTTGTGAGTATTGTTTTACAAACTCAAAATCTTTTTGACACTTTTTTGACTCCATATTTTACCCACTTCCAAGTTCATAAACCACACCACCTACATATCACATTCATATCCCCATGATCTTCCCAGTGATTTGTACATTATTTATATATTTATTTATTTTAAAATGTAGGTGATTTTAGATCCTCTGAAAGTTGGTGTTGCAAAATTACCAAAACATTATAGACAATTATAGCCTTGAATATCTTTGTAGCAGCAGTTTGGGGAAGTGCATAGCATATTAATGTCCATGGATATGGAATGAAATTTCCAATAAGCTCATAAGCACCCCCCCACCCCCTTCTTAATCCATAGGGTTTAATATGATGTCAGACCAACTTTAGCAGCTATAACAGCTTCAACTCTTCTTGGATGGTTTTCCACAATTTTTAGGAGTGTGTTTATGGGATTTTTGACCATTCTTCCAGAAGTGTGTTTGTGAGGACAGATGTTGGACGAGGCCTGTCTTCACTCTAATTCATCCCAAAGGTTGAGGTCAGGAATCTATGCAGGACGGTCAAGTTCTTCTACACCAAACTCACTCATCCATGTCTTTATGGACCTTGCTTTGTGCACTGGTACACAGTCATGTAGGAACAGGAAGGGGCTGTCTCCAAACTGTTCCCACAAACTTAGGAGCATGAAATTGCCCAAAATCTCTTTCACTGAAATTAAGAACCGAGCTCAACCCCACTCCATTATCGCCCCCCTACACCAAACTTTACACTTGGCAAAATACAGTCAGACAAGTACCGTTCTCCTGGCAACCGCCAAACCCGACTTGTCCATCAGGTCACCAGATGAAGACGCTTGATTCGTCACTCCAGAGAACATGTCTCTACTACTCTAGAGTCCCGTGTCAGCTTGCTTTACACCACTGCATGCAACGTTTTGCATTGCACTGCTCTAAGGCTTGAATACAGCCGCCCGGCCGTGGAAAGCCATTCCATGGCGCTCTCTACACACTATTCTTCTAGCTAACCTGAAGGCCACACGAAGTTGCGATGGACTCTGAAGTAAGTTAGTGACCTCTGCTCACTATGTGCTTCAGCATCTGTAGACCCTGCTCTGTCATTTTACATGCCCTATCACTTTGTGGCTGAGTTGCTGTCGTTCCCAATCACTTTCCCTTTGTTATAATACCACTGACAGTTGACTGTGGAATATTTAGTAGTGAGGAAATGTCAGGACTGGATTTGTTACACAGGTGGCATCCTCTCACAGTAACACACTGGAATTTACTGAGCTCCTGACAGTGTACCATTCTTTGACAAATGTTTGTAGAAGACGTCTGCAAGCCTATGGGCTTGGTTTATATTTTATACACCTGTGATCATGGAAGAGATTGGAACACTTGAATTCAATGATCTGGATTATTGTGGGAATACTTTTGGTAATATAGTGTATACAGTTTTCTAGTATGAATTCATCTGTCTCATCACCTCTCTTTTTCTGTCAACAAATGACGTGTGTTTGTGCGTGTGCGCACTTGAACGCGTGTCCACAAATAGGATAGCCGGAGTAAAATCCCTCATCCCCAAATCATTCCCATCCCATTCGGAAAAGAACCTCTCCCCAAACCCCCAATCTTCACACACCAGCGGTTTCCCTGGCAACTGGATTAAAGAGGGCTGCGTTTTTGTGTTCAGCATATTCTCCTTTTAGCTCTCCCCCTCACACACACACACACTCTCTCACTCTTTCTCTCTCTCTCTTCTCCTTTTCTTGTTCTATTGTGTTGACAAGAAAACCATCATCACCCTTGTAATTCAGTGTTTTTCATACTAAGAATAAAAATCATTCAAACTTCAGTAGCATGCTTTTTCTATCCAAATAATACCCCTAATGTCCAAGGTCTTTTCTGATTTGGGATGAAGCTTAAACTAGATTTTTCTGCCCCATTTATGCTGTGTTTGAGCACCTAATCACCAGGATTCTGCCGTTTTCTTGCTGGTAGGCTGCCAGGCCTGCGCTCAGCTAGACTGTAGTTCCAAAAGCAGACACTAGTGGGCATTATTGTTCATAGTTGTTCAATGGTAAGGGCCTAAATCAAGGCAGTCCTGCGTGATTTCCAAAATCCATTGTCTTGTGCTGCCATTATGAAAGATATACAGAGTTAAAATGTGTAGTATGGTGCCCATGGATTAAAATAATGAATCACCATTTTGTGTACTTTATTGTGATGAATCACAATTGTTTTATTTGCTCATACTTGACATTTTAGTATAGGTTTTTCTGTTTTTAGCGACATGAGTGGACAATATCAGGTTTGCCAGAATGTATATTTCGCTGTCCAATGAAAAAACATGTATCTCTCAAAATAGTAAGTGTACAGGAGAAGGAAAAAAACCTAAACCTTCAGTGGGAAAACTTTCAATGTGAAAAGGTAATTTTGGAGCATTTCTATTGGTTCATTCATCACGAAATTTTCACACAACTTGAGGGACAGCGGCTGTGTTCAAATAATGCAGTAAACTAAACATGCACAGGAATGGAGATGAATGTTTTTAAATGGACTGTGGTGATTTACTACTCTCTGTAGTCTCATGATTTTTGGCGCAAAACATCTCCAAGACATGGAGCAATTATGATTTAGATCGATATAGACCTACAGATCATGTTTTTAACACAGACTAATAATCGCAGCACTAACAGCAAACTTTCATCTTGAGGAAAAGTTCACCACATTTTAAAAGGAGAGCAAAATGTAATCATATTACTAGAACTCTAATAACACTTGTTTGGAAGATCGCTTTCATGTTAAGCAACATGTTTTTTTTTTTTGTTTTTTTTTTTTTAACAGTTTTTAATGTCTTTTTAAATTTCTATTACAACATACAACACAGTGGCATTGAGAAAAAGTGAAAATGGACATGTGTCATTAGCTAGAACCTTGGATTGATTACATCTTAAATACATCTTAGTGCTGTTAATGTATTAATAAGGGATTACTGTGACACAAAATTATTATTAATATAAACCTTGCTTCATATTCAAATGCCAACAGCAATTTAGTGCTAAATAAAAATAATACGTGTGTGTGTTTATATAAATGGTGGAATCATCACACGTAAAAGAAACTCACCCCAAATTTTGACTTCAGAGAAAACAAAATAGTTAAAGATATTACAGAGTTATCAAAGGCATTATATAATAATATTTTAGCTTCTGTGAAACATAGCCATAAAGTACCGAATTTAAATTAGTGCACTTAATGGCAGACTTTTACCCAGATTTAGTACAGGGAAAGAAACTGTGTCTAAAGCAGCTTCTAATAAAGACTTGGATGATACAATGACATCCCCAAGTTGCTCTGTGGTGAATGGAGAATTGATATTTGTTAATTTTACAAAGTGGTACTCAGTATTACTGCCAGTAATATGTAATAAGTGTAAAGCTACTTTTCTTCTCTTAAAGTGACCTAACATGTGCTGATCTGATTTGTAGAGGGGAGAGTGCATGTGTGTGTATGCGTGCATGTGCACTCTGACATCTTCCTCATTGATTCTCTCTTTCTCTCTCTTCCTCTATTTCGCCTATTTTTTTGTCATTAAAGCGAAACTAACAGTAGTTTTTTCTCTCTCTCTGTCTCACACAGGCTTGGAGGCATAATCTCTGCATACAAAATAGTCCCTGATGAGATAGATGAGATCAAGGTAAACCTCTCTTCCACGGGGCCAACACACACACACACACACACACACACACACACACATTCACACATCCACATGTGAGGTCTTAACATATAAAGGCATGTTTCCCTGGGAATGCTGCCACCTGGTGGAAAATGTTGAGCCGCCCCCCCCCCCCCCCCACCCCCGAATAATTGCTGATAGACAACAGTTTCAGCATCAACAGGATCTAAGTAATAACGAACATCCCATAGTGTTCAGAACCACCTGAGAAAAAAAATGTGTCAAGCTATTTATATGGGGAAAATCTATTATACATTATAGAGATGCATGAATACCCGATACCATGTTGATTTACATGTTGCAAACGAGGCTCCGATACCATCATCCAGTACCCTGTGCCTAATGCACGTTGCTGCGCTAATTAATTCAAAATGTCGCAAATCTGGAAAAATATCACAAGTTTAATAATCCTACATTTCTATTTCCAGTTCACACAGTCACGCTATCAGGAGCATATACTCCTGCTATTACGGTAAATGAACATAGGCGACAGGATGGACGTGAGAATGTAAGCAAGACTATGATACGTTTAATTAAAATACTTTTAATACTCATGCATAGGGAGAGAGATTTGGGGCACTGTCTTGACTGTCCTCAAACAAGGTGGGGTTTTCTTCAATCAAAATGTATTTTCCTTCTGGGAAATTTTGAGAATTTTGAATTGGCTCTGACATCATAGATCACGCTGCTGCTCTTAATAAACAAACACTCCCAAGTGTGGTACTTTTCCCGCCTTGTTCCCTGTTCTGGGTCAGCTCCAGACCCAACGCACCCCTAAACTGGATAAGAATCACAGACAATGAATGAATGTGTGGAACTGAAAACTTTCTAACTTTCCCACTGTTACAAGCCTTCCACTGTTCTAATGGGTTAAGTGCAATATGCCCAGAATCATTGGGAGCAAGGCAGGAATTCACCCTGGAGACTTTTGGACTGTGGGAGGAAACCGGAGCCCCCGGAGGAAATCCACGCGGACACAGGGAGAACACACCAAACTCTTCACAGACAGTCACCCGGAGAGGGACTCGAACCCACAACCTTCAGGTCCCTGGAGCTGTGTGACTGCGACACTACCTGCTGCACCACCGTGCCGCCCTTCATGTGGGAAAATGCTAAATAAAAAATTTACAGTTTCAGTAATGAACAATAAAGTTTTTAATAACTACACTACTACACAATGCTCCTGATTGCTTAATTCTAAGCATGGTATCGGCAAGTACAAAAATACACATACTTGTACTCGATAAAAAAGTATTTATGCATCCCTAATACAGTACCTTCAAGTACAGATGCTCCAATCGTTATTGGATCGTTATTGCGGCAAATTGAGGTATTTTTTTAGAGCTCAATTTGTGGCAATAGAGACCAAACCCAGTGTAATAGCACTACAAGGTGATGATTTCACTCAGTATGACTTTTTTGTTTTACTGCTGCTAATCTGCAGCAAGTGGAATTTATACGAGTTGTTTATACACACATTTGTAAACATAAAAAAAAATATAAATTAAGCAACAGCTTGGAAGCACAATTATTTTTCCCTAATATATATTATGGACTGAATTTAATAACTAATGTACTTGAAGTGTGCGTTATGCAGTAGTATTATTTTAAGAATATTCAACTATTTGATCAAGACTCGATATCGGAAGATACTTCGAAAGCAGTAATACACAATTGGGTCTGCTCTAACCTGAAATACCGGCAGTGGTTTACTGTGGTGCAGCCTTGTGCTGAAGATCAGTGCCCCAGTGCCATTATCGCAGGTTAGAGCATTTTATAATCAACATTCCACAAGGTAAAATAGTTCAGTTCCTTCCTACATTCATTCTAGCCATTTTCAACCAAATATACTATTGGTTCTTGGACTGGTTCTGTTCAGGATTTTTAAGATTTGGTGCTCTCAAGTGAATCAGCCCATATGCACCAGTTTTGATGGGACCACGGCTGCGTCATTTCACAGAACTGTTGTATGTTTTAACCAGAACAGCACCAGAGCCACTGATAAACAGATGGTCAGGATATTGTCAGAGATAATCCACTGTTTACAGTGGGCTTTATATACCCAAGTTTGTCCGCTCAAGTTCAAAGTGGGTATTTTGGAGTATGGTTCCAGAGCCATCCTGCTAAGCTGATGAATGAGAGCAGCGGAAAGAGTAAAACAATGCTCCTCCACTTGTCCTGACCACAGCCCCACAAAACTCACAGGCGGAGCATTTTCCTGCTTTTATTTCCTTGTGATTTTCTTTTGTTTTTAAACCAGAAAAGGATAAACGGGTGTGATGTGCCGTATCTCTAGTCACTGTGCAGTTTCTGGAGCTTCTGATATTGAAGAAACTACTATTCTGCCGTTGCAGAACCTATTTATGTTGATGGGAATTAGGTGCGGAAACAGGAACCGAAACAGGCAAAGGGCTGTCAAAAGGGCCCCCCAGCCTCGCAGCGTACATTACTTCATGCCGTGCCAAAAACACCATTCCCCATCACAGTAACACACAACCTCCTGTGATTTATTCCTTTTTTAAATGACTCGGATTAGGATTGGGGCAAAAAAAAAAAAGATGAATCAGAAGAACCCTGTGTTAGAATCAAAAGCATGAAGTGTTTCTTGCATGAGTGAGCGTGGCTAGGATTCAGAGCATTGACAGAATATACTTCACTTATATTATACACTGTATAGGATTAGGAACACCTACCTTGTATCTACACGCATTCAAGTAGCACTTTACAGTCCTACAATTACAGGTCGGAGTCCACCTGTTTCTCTGCATATTTTCTTAGCCCCACTTCACCCTGTTCTTTAATGGTCAGGACCTCCACCCTACAGGACCACCAAATACCAAGTACAATTTGAGCTGAGGATCATTCTGACATAGTGGGCTGTTGTGCCAGTATGAGTGGATCAGACGCAGCAGTGCTGCTGGAGTTTTTAAAGCCCTCAATGTCACTGCTGGGCTGAGAATAGTCCACTGACCAAAACCATCCAGCAGACAGCATCCTGTGTCACTGATGAAAGACTAGTGGACGACCAACATACGCTGTGCAGCGCCAGACGAGGAACTGTGGGGTTCCTGACTTTTGAAGAGTAGTGTAAAATGGGGTAAAGATAGTATGCAGAGAAACAGGAGGACTACGGTCTGTAATTGCTTCTGTGTGGTCAGTGGAGCTGATAAAATGGACACTGTGTGTAGATACAAGGTAGGTTCCTAATATAGTGATCGTTCAGTGTACAGTCCTTCTAATAGTAGTCATTTGTTCACACAGTCAATCTTACAGTGTGTGTGTGTGTGTTTGTGTTTGTTTAGGAGACATTGGTGGACTGGTGTGATGAGAAAGAGCTTAACCTCATCCTGACCACCGGTGGAACTGGCTTCGCCCCGCGTGATGTCACACCAGAGGTACATGGGACCCCACACGTTTGTGTTTGTGTTCATGTGAGTGTGTGTGCGTGGGTCATCTCTGTGCCGTGAGTGTGTGTGCGCACAGAGAGACTATGAGACAGTCTGCATGCCGAGAAATAGGAAGTTTAATACAGGGCAGCACGCTTCTGTGTCTGTTTCTCAAGGAATTATCACATAATTGTGTGTATGCAGATGTCTCTGTGTGAAGCATGATTTTATTCAATCCTCAGAATCCATTATTTCACCTTTGTCTTAGTAAAACCATGTTCAAAAGATTTAAGTGTACACACCCCTATTACAAAGCCAAAAAAATATGAACAAGATGAGTAATTTCAGAACCTCTTCCGCCTGTAGTGTGACATATAATCCGTACAGTTCCATTGAAAATCAAACAGAAATCTATAATGGGAAAAATAACTATTTAAATCCAACAATAAAAATAAATCCCACACCCATCAACTAATACTTTGTTGAATTTATGACAGAACCCTTTTTGGGTAGGAGTCTGTCAGCGTGGCATGTCATGACATAACAATCTTTGCCCAATCTTACATACAAATGTGCTCCAAATCTTTCAAATTGTGAGGGAATCTCCTGGGCACAGACCTCTTCAGTTCACCCCATAGATTTTTATTTAGGGTCAGGTCTGGGCTCTGGCTGGGCCATTCAGGCCATTCATCTTTGAAATTCTTCCAGTGAAACTATTCTTTTGTTGATGTGGATGTATGTTTGGGTTGTTGTTTTGTTGAAAAGTGAATTTGCTCTTTATCTTCATCTTTTTTTTTTAGCATCGGCCTGAAGTTTCTTTACCAAAATTGACTGTTATTTGGAACTGTTCATAATTTTTTCTGACCCAATGCATAATGTTGCCACCACCATGCTTCACCGTGGGTATTGTGTTCTGTTGGAGAGGTGCAGTGTTGCACCAAATACACCTTTTGGAATTGTGGCCAACAAGTTCGACCCTGGTCTCATCAAATCACAACACACTTTTCCACCTGCTTTTGGCATAATTGATGTAGAGTTTTGCCAAGTTTTTTTTCTTCACCCCCTATTACTCTCTCCCCTCTTTTTCCTTTCCCCTTTTCTTCCTCCCCCTTCACACATAGTGCACAAGTACTCACCTGAAATTCCTGCTGCTCCTTTAAAGTTGCTGTAAGACTCTTGGCAGCCTCAAGATAAAAATAAAATAAAAAAGGCTTGAACTTGAAATGTCATATGTTACTTTACTTTTTTCGTTATTCAAATTTGCTGAAATCATGTCTCTGTCCAAAATTTACATACCATAGCAACAGAAACTTTGGATGTGCGCTTGTTAATAAACTTTTGGGCATATTTTGTATTTCCAAAAGGCCAGTATTTTCATTATTTATCTTTTTATCTTCTCAAATTGACAAAAAATTTGTATTCATTCATTCATTTTCTGTAACTGATTATCCAGTTCAGGGTCACGGGGGGTCTGGGGCCCATCCAAAATCATTGGGCACAAGGCAGGAACACACCCTAGAAGGGGCGTCAGTCCTTCACAGGGTGACACACACGTTCACTCACACCTATAGACGTGTTTGAATCGCCAATTCACCTACAAGCTTTTGTTTTTGGACCGTGGGAAGAAACCCACGCGGACACTGGGAGAACACACCAAACTCCTCACAGACAGTCACCTGGAGCGGGACTTGAACCCACAACCTCCAGGTCCCTGGAGCTGTGAGACTGCAACACCTACCTGCTGCAACACTGTTCCGCCTATTCATATTTAGTTCACATTAAAGCGAAAATTTGCATGTTAAAGCATGTGGGATATCAACGCGTGTATATTTTTAATCAATCATATTATCAAATGTGTGTGTATATATATATATATATATATATATATATATATATATATATATATATATATATATATATTTATATATATATATACACACACACCAAATAGAGTCTTTTTACAGAGCCTAGTGATGTATTAGTGGTTTTATGTTGAGATGTAAAAACAGCGTCGCTGCTGTTGTGTTCACAATGTGCTGTAGTGTTGATTTGCTGTATTAAAACTTGTGTCTGATGCTAAAGCTCTCCCTGAAACAAACAGAGTTAAAGGCAAATCTTTTTTAGTCTTGTGCATGTGAGTATATGTATGTACTCTTTTATATAAAATAAAATAATCATTGTAAGATCAACATGGTGGAATTATATATTTATATTAGTAGTGTCTGTGTAAGCATTCTGTTAGATGTTAGATAACTTGAATTGGCTTGAGGAATGAGTGATGGAAGACCTTTTAGTGACTTATATATATATAAAATGTGTGTGTGTGTGTTCTTGTTCCTCTGCAGGCCACTAGGGAGGTAATAGAGCGTGAAGCTCCGGGGATGGCCTTGGCCATGCTTATGGGCTCCCTAAACGTCACACCGCTTGGAATGCTGTCCAGGTATACACACCAGACACACAGTCCCACACTAGAGATTCTATGATACACATTAGAGATGCGATGTTGGGAATAAAAGCAAGATATAACATCATAAAATTTTATATATTTTGTATTTTGTGACATATAAGTTAATACTTGTGATGGACATGACAGTTTTAAACAGTTTTTTGTGTTAAATATAATTGTAATTCAAAATACAAACATTGTCCTGCTTTTTTGTCATGTTATGGTAGTTATGTAGTATTAAAAATTGTCATTTTATTCAGAAAATAACCTAAAAATTAAATATCAATATGCTACCTTCACAATCACTAAAACCGAAACCACTACCTTTAATTAATCTAAATCAAAACTCACGTGTACGTTTGGATACATTCTTATCCCCAAGAACTGAAAAATTGATGCACATGCTTTTGCAGCACTTTTTCCTTCATAGAGCTTGTTAGGAACGCAGTGAGGAATAAATACTTCTCACTTGCCATTTTCAGACAACTTAATTTTTATATTATTTATTGTCATTTTGAATAATACACAGTTTTAGAGGCTACTATAAAATGACAAAAAGAGCAGAAGAATGTTTGGATTTTGAGTTGAGATTAAAGGGTACAAAAACAAGCATTATATAATATAATATAATATGGTTCACACAAACATACAATTGACGACAAATATTTAAGTACACATTGGTTAAAAATATTCAGACTCAAATTTTCCCAGCTTTGCACAAAGAAGGTCGCCTCATGTCTCTTATATTGTTTAAGTTAGTGTCTGTTCTCAAGGTCCAGAAGACAGTCAGTTCAAAATAATAGTTAAGAGACTCATTAATTTCAAGTTTTATTACTATATCAGATTTTCCATGGATAAAAAGGTAAAATACACTGTACTGGTGGCTTGGTCTTTTAATTGCTTTAGTTAATTGTAGGCTTTGCTCAAGCTTTTCACAATACATTTTGGGAATTTTAGTCCATTCCTATTGACATTATTCAAATTTTTTCAGCTCAAACCACTAATGTCATATGGCATGGGCACTCAAACAATCACCTTGTTGTCCTTGTCCCATTTTAATCACAAAATTGGAGCAATTGGGATCATTGTCCTGCTTTGGAAAACCCATTCGCAAACAAGGTTCAGCTTTCTGGTTTATGCCTTGGAGTGTTGCTTTAGTATTTCTAAATCCTCCTACTCCTTTTCCCAGACAAACATGATGCTGCCGCCACCCTGCTTCACAGTTGTAATGGTTTTCTTTGGATTAAAATCCCTATTTTACATTGCGCTGATCATTATGGTCGTCCAGTAAATTTTTGTCTCGTGATCAAGTCCAAGTTTGAGTCTGGGTTTTAAATGCTGGTTTTGGAATATGGGCTTTTTTCTTGCACAGCAGCCTTTCAGGTTTTGGTGCTGTATCACACTCTTAATGGTGGATATGCACTTTGATACCTTAAGTCCTTAAGTAGTGCCTTTGTTATTGTTTTCGGATTTGATTTTAATTTTTCAGACCGCAATTTGCTCATGTTCAGCCCTGGGATTTAGTTTGAACGTTTTTTCTGAATAATATAGTGTTGTGTCTAATGCTGTCAAAATTAGCACCTGTGGAAATGTAACACTTTTTTATTCATTGTATTTATTTAACATACAATACAACTACAATGGAACTGCAACACACAACTTTGCAATATAACCAGATGCTTTGCATTTAGTGTTTATAAATTACAGCACTTATCCATAGCACAAGCTCTTATTATAGCTACATTTAACACATCTACTGAGAACAATCATATTAGATTGCCTTTCCATCTCAATGTTACTCCTCTTTTTTTTAACCCTTTTTTAATAATAAAAAGAAATCCATTACAAAATGACTTTATTTTCTAAACTTTTCTCTAGCAATTATTGTAAAGTTAACATAAGAAGTTAAATACTTAAGAAAAAAAATAAGCTCACTTTATAAAATCGTATAGTAATCCTTATAAGTATTTACAAACAGACAGAGCATTTTGTTTTAAAATATTGCCCACTCTTTTTTATTTTACATTTTCTCTGCCATAATGACTGATATATTAAAATCTGTGGTTTACAACAAACAATTGTTTTCTTCCTATGGAGTGTCTATACTATCTAAACTTTGTATAAATGTCATAAAAGGTCCCCAAATTTTCTCAAAAATACTTTGCTTATTTTTCAGTATTTGTGTTATTCTTTCTACTGGGAGAATTAGCAACATTTGTCTTCTCCAATGTGAAATATTTGGTCTGTGGGTTTTTTCCCAAAACAATGCTATTAATTTATTTGCATTTTGAAAAATAAGGTCGAAATGTAACACTTAATTTTTTTTTTAACGCAAATTAATCACTTCCTCCCATAATTCACTCTTTTTAGTGTAGTGACCCATTATTGACTTTATCTTGGGATGTAAACACAGCGTCGTTACAGTTGAGTTCCGAAGGTAGATTACATTTTATTTATGCTGAAATATGTATTAGATATCATAATTAACTCTCAATCTTACACTTATTCCTCCTCATGCTCTTTCCTTTCTCTGTCTCTCTCTCTCTCTCTTACACACACACACACACACACACACACACGTTAGATTTGCTATACTTCTGAGGATCTGCCATAGAAATAATGACTACCTAACCTTTACCATAACCTCTGTAAAAAAAAATTATTTCACTTTTTTAGTTTTTCACATTCAAGTACCAGCTTCTGTACAATAATTTATTTATATATTTTGCTTCTGTCAGCATGGGGCCCCACATGATTATGTAATTGACTAGCCAAAAAAAATAGTAGGTAGCATTAAAAGTGTGGGAGTTGTGAAAAATTGAGTTTGAACACCTTTAGCCTAGACAAAAGGTTTGATCACAATGTATCCTTTCAGTGCTAATCTGACTTCTCATTCCCCCTCCTAGACCTGTGTGTGGAATCAGAGGCAAAACCCTCATCATTAATCTGCCTGGTAGCAAGAAAGGCTCACAGGTAAGTCAGACCATCTTTGTTTGTTTGCTAGTGGTACACCAATGAATGTCAAGAAAAACGTTTTGTTAAATTGATCTCATTAACTTTTAACTAGTGTTAAACCAGGCACACAAAGTGTGATTTTAGCCCGTTTTTAACCCTGGTGTAATCATAGCCAGTGTAATTTCAGGATTGGTTCAAATTTTAGCTTGAGTGTGAGATGGAAAGCAATGTACGATTAACTGTTCAAATTACTTCAGCGTGAGCAGTCGTATGACCGGATGGATTTCTAACATGTTACAAGTTTTTGTAGCTTGTACCTGATAAATAATTCAAACTGGTTTTTGAAAAAAATGTTGTTTGTCTATTGATATGTTTCCTGAAATACATAAAAAGCTTATATTATACCCACACAGAAAACAATGTTTTTTTAGAAGCAAAGCACCTTATTCTACTGCCTTGTAACTCACTCACTCACTCAATCATTTAGCAAAGTGCTCCACAAGAGGGTGCTGTTCCCATGTATGTCCCTGTGAAATTTTAAACAATTTCATTATGCTTGACTCTTAAGGAATATGGCCTGACTTACACTACTCAAAATACTGTGAATTAGTGAATATTTATTTAGATATTTTGCTGCTTTAAAACATTCTAAATATCAACATATAGCAATCAATCATAACATTATGACCAGCTCCTTTTTTTTCTACACTCACTGTGCATTCATGTTCCACCTACCATACAGGGGCAGTGACACTGAGGTCCCCAGCATTACTGCTGTGTCTGATCCAGACGTACCATCACAACACACAAACACACCACAACCACATCAGTGTCACTGCAGCGTTATGAATGATCCATCACCCAAATCATACCTGCTCTGCGGGGGTCCTGACCACAGAAGAACAAGGTGTAAGGGGGGAGATAAAGTATACAGAGCAACAAATGGACAATGGTCTGTATTTATAAAACTACAAAGTGCTCCTGTGTGGTCAGTGGAGCTGAGAGAATGGACAGTGAGTGTAGAAACAAGGAGGTGGTCATAATTCCCCTAACGATACTGGCAATAGCACCCTTTTCCTGCATTGATTCAGCCTCTTGCCTTGGTGATATACATCTTCTCCCTCTATCGCTTTCTCATAGCTTGCCTACACACACACTCATACACACTCCCCACACATTCACTGTGTTAACATTGTGGCCAATCCTATTACGGCTTCTCTGTGGGGGGAGCGCTTGCAATAGGGCCATGGCATTAATCTCCATTACCCATCAACCCTGGTCGACATAGCGCTCTGCTATTCACCGCTGCTTTGAAGTCCCCAATCCGTCCCGATAAGGGGATTAAACCTTGAGGAACCCCTTTATGATCACTCTAGCTCCTTCAAACACCCCTCCTTCACACCATCCCTAAGTAAAAGACCCTCTCCAACACCCCGCTCTCCACAGCCAAAGCGCATTCCTCCCAATCTTGCCTCCTCTCCAGAGAAAAATGTGCTAGGATGCACTTGGTCCAAAGGCTAAGAGGAAGGGAAAAAAAAGCACAGACTGCACTTCAGGGAGGAGGGGTGGGTGATACCATGGGCTTACTTTTTGATCGAGTGTCACTGAAGCCTAATATCCAAGTCCTGATACTGATTCCCAGGCTTCAGCAAAAAAATAAAAATAAGTAAATAAATAAAATGTATACATTATAAACTAAACTATGGAGCCTATGCTCGTATGCCATTGCTGTCTAAAGAAAACATGCATCTCCATTTTTGTCGATTTTAATGTACTACATCATTTGATACTTTGAGCGGCTGTATTAATTATGTGATGAAATGCCCACAAATCACATGGAATAAAATCTTTTTACACTGATTTCCATTGAAATTTGAAAGTGTTTGGGTTTTTATTCTTTCTCCTATAACGTTACTACTCTGGGGATTCATGTTTTACTTTAGACAGTGACAATATGCATATTCTATGATATGTAAATGTAAAAACGATTAGAAAGACACCAAATAATCTCAGAGATAAACATGTAGTCGATAAAATGTCATGGTTTAACCATTGTTTACAGCAAGTTTAGATTATAGTGATTATATCATACGCTAAACTGTCTGTTTAGTGTGTAAATTCTGTCTAAGTTAAAAGTGAGTATTTTGGAGTATGACTCGAGCCGTCCTGCAGAGCTGGTGAACAATAGCTGAACACAGTCACAAAAACCACACAGACACAGCACTTTCCAGTTGTTTTTTCCTTGCAACTTTCTTTTCTTTACAAATTAGAAAGTGGATAACGGGTCCACTGCTCCATACCTCTTTAATTTGTCATGCGAACGAAAACTGAAACTGCACTAAGCACTGAATTTGTTGCTAGGTTGCAGGCATTTTGCGGAGTAATACCAGAAGAGCTTTGGTCAGAGTGACATCATTTTAATTATCGTGCGATAATGGCACTCTTGGAACACTCTTAATGCCACACTGCAGGGATAGAATTAACTGTGGTATATACAATACTAATCCAAGCTTTCCCAAAGGCTAAGTATGGAACAGAATTGAATAGAGAATACAGACTGATCCCAAGACCTGAATGATTGATGATGACTGATGAAAGATGGAAAAATATGGAGACTAGCATTTGACTGAACTTAAATTAGTAAATATGTTACTAAAGTGCAAAGAGTGCCTTTAGCATTAAGCTTTTTTATATAGAAACACAGGATTTAGTAGATGGTCGAATGCATTTTAAAATCTAAGGCTCAGGGCAGTCCACACAGAGCTGTGACAGTCTTGGTGGAGTGACTGAGTGAATGGAACATGTTCTCCGTTGGGTTCCGCAGCCACTCTTTCAGAGTAAAAGGTACTGACATGTGGCTGTCCACATGGTTTTAGGTTGATGGAAGCTTCCTGAACTCACCACTTTAATCACATGTTCTAATACACACACATTTGTTGGTTCTGCTATACTTGTGAGGACCCTCCATTAAAATAATGATTACTGTAGAAAACGCTACACCTGCAACTAACCCTTTCACACTTTTAGTTCACATTAAAGTACCAGTTTGTGTGTTTTAAAAGGAAAAGGGGAAAAAAAAATAGAAATTGTAAGGACCACTGAAATGTCATCACAATTCCCCAAAATGTGAGATACTCCTATCCTTGCTAGGGCCTCTAGTCCTCATAAATATATAAAAACATGTCCCCACACCCACATGATTGTACATTTTTAGACACTGTCAGAGTGTGTGGTCAAGCAAATATCAGTTATTTATATTTAAATGTATGTTTCTTTATGTAAATACTGATACGGTTACTAGGCAGCAGTTAGAGACCATCATTCATTTGTTTCACTTAGATTTTCTTGAAATATTCAGTTATACAGAATTCTCAGCAACTAAATATAATTATTTCAGTATTCAGTGCAGAGGTACCACTCTTTCCTTTATAACAACTTCAGTTCTTTCCAAGAAACATTATTTAATCTTGAATAATCTGAGGATTTGTTCCCTCACCTTCAGGCATTCAGTCTCAGAAGTTGGTTATGTTTGCCTCTTTCACACATGAGCTCTGGAGAATTTCTGGAGTATCGGGTCCAGAGGTGTCTCAAAGTGTCCGTTTACACATAACGCTCAAAGCGTCAGGTTTCCTGCGTCAGGGTCGCTCTCACAGTGGAAGTTGAAACAGGCGTTGACTCTGACTTTTCACTAAGGCACAAGGACGATATAGTCTGTGTAAGGTCCAGGATGGATATTATGCGTAGTCGTGTTCACACGTACAGCTCCTCCGGGGAAACTGCGGAACATTTTTGGATTACCATGCTTGTGTGAAAGGGGCAATTTTCTGCATCTCTTTCTCTTTTTTTCCCTCTTTTCGTCCTGCAGAGGCCCTAAAACTCTATCACATAAATGCTATTGCAATTCAGACAGAATAGTGCCTGGAAAATTGCTGGATGATTGTTTATTTTGAACCAAACTGTCTGTAATATAAGGATTTTAATGTAATTGTGATCTTAGAAAATTAAATTAAATAATAGCCCTTTCAGGTTAAATAAATAATGAAATTAGAAGCATGTAATTTGCCAGAATGGTTACTTTGTCAGCCCTGATATTGCTAGCCTTGTTATCTTACATAGTACAGATATTCCTGAAAACACGCATGCACATGCGTACATGATGAAAACTGTGTACTGTCCTGTCACACTGTTGAGCATGTCCATCACTAAGTGGCATGCTTATGCTCATGGCCAAGTGCCCCCTCTTCCCCCCTGCCTCCTTCCCTACATACACACAGTCACCATGGTTTAAGGGGACATTACATAGATGTCCATTCGTTTTGTGGAGAATTACAATAACCTTGACTGTAACCTATTACCCTAATTCACCTTTATTATAAATATAATGGGTTGCATAATGGGGACATGATTTTTGTGCTCATAATAACAAGACGTCCCCACAATGTGAGTGTGAAAACAAATTTTGGTCCCCACAATGTAACAAACACAACCTTACATTTTTGTCCCTTACTTCTTTGCACTAAACATGTAGAAAAATGGGACATGCTGCCATCCAGCCACCGGACATAGATTAGCCTATGGATGTTTAGCACCATCTCACATCAATCTTCTCCCACACACTCGCACACAATAAGTCACTTGGAACGCTTCAAGACTGAACCTGAGGTGAAGAACATGTCAACGTTCCTCTTTGCCAACGTTCCCTTTCTATCCTGTTCATCCGGACTATTAATGTGTCTTGTCAGAATGGATTACGCAAGGTGCCTTAAAGTGATTGAGTTAGGCCACCTGTGTTAGCCAGGCACACGCCTCTTATCACACATTAGCCTCGCTAGAATGGAGGCTGTCCAACCACATTAAAACTTCCATTAAATTGGTGTCACTAGGTTGTGCTATGTGTCATCCCACTATGGCTTGTGGAGGAGATATTAGGCATTCATGAGTGTGTTCCAAATGGTGCCAAAAGCCCTGCTGTATTCCTCCAAAGTAAGCTCTTCAGTGACATAAACGACAGGCAGCCCTATTGGGCAAGAACCTTCATAAATGTTGCACTGAGCTATTCAGCCTGCTGCTTTACATTCAGTTTTGTTGGCAGTGTCACCTTGGACTCTGCAAGGGGAGCTGTGCACATTGGCCGTAGCTCAGAATACTGTGATGGTTCGGTATGAAAACACATACATTACACACCTTGTAGCTTCATTAGAGAAGTGAAGAAAGGCCATTAAAAATGAACGACAGTGACAGTGGGGAACTACTGTTCTCTCTGGTTTGTTAACCTTCAGAAGCTCCCGGTCTGTTTGAGGAGAACTGTTTGTACATATTCACTTTTTGAATTACAACAGAAACTTATTTGTAACCCGAGTGATTTAGTTTTGTAACACTTTCACTCTGTTTACTTTCATGCAGTTAGCGCTCTCCCGAATATTGAGTCAGTTCCATGCTACATAATCCGATACAGCAAAAATAAGTCAATATTACTCACCTATGAAGGAGGAATAGAGCAATATCCTCATCTCGGTTTGTGCTTTTTAATGTCTGGAGGTCAAACAAACCATTCGTCTTTGCGTTGACCACGGTGTGTCTACACATTGATTTATTGGTAGCCTCCACCATGAAAAATTGATTCATCACTGAAGATGCCATTCTGATTGATTCCATAACTGTCCGGCACAACACCATTGCAGCCTTTGGCAATGCTGACATGGTGTTATGGGCAGTCGTTGTAATAGGCAGTCCTACTTCATGCAGACGTCTGCCAATGGTGCTGGCACTGCTTATTTAATGAGATATTTTGCTTGCAAAGAATGCTACCAACATATGAGATGCCAACAAGGGATGACCTTTATAGTCAGCCAGGTACTGCATTAAGGCCCATCCTTGCCAAGATCTCATGCACAGCCGAGCTTGAATCCTGAATCATTCATATGTCGCATAAATTCAAACCTACCCACCCACAGTTTCATTCCTGTCAGTTGATTTTTTGGTTGTTGTTGTTGGCATATGCTAGTGCATTATGGCGAACTCATTGTTTCTACACTCACTGTCCATTCTTTGAGATTCACTAACCACACAGGAACATTTTGTAGTGTTATAATTGCAGAATATAGTCCATTTGTTTCTCTGTATATTTTATTTTATATATCTCCTTTCACCCTTTTCTTCAATGGTCAGGACCACCACAGAGCAGGTATGATCTGGGAGGTGGTGAGGTGTTAGTGAGTGATGTGCTGGTAAGAGTGGATCAGACACAGCTGTACTGCTGGAGTTTTTAAACACAGTGTTAAGTTACTGTTCTCTCTAGTAGACCCACCTACCTCGTGGTCCACCTTGTTGATGTAAAGTCAGAGACAGTAATTCACCTGTTGCTGCATAGTGTGTGTTGATCCATTAGTCCTTCAGGAGACACAGGACACTGTTGGCTGCTTCCAGAAGTGACAGTGAGGTCTTTAAACACTCCAGCAGCACTGCTGTGTCTGACCCACTAGTAAGAGCAACACTAACACCACCACCACCATTTTCGCTGTCACTGCAGGACTGAGAATGATCCTGACCATAGATAAACACAGTGAAAGGGGGCAAACAATGTATGCAGGGGCTCCTGAAAAAGAATGCAGAACCACAGATGGACTAGTCTGTGATTGTAGAAGTACAAAATGTTCCTGTATGGTCAGTGGAGCTGAGAGAATGGACAGTGAGTGTAGGAGGTGGGCATAATGTTGATGTTGATCAGTGTATGGGTTTTTTGGTAAAAAAAAAAATGTTTTATGACACGAACAGCATAACAAGCCTAGATTTCTCAGCTATTCAGAATCTATTACCATTGAACTAAATGTGCAGTATGGTTTTATTTCTTCAGGAGTGCTTCCAGTTCATCCTGCCGGCTCTGCCTCATGCCATTGACCTGCTGCGGGACGCTGTGGTGAAAGTGAAGGAGGTCCACGATGCTTTGGAAGACCTGCCATCGCCTCCTCCGCCTCTGTCCCCTCCTCCAGTTACCAGCCCTCACAAGCAGACCGAGGACAAGGGCGTCCAGTGTGAGGAGGAAGAGGAGGAGAAGAAGGATAGTGGTGTAGCCTCCACCGAGGACAGTGGCTCCTCGCACATCACAGCAGCCGCCATCGCCGCAAAGGTGTGAGCAGTAATGCTAATCGTGATATTATGTACCTCCAGAGGCCCTCTAGCAAAGTGGATGATCGATGCTTTTATGTCTATTTATTTTTAAAGGATTTATTTATAATATATATATAGACACACACTTTTATGTATTTGTTTAACTACTATTAAAACATTTATTCATTCATTGTCTGTAACCCTTATCTAGTGCAGGGTGGCGGTGGGTCCGGAGACTACCCACACTCTGGAGGTGGCCAGCTTTTAAAATTGGTGCATAATACATATAGTTTGCAAGCTTTTCCCACACAAACATTATTAATTTATCTAATTACTTATAGATTTAAAAACTATTGCACCCACATACTAATAAATTATATAAATACTTTTATTTTGAAGGCTTTTTCCACTCAAATACAACTTTATCTTGGAATTTAACTCCATTAGGTCTCAAACATATATTTCAGAAAAAAGGACATGTCTATATTATGGCCCAAAAACCACTTTGTAATTTGACATGTTTGATATAGGGCTGGACGATACAGCCAAAACCGATATCGCAATATATTTCTTAATTCAATACAGTATAATTCCAATATCGCTATCAACAACATAAAAGCCACAGAAAAACTGCCAATTTCAAACAAGAAACTTGAGATCACTATCAAACATAAACCCACTGGCTTTGTCAAATTAGTAATAACTAACATTAAAATTGAGCGCAATGAACAGACGGCAGCACCCTGTAATGACCATCAGTCAGTGACTGAAGCTGTAAATGTTGAAAATGTGTTTAAAAATCATATCATAGTCATTGAAAAATGTTATATTGTGATATATATTAATATTAACTTATTGTCCAGCCCTATGTGGAAGTCATTGCTATACATTTCTCCACTGAAAATATTTGTATAAAATGTTACACTTTATGTTAAATGTTAGCCACCTGCAGCAGCTGCCCATGATCAGTTTGCTTCTCTACAGTTAGCTAAAGCATTACCCCCATCATCCCTTCATGTGTTCCAACATGTGTTTATATATGTTGACATGTCCCACGTTCATCATCAGAGTATGAAGTCCCATTCCACTCACGCTGTTGTCATGGCCAAAGGTGGGCAGCCATTGACTGGCTGTATTCCTTCCACCACCCTCCCCTCTCATTTCACCTGCTCCTGTAGCGACAAGGTAGGTGACTCCCGTTCACCCTTTCATCCATACACCCTTCATACTTGTGCAGGTGTAGTCTCTTTAAAGGAACATTTTGTAGTATTTTTACATTAATATTATAACTTCAAAGGACTGTGACGCTCCTCTGGCCTGTAATTGGCAGATTAGTGCCTCTCTCGCTGCTCTGCAACTTGAGAATCACGGTGCGGGGATCTCTCACGAGAACTGCATAATGCTTTACGGCACATAGCTCACAGGTGTTTAGCTCGCTACAAGAAGATACTAGCTTGGCTTTCCTGGTACGGATATTATGGCACAGGCTAGAGAGAGCGAGAGAAAGAGAGAATATTCGACAGACTTGACTCAGTGGAGGGAGCTGAGAGACATGACACAAGGCTGGTGCCTTCTCCTTGGTGGACTAGTGAGTAATGACATGATGTGTCTTGATGTGTTGCTGTGTTCATGAGAAAGTTTTGTTGACAAAAGTGTTGTAATCCGGTTTTTGAGAGTTACTGATAAGTGAGCCGGGATTTGTGGCTGCTACCTTTAGCTTAATTAGTAAGCTTTTTAGCATTAGACATCGATTCTGGTAATAAGAGCTTTCCAGTTACACTTTATGCTTGTAATAACATGGGTCCAGGGTATATTATGAGCAATATATAGCTTTTATCATTTAGGCAACATCATTTTATTCGATCACACACATGTGGCAGCACGGTGGTGCAGCAGGTAGTGTCGCAGTCACACAGCTCCAGGTGACTGTCTGTGGTGTGTTCTCCCCGTGTCTGCGTGGGTTTCCTCTCACGGTTCAAAAAACACACGTTGGTAGGTGGATTGGCAACTCAAAAGTGTCTGTAGGTGTGAGTGTGTGTTGCCCTGCGAAGGACTGGCGCCAGGGTGTGTTCCTGCCTTGAACTGCATATGCAGCACAGAGCCCCGGACTGACCCCGCGACCACAGATTTTTAAATGACTCTCCCCTTTTTTTTCTTCAGATATTTCTTTATTATGAAACACATATGTAAACATTTTGGATGGAAGCCCACTTTGTGTGTGTGTGTGTGTGAGACTTCATTGAGAGATTTCATGACAGTACTGTAAACATTAATTACACTCAGAAACAGGTAAGGGGAGTCCATGAGACACAACGCCAATCCTTTCATAGTATTCCTTTAAGGAAAGGCCATGTTTTAAAACCCTAACCTTTTTTATTCATGCTGAAATATATGTTAAATATAATTACTATCTCTCACCTTACACTTCCTCCTCTCTAGCTCTTTATCAAACACACGTGTACGTACCAGCAGGCACACGCAATACACAAACATACACACAGTGAGCTCCTGTTTCGTCTTTAATTATTTTATTAATTCATTCATTTATTTATTTTGAGCCATGAAATGCGTTGTATTTTTTAATCGATAGACACTACTAATACTTATTATTAAATTGAAGTTGTGTTGATCATATATTGATTCTTTATTTTACATGCAATTATCTATTATTTAAAACATCGGGCTTAAGAAGGACAATGTGATTGTGATTAAAAAATTGTGGAAATCTTTTTTTTTTTTTTTTTTATCAATCAACAGCCCTAATCTTTAACAATGCCACCCTTGCACAACGTTCTACAAAGCTGGGAAGTTAAATGCTAGCATGGGCTTCCTCTGACACAGGTACTACATCTTTTCAGTTGGCCCATGAAACAACATATTTAGACAGCACATTAGCTAGCATCATTAGGAAAGAAAGTTGCAGAAGATTTTGGCCTTAATCACCGCAGAAATTAGGTCATCATACAAAGTCCTGCTTTTGGAAGAAAATGATTAGATCGCATTACATTTGCACCATATTTGTTCAGCCTCATTTCCATTGTCTTATAAAGCTCCTGTCCTGAATATTAAGCATAGTCAGTATCTCTCTTATTAGCCAGCTTTACATAGCGATTACGCAAACGTTAGCCAGCACAGAGTTGCGTGCTGTCCACTGGGACTGTTCTTAACATGGCTCTCCTGGGATGGCCTAGGTGGAAGCAAGTGTTATTATTAGTGCCGTGTATGCTAGCATGCTAGGTAATTAAAGCAGTTTTAGAGCCTCTCTTTCCTGTGAGGCCTTACATTAGCCCCAATGTTACTTAGTGTTATGCTGAGCCTCTGCACGGCTGTGGAAGATCCCTGTGCTCCTGGCTCTTCAGCCCACCACACACCCTTTTAATCCCACTTTGCTTCTCCCAGACAGCACTACATATTGTGTGCCAGATAGAAACCACAGCTCACTCTTGTGCATGTGTACTTAGAGAAAGGTTACGTGGTGTTTCTTTGCAGCATTTCAGATTCAGTGTCTCATTAGGCAGTAATTAATATGTTCAAACCAATAGAGTTTCTGAGAGCCAGATTCTAATGCTTTAGAAATTAAACTAATGCAGGAGAAATGATTAAAATGCAAATTAGAAATAGAAATAACCAACATTTTATTTGTGTTTGATTACTTTTATACAATAATTATATATTTTTTAAATAGATTTTTTTAGATACAAAGAATCTCATGGAATTGTCACTCATTCACTCACTCATCTACATACACACTAAAGGTTTAGAATTGCACTATTTATCACATATCCACTCACATTTAGTTACTGCTCCATAAGGGGGTACTACAGTGCTTTGCAACAGTGACACTGTACTTCTTTCACACTTGGTGAAGACCAATTTATCCTTCTGCATCGAATCTATGCCATAAGCAACGTAGCCTATGTACCACATAACCACGTACATTATGCCATAGTCTGATGCGCACCTCTCCAGTAACAGTAACTAACTTTTAGTAAAAGTAACTTCAAGTGCTGTCAAATTTAATGCATTATTGCTGTTGTGTTCAGAAGGTAAATGACATTTTATTCATGCTGAATTATGTACAAAATATCATAATTATCTATTACTCATAAACCCTGCCCTTTAAAAAAAAAAAAAAAAAAAAATTCTCGCTACTGAGCTCGGGCCCTGTTTTGACTGGAGGGTGGGATCTAGTCTGCCATTGGCTGCTGGAGATGAGCACCGTCCACAGTGTACATTCTACATGTGCTGCTGCATCAGCAGAATCCCACGAGTTTTATCTCTCCCTCACATGCATTTCATTTAATTTATTGGTTAGGGATTCTGCGTTTTGGTTCTCGAAACTTTCGGCGCCACTTTGATGCCATAGAGCTCTCCCTGAATTGTTACTCAGCAAATTTAAGAGATTCTAATACAAAAGTAATCAAAACTACCCTGGGATATTATAGTAAAGTATTTTTGTCATGCTTATCACACTGATACATTTCCCTCCCAAAAACGCAAAGAAATGCTAACATTTTAACTTTACTGTTGTGATTACATTGTCTAATTGATTGACATTGCTAATGTAGATATAAATCCTTTGTGTTAATCCAAATATATTGCAATAACAATGTGATTAAATGTGATTTTAAAAAAATATATATGTAAGCACTCACAATGGCACAAGACAGTTGCCCAGGCTATAGCGTAGACCTGCAGTATATTTTCTCACTGATCTGGCTTGTACAGTGTAATTTAATTTTGTTATTCTTTTATTCCTAGATTCCAGACTCCATTATTTCGAGGGGAGTTCAAGTGTTACCAAGAGATACGGCCTCTCTCAGCACCACGCCCTCTGAGTCTCCACGCGCTCAGCAGTCCCGCCTCTCCACTGCCTCCTGCCCCACCCCCAAAGTAAGACCCCCCCTCTTTTTTTGACACCGATTGCTCACTTTCCTCCTCTGGCTCCTCTATTTGTCACTCCACATTTACCACATTTACCGCATCTGCTGTGACTTACTGTGCTCTCCATCTGCCGCCAACACATCGGCTGCCTCGACACTGCCTGCATTCCATCCCAGATAGCAGCGGTTGTCATTGGGCCTTCTGTGAAATGGGGGAGTGGCATCCGTCAGGCAGGCGTGGCTTCTGTGTCGTTTCTTTACCTGTTTTTATTCATCCTTTGCTGTTGATAATTTCTATTTTTAAACATGACTGATAGGACTAGCCCAGTGAAGTGCCAGAATGCCTTTTTCTTCTCATTTTAACCTCTCTTAATTTTCTCCTGCTAACAGGTTTCTAGATTTTTAAGGATGTGATTTATTTCTTTATTTATTTATTAATTCTTCCTCCTCCATTCCATCTTTGTTTAGTCCACTTACCTCATGTACCACTTTCACACTTTCATATCATTTTGCTCTGGTAGCCAGGGCTTGATGTGTCAAGCATGATTCTGGCAGAGTAATTCTAGCGTGTTAAATGCCATTGTTTTCAGTGTTGTTTGTTTACAAGCTTGACATGGTACAAATAGAGGAACCGTTTTTGGTGCCATATAGAACTCTTTTCTAAAAGGTGAAGTACAGAACCATTTATAGCACATGCTCCAATCTGAACAATCATTTCATGATGCAAACAACCCTTTAATCATGCAAAAGAACACTTGTAGTGTCTATTGTAGAAATAATGTGCCCTAGCATACCCATATTACTCTGTGGTGTTTGATAAATACTCCCATGAGGTAGTGTCTCAGTTTCCTATAGTGGTGCCTGATATAGTGAGCGATGGAGGGAATAGTGAGTATGCACCCATTTCAAACGTACCACTGTTTTAATTTTTGAATTTTGTAAACCTCACTTCTCAGTTATTCCCATTCTGAGGCTTCATTTAATAATAACCAACATCTCATTCCGATACTTGAAAAATTATAAACTATAAAGAAATGTAAGTCAATTTGCAGAAAGTCGTAATATAAAAATTGAAAGTTTGACCCATGCATAAGGAATTGGTGACATCCTGTGGTCAAACAGTGTATTGCTGCTAAATGCACAAACCATCCTTACACGTACCAATAAGTTTACATAAATTACGTTCATAATAGTCCACTAAATCATGAAAATCATTTATAGCTAAGCATTTGATGTGTTTATCAATGTATTTGTTTATACCCAAAGTAAAGAGTTTGGCTAACATTGTTTACTGCTGCTGATGCATGTTGCCACTCAACAAACCTTTTATAAGAAAATGTGTTGAGGAAACAGTTTTTTTTATTTTCATAGTCTTTATTATTATTATTATTATTATTATTATTATTATTATTTTGCCTTATTCACACATGGAGTGACTCCAGACAGTCCACACAGTGTTTTGTAAGTGATGCCCCTGGCGTTCAACAGCAGATATCTCTTCCTCCGTAAATGTCTGCTTCTTAACAGCTACACATCCATTTAGACCCATGACATTGACTTATCTTCTGACTGTGTAAGAACTGACAAAAATGCACATTTTTGTATTTCCTACCCGCTTCCCAAAGTTACATAGTGCTGATCCCAGAGTAGTCACAACAGAGACTCTGTTCTCTCTATTACAGGTCAGTGGAGCGTCACAGTGATTTTGAAGCTCTGATTTTAATGTAAAAATATTACCTATTGTTGCTTTAATGATGAAAGCCGTTTCCTGTGATTCTTCTTTATGTCATGAAACAGCCGTTATTTTTTTTTTACATGCAGTGGCCTGGAGATGGCAGTGAATCTGTACTAAAAAAGTTTTAAAACATGACTGTCCTCGTGTGGGGGACCTACTCTATACAATATAAACCGGTTCATACAGGGACGACAAAGCAATTTGATTCCTAACCTCATGTGAATGGCACATTATAGACAAATGGTGAAAATAATAATAAAAAAAAATATTTTTTGCTAAATTTTGATAGCCAAAATTCTTTCTATTGTATAATCACCATGTAGTTCATAATGAAGTGGCAAAAGCATCCACATTTACATCTCTCTCTCTCTGTATCTGAGACTCATACAACTCTGAATAAGAGCTGCAGAGCCTAGAAAATGAGACCATCTGTTGTCCTCTTGTGGCCAAAATTTATAATACAACCCTGCAGACCAGTGCTTAAATGTATGAAGGCAGTGGCTGAGAAAAATATAGCCATAACTGTAATCCTCTCACCTGTTTCCTGGCAGTATTTCTGTGCGGAGCTCTCCATAAAGATCTGCTAGCGGATGGGCCAGAGAGACAGATAGTGTTCGGCTGAACTCTAATAGATTTGACTTGAGCTATAATTGTGACCCTTGGCTTTGCTCTGATTCTGCTGAGTGCAGCCACTTTGACAGGAGCATAGCCCCCCAGTTCCACTGAGTGAGTAATAATGTGTGTGTGTGTGTGTGTGTGTGTGTGTGTGTGCGTGAGCGGGTATGCTTCTATTACCCACTGGGACTTTGAATGTAGACCATGGCTATGGATTTTTTTTTTTAAAAGAAACACTAAATGTCCAAAACATATTTGGGCACCTCTTCTAATAAATGGCGATGTAGCCATTGAAGACACAGGCTTTTCCATTTCAGCTGTTCACCCATGTGTAATCTTCATAGAATGACATTGACCAATACATTCTGGAGCAGCGGCACATGAGCATTAAATCACCATGGCCAATGCCGAGCATCTGGTAGTGTGGTATTAAGCCCTGCTCATCAAGCATTGAGTTGTGGAGCACTTGACTTGGAGTGATGGAGCTCCATCCAATGACTATATGAAAAGTGTGTGTGTGGATTAATATGCAGAGCATGGAGTGTGTGAGTGGAAAAGAAAAGGAAAAGATCTGTGTATATTTGCAAATAAAGGGGCAACCATCTGTCACATACAGAACACACACATACACAGCAAAGTCTATCTATCCATGGTTGCATAAGGTAGTGTGTGTCTGTGGTAGAAGCATCCACTTTGAACTCTCTCTCTCTCTCACTCTCTCTCTCTCTCTCTCACACACACACTCTCTATCTCTCTCATATACTACTGCAAATCACCCTTCATTATTCATTATTACTTTTGTGTCCATTAAGAATACTGATTTATTTAAATATGTCCATCAGACACTTATACAGGAGACTCAACTATTAAAGGGGAATTCTGGGGAACTACTGTTTGTTTTCATTCAGAAGCTCTGTATCTTTTAAGGTGGGATGGTATGTCTGAGTAAGAAATGGGCCATAATGTGTAGGTGGCTGAAGATGAACTCTTCCATGAGTTTATATTCACTGTTTGAATTACCAAAGAAGTCATTTGTAACTCTAGGTGTTTAATTTTGTAGCACTTTAGATCAGTGTTTACTTTCATGCAGTTAGGGGTCTTCCTTATTTGGGGTGAGTTCCACCTTAAATAATGTGTAATAATCAAAATAATCTATATTTCAGCATTCTTGTCAACATTCTGAGGTCTCTCCACTGTCCAAACGCCTCCAGATTCCTGTTTCTCGTGGCTCAGTCAGTAAAGCACAGGGAGAGAACCCATCAGCCAACTCAGGCTGAGGCCCTTAGTTTTTTTTCCCTCGTTTACAGAGCCAGGGATATGTACAAACGTAGGAGCTTTTTTCAGCGTGCTAAAAGACTGGAAAGCAGTCTTTAAATGTTTTAATCACACTTTTTTGTTTTACTGGTTTTGGTGTATCCAGCATTTATTCAACCAATTACAGTTTGGCTTTGTCATATTTCTCCTTCAACAGTTGAGTCCTTCTGGGTCTTTCACCAGAAGCGACGGATGATGTGATCAGACACCAATGTACCTTGGTCTTGGAGTTCAGCTTGGCTCTATCTTGCCGTTCGTACTATCCTCCTCTTCACTCTGGGGTTAATATTCTTCTTGCAGCTGCGTCCAGAGAGGTTGGCTACGGTCCAGCAGACTTTAAACTTCTTAATAGTATTTGCAGTTTGTAGTCACAGGAACATCAAGCTGCTTGGAGATGGTCTTATAGCCTTTACGTTTAACATGCTTTTCCTCAGACAGCTCTCTTCTCTGCTTTCTCTGGTCCGTGTGAAGACTGATGACGTAATACTAATTAAAGAAAACAGTTTGGAATATTACTGTAATTTTTTTTTTCTTTCTTATATTTCTAGGGCTACCAACAATTCTGCCCAGGCCATTGTAGAATATCTTTGTTGAATCTTCAAGGATTTATCTCTTATTACGCTTGCTTTTCAATATCCACATTTGTATCCACATCCAATACTTCTGGCATGGGGAGTGATGTTTGTGAGCATCCAACATCCAAGTATCTAAACTAAAAACACAAGCTCCTAACCTCACAAATTCTCTTGTTTCTGAATGTGATCAGACGTTTAAATAAGTGTTTCAACATCCAGTCTAAAGGCTTCCCAGAAGAGAAGTGATTGTAGAAGAGAAGGAGAAGTAGTTTTAAAAGGTGCTCGGGTGTGGAGCTGTCTGGAGCAGGCCATATGGATAACTGCAGTTTAGACGTAGCAATCTACTAACTGACCTTAGCTTAAAGGAACACCATGTAATATTTTCACTCTTAAATTACGTCAAAATTATTGTGATGCTTCAGTGAGCTGTAATAGGGTGAATAGTGCCTCTATCTTTCCTGATTTGGGCTCACCATGGCAGAAACTGCACTATGTAAATTTTGGAAGAGGGTAGGAAACCAGCTCCCCTTCCTCCCTTGCCATACTGATTCCAGTACAGTGCTCTAAATATTAATTACACTAGGTGGAGCCCCAGGGGCGAAATTATCCCCAAGAATTGAACAAATCAAAGCATGTTTTGCTGCGCTTTACCCTCGATGGAACTCATAACGAATGCAGTGACAAATTAATTCATCTCATTTGCCATTTTCAAATTCTCATTGAATAAAAAAACTAAGTGCTGGTGAATGTTTGAATTTTCAATTTTAATTATATAATACGCTATTAAACATTGTTTGTTCAAACAATGCTAATCAGTTTTCAAAACTTTCTTGATTCAATCAGATTGTTGTAAATCCCTGACATCATTTTGTTTTTTCGTTACATCTCAGAGTTTCTCTCTCTCTCTCTCACACACACATGCGCACACAACATTGAACCTTATGCTATCATATGATCTGTCCAGCTCTGGTGTTCTTTTTCCCTATCTTCAGTTTCTTCTCCTGACTGGGTTCCTAAGCTCACCAGTAACTAGAGAATGACGCTATAAACACAATAGAGACTCCATACTTACAGACCAATGCAGATGCATGCACGTGCGCGCACACACACACACACACACACACACACACACACACACACACACACACACACACACACACACACACACACACAGGCCGATCCATGTCAATGTGCATAATCTAGGTTTCTTCATGCACCAAATTTAGCTCCAGCCACTCTTCACTCATCCACCGCCTTGCTCACATCTCTTTCCTCCTACTCGCTCTCTCTCTCTCTTTCTCTCTGATTTATGCTCTTTTTTTCTCTCACTCCCTCACTTTCTCTCTTTGCCCCTCCTCATTCTCTCTCTTTGGCGTTCTCTGGTTTCTCTCCTTCTCTCTAACTCTCTTTCTTTTGCTCTGCCTCTTTTATTCTTCTTTTCTCCCCTATTCTGTTTCTTGCTCTTTCACTCACTCTCTCTCTTCCTCACTCTTACATGTGTGTTTGTGCATGTCAGTGTGTGTGGGCGAGAGGCATCTCTTCTCTTTGAATCAGGATAAAACATGGTAAGCGCTAGCTTGTTCCTATCAAGACAGCTATTTTCTGCCACATTGTTTTTGTTTTGACTGGTTTATTGGCTGTGGTTTACTGCACGTGTCTGTGTTGTGTCTGAGTTTGCATGAGTGGGAGAGTAGGTGTAATGTCTGTCTTTGGCTGGTGTGAAGAGTGGAGTGGATGCTCCCTGCTGACTGAGAGGGGATCCTTGGTCGTATGTGTGCGTAAAATTATTATTATTATTATTTTATCCCCCTGAACTTGCAGGTTCTCACTTCAATTCCTTATTCTTGTGTCTGTATATAATTCATAGAAGACTGATAAGACATGACATTTATATAAACATTACACGACAACCGACATGAACCATAATAGTTCTGAACCAAAACCTATATATTAACCCTTTAAGCAGATTCTTTTCACTGTGAGTGGTGTGATCCAAAATGGTGCATGTGATATGAAAATGACAAGCGAGAAGAACATATTCACTGCAATTAAATAAATAAAAACCTCTGCAAAGGCATTTGCATCGATTTTCGTTCTGTGGTTTAGATGTTTTAAAGATGGTGACTTTGATGTTTGCATTTGGGAACATATGAGCTTATTAATACATCGTTTTTTTATTTTTTAATACTCCACAAGTGGCTGTAAAATGACAAAAGAGCAGGAGAATGTTTACAACGTATTTGTACACCTAATAAACATCCCTAAATTGCAATGGCCTGCAAAGTCACGTCACAAAAACTGTTACAAAACAAACGAAAGGCGAGAACGCAACATAAATACAGACATTACGACAGAACTACAAACATGAGGACAGAACTACAGACATTAAAACACAACAGCATTAATCGAAATGCTGCATTGGAGAGGCGCACACACCGGAAATGGTCTGGGGGAAGAAGCTGTGGAGGTGACGAGTGTCTGACACTTCAGAGCTCTCAGTCTCGGTCTCCGCTGGGAAGGAAACTGCTGGATCTTCCTCATCATAGATGGGTAAATATCTTTGAGGGTAGAGAGGCAGCACCTGCACATCACACTGTTTGCTGCAGCTTGCACGTGGTGTGTGAAGATGCAGAGACAAACCAGAAGAAATATGTAGTGTAAATTCAGTATTGGAAGATATATTTATTACATAACATGTTATAATAGGGCAGCACTGTGGCGCAACAGGCAGTGTCACTGTCACGCAGCTCCTGGGGTTGTGGGTTCAAACCTCGTCTTGGGTTTCTGTCTGTGAGGAGTTTGTTGTGTTCTCCCTGCTTCTGTGTGTGTTTCCTGCGGGTGCTCTGTTCTTCTTCCACAGTCCAAAACCACCGTTAGATGGTAGATTGGCACCTAAAAAATGTCCATAGCTGTGTGTGATGCCCTGCGATAGACCGGATGTGTTATTCGCCTTTCAGCCAGTGATTCTGGGCAGGCCTTGGACCCACCATGACCCTGAACAAGCTGAAGTGGTGATAGAAAATGAATGAATGAATTTATCATAATGAAGTAAAATGCACCAGCAAAAAAAAAAGTATTATTACTTCATATAAATGTAATAGAAAATGACATAATGGGAAGTGACTACATGCAGTGTAGTCACTGCCCATTATGTGCAGTGATATATGTATATGCAGTGACTACACACTGGTTGGTTTAAATGTTTTTGTTTTTTTTTCTTTTAAATAGAAGTAGCAGTGTAGCAAGAATGGAAGAATTTTATTTCTTAAAAGGGTAGTTGCTAGTATTATTTCCCAGAGTCATTGCTGTAACCCAACATGTAACTGAGTGATAATCAGAGACCATTCAAATCTGAAGTATACTTCTAAATAGCAGTTGATACCAGTTATTTATTAAGTAGACTGAATAAAAGGAATTTGCAGATTGCATTGTGGAAATAAGTGAACGACAAGGAAGGGACGACTTGGAGAAACTTGATCAAAGAGGAGAAAATCAAACAGCGACATGAGATGACAGATAAATGATTAATAACTGAGTCGGATTGAAAGGATGATGCGGACACTGAGAGATGCTGCATTTTCGAGCAGATAATGTAAGAGAGGGTGTCATGGAATGAACAGAATTTTAGAGCGAGAGACATGAGCCTTCGCTCCACTGCCTCTGAGTCAGACTATGTGTAGAGGAAATGATGGTCAACTTGTGTGGATGCTTGGGGGGGAGGCAGTGTGTGTGTGTGTGTGTGTGTGTGTGTTCGTTCATGTTCATTGGGCCTTATTTGTGGCATGTGCAGCCACTGGTGCAGGAGTGGAAGAGAGGTGGGCCAGGACTTGCCCCAAGGGGGGCTTTTAGATCTGCACATGTTTGGATGAAAAGGGGTAGCAGAGCAGCAGATATTGTATAAAAGAAAGGGAGCGAGAGGAGTGGAAAAGATAGAAAACCCTTCGTCCACAAATGCTAATGTTGCTACAGACTAATGCAAGGTTATATATATATATATATATATATATATATATATATATATAAAACTATTTGAAGATATTAATACACTACATTCACAATCTCTAACATCAAAATCACCACCTGTAAATCATTGTAAACGTAAAAATTGTAAACCAGAACTCACATGTCCTTTTGGATACAATATTATCCACAAGAACAGAACCAACAATTTGATGACAAATAAATTCTTCTCGGGGCGGCACAGTGGTGCAGCAGGTAGTGTCGCAGTCACACAGCTCTAGGGACCTGGAGGTTGTGGGTTCAAGTCCTGCTCCGGGTGACTGTCTGTGAGGAGTTTGGTGTGTTCTCCCTGTGTCTGCATGGGTTTCCTCCGGGTGCTCCGGTTTCCTCCCATAGTCCAAAAACACACGTTGGTAGGTGGATTGGCGACTCAAAAGTGTCCGTAGGTGTGAGTGATTTTGTGTCACCCTGGGAAGGGTGTATTCCTGCCTTGCGCCCAATGATTCCAGGTAGGCTCTGGACCCACCACGACCCTGAATTGGAAAAGCAGTTACAGATAATGTAACAGAGATGTTTGAGTTATATTTCTGCATCAGAACAGAACACTTTGAAACGTATTTGTACTCCTAATATGAATCAACTTAATCAAAACGTTCTTTATTTGATCAAATAGTCGTCTATCCTTAGCATTCTACCGTCTTAGTTACATCTTACAGTCTCACACACAACGTACAACGACGCTTGACAGCGCATCATATAATATGGTTTGTCCATTTTCTGTAGTTCTGTTTTCTACAAGGTTCATTTGTGTTTCCTGATCTGTTTGACAAAAATGAATGTGTACATTTTGAACTGCAATTATTTTTTTCACACACACAGAAAAAAACTTTTAAACTTTACACCTAATAATTTGTAGCATTTGCTTCAAATAGTACACAAAAATATTGGTAATCTTCTGTCTGTGCCCATTGCAGGCTCTTCTGGTTTACACCCTTACATTGTTAAGTACCGATTCTATATAAACAGAAACCATCTTGAACATTATGAATGTTTGGATTACTTGTCTCTCCCTGTCTGTAGCTTATATAACAGATTGCCTAATGGTTAATCCTGCCAAATTGTAATAAGCGTTACTAAGAATTGTGATTTGTGATTCACTGAAACCTCAGGTGACAACTTTAAATTAACTAGATATTGCAGTTGATGGAATATTTTATTATCTAAAATATTTACTATTCAAACTATGTTGTGTTGCCCCTTTACTTTAAATGTTGGGTTTGGTCCATATAGGTCATAGTACTGTTAATCAGTCTAAAGATGTTATTGTATTGTATATGATACTGTTTTATGTTTCGTCGCTGTCCAATTAATAAAGTTTCTCCATTTCTTTTTAGTTAACTACATCATTTGAACACAGCAGCTGTCCATCTCACACTGTGCAAATTTCTTGAAAAATGGACCAATAGAAATGCTCCAAAATTACTCAGAATAAAATCTTTTTACATTTACTTCCATTGAAGTAATTAAGAGGGGTTTTTCCTCCTTCACTAAAGTTATTATTTTGGGAGATACAGGTTTTTCATTGAACAGCGGCAGTATATAGGTTGGTGAAATTAAGGTTTTATTCATTTATGTTGGTTTTCCTATTTATGTTGGTTTTGCGTCTGATTTAAATTTCATGCGAGTTGTGTCTCGAGTCCAGGTGTAAGTCATGTCAAAATAAGTTCAAGTGGAGTCACGTTTGACACTCAGCACATTTGGGTGTTCTTTTCAATGTTGCTAAAATAAGATTTGTAGCTTGAGTAGTGAAGGGTAAAGGCAAACCAATCGAAAGCACATGACTCACGCTCGTGCGTGTGTATGACTTTGAGTGTAGGAAACGAGCATTGATTTGTTGGGTCGCTGATGAATGCAGGAGTAATAGAAGGTCAGCTGGAGGAGATGATGTGTGCCCTTACTGTTGCCATGGTGATCACTGGATGGCCCATCATTGGATCTGACTGCTGTGTGACACTTGGGGATGAAACACATATTGTGCCTGGCAGCTCTCTCTAACATATTGCTGGGATGTGTGTGTGTGTGTGTGTGTGTGAGAGAGAGAGAGAGAGAGAGACTTGTATATGAATTTTACATATCTGTGTATTAAAGGCGTTTGTGTAGTTTGCGTTGTCAATTGATTCTGTTCTACACTAATCTCAGTTTAGTTTAACACTCATTCGCTCCATACTAATCCATTCTCCACCTCATAGCCATTTTACAACAAGCTCATGACTGCACATTGATATAAAATATATCCAGAGCAGGGCCTGACCAAATGTAAAAATATTGTTTTTTGGTTTTTTTTCAATGGCATTAAGGAGCTAAAATTGTAATTTAAAAAATCAACATTATAAAATCTGCTGGTTTAATGTTATATGGTGAGCAACATCATTAGAGTTTTAGTTAAAAATGTCAGCTACAAGCCATACTTATTTACTTAGTTTCCAGTCCAAAAACCACTAAGTACAAACAATTAATTTGGGAAAAACAAAATAATAATTAAAAAAAGGACTTGGTAGACAAGAGAAACTGTTAAAATCAATCAAACTCTATTTAAATATTTTATCCTTGAGGGCATGACAATATCAAGCTGAATGTTTGCTTCAGATATGGAATAAAATCCATCTGTTTGTATTCATCTTATAATATTTTTTTACCTTGAAACTACAGCCTCAAAATCATTGTGATGATTCACTGACCTGCAATAAGGAGAATAGAGCTTCTGTTGTTGCAACTCTAGGCGCAGCACTGCACAAACTGCACTATGTAACTTTTGGAGGAGGGTTGTGCGGTTCTGAGCCTGGAGCAGAAACATCAGAGACTCTGTTCTTCCTTTTACAGGTCATTTGATCATCACCATGTATTAGAAGCTGTACTTTTAAGGTAAAAAACTAGCTAGTTTTGCTTTAAATTGGTAAATAAGTAAATGTGACAACAAATTAAACAAAGCAGTTGATGTTCTTACAACAACCTCAGGCATCTTTGAAAGTGTTCAGTTAAAGTTGACGTTCACAATTATACTCAAAACATGCTTTTTATAAAATGCAGATGTTTCCTCGACTTTTGCTAATTCTCCAGCCTGTTTGCTCACTAGAATGTGGTTTTATGTGTTTATGAATCACCAGGGGCAATATAAAGGGAAAGAAAAAAAACAAAAACAAAGTTGGTTGGTCAGAAATGCTAGGATTCCTCTCTCTTTGTTAACATCAGAAAAATGGCAAAAAATCTCTCCACATTTTGAAAACTATTGAACGAAATGAGGATATTGCTTTATTTCTGCTCCATAGATTGGTACTATTAACTTATTTTTGCTGTTTTAGATTATTTACATAGGAACCCACTCTAAATCTGTATGAAACTAAACACAGACCAAAAGTGATACAAAATTAAACAACTCGCGTTACAAATGAGTTTCTGTTGTAATTCAAACAGTGAATCAAAACTTAGAAGTTAAACTTCAGCCACTTAAAACAAGTGTTTTTTTGTGGAACATACTATTCCACATTAAGATTCAGAGCTTCTCAATGTAAACAAACCAGAGAGAACTGCAGTTTCCCACAATTGTAGATTGGTTTGAATACGAGTCTGTTTTTCTGAGAAGTCTTTATACTAGATGTTGGAACTGTGAGGATTTGATTTCATTCCTCCCCAAGTGAGGTCAGGTACTGATGTTGTATGACTGACTGGATCATAGTCACTATTTTAACTCATTTTAAAGGTATTGGATTGTGTGACCCTCACAGGTAAAGACCAATCTAGAGCTAACAGATAAGCAGATTGACCTTTAGTCATTCCAATGTTTTCACTGTGTCCAATTATCGTTTGTTATGGCTGTGGCTGGTCCATAGAAGGTGCTGCAAGCTCCAGTCTTCCGCTATCTGTGTATCTGCACCCCCGCTTGTGTTAACCCTTTTCTCTTCCCCCCTCTCTTTCTGTCTCTCTCCCCCTCTCTTCCTGCCCCAGGCGCGGCTCACTTCCTGCTCATCCACCTATAGTGTCACAGAGGTACTCCAGTGTTCCAGGTGGAATTTGCCCCTTTAAGCTTCTCTATGATCAATTCTCTTTTCATGATTTTTTCATGCTTTTAAATCTAAAGCCCCTTCCACATGTGAACTCTGCAGGTCCGGTATCAGGTCCGGAGATTTTGCAGAGTGGTCCACTCACACACACAGCAGACTCATTCTTGTTGTGTGATATGTACAGCGTGCCAATATATGCCAATATGTAATGCATGGGGAGGTGCCAATACGGCACATGCAGGAGAAACTCAGCAGCATTAGTGGCTCCAGTCACACATGTGCTCCCTCTGACTTTACCAGGAGTCATTACTAGGGGGTTGGTGGGATAAAGTCTGCGTAAAGTTCAGTTGCGTGTGTTTGTTGTTTATACATACAGCTCCCCTGGGTAAACTCTGGAATATTTCTGGGTTACGGTGCATACGTGCAAGGGGCTTGATGAAAAAAAATATAATGAAGCTGCAGATCAGAGTTAGAGGGGCAACTTCCATTACCACCTGCTTTAGCATGCTCCATCTCAATCCCACAATCACTCATTTTCCACAATATGTTAACAAACGCAACACACACTTGTATCACCCTGGGTTTGTAGGCCTCTGCCTAACCTGCTTCAACATCATTTTTTGTTCACATTCATGAGTATTTTTGTGTATTCTAAACTGTATAACTGTGATATAGTTGTATATGATTGTTAGTGATGCACTGGAATAAAAATTCTTGGCTGGAATTGAGCTGCGTTGAGCACTACAAGAGACCAATAGCATAAACACCATTTTTAAATGTTAGTAATTCCACTGTCATTAAAAATGATCTGATTTTGGTGCTAGATATGGTTTTTAGTCAAAATATTTACAGTGTGACCAAAAAGAAACATGCCATTTTTAGCCCAAATGTTGTATGTTGGCAAAAGAATTAGTGCATCCCTAATAACTAGAATTATTGTATAGCATACAACAAAGAATTTGTGCAGTGTGGACAAATGTGTATCAGAGATGTTCACTATGAGTCAAGTTCCAAAATTGTGTGTGGTTGTGAGCTGGTTCTTCAATCTTGATTATTTTGGTCTTTAGTAGGTTGTTTTAGTTCAGTTTCATTAGCAGCACATAGACAATGATCAATTATAGCAAAGAAGCTTAGTGTTATGACCACCTCCTTGTTTGTACACTCACTGTCCATTCTTTCAGCTCCACTGACCACACAGTAGCACCGCTGTGTCTGATCCACTAGTACCAGGACAACACGCACTAACACACCACCACCACCACATCAGTGTCACTGCAGCGAATGGTACACCACCTACATCATACCTGCTCTGTGGTGGTCATGTGAGGTTCGGACCATTGAAGAGCAGGGTGAAAGGGGGGAAACGATATATAGAGCAACAGTCTGTAATTGTAGACAGTGGAGCTGAGAAAATGGACAGTGGGTGTAGAAACAAGGTGTTTAATGGTTGCAAACTGAGAACGTAGAATGAAATTCTAAATATATTCGATATGGATGCAGAGAGTGTTTCGGTATGAGGGCGTCAGCGAGGAACCTGGTGCAAGCAATTCTGTGTAACAAGCTATTTAATAAACTGACAAATGCTTGTACCAGTCAAACTCTTAATAGTACTCAGTACGATTTTACTGACGAAGAAATTCCCTCATTGTTTCACTCAGGGTGGCTGAATGCAATAAACTTCTACAGGCAAAGCAATTCCAGTTTACCAGGCAAACATTAATGCAGATACAAATACTGCCTTCTACCTCACAGGAGCACCCCCAACATTGCCTACCTATAATCTACAGTTATTTCAGCCAAAACCTCCCTAAGAGGCCCATAAATGTATTCAGAAGTTATGTACAATGTTCTTTCAGCAACATTTTGTTATTTATAAGAATGTAACAATAATGGAAATATGATCCTCAAGGTGACGCACCTCCAAACAGTTTGTGTCATTGGGAATATGATAAGATGTGGCCAAAAAAAAAATCTTATTTCAACAAAATATTGGTATATTCCAGTCAATGCCATTTTGTCATGAAATCATATATTCAATCATTCCATGTTCTCAAGTTTCATTAAGTGTTCTCAGACTTGCAGTCATTATGTATAGTGTCCTGTGTGTGTGTGTGTGTGTGTGTGTGTGTGTGTGTGTGTGTAAATGTGTATAAAAATTCCAGTGTATTATTATCTGCACTGTACTTCTTTCCAGCACTTTTTTTCAATTTATGGCAGTTTCTCAGAAATTGTTACAGTATACGAGGAGTCATTAGTTTCTGGCAGATTCTTTGCTCATTTTTTATATCTGCTTCAGCAGATCCATTGTGTGTGTGTGTGTGTGTGTGTGTGTGTATTTGTGTGTTTATATATTTGTGAGGACCAGATTGCAAGGATAGGATTATCTCTACTTTGAGGTATTATGACGACATTTTGGTGGTACCTGGAACCTCTAATGCTTCTTTTTTAAAAAAAAACTGGTACTTCAATGTGAAAAAAGAGCAGAATGATTTACGTTTGGTTACTGAAGTTAAGGATAGGTACAGGCGCAGTATTAATTAACTACAGTACTCATTATTTCAAATGAGGTCCTCACAAGTATAGCAGAACCAGCGTGTGATGTTCGTTTGTGGGGTTATACAAATGTTTTTTGTGTAAACTGTAGGTCTGTGTTACTGAGGCTGACAGTGCTGGTGATGCAAGGATGGTTGGGTATTGCCAGTAGGAGGGATATGTGTGTGGGGTTGTGGGGGTGGACGAAGTGAGTTACTGTCCTATGGCTTTCTCCAGGCCTCACGGAGAGAGTTCAGGGCGCACTTGGATGAGGTCATCACGCTCAAGTCAAGGTACTCTACCTTGGACCAGGTAAACAGCTTTAATTCTGCATATAGACCTACACACACTCCAGCACAAGATTTTCCTTTTCACAAATGGCCCACAGCCTTCTACACAGCTTTTGTATCAATTATATCATTCTCTTAGATATTAGTACACTTCCCTCTATGTCTATGAGCCTGCTAAATGGCTTTAAATTCTGTCCAATTGACTCTGATTGGTTAATCATAGAGCAAAGATCATCTTATTTAGCCTGGCACTCATTCGTAAATAATTCATTCTCCATTAGTATCCATCAATTATTCTACATTTCATTCGTTTACGAGCATGCTGATCCACAAGTCCCTGTGCAGTGACTATGTATACAAAATGTGTGTGTGTGTGTGTGTGTGTGTGTCTGTGTACAACTACCTCCTTCACAGTTTGAATAGGAATTTATACAGGTCTCCATTATTTCCATCCATTTATCCATTTATATTAGTTTCCCATTCTGTGCCATTTCTTGTCTTATTGCACTGTATGATGGGATGATTTGGGGGTAAGATGCTTCTAAATGATGTAGCCACTGTATGTGTTTTTGTTTATTGACATTTTTTGTAAAATGCAATAAATAAATTATTTAGAATTTATTACCTTTTTTGAACTGTTAACAGACAAAAGTACAAAAAAAAGATTTCCAGTGTTTATTTTTGAGCTTGATATATCTTGCCCAGCCTTTTAAAAAAGTTGAGACAGGGACAAATGTGTGAAAAGTTTACAGAATTGTAAACAGAACTCTGTTTTGCCATATTCCCTTATAAGCGCGAGAATATAAAAGGAACATCCAAAAATACTCAGCCTTTCCAAGAGAATATGGGTCATGGCTCACCACTTTGTGCTGAAAGTTTGGAGAGGATTGTCAGTGAGTTTAAATATAACATTTCCCAGAGCAAGATTGCAAGGAATTCACTATGTACTGTACGTAATATTATGATATATCCTGGGTTTCCGCAAGCCTGGAAACCACTGTTGAATGTGTGGTGAACTTTGAGACCTTGAGAAATTTCAAGCCTTTCTGTAGATGCAGGGTATAAGAGGTTTTTTTTTTTTTTTTTTTTTTTTTCCTGGGAAGTCCATGGTTATTTCAGCATCTAAGTGCTAGGACTCATTCTTCAATTTCCTCAACAGCATGGCTTCATAGACACATTGTGTGTGATTCACTGACCTGCCTGCAGTCCAAATATGTTTCCTATGGTGCATCATTCAGATTCAGATTCAATTTATTTGTCACATACAAAGTTATACAAGTACAACATTGCAGCAAAATTACATTCCGTTTGTCCACTCACCCAAACAGGGGTTAGGTGTGCGCAACAGACGCAATCATGAAGAGTACAATCAGAAAAGAGTGGCACAGACTGTTCAGTAGCTAATGACATATATCAAGAATGGGCAAAGAATCCACTTGCAAAACTTACAACGATTAGTATCCTCAGTTCCCAAAAGATTAAAGGCAATGTAAAAGTGGTGGTAAATTTGCCTTTTTTTTTATTATTATTATAATTACCTTGGTATATGTTGAAAGCTTTAAATAAGTTTATATTTATGGTCTGTGGAAACAAATAAAATCTTGTAAATCCTTTTTTTTTTGTGCTTTTGTCAGTTACATAAATGTTCAAAAGAATTTTTTTTAATCACAAACTTATTTTATATCACAAACATTGTGATAAAAATTCTTAAATGAGGGCTTGTATTTATTTATTATTTATTTATTTTTTGCTCAAAGTGTCATGGAAGGTATTTTTTTTATTTAATTGCTTTTTGGAGATACTGTAAAAATGAAATGTTTCATATATATTCCTTGCTTTTAGATTAGTAATATACCATGCCACTTCTCTGATGTACAGAATATGGACTGTAAATACAAAACAGTGAGTTGCAGTATTGTTTTCACTTCAAAGAAATATGGAAGCGAAAAGCCTTGAAAAAGCTTCTGTAGCTTTTTAGTGGACTCCAGGGGAACATATATTTTTGGCCATGAGTTAATAATGGTTTACATGTTGGTGTCTGCCTCCATCATTGTATCAAGTCATAAAAATACTCCTGTTTAACTTTTATTCATGGGTTGCATGTGATATCACTGTGTATAGTAGCTGCCCCACTGGATACCTACTCATTGCTCAAATGCACAATTCAAATAAAAACTGTGATGTTTAATTGTTCCTGTCAAAGATTTTAGTCCTTAAAATGAAAGATATATTAGTATGGTTCCCTGACCCATTTATCCACATGACCTTAGTAAACAGAGCTCTGCTCATCTGCGTCCCAAATAGTATCATATTCCCTGCACAGCACAGATGATGAATCTGAAAATACTGCTCTCAGACAGTAATTAGATGCTAATTCAACAGGGAAATGGGGAAACTAATATATTTTGAAATAAAACACTATCTGAATGCAGAAACTGTTATTTTACGACATACACTGTGCCTTACTGAGGGTGTACAGAGACATTTGGTATTCAGCCTCGACTTTGCTGTGGCATGGAAACCTCTCTCACTGGTCGTTCACATTTTCAGACGAGGAGAAGCTGTTTTATTAAACATTAAGCCAAACCAGAGAAATAATTTTGGCAGACAGTCACGATTAAATATTATCCCGCAATAAACAGGGTGAAAAGGATAAGACAAACTAATATGTGGCTTGTGTCTTCAAACAAAACAGGAAGTGAAAAAACACGATTACTGAAACTTGTATATGAATAATTCACACAGATTTGGTCACAAAAGCAGAGACATGCATCAGAGTCTAATGTGCTAATAGTTTTCCATTAGAATCTATGGCAAAAATGGTAATATGGCTAACAGAATGTAACAGTTTTTTCTCATTATGCGATATAGTGCAATCTTTTACTGCCCTGACACAAAGAGGCGGTGGGCTTCTGTGCTTCTGAGTGCTGAGAGTCTCTCTCCAGCGCAGGGAGAGGAACTGTGTATGAGATAACTGTATCCATCTCTCCCATATGTTTACATTAGCGCTATGGTCTGAAACAGAAAATCAGTTCTCAATATGGTGCCCCAAAATAAAATATAATTTTTTTTAAATCACATGACTGCAACCCATGAATACATCCATCCGTCCATTCATCAAAACTCATTCATCATTTTACATGATTATGAGACTCTGAAATGTGGAGTGAACTCTTAAGAACTTTCAAATCATACCATCTGAATGATTCCGTTCTCCTTTGCTGTGTTGGGCCTTCAGCTCTTTGACACTTTGGAAACAGGGACATAAAAACGTCTAACACATTTCACATGATTTTTTAAATACATTCTCAATAGCCACACATGGGAACAGTACAGTGTGCTGCTTTGTGGTCCTACTTGCCATGTTGGGTCCCTTCACACCATTCCTGTGCTCTACCTTCTTGCTTACCCATGTTTCTTTGCTGGCTGACACCACCACTGTTTTGGTTACCTGATCTCTCACCCGTCCCCAATCCTTAACCAGAGTTACCACTCTGTTTTGCTGTGTCCTCAGCTCTATCTCGCTTTCTTTCATAAACCAACCTTTGTCTTGTATCAAGTTAGCAAATGCTGAGTCTAAATGCATTGAAATATTTTCTTGCATTTTTTTTCCTCTTCTTTTATTTTTCTTTCCAAGTCTCTCCTTTGCTCTGTCTGTTGTAAACCCCCTCCCCCTTTTTTGTTTCTGTCCATTACCAAAGCTCCACTCTAGGCTGGAGGGGCTCAGAGCTGATCGCAGGAGCCATAGGACCTACGACTCGCGAGTAACTATTCTCCCATCCCAAAAAAAACAAACAAACCAAAAAAAAAAAATAAAAAATACAGAACAAGAACAACAACAACAACAAAAATGGAGCTGCTTCCATCTGCAAACTTGGCTTTGTGTCAGGAGCTCAATCTCCTCGCTTTTTCTCTTGTTTTTCTTCTTGTGCTGCTGTCACTCACTCTCTTCTTTGTAGAATCCGTCCTCTCTAACAGTTATTTCTTTTTCTTTTTCTTTTTTTTATTAGCCCTGTAGTGTCGGAACCTCTTGTGAATGTTCAAATGTTTTATTTATTTATTTTCAAATTTTGTGGGTTTTTTTGTTTTTATTTTTTTTTACTTTTGCTTATTTTGCCTCTTTTTCCTCCCCTTTTCTGTGCCCAAGTTTGAGTTTCAAGATACTTCCATTTAGATGCAGTGTCTCTTGCTCTCTGCTTAGTCTATGTAAGCTGTGCCTCATCCTTCTCTCTCTCTTATTCCTCTTCCCTCTTTTTTGTCACCCAATGCTGGATGTTGATCGTTGAGTTTCTGTTGTGTCAGTGCTAGTCTGTCTTTTTCTGGATTGTGTGTAGAAAAAAAGGGTCCAGGACCCTTGCTTGTATGCCTCTCCCTCTAGGCCAGGGTTTCAATATGCCAAAGGTAAATAGAGAGCTTTGAGCATATTTCAAAGCTCTACTGCCCAAATTAATCAGTCAAGCCAAAGCAGATTCCTGTAATTCATAAACATTGCTGAAGGACAGCCCTCTTGTAGACCCTTGGCCTAAGGGATCATGACTATATTGGTACTTGACATTCATAGTTTGACAATTTGAATGCATAGTTGGTATTGCTGTTATTATTATTATTATCTTCTAAAATGCTCATTGGACAATTTTCCCAGAAACTGTGCACACAAAGTAGTCCAAAGAGAAAGACAAATGGCAAAAGGATCAAAAGATTATGCCTAAAACCTTTACAACCTCTGGCTCCCTACTGCCCTCTGTGTGACCCATTGCTCTCAGCTTGAATTTTTACAAAATGGTTCTCAAAAGGGCTGTCACAATTACTTTAAAAACTTGGTTAAACTTGATTACTTACCTTCTGAAATCAGCAGTGAATAATTTCCAGTTTGCATAAAGATAGTACATATTTTACAGGTGCCTACTGAAAGGAGCAATGTCATTTTCTCCAGCGATTCTTCTTAATTTTGTGTAACAGTCATCGTAGTGACACAGTGGCCTGTATGAATCCTATTTTAAATATTATCCACCACTCTATGGTGGATAAATATGTTCATTCATGGATTACAAAGCAATGACTTTGTTCATCTCATGTGAGTGATATGTATTATTTGCTATGTTTTGGTGGTAAAAATGACTCACTGCTCCTTTAAACATCAGGTACATTATTAACATACTTTTATATAATAAAGATTTTATAGGATGTATTTTGAATTCTTTGTCATAATTTATTATTGTTAATTAAAGACCATTTTTATTGGTTGGTCTTTTTAAAGTCTCAGAACTCTCAATTAAATAAAACATTTAATAATCATCATTTACTGATGTATTTAATTGTTAACACAATCAATAGTGACAGCTCTAAAGCTCAAAAGGCATGTACCAGTGTAGCAAACTCATAGCAGCAGCAAGGTGATAATGATAATAATGGCGTTAGGACTGGAGTCGTGTGTCTTCGAACCGTTTTCTTTCGGTTGCTGTGTGTCAATGTATAGATGACCGTCCTGAAGCCAGTCAGTGGAATGCTACTCTCCGGGACTGAGGATTTCAATTGGGGTCTAACTAAATCTCTCTTTATTTTTTACCTCCCTTCCTTGTCTATCTTTCTTTCTTTCTTTCTCCGTCCTTCATCCTCTCTCACTCTTTCTCTCTGCCTATCTGTAGGTGCAGTCGCGGTGTGGCAGCAAAGAGAATATTCTGCGAGCGAGTGAGTTTTTGTGTACTGTGTGTCTGCGTGTGTGAACCAGGGTTGGAAATCCCAGGGGGGATGGGAGGACACAAAGAAACAGACTGGCCCCACCCCAAAATAGTAACTGTAAACATAACTATATACTTTTAAATAATAAATAGGATGCACATTGAAAAAACTATGCTAATTGTAGATCCAAGTATTTTGTTTTTAGTTTTTGAAGAATTGCAACCCCCCCCCCCCCTCCTTAATATGCCTCACAGTGGTTTGTTCCACTCCCTCCACTACCATCCGAGAGTTGGCAGGTTCATGTATTTCATGTAGTTTAAGAGAAACTGGGATTTTTATCTATGAAGTTGCTCAAAAATGTTGGTAGTTGCAGTATTTTTCACACTGCAGCGAAGCGAAACACTTCCTTCACCATCTGCTGACCATTTTCGGACAAGCAGGTTTTTCTGCCACTAGCACGTGTTTTAATACATGTTTATAATTGTACAGAGAGGTATAGAGGACAGGGAAGCCTGAAACCCAGGTTATCAGTCTTACTTTCATTTTCTCATGCTGCGTTTAGCTTTAGCTGATTGGCTTCTCTTTTGCATAAACTTGGAGAAATTGAAATTTTAGATGAGATCACTCCTCTATGCCCATGTTTAGTGTGCCGTTGGCTTCTTCATTCGTCGGTCTTGGCATTACTGGATAAACATACTTCCTGTAGCCTTGAATCAACAGTATCTTGCCGTCCCAGTCAGGAATTGCTCTTAAAAAAAATGTAACTGCTTATTACCCTACCCACACGCACACAATATTTAAACTAAATTTACACCCCTAGTGAGAACTGGAGAGCCTTCTGAGGAGTATCTGAGTATATGTGCTAGTGGTCTTTTGAAGTGAGTGCCTGAAATGAGTGGCTGCTGAGTTCTTGTTGCATAGTATATGTTGGCATGAGATTAGAGTATATATTAGAGTCTGTGTTGACATATGTTGTGAAAGGAGTGTTGCTGTGCATGTTTTGTGCGTGACTGACTTCACGTTTTAGTGCATGTGTTGGAGTACACGTGCGTAATATGTATTGGAGTGTGCACGCTGGAGCGCATAGGTGACAGTTGGACCAATTGTTAAAGGACCAACTCACTTTAATTTAGGAATATTTTTTCCAAAAGTTACACAGTGCGGTTTCTGCAGTGCTGAACCCAGAGTAGCCAAGACAGAGGCTCTATTTGTCCTGTTACAGGTCAGTGGAACATCACCATGATTTTGAAGCTTTAATTTTAAGGTAAAAATATTATGTAACACAGTGTTCCTTTACCCCAAACAGGCAAAATCTCTGGATTATTAAAGCCTACTTATGTTAGTTGTTTAGCTCCATAGATTTCCTCCATTGTTGACTGACTTATCATTGAGGTAGGTCTGAGTGTGGGGAAAGTGGTGTTCTAGAAAGTCCTAGCTAGAGCTAAGAGTTTAAAAGTTTGTGTTGCAGTGTGTCCTGGCATATGTTGCAGGGTGTGTTGAGATGCGAGCTGAATTACACTGCGCTCCAGTGCATAGTGAAGTGTGTTAGCAAGTTCATTAGACAGTGAATTTTATAGTGATAGTTGGGGGGAACGTTGGAGAGCGTTGTAAAAGTGTGTGTAGGACAAAACTGTAATGTGTTGGTTAAGTGTATAGTGGTGTATGTAGAAAGTGTTTTCCAGGGCCTGAATTCCATATTATATATATATATATATATATATATATATTTGTTGCTTATGTAACACACCAAATACAATTACAAATATTTCCAGCATCACTTTTATTACTATTCTACTTCAAAAACACAGAAATATATTTCCTTCTTTTTTTTCTACTAGGGAGGTAACTTAAAAAAAAAAAAAAAAAAGTTGTGTGGTGTTAACCAGTTTTTTTTTTTTGGTTACACTTCCAGGCTTCCGTGAAACATGGGGAAATGTATTTCTTTAATTTATATATATATATATATATATATATATATTTTTTTTGTACCTTTCCATAAAAACATGGTTTAATAATAATGAAAGGTCCAGTATATTTCCATCAGCTTGGTATATGTTTAGCATATGCATGTGAAAATGCGTATTTGTTGTGTTCCTGTGCGTAACTTTAGTTCTGCTTGTGCCCCAGGTCACAGTGCAGTGGACATTACTAAGGTGGCTCGGAGGCACCGCATGTCCCCTTTCCCCCTCACCTCCATGGACAAAGCCTTCATCACTGTGCTGGAGATGACCCCTGTCCTGGGCACTGAAATCATTAATTATAGAGGTAAGATACAAACATGCACACACACATCCAGACACAAAATACTCAAGGCACCACCCATGTAGGGCTGTCACTATTAAATGTGTTTTTAATCGAGTGGTTGAGTAGTGAAAACATAATATTAGGTAGAAAAATATATTAGGAGCAGATCAATCCTAGAATCCTTAAAAAAGACTACATAACAAAAATAATACAAATATAGCATGTATAAATGAGTGTGTCCATTAGACTGTTTCTTGTGGTAAGAGAAGCCAGTAATTGAACTTTATTATCACATTAAATGAACACATTTTCACCATCCAATTTGCCATTTGTAATCATTTCTCATTGGGTTTAATCAAGTAATTGTGACAGCCCTACACCCATTTCCCATTGCCATGCTGTTTTTCATTCAACCCTCACTGGCCTTCAGACGGTTAGGCATCTATGATACAGCACAGTTAAATATACACCAATCAACCATAACATTATCACCACCTCCATGTTTCTACACTCTACTGTCCTTTCTCTGAGTTCCACTGACCATACAGGAGCACTGGTGGTGGTGTGTCAGTGTGTTATGTGCTGATACAACTGGATCAAGCACAGCAGTGCTGCTGGAGTGCCGTGTCCACTTACTGTCCACTCTGTTACGCACACATACCTCGTTGAGCCACCTTATAGATGTAAAGTCAGAGACAGTAGCTCATCTGTGGCTGCACAAGTGTGTGTTGGTCGTCCTCTAGCCCTTCATCAGTGGACACTGTAGGTCGGCTGGATATTTTTGTTTGGTGGACTATTCTCAATCCAGCAGTGACACTGGGGGTTTAAAAACTCTAGCTTTGTCTAATCCATTCGCACCAGCACAACACACAACGACCATCACATCAATGTCACTGCAGTGCTGAGAATGATTGACCACCACACCATACCTGCTCTGTGGGGGTCCTGTGAGAGTCCTGACCATTGAAGAACAGGGTGAAAGGGGGAAAAAATGTATACAGAGCAACAAATGTAATTAAAAATACAAACTGCTCCTGTGGACAGTGGAGCTGAAAGAATGGACCGCAGTCTTTATAGGAGCACATTGTTGTTCTACAATTTCAGCCAGTAAGGGTGTGTTCCTAAACCTAGTGAACTATCTAGGTAGGCACTGACTGCACAGACAGCTGTTTGTCTGTCCTCATGAGGCAGATTACTGAGACGCTCTAGTTGGAGAAAGATTACATCATGACTGGTTCCTACCCACTGCACGCAACCGGTGTATTTTTACCTCAGTGGCTATAGTCGCCTCAGCGTTTCAGCCCGGTTGATTCTAGTCTCCCGTTTATCGCGATTTGAATTATTTTTGCACTGGCAGATAAGCGAAATTGGCGGGAGTGGTTTTTGCGTTGCATCCTGGGATTGATTTCGGGGCCAGGTTAAGATGTCTTAGTAGACAGCATAATGAGGTAGCTAAGAATTGGGACAGCCTGCGTGTCGGAAGCGCGCAGACTGTGACGTAAAATGCTCTCTAGTTAGACGGCTCACTAGGTTTTGAGATGCACCCTAATTCTCAGTCCAACAGTGACACACAGGGATTTGAAAACTCCAGCAGCGCTTCAGTGTCTGATCCACTCTTACCAGTACAACACACACTAACACACCACCACCACGTCAGTGTCACTGAAGTGCTGAGAATGATCCTCTAAATAATATCTGCTCTGTTGCTGTCCTGGGCACATGCTGATCATTGAAGAATAGTGTGAAAAGGGGTAAACAAACTAAAACCAAACAGATGTTTAGCATTTTACACTGTGTCATAATTCTAAGATCTGTTTCTAAAATGAATAAAGTAGTATATTTGAGAGGTTAATATAGAAATTTTAAATGAAGCAGTTGTGGGAAGTGCCATGAAGAAAACCAATGCAGTTGCATGAAAATAAACGTAGACAAACATCGAAAAATGGTAGTTCAGTGAATAAAAACTTACCATCAAGTTAAACTTCAGCCATGTGCCAGCAAGTCATTTTTGGCCCTCAAACAGGTCGTTCCATCTTTAAAAAACATGGAACTTACACACCAGAGTACAGTAAGGATGTATATCTTCACCACTAATGTCGATTCGATACGCATCTCGATACACTGCCACCGATACGATATAATTGCGATACACTGAAAACCCTTGTCGATACGATGCGATACAAATCAACCCTGTTCAGGATACAATGCGATTCAAAAATGATTTGATAACGATATGACTTAATTATAAGAGGATTTGGTTTTATAAGTAATCATTCGATACAGTTAGTTGAGGTTTGAGGATGTATTAGCCTAACCCATCAGTTTTCTTAACTCAATAGCACAATTCTGCTTTACTCTCTGTAACAATCTGAGGGATGTATGCATCTGGTTGTTTTCAATGGAGTAAAACCAATACATAATATAAAAAATCCATAATTCAATACATTCAGACAGAAAATTACATTTTATTCAGTTTAATTACTCAGTTATATTCTCCGTCTATATTTATACAAAATGTATAAAACATATAAGATGAACAGTTTTCAAAAGTGCAGTATTAAAAATATGCATAGAGAAAATTATGATTTGCAACACATACTATTGTCTGCTAGACTTATCTGCTACTCCACACCATGCCGTCGTGCCGTCACCAGGTTTGTCGTGCTACTAACGTATTTTATAGCCCCACGGCATTGCTTGCAGATTGAGTGCATCTTGTTAAGTTGACCACCTCGCTTAAAAAAACCCAAAATATGGTCACACGTTTGATTTGTGTGTCTTTTTTGGTGCATTAAATATCTCTTTGTCGTTGCTAATGCTCTCGTTTCCTTCCATTTTTGTTGTGTACGTCTGCGTGCTTGAGTCCGTGCCTGAGGACACGATGGTGCATTTATGTTGCCTCAGAAAAAAAAAGAAATCAATAAAAAAATACGTTGACTCAGAAAATACATTACAATAAGGAACTAATACTGCAAAACAAAACACCCGATTTAACCATGGTATTTGCCGATGCAAAAAGGCTAGAGGCGATGCACCGTAAATTCGCCCGCAAATTAAACCCGATGCAACTTGAATCTACCGGTGCAGTCGCATCGCAGACATGTGTGCCGAACCACCGATGTGAATCGGTGAATCTCCCCATCCCTAGAGTACAGTGTTTCCTTGCAATCGTAAATGTCCCCTTTAAATCTGTCATTATGCTACAGTGTAGTTATATTAGAGTAAGAGTGATGGAATTAATGGGGGTTAAGGCAGGAATAATAATAGTGATAGTGGCATCAATCTGGGGCAGTAATAATTATAATAGCGCTGGAAATATCAGTCTAAGTGTTACTAATCCGAGTCCATTTATACTTCAGTGTAATTAACGGTGAGTGTTAAGAGGCTGGCAGCAGTAGATGGCAGTAAGTGGTTGATATATTTGTGACTAGGCCAGAAAAAAAAATGAAGCCAACAAAAAGCTAACTTTTGGTAAACTTCCCAAACAACTTGTGGTTATGAGAGTAGTGTCTGGTTGTAGTGAGATGTTCTGACCTCAAGACATAACTAACCTGTTCATTAACTCTCTCTGGTCCTCTGAGATTCTCACTGTAGGAGAGATCAATATAGACATATCTTGTGTCGGATTCTCAACATCTCCCATTGTTTTAAACGTCTTACATTTTGCACTATTGCACAGTGAAACAGAAAGACATTACTGATTGTTCAAATGTTTCTAATTGCCTGAGTACATTTTAAAACATTTAAAATATGAATTAGCAGCAGGATTTGATAATGTTTACCAGGTCGATATTTGTGGCAGCCTCTATCCTGTTCATCTGACATTTATGTTCAGTGGGCTTACATTACAACCGCAGTGCTATTTTATCTGGCAGGTAGATTGTTTGTTTGTTTTGACCTGGTCAATATTTCCTGATATGAACACCCAGCCAAATAACATCTCATTCCAGGATTCGTGAAAATTAGACTCATTTTATCTATTTTTTCTCTTTTGAATAGAATACAATGAGTTTATTCACTCATGGTATTAAATACACTGACCAAAAAACCTACTACATATGCATACGAACATACATAATTACAAAATGTAAAATTTCCAATGAAATTGGTAAAACCTGTCATTGATATTTGTGGCTCTCAGCATCTGATAACATGGGCCTGATAGAAGCTGCTCAAATTGTGAGCTAAGAGGGAGTAATGTATCCTTTTTGATTTTCACTGCTTTTTTGTTTTTTATATAGGGTCCCTAGCCAAGACGTTTGTTGACTTACTTTGACTTCTTCCTACCATTTTACAACTTATTTTCAGTAGCTTCCCATTAGCTCATTTTTCACTTACCGCTCAAATTCCCAAACCAAAATGTCATATTATAACACAAAGTACTTTCCACGAGTGAGTGATATGCTAGTTCTAAAATATCATGACATGACCTCAAACTCAACAAGTTTTTAATAAGGTAAAGCCACTGTAGTGCTTTTGTCTGTTGTCCCTGTCCAAAGAAAAACATATATCTCCATGTTTGTGGGTGTGTAGTTTACTATATCATTTGAACACAGCAGTCCTTCACATTGTGTGAAGATATGATGAATGGACAAATAGAGATGCTCCAAACTGACTTGGAATAAAAAAATTTACAATGACTTCCACAGAAAGAAGTTTTTTTTCCTTCTCCTGTAAAGTTAATATTTTGGAGATACATGTCTTTCTTTGGACGGTGACGATATATGAACTCTCAATTCTCCTCAAAGCCTAGGTAGCTATCTAAAACTGTACCAAAGATATTTAAAACAACTGACTACCTCTATAGTCATCACCTACCCCATATACTGTTTACTGTTAAAAATCATGTCTTTTTGTCTTCCCTTCATTGATTTACAATTCAATTACAAAGCTGACACCAATTTTGGAAAGCGAAGACTTGCTTCAGGTACTGCCTCTCAGCATACCCTTCCTTATTATTTATTAATATGAGAAAGTGCCATGTCATCTGTGTATTTAAGTAAAAATCAGACTCTGAAATTATAAAATTATTTTTAAAAATAGAAAACAACACAGGAGATAAAACACATCCTTGGCGTGAATCATTATTTAAATCAGCCAGTAGAAAAACATGTGCACATTACATTATTAATCCTGTGGTAAAACAGTCCTGCTCTAAAAGGGATTTAGCCAAGATATGAAGAGTTGGATAGATTTGCTGTATTTTATACAAAATGTTTGTTTTTTAATTGCTTTGAAATTGACCATGTATGAGGAGATGTAAAATGTAAATCTGTATTGAACGTTATATAGTAGACATTTCTGGACACTTTTTGTTATTAGGTAACTTCATACACGAGGCTTGACTGTATGAAGAGTTTGACTTGAGTAGAGTTTTGACTGTTTGCTTAATAAAGGATTTCAGAATTGGTAACTGGCCTAGCTAAGGTCCATATATTTTCCTCATAGCCAGTAGATTATATGTGTTTTTGTTTGCTTTGAAAATTAGGGCATTGTATTTGCTGCCTTAAGATGACTCGTGTTCAGCTATATACCCCTTGAAAGGAAGAATTTTAAGGGGCACACTTCAAAGAAAGGGCTATGTGTGCCTTGTGAATCCCCAACAAATTGGACATGCAAGCAGCCAAAAAACTCTGATAACCACTGTAGTATATTTGTTTTAATGTAGTTTCCGTGCATTGTCCTGTCATTATCCTGCATTGTCATATCCAGCATAAAATATTGATAGAAGTTTGGTGTCTCTAAATTCTCAGTTCCACCTTAAATGGTGAAGCAATTATGTTCTAGCGCCTGTTGCTACTGCAACATTTAAGGTGGAACTGGAGTTTTAGAACAAAAGCCACCAGTTAAGCAGCTGAATTCAGCATCATATCACAGAGAGTTAGAAATTGATGATGTAAGATAGTTGAATGCTTTTGAAGGCATGAAGTCACTTTTCTGATTTCGCTGCAGACAGGCAGCAGAAACTGAAACTCTGCTCATTTTTCTGTGCTGATGATGTATCAAGCTCTTGAAGGGTTGTTCCATTTCATAGGGGAAGATTTTAACCAATATACTGTGTGTAACTCAGTTCCAAGGTACAAGAAAACACTCAAAATCATAGGAGTGGGTTTAAAATTAAGAATGAGATTCACCCTAAGAAAGTCTTAAATAGACTTAGACTTTCTGTCTTTTAGAATGACTGCTCTCCTGCAAGTGTGTACAGCTCAAATTTTTGCAAAATCATTTTATGAACGTGTTCATGCTCCTACTTCAACCTGAATAAAACCCACTTTTCAAATTTATAGAAAGTTGTCACTGGACACCCCTCCATTCCTATACCTTGTATTCCATTACTGGTTTTTATTTACTATTCAGCTGCTTACTCTCTTCTTCAATTTTCTTTTTTACTCATTAAACTTCATTAATTAATTAATTAAAACACATTATTTCATGCTTCTAAGATGGAGGCTAAAAGTATTATCACAAAGTCACAGCAAGTGTTGGTCTGTGGAGTTTTTGAAAATGCCAGCATGTCCATTCAGACTGTTTTGCAAAAAGCCACAGTAGACAGAACACACAAATGACAAGTGAAGTCAGTCCGTGTGCCTTTGGTCAATTGATTTTCATTTTTAAAAAATATATTGAAAAATGTGCCATTTCTCATTCTTTGTTTTGTTCTTTTTGTTGAGGTAAAAATATTCAAAAAGAACATTTAAAAAAAAAAGAATATTAAAAAAAATACAATACAATAGAAATAACAGTGAGTGCTACAGCCTATCAGTCAGAGCAGCACTCAGCAGAAGAGGTAGCACAATATCTAATGTATTATCTTGTCAGTTACAGAGGATATTTGCTAGTAGCAGCCAATTTAATGTCGGAGTTGGAGGAAATTCGCATAAAAGATGCTCCCGCTACTTTGAAGTCGTATGTCTGGCTGCATTTTGGATGCGAACCGTTTGTAAGCACTGTAAGAATATGCCGTTCACCGCGGCTAATACAAGCACTATACAAAAACACTTGTAGCACCACCATGACTCTCTACTTAAGGCCGTTGTAAAAAAAAAAAAATGACTAAAGGACAGACAACACTTACAAATGCCTTTGGACCTCAACTTCCACAGTCAGCCATGGCAATAACGTTATTTATTTTTGTTATTTATTATTGGGGTGTCTTTTAACACTCAGTTTGTGGAAAGTGGATCTGTTAGGTCACATACTGCTTCAATTAAAAGCTAGAAACTCCTGCATAGTTACATATCTTTACATATATAATTAAGTCTTGAGGCATACAGGAGAGAAACTTGTGTTTTGTGTTTTTTGACTTTGTCAAATAAAACTATATTTTTTCTTTTCTCTGTAGTTTCCTTTAAAATGTTTTAAATTCTTGTATCGTTCTCGTGAACTCAATTTCGTGTCTCATCTCATGAGGTGAGTTTCTGGTCACACCCCTAAATACCGATGGTTCAGATATCGACTGAGATGTATCTACTTTGGTTAAACAATGCATTAATATTCTGGCAGATCAGTCAGGACATTTTGCATTAGTCGTCTGTGTGGAATAACGTTGGGCTCCGAAATGGAGTTATCAGGGTTTCACACACTTAATTCTGTTTAAAAAAAAAAACGGCACTCGTGTGTCAATAAACGTTTATTTTTTTAACCAAACTATATGGCTTGTCATTAATCTTGTTAAAATATATATTTTTAATCTTAATTTTCATGTCTCCACAGATGTTTCAGAGAATGTATGGTCAGGAAATATTGCCTCAAAAGGCATGGAAAAGTCATGGAAATTTGTTGGTAAAAAAGTGTATGAACCCTATATATAAAACACTACGCAAATGTCAGAGACCACACAGCATTAACCCTGTCAAATAAGAACAGATGCTATGAGAAAAATGACACAGAAGCCTTTGGGTATGAAGTGTATCCAGTGTGTGTCTTTGGTCCGACCAAGACACAGCTTTTCAATGTCTGATTTGGGCATTCTGAAATGCCTAATCCAGCGCTTGTCTGAGAAGTGGCTGTGCACTATGGAGTTTGCTTTGTGATGTTTCAGCCCTCATTTTGGGGGCACTGCTCTGCGTCTCTGATGTAATTGTAATTACGATTCTGATCACAGCAAAAGCCCACCCAAATCCCTCTATCTTGATCATTTCATGGCACCCCCAATCATGAGAGCCTGATGGAAACCTGGATAGTGTCTCACATGCAATTCGTCCATCCTCTCAATACTCCTGCAAGATTTTCCCTGTCTTGATGATTTTTAACCAGGACCTGAATGTAATAAGCCTTTATTCTGTGCTCCAGTCACCATACATATATGGATTCATTTATATATGGTTGACGCAATATGAAAATTCAAGTTTGAATAAATTATATACAATGCTTTGATTTTATGGGCTGTTTGTGAAACTGTAAAATTAAGCTGTTTTTCTTTTTTTCCACCAAAAATAATAAAACCAAACATTTAAATGAAAATCGAATGACCAAAGGTACTAAGGCTTCCAGACAAAGCTGTGCTCCATTTAAGAGTGGTGTCTGGCTTTCCATTATAGAGTGGCCCATGCCCTTTTCTTTTAGCACATAGTTTTTAAACCTCATGCCCATCACTAACCCAGCTTTAGCCACATGTGCATGCAGATTCACTCCACTACTCTGCTGCTTTTCGGGCCTCCATCTCAGATCTGTGTGGTGGGGTGATTGTGAGATTGCCCATGTGGTAGTGACGCTTGCAATGCGTGTGGCAGGCCCCAGCACAGTTGACCTGGCCCCTCCAGTGCATAAAAGCGTCTGGCGCCTGACTGGCTCCGACTGGAGGAAGGTCCCTGTCTATACTGGTACCGGAGCAAAGCCAGAGAGGAGAAACCCCTGGCATCATACAGGTCAGTGCCCTCCACTGCCAGTACCTTCATATCCGACGCTTGTCAATGGCTCATCTGGGTCTTGGGCCTCCATGGGGCAGCTTACATCCATGCTGCGGACTCTCTTCACCTCTGGACCAGCAGGGGGCGAGAGAGAGCCTTTCGCTACTTCCTTTGCTTTTGCATGACTAGCTGTTTTTGCCCTCACCCATGGGACCATGTCATACTAAGATAAAAAGGCTGACCCTCCATTTTAGTACAGTTTTCTCATGCTTTCCTTGGATTGACCTCTTCATTTCTCAATGGAGAATCCTTGATATCTTGATCCTTGATTTCTTAAGGATTGCGTATTAGCATAGCTCTTGGAGGGGTGAGGAATAAAGTCAAAGTCAATGTTTCACCAAAAGATCAAAGTTAATGACATATCCATTCACGATTGTGTATGAGGGCTTTCTCCATATCACTGAGCGTGATGCAAATACAGGCGTCTGTCAGCTAAAATAGCTTAGTTTACAATATATTGCTATTAAAAACAGAATGCAGTGACTTGCTTCACATGAATCAGAGAACGTACATAATTCCCCTATAGCTTGATAGCATTTTGGAAAAGGGGCAGACTTGGCTAGTGAGTGAAATTGGTCTTGACCCAATTTGGTAAATTAAAATACAGCTTTCATTTGACCTATTTCTCAGCAGGCTGATTAGACATTAATTTAGACAAGTTTTCACTGCATTGAAATATATTTTTTTCAGGCAAGCATAAAATTGTACTTAAGAACATGTCAGCAGTATCTTTCAGTAGTGAGAGCAAGGATAACAAAAACATGCTTCATTGACAGCTTAATCCATTAATTGATTTTGGGATTTCTTCAAAGATCTTTATCAAATTATTTTGTGCTTTTTGGTGCAAGGGAGGAAAGTAAACCAGTTTGAGAGAGAATGATCAATGCCTGTTTGCTTGTGGGCCTCTTGTTTGCATGACCTGCATAATATCACGAGTTTGACATTAGGAATTCACTTACACCATTTAAGAAAGTACTGTGTTGATATGTAGTAAGAAACCAGTTTGGCAAAAGTCCCAATTAAACATTGTTGCTAGTGGAATATCAGACTTTTCAAATTGCAGCAATGTTGCAAAACCACCATTTCTACAGCATATGGTAGTTCTAAACTAAGTGTCCTCTGGCTTCCTCTTCATGAGTTACAGTCACATGATTTTTATTTTTTTGCCATGGGTACCATATTGGGGACCAATTGTCTGGTTTCAGAGTTCAGCACTAATGTAAACAGATGGGAAAGATAGATACATTTATCTTATACGTGCGCTGGAGAGAGTCCCACAGCACTCAGAAGCACAAAAACACACTGCCTCTTTGCATCAGGGGGTAAAGGATCCCACAGTGTTGCACAATGAGGAGAAAATAGTTATCTGCTGTTAGCCACATTAGCATTTTTGTCATAGAAGCTAATGGAAAACTGATAGCACATAAGAATCTAATGAATTTCACCACTTGCAAAAGAATCCCTGAGATATTCATACACAGATGATAAACAAGCTTCATTAATCATGTTATTTCACTCATTCAGGCAGCTAAAAGCACAAGACATATATTCTTTTGTGTCATTCTTTTCCCCCTGTTTACAGGGTCATTAATTTGATCTTTTACCTAATCTGCCTAAATAATTTTTCAGTTTCAAATTTAAGTAGTTCTCATTTTGAAACTGAAAATGAGAGTGATCAGTGAGTGATGTTTCCATACTAGGATGGATTTGGGATGCACCAAGCTCCTGTACTGAGTGACACGAAGAACAGAGCTCTGTTTACAAACGTGACATGGACAATGGGTCAGGAATTGGTACATATATTTCTTTCATTTTAATGTCTAAATGATGAATAACAGTGTTGAAAGAAACAATAAAACATTTTAAATGTCAATTTCTGAGTTGTATGAGTAATGAGTAAGTACGCAATATTGCAGCTTCTATACACAATGATTCCTTCAACCCATGGATAGTTTCTATTCTGTCACATGCCACCTGCAATCTTTGCAGATTAATTTAGTTTTTGATTAAATTGTGCCTATGCATGTATCAACACATTGCCAATAGCCAGATTACAGATGTCTGGTGCCCTATTAAAGCAATGGCTTTTTTGGTGAAATCTCAAGCACTCAAGTCTTAAGTAAATAAAAGAAATATACTCAGCTAGCCAACTATTGCTGCTCATAAATTTTTGAAATGGAGTAGTTAGCTCACTGAGATTGGTGTAGGTTTTGAGCAAGGAGTATTTTTAAACCACTTCCCTCTCATCAGTTAATAAAATGGATGAAAGATTTATGAATCAGCACCGACTTATAGAAGATAGGCTATTAAGAATTACTTCAGGAGGGAGCGTGAGTTAAAGATGTGTGGGCAGCCAGTAAGTACAGTGCAGTCTGATGCTGTGACACCAATATATACAGCTGTAAATTATGGTCTTAAGTGCTAAACACACCCATGAATTCAGAGAAATCACCTGTCAGGTGAAATTAGGAGTTTTAATAGGGAATTTCGCTGTGGCAAGCCTGCATGGAAGGATTTGATTTCTTTTAAATATGAGCATTAGTGAGGTCCGGTACTGATGATGGATTATTGGTGCTGGATCACTGTTAAGATCTTTTTTTTGTGTGTGTTTTGTTTTGTGTTATTCACACAGTGGCTTTGTTTACTTTATTACAGACAGTGGGTCAGATCCCCAGTATCGTACAATTTTAACTATTCCTTTACCATCACACTTGATCCAGGTCATCAAGTGATGTTCAGTTTCTTTGAGTTTGACCATGTGCTTTGGAGCAGAAGATACACAAAAGTGCAAGGATATGGGTTTTTATCCATTTTTATTATTATTATTATTATTATTATTATTATTATGTTTTTTTTTTGCATATTATTGCAGTCAGGTCAGGGTCTTGCATACCCAGAATGGAAGCTTAGAGGACTAAGTCATTTTAACCCCTTTCACACAGTAACCCAGAAATTTTCTGGACTTCCATCTGGAGGAGCTGTATGTATGAACACAAACGTACATAACATTTGTACTGGCCATTACACGGACTTTATCCTGCCAACCCTGTAATACAAACTCAGGGTAATGTCCGAGTGAGCGCATGTGTGAACAGAGTCACTAATGTCCCAGAGAATCATGCTGTATATGCTGCATGTGCTGCACAAGTCCCATCCCATGCCTGAACCACGCTGAACATCTCCAATGTGAGATGAGATGAGAATGTGTCTGATTCTGAAAAATCTCCAGCTGTCCGCTACATGTGTACATACAAGAACAACTCCAGAAAATGTCCAGACCTAAGTCTCCAGACTTATTCCAGAGTTCAGATGTGAAAATGGCTTTTGTAACAGTTCTGTTGGTTCGTGCATCGAGTAATTTTTACACATTGTAAAGGGCAGCTTGTCACATGAAAAATTTACAAAATCCTGAAAAAATATTCCCTAAAGCAAAATATTTTAAAAAATGTTATATGATCAGTGGCTTCTTAAACAATAATAAAACTAAAATGAATAAAACATTAACAAAATCATTGCTGAGGTTTCTGTTAGTCAGTTTTATCCATCCATCCATCCATTATCCACCGCTTATCTGGGTCCGGGTCGCAGGGGAAGCAGTCGGAGCAAAGAAACCCAGACCTCCTTCTCCCCAGCTAGTCAGTTTTATTTAAACATTTTTTTTTCATGTCAGTTTTAGAATCATAAACCAGTAACATTGGCTGTATGGACTTTGCACTATGGCTTGGGTATCATTTAAAAATGTTCTTTATATACTGATACAATACCAATACCAAAACAATACTATTTTTGATACCTTTTTTTCTAATTGTGACGAAAAAAATGTTTACAAAAAATGTATTTATTTAACAGACAAAATGTGTAATCTCCGTCTCCGTCTCTGTCATAATTGCACCACTATTCACTTTAACTGTAGTTGTCCTAATTTCTCCCAGACTTAAGGGAGTTAATTATCATAAACCTATACTGAAATAAAAGTATTCTTGCTATTCACCACAATCTTGTAGAGAACTCACAAATCTACCTTTGTTATTGTTAGGTGTGGTTCAACAAAAAAGGCTGCATTCTTTAATCATTCTTGGTTACTCTGTTTTTGAATATTGGATTAATATTTGGGTGAGGGAAAATGACATTAAGCAGCAATGTGGGAATGCAAGAACATCAAAGAGAAAACATAAATAGAGAAATAGAGAAACAGCCATTGGTTTTAGGGAAACTTAATCAAATATTCTTTTTTATTATACTGTTTCTATGTAATTGAATAAACGGAAGTACCCTTATTTAGAGACCTACTTTAACATGGTGAGGGTTAGCGAGGTTGTTAAGGTGCAGCCTAGTGTTTAGTGACAGTTCTGATGCAGGGGGCTGTGTGTGTGCTGCCCTTTTTCTTTTTCCCAGAGTTTGTGTGTTTGCCGGGGGGAGTGTACTCTGCTTAGCAGCGGCTGGTTTGTCAGAGCTTTCAGTGATGCGTGCTTATGCACTCTTCTGTGAGCAGATACCTCCAAACCCATCTGTTTGATCTCCGCATCCAGACCTGCGTTCTATTTAGAGCCTTGTCAGATGCAGTGTTTGAGAAATAAAGCAATAGGTCTTCTCTAATGAGCTTCCAACCGGGCCTCACCAGCGCTCGCTCTCTCTGTTTTTATTTTAATGCTATTGCTATCAGTTCTATTAGTAAGTAGGTAATGCACCTGTTATTCTTATGATTATTTGAGCAGATACTAAAAATAAATTGTAAAAAGAAAATAACGCTCAACTGAACAATAATAAACCATGCCTAGTCTTTCAAACTTACGAACGTCCAATTCTGTTGGCAGTGCTTTTCTATGGAGAATAGGTGCACCTTCAAGTGGCTTAAAGCAACCCTAGGTGGTATTTTTACCTTAAAATTACAGCTTCAAAATTATTGTGATGCTTCACTGACCTGTAATATGGAGAACTGAGCCTCTGACGTTGCTACTCTGGGCTGAGCGCTGTAGTAAATGTACGCTGAAAAGTTAGGAGGAGGGTAGGATGCAACTATAGAGGGAGCCCCAGAGAAAAAATACTGAATTTTACATAGTGTGCTTTAAAGAAATTCCAGGTTGTAAAGTTCTGTGACAAACAATATAAACAATGCCTGATATGTTTAAACTATTTTAGAAGAATACTGGGTTGTATTTGTACTTTAATTACAGCTTTAATAGTTCACTGACCTGTTTTAGGGAGAATAGAGCTACTGTTTTGGCTACTCCAGGTTCACCACTACAGAAAGTGCACTTTGTAACTTTTGGAGGACGGTAGGATATCTCCCCCCTTCCCTCATTTTCTTCGTTAATTTCAGGACAGTGCTGTAAAAGTGAATTGCACTCTGCAAATCTAGGGAGTGCTCTATAGCAAAATGACCCAATCTTACCTAGTGTTGCTTTAAGTTATATATTAAAAGAGATCTCTATAAACTTTTAGACATATAGTGTAAATCTGTACTGTGTGTAAAAGAAATACACTCGTGTAAATGAACTTTTTTTTAGGATTTGTTTCTTATCATTATAGTTTATTTAAAATATTCATCAAAATGGTTCAGTAATTAGATTAATTCAGAATATCAATTTCAATTTATATTTGTAGCTGAGCAAACTTTCTTAACTCTTTAATATAAGAATGTTTCTCTACCATTTTTATATAATACCTGAAAAATAGGCATTAGATTATAACAAATCAGTAAGAAGTGTGGAATGGAATAATCATGTCAGCCCTGTAGTGTTTTAACTGTGTCATTCTGTGTTTACCTTATTTCCTATCCCTCTGTTAATCTCTCTCTTTCTCTTGCTCCTTTTTGTTATAACTCTCTCCTGTTCGTATGCTCTGAATGAGATCTTTCCCCAGAGATTCCTCAGTTTCCTCAGCAGGTGTCTGAGGTTGCGTCTAAGAGACAGAGGAGAGGCTGAAATTAGCACGTCTGTGTCTCACAAATCACCCGTCATCTTACCTCGTCATAATGGTTCTTCATTCGCCGCTTTGTTTCCTCTTCACTCCCAACATCCCTCTGTTCACATGTGCATTGTTAAGGAAAAGATTTGCCTGCATGCCTTTGCTGTCTCTCATAGCTTCTGCAGGAGCGTGCCTCAGGTGCCAGAGCTTTAAGCTTCAAAAGACACAGATTTTTAATGAGAAGTGTGTGTAAGTTGTTTTTGATTTGAAAATGTATGGCATGCATATACTTAAAGGCTGCAGGGAAAATAGCATGTATGGCATCTGGCCATAATATCCTAGAGTAAACGATGTGTTTTCTACAAAAAATATGTTGCATACTGATAACCCTTCAAGGTTTTTTTGAACATTTTCTTTGTCTGCACTGCAATGATCCCTGTTTTCTGTTTGTTCTTCTGTAGATGGAATGGGTCGAGTCCTGGCTCAGGACGTCTACGCCAAAGACAACTTGCCTCCTTTTCCTGCCTCAGTCAAAGATGGCTACGCTGTTAGAGGTGAGAGTTGTTTACAGTGGAAATAACTTTTGTTCTATCACAGTGTTTCCTCTGTCAGAGAAATGAATGGATGGAGGGTCCTAATAATCCCAACCCATCATTAGTAGTGATAAATCCGCAAAAATAAGGGCACCCTGCAGCCACAAAAGAAAGGCAGTGAATATTAACCGTGTTCTTAAATATAGTACTTTTTATCAGTGTTCTTGTCTCCAACAGTTCTTGTTTCTTATTTCAGTGTTTTTGGAACTAATGTTCCTGTGTTAATCATCATGCAATTATCTGCACAGAATTACTACAAACCTTCAACATTTATGCTCGCAGTGGAAAATCAGAAAAACACAACCTCTGACTAACACAGCAACCTCTGACGAAAACATCGGCAACTCTGTTGGTCCTGGAACCACACTGTTGTTGTTAAGAATGCAAACACTAAAATGCTTAAAATACCAAGATCTTAGTATTAACCCCTACGCTAACCAAACGCCGGTCCTATTGGAGTCCTTCTGGAGCAACTGTCACACTAGTGGGATCATGTCAAATTAGCTTATAGCCCCCTCTTAAAACTGTTTAAATAAACTGCTCCATCTGCTGTATAGCTTTACAAAAAAAGTCTGTCTTCTTTGTCGTCATCTCTTTTTCCCAGCTGCCGATGGCCCAGGAGATCGTTTCATCATCGGGGAGTCACAGGCAGGGGAGCAGGTGAGACACACTAACACATACACACCTTGTGTTTGTAGAAAGCCTGGGAGCTCAGTTGGAAAGAAAGCTGTGGTCATTGAGCATGCTTTAATGTGTGCGTGTGCGTGTGCGTGTGTGTGTGTGTGTGTGTGTGTGTGTGTGTGTGTGTGTGTGTGTGTGTGTGTGTGTGTGTGTGTGTGTGAGAGAGAGAGAGAGAGAGAGAGAACGAGAGATTCCCATGGGCAGAATACCATGTGGAGTAGAGTACAGGCTAACGCTTCACTGCTCACAATTGTTCTCAATAGGGAGAGACTTTTTTCTGTTTAAAAGCATACACAATTTCTCTACTACTTCCCTGCAGTGTCCTTGTGAATGTGTTAGTTATTATATCATCTCTGTCCAAATAAATGTAAAGAAAATTGAGTGTCTCCCAAAGAACAACATTTACAAGATTTTTATTTTTTTTTATTTATGCATTTTTAACATAGTTAACATTGTCTTTAATGTAGTAGGATTCTCTTCCAAGCCGTTTTGGAACTTTTGTTTGCCCCATTTTAAATGGCTTTTCCACACCATGTAAAAAATGTAAAAAGTTTGTTTTGGACAGTAACAGTGTTCCCAAACCCCATTTTAAAAAAAAGTTGGGACTGTAAATTGTAAATAAAAAGAGAATGCAGTGATGAACACCCGTTTAAGCCCTATATTTATTTAAAAAAAATGTACCTGTTTAAATATTTGCCCATTCCGAAAATAACGCCAGCAAAAACATTTCAAAAAGTTGGGAAAGGAGCAGTGTTTACTGCTGTGTTGTATCACGCATTCTGTTAACAACACACTAAACGTTTGGGAACTTAGACCAATTATTGTAAATTTAGAAGAGAAATGTTTTCCATTCTTGCTTCTTATAGAGTTATAGGGTTCTAATGTTTTTTGTTTCGTAGTAAAACAGTTGTTTTCAGTGTTTGCAGGTCTGGACTAATTTACTGTCTGGATTCTTTGACTAAAGACACATGCTGTTATAATTCATGCAGAATGTGGATTGGCATTGTCTTACTGAAATTACTAATGTTTTCCCAGGACATGATGTTGACTAGATGACAGCATTTTGCTCCTAAACCTGTAGATATCGTTCAGCATTAACTGTGATTTCACAGATGTGCAAGTCAATAATGCATTAATATAATCATCCTGGAAGCTTGCTTTTTAAGTTTGTGATAATAACAAGCCTTTTCTTTCCAAAAGGAAATAAAATTATTGATTTATCAGACCATGGGACACTTTTCCCCTTCCCATCCGGCCATCTTAAATGAGCGGCGACACAGAGGAGGCAGCAGCATTTCTGGATCCTGTTTATATATGGTTTTCCTCTTTGCATTTGTGAATCAAGCCGTGAACAGCAATGTTCACAGACAGTGGTTTTGGGAAGTGTTTCTGAGCCCATGCAGTGATTTCCACTACAGAAACATGTCTGTTTTTAATTCAGTGCCACCTGAGAGCTCGAAGCCTGCCAGTATTGATTTTGGGCTTTGTCCATTACAAACAGAGATTTCTCTGGATTCTCTGAATCTTTCATCTATTTTGGACTGTAGTTTAAAAAAACACCAGGTGATTCACTATTCTGAGTTGAGAAACATTTTTGAATTGTTAAACTGTTTGCCTGTGCAGAATGTTATAGAGTGGTGAACCCCTCCCCCTCTTTACTTCTGGAAGTCTTGACTTCTCTGAGATGCTCTTTTCAAAGTAAATCACATATTTGATCTGTTGCCAACTAACCTAATTTACATTTGTGTAGCATTACACCACTTTACTAGTGTTTGTTGCCCATGTCCCAACATTTTAAGAATCATATTTAAAAAGGGCGTATATTTTCAACATTTGAATTATTGTCTTGTCAATGTACTGCTTTCAGGTAAATATAGGGTTTAAATGATTTGCACAGTATTTCATTGTTTACATATTTACAGAGGCATGTTGAGCTGTCTACCTACTGTGCATTCAAAGCCATTTAAAATTTCAAAGCATTTTAGCCTTCCATTTCTTGAAACACAATTATATTTGTGTAGTAGAAGGAGACTTTATTAAGGTATGGAATTGGACCTGAATAAACTGGAGAGAAAATGGGGTATGCAAAATATATATATATGTCCAAAATGATCCCTACACAGGTATTCCTAGAGATTCTTCCCTGTGCTGTTTTTTGCACTCGTTGCATATTTAATAAGTGATGTTATTAAAAGTTAACCCTGTTTTAGGCTCTTTTTTAAAGCCTGTTTATAAGTTATTATAAGAAATGTACATGGAAAGTAGTCAAAGGAAATAAAGACAGCAGTGATGGAGTCATTTTTGGTTTGTGTCTATAGCCCACTCACACAGTAATGCCGGGTCAGGTGATGAGAGTGACGACAGGTGCTCCTATCCCGTGTGGAGCAGACGCTGTGGTGCAAGTCGAAGATACAGAGCTCCTGCGAGAATCAGAAGACGTGAGTCTCTCTCTTTATTTTTTTTGATTTCTTAATGCTGTCACCAAGCTGTGTTCATACTCTTGTGTAAGACACCTACTTTAACCAAACTACCTTTTCATTTGTGTCATGTGTAATTAACAGTTAAGAGCTAATAAATACATGAATACTTAATATAATTCAGTTGCAATTTATTATTACACTGATAAAACAAGTCAGTAACAAGTCTTTAGCGATTATTGTTCATGTACACTTGCCCATAAATATTTTAGTGCCATAAAGACAGCATCATGCTTGTTTCGTATAGTGATAGAAAAAATAGGTGCGCGTACAAAGCTCCAGTTCCATGTGGACAAGTTAAAATCATTTCTGGTTTCAGAAACATATTACAAAACAGACACACACTCACTCAAAGGCATCACTTAAAGGACTGTGTGTTTTAGGGCACAGAAGAATTGGAAGTGCGGATTCTGGTGCAGGCGCGTCCAGGCCAGGACATAAGGTCAGTTTGCCTATGACGTTCTCGCTGAATCCATTTGAAATGAAGGATGATGTTCTCCTTTTCTATTTTCATTTGTTAATTAACACCTGACCTCACAGTTTTACTTCAGCATTAAATGCAATATACTCTTGACATTCCAATACGATTCTCATCATGTAATTATTCTTGCAGGCCAATAGGTCATGATATAAAGCGTGGGGAGTGTGTGCTTGCAAAAGGAACACACATGGGTCCATCAGAAATTGGCCTTTTGGCCACTGTAGGCGTCACAGAGGTGGAGGTGCACAAGTTCCCTGTTGTAGCAGTCATGTCCACTGGCAATGAAGTGAGTGGATTATTTATTTTCTTTTTCTCTGCTATAGATGAGTGGTTCACAACCCTATAAATGCATATTTGCACATAGTACACTGTTCATGTCATATAGTAATGTACTGTAATGTTCACTCCATTCCGTTCCAGTGCATCTTTTGTATGTACATTTCACACTGTATTATACTGTAAATAATAGATGCATCTGTTGTTTGTTTTTATCCTTTTTACTTTAAGATTTGTTAGATATTTCAGTAAATTAATTTACTGAGTACTATACAAAGTCTTTGCACCTGTTTAAACATCTTAAATTTGTGCACTAACCAAGGCAAAATCCTTTCATGTGTAACCAATGCAAAATAATGATTTTGATTTTGATAGCCCTTATAGCTCATATATATATAAACCCCTCTGTGCCTTACTGTAGTGTGTGCCTTCTGCATCTCTGTGTGTGTGTGTAGTTACTGAACCCCGAAGATGACCTCCACCCAGGGAAGATCAGGGACAGTAATCGATCTACGCTTTTGGCCACTATTCAGGAACACGGCTACCCTACTATAAACCTCGGCATCGTCGGAGACAAGTACACATTCTCAGATATTCCCATACACATATACACATATATTTAACGACTTTTTGCCAATTACAACCAGAGAGTAGCCAGAGCGGGTATAGTTCCACATCTGCCCGAAAAAAATCTTTCTACCCACGCTGAGTAATTTACAAATAAGGCTTATCATAATCTTATAATTTCTGTAAACATTATTTTTAGTCGATTTTAAAGTGCTCCGTCTGTGGGAATGTTTCTGTAGAAATTAAGACTTGTGTCAAGATGCCACATTGATTTCTGTTTTTTGAAGCTTTATGTCACTGTTTTAAAATATGAGTTATTTAGTTCTCTCCATTTTTCGAACTTGTTAAAATAATACATGTGGTGATATAATAGAAATGGTGTCTAGATGCTTGTGGTAGAGTTTATAACAGTCAAGTTTTATTGCAGTGTGTCATTCCAACTCTTCAAACGCACACAGTTAATCAAGGTCACCAGCAGCTGGTAAAACCTAAGGGCTAGATCTGGGCACCCCTGTTTTAAAATGTATATTAATATACTTTACATTTACATTTACCTATTACATAGTATTTTAAAATGATATTTGGACTTTGTCTGAGTAATTAATGTTAGCACTGGTGAAGTGCATTGGGTAGCATCTTTGCCCTCCTCTATTAAGACCAGTGTTCAAAGGAATGCACACTATGCTGCACCATTAAAAGTCCTTGGGTAAAACTTCTATCACTCGTATCAGATATATCTGTGACTAGATTTTAAAGTTGCTCATATGCTGAATGCCACTGATGTAATGAATTAGGTTTCGTACCTTTAGTCTCTAGCACACACATCTTTAGTATTTAGCTATAAAGTGAAAATATTGAGAAAAGTAATTTTGTTTAATTGTGGCCTTTCTTTCCTGTTTCTTCCTGCAGTCCTGACGACCTGCTGAATGCTCTGAATGAGGGCATCAGCCGCGCAGACGTCATCATCACATCTGGTGGGGTGTCCATGGGAGAGAAGGTGAGAGGGTCTTTACTGGAGTCAGTAAAATGGCCTTACTGAGTAAAGCTTAGAGCCAGACTCCAAACTTCAGAAAGTCATCAGGGCTTCCTACCTCCCTGGGGTTTTTTTTGGAAACACTTTTATTACAAACCACGTGTGCTGCTTGAGTATTTATTATACTTTTATACTTTTTTAAATAACACAAAGGCTACAAGCACAAACACGCACTGATCTTTAATGCTCTCTAATGATACTGTACTGTATATTGCCTACAACAAAGCAGCATCCTCATCTTTATCAAATTATTCAGTGCTATAGTTTCTGAGTGTTATAACTTTAGATTTTTTCAACACAGTTAAAATAATGAATCAGTTATTTACATTAGCTTGTGTAGTTTATTCCTCATTTCACTATTTCAATGAAGAGGGGGGAGTATAACTATAGTGGCAAACCAAATGAATACATAAATATAGTGCATTTCACTAATTTCACTGTAAATGTGTTTTGTCACTATATTTCCTTTTGTTCAATAAGAAAGTGCAGTTTTGAATTACAATGTTTACAATTATTTCCAGTAGGGTCTGGATGCAAAAGACATGTGTGTGTGTGTCAGAGTGGAGAGGCTCAAAAATATTCTTATCTGCAAATGTGGGGTACTGAAAAGTTAAAAACAAAAACGATGATCTTTGGCTTATGTGTTGAGATAATCATGATTTTCCGGCGAGCAGCTTCTAACAGCCTAATTAAAGTGAACATACCACTTAAAAGAAATTTGAAAGCTGCATTTGAAGGACAGGGCTACAACTGCATTTTCTGTATTTTAGCAGTGGTCACACAGGAATGAATTCAGGCATTGGGATAGCTACACTTCCATCTAGATGAATTAGCAGCATAAGACAATTAGTGAATTTAATAATGTATTGAGTTAATAGGTTATTAATGTGTTAACTTTGACAGCCATAATGCTAAGACTGTGTTAAGACTAAAGTTAATGTGTTCTCCCTGTAGGCAAATGCATTGTGCATGCTGATTTTGTTGCATGGACCAAGTATTAAAGAGTTTTATTTTGCAAGTGGCAATATTCCAACAATAATAAGGATATTTAATTCATAGGCATGGGTTTGTATTAGTATTATAATTTCAGTATCAACATTTTGGTATCATGACAGCACTAGTGCTTTTCAGGGTCGGTATACCAGGAGACAGTAAGGTGCTTATGGTATATGGTAATAAATAGTCTATTTATTCGACAGCAAATGCCTAGAGGTTAATGCATTGACTGGTGCTAGTAAAAACATTTTTAGGTTTGTGCGTGAGGAGGAAACTAAAAAAAAAATGAGCGCAGGCTGTAAAAATTGGTAGATGGGGTAAAGTCTGAGATTGGAAATCACTGGTGGATGTCTATAAAAAAAGAAAACACAGGCCCCCACTGAAGCTAGATATGGTGTTTATCATTTATTTCAAAGTTAACAATTCCATTTGGGGATGCAGTAGATGAAGCTTTTGAAAGGAAGTAACTGAGGTACACAGACTTGGCAGCTGAGGTGAAGGAAAGTGACTGTAAGGCTGGTAAAAATTGGTGTTAGGGGATTTGTAGCGAAGTCTTTAGAGGCCAAAACCTAAGGGCAGCTGTGTTTGTTGCCGGTGTATCACACAAAGCTCACATAGAACTGGTGCCACTGAGCATGCATTAACGGTGCCAGTGGGGTTTGGTACAGCCTTAGTCACCAGGGAGCCCAGTGTGAATTTATGTTTAAGAGTATGATAGGGCTGTAAGCTAGCTTAGTTTGGATGCCAGACTTCATTGTTGACCCTTCTAGAGATGTCTTGGGCTTAATTTAAGTTAACTTAATTAAGAAATAAGCTTAGTTGTTAGGTGTAGCTGGTTGTTGATTGGATCATTAACTGCCACAGCTACCTTAGTGGTGAAGTGTCGGATACTTAAATGTTCACTGATAGATGACAAAAAAAGATGTCTGGTAGGAAGAGAGTGAGCTGGGCTCAATGTGAAGCTCTAATGGACTGCACCAGATCCTGCATATAATTACAATTCAGCTCTTCTGTTTCTGCTGTGGTCTAATTATTAACGTCGTTCTTGCGTTCATTTTGTTTTGTCAGGACTACTTGAAGCAGGTTCTGGACATTGACCTCCATGCCCAAATACACTTTGGTCGAGTGTTTATGAAGCCAGGGTAAGAACAGGACACTGTACACTAACTTAACAAAAGGCTGGAAAAGAAAACTGAACAAATGCCAGTCATGTGTTCTGTCTTCCTTTTTTAATTCCAGTCTTCCCACCACCTTTGCCACCTTAGACATCGACGGCACCCGGAAACTGATCTTTGCTTTGCCAGGTATGATTCTGTGTACTGGAATAAAAAGAAAGTTGTGTGTTTCCAGTTAGCCTCCTATTATGTTCAGAATATAAGATTTATCCTTCAAAAACCAGCAACTCATTAATTACTTCACATTAGTTCATTACAAAGTAGTTCTTCCAAAGAATACACAATATAAACTTACATAAGTGCTTAAATGACATTGGATTCGGGCCCCAGATCTTATCCTTTAAACTCCCGACTCCAAGCAAGACTTTTTAAACTAACAGCCTCCCTTCAGAATGAAACATTGACCAGCCCATGACCCCCTGACTCCACCTCCTCCTGCCTGGCTTTAGCCCCCCTCACCCGATCGATGACCCCTCTGGCCTCTGTCCCACCTTCTCCCGTGCCCGGTCCCGAGCCTAGCTTGTGCCCTGACTGAGGCAGGTCAGCCGAGTCAGTGGTGACAGCGGCTCTTTCTATTATTCCCCCTCTTTAAAGGTAATTTCACCTACAAAGACACAGGGGCGACACTCCTCGATGCCGTGCCCATGAGTGACAGCGAGGCCAGCAGGCTGCCTGTGCCTCCTCCCACACGCGGAAGTAAGAACTCCCCGTCTTCTATGCGCTCAGAAAACGGAAATAAAACACACATAGCAGACGCTGAAAACCAGATTTGGAATCTAGCCTAAAAACAAGTCAAATAAAATTCAAACCATAACAATAAGAAACTCATAACGTGGAAATATTGGAAGTTGAAAACTCAAAAACTCAAACACAATCAAAACAAGCATCGGATGATAGAACATAGCTGAATGCTTCAAGGCTAGCAAGCTAGAGTTATATCCAGGGTGTGGATTATACCATGGCGGGTGGGGTCCAATCTGATTTTCTACAGGAATTAAAGGGAAACCAATACAGCGCAGGCATTGCTTCAGTGAATTGATGTCTTACACTCCTTACTGACACTGAGAATGAAATCTAATCCGAGTTCACATTTAAACTTATACAATTACACAGCCTTCAGCACACAATGAATATTAATATTCATATTGTTCAACTACGCACCCAGATGAAACCCCTGAGTTTTTGTAAACAAAAGGGTTCCCTGTTTATATAAGCTGACATCAAAAACAAAACTCTACAACCACAGCCACTCCAAAGATTATTCAAATTAAATAATAACGTGTATATGGATGTCAAACCGTATCTCCACAAATCCTACATCCTCCAAGCAGCACAGCTGTGTCTGATCCACTCGGAACCAGGACAACACACACTAACACCACCACCATGTCACTGAAGCACTGAGAATGATTTACCACCCAAATCATACCTGCTCTGTGGTGGTCCTCTAGGGGCTCCTGACCATTGAGGTCTTAATTAGGAGGGTCAGACCCCACACCCTAATCTCCCATAATTCGAACCCTGGTTATATCTGTGAGAGGTATCAGCAAGAATAAGGCAGGTCAAAAATAGTGGGGCTAAGACATCAAACATTTACCACTTAAAGGATCAACGAAATCACTAGATGTGTTCCAACATGCTGTTATGATACTTTTTCTGTTCTGTTTTCTGAGAGAGAACCTTTCTGCAGTTTGGTCAACAGGTCCGTGGCTTTTGTGTGCTGGTGTTGGTGTTGGTGTTGATTATGTTGCGCCTTTTGCGTCTTTTGTCGCTCTCTCAGCCCCACTGTACATGTCTCATGCTGTAGCGTGGTGTCATTTAAGTTGTTTTCTATTTCACCTTTATGTCTGGAGCTCTCCTCTTAATCTCCTCTGTCTCCTATCCTCTCGCTGTCTCTCTCTCTCTCTCTCTTTGGTATTGAGGAGAGCACTTCCCTGCTTACCTGGCACACTCTCCTGCTCGGTTCAGCAGAAGTAGTGTGAGGAAGGGGGTCACAAGCAGCCTTGTGTTGATGGCAGTCCTGAATCTCCTAGTGACTTGGAGCTGAATTCCCCTCCACTTCTCAAGCACTGCTACAGCTCCTCACACCACTGCCCTCGGGCCCCTCACCAAGTGCACTCGATCAACCCCTAGGCCCCTAGTCGGTGCACACTTTACAATAACTAGATCCCGGCCCTGCACGGAGATTTGCCCTCAGATCACTTCCCTTGATCCAGGTTACTGCCGCCTCCCCTTCAAGAAAAAAAAAAGAATCTGCTACTGTACATCTAACCTTCTTTTTCATTTCTCTCTCTCTCTGTCTCTCTCTCTCTTTCGCTCTCTCAGGTAACCCGGTGTCAGCTGTTGTCACCTGTAACCTCTTTGTCATCCCTGCATTGAGAAAAATGCAGGGCATCCTCGATCCAAGGCCAACTATTATCAAAGCCAGGGTAAGGAAAATGCTTTCGGATACAATCAGATTTCTAAATGAATGTTATCCCGTTATAGGCAAGTCAGGCAAGATGTTTCTGGTCTCTTAAGTACTGCACAAAATCTGTAAGAATAATATTGGTAGCAGTAATTGTTTAAACTGCTATCTGTATCAGAAAATCTTAAGAAAAAAAGAGCATATCAAGATCTAAAACTCTTAGCCATAGTTGATGTGAAAAGCATGTGGGAAATGAGGCAGGCTGTATGGAGTAGCTTAATTTGTGGAAACCCAATATTTGTTATAGTAGCACACCATGCTATGTCAAAACTTCTAGCACCATCTTTGTATTACAAAAGGTCTCTACAAAGACCTCTGCAAAAGGTAAAAATCAAAGAAAGCTCAAACAATGCAGGCAAATCCATAATCAAACTCATTTGGATGTACAATAAAAAATGGCCCATGTACAATCTGTCAAACAATCTGTCTTTTTTTTTATTCAGATGGAGGAGACAATATGTTTTCAAGTAAAAACAGCACACAACCACCTGAACAGCACAAGCAGCCGTTCAAACTAACGGTTTAATTTCAGCTTTCTTTCCCTTAGATAGAGGAATGTGACAAGGGTCACCACTTTCCCCATTATTGTTTTGCCTGGTGCTGGCACCGTTAGCTGTGGCCATTAGAAATGATAAAGATTTTTCCAGGGCTTTCTATAGAGGGTGATACACATAAATTAATGTTATATGTGGATGATATTTTGTCATACGTTGCAGAGCCAGGTAGATCAGTGCCTAGATTACTTAAGAGTATTAAAGCATTTTCTACCTTCTCAGGATACAAGGCAAATTGCCGAATGGCAATTTTTATCCAGGTCACTTTCAGTGGCTACTTGGGCATCCTTTTCCCTCCGCAGTTAAAGGATTTTATAAGAGTTCATTTTGATCCATTAATGAGACAAATAGCTTGGGACGTGGACAGATGGGGGCTGATGTATTTATATATGGTGGGGAAGGTGAATGTTTTGAAAATGATTAGTATTCCAAAAATTAATACTTTATTGCAACAAATACCAATGCGGATCCCAGTGGAGTATTTTAAGCAATTTGATACAATAACAGGGCTTTGATACCCAGAGTTTTGTGAATAGAATAGAAACATTGCTTGATTTTTCAACATTTATATTATTGTGTAAACAGTGAAGAGGTGGGTACAAAAAATCCATTTATTTAACATTAAATATTTTAAGAACATTTTGAATGGGATATCATGATGTTTTCAGTGTTGTTTTTCTTCTTCAGTAAACATAGAAAAATTGAAAAAACATATATTGTCTCCTGTATTTGAATTTAAAATAAAAAAATAGAAAATCTAATCAATGGAACATGCACAGCCCAATGTTAAAATTAGATGTTTAAAATGATACCTAAAAAATTTAGTTTTTTCTTATGCTTATAATTTCCATATAATGCACTTTTTTTTGTGTGTGTGTGTTTTAACTACTTTTTTCCTGAATTTATGGTGAAAGCCAAAAATGTATGTTATTTATGTGTTGTTTTTTAGTTTGTTTGTTTGTTTTGCTCTGGGATATCTTCATCATCATCATGCTCCATTTTCTCTACAGCTCTCTTGCGATGTTAAGCTGGACCCACGTCCAGAGTATCACCGTTGTATATTGACGTGGCATCACCAGGAGCCCCTGCCCTGGGCACAGAGCACAGGTAAGAAAAAATTAAAGTGTTTACCAGTGCACTGAAATGAAAATTCCTAGCCAAAATGAAAACAAAAATTAGGACTATATTTGGCTGAAAATTTTGACAAAAGCTAAAATAAACATTGTGCCTTGTTTCTTAATAGAACGATACATTACTACCTTAAATAGTGCTGCAGGTACATTCTGGCACTTACAATTCTTAAATGAATTATCTTTTCCACTTTAAATACTACAAGTTACATTTAAATTGTCCAGTCAAGTGGGTCAGTAGTTGCATTCTCTTGCCTAGGCCTCATTATGTAAAGCAAAGTCTCTATACTCAATAGTGACTACTTTCTGCTTTTGTTTTGACATGATCTGTGTATCTGGGTTTTTTAAGGTGGTATCAGACTTTTAATAGAAATCTTCTATTACATTGCACTTCTTGTTATTCCACATGAATAGCTGAGCATTTTTAATCACTCTTTAGACTTATTCAATCCTTATTTTCTGTCTAAACATTTTTCTAAGAATTTTTATTTTAAAAACACCACTATCTGTCAAAGATTTAATACATCCTGACCAATGTCGCTAGAAATCCATTTTAACTTCTGTCCTTTTGCCCTATCTAACACTTCTTTTCTCCTGTGCTGCTCAGGAAACCAAATGAGTAGCCGGCTCATGAGCATGCGCAGTGCCAACGGACTTCTGATGTTGCCCCCCAAAACAGAGCAATACGTGGAGCTGCACAAAGGCGAGGTGGTGGACGTCATGGTCATAGGACGGCTATGATGTCGCCTAAAAGGAGGACCGTCGAGAACAGAGAGAAAAGTGGTGCATGTCCACATATCATTTACTACTCTGTAATATGCAACGGCACAGCTAGTTTTTATTAATTTGGATAAAAAGTTGAAGAAGTGTGAAGTTTCAAACAAGAACAATATGACAAATTTCTGAAAATACGACTTCAAAGACACCCTAGTATTTCAAAGAAAGAAAGATATACCTTTTAAAATAATATAAATATATATATATGAAACATAAGAGATTTATTCTGTAATATATTATAATTATTATGATTATTAATATAATTATATATATTGTCATCATATTACGCAACTCTATTCTCTTTCATCGCAGAAATTGCTTTTGTGTGTTCAGTGCTAGACCTTATAGATAGCAAGTAGCATTTTAATACAAAGCTGTAGGCGCCTGTCCAAAACACATCTGAGAACTTATTTTCTCATCAAGCAGAAAATATGGTTTTTAAGGGATGAAAGCACTTGAAATGATATCAGGGACCTTTTTTTTCCAGGTTCCCTGACACAAGACGGTGCTCTTTTTATGGGGGTGGGGGGTTGGGAGGGTGTGCAACAAGGTGACCCGGCTTTTGTTTTTCCCTTTAGTATTATACAGTATGCCCCATGGAAGCGTCATTAGACTTCATAAAGGCCTCACAAAACTGCTTTGCTTGTCGTTTATCTTGTGAGTCGTGTTTATGTGCGCAGTGCCAAAGGCCTGGGCTTTTGGGGAATTTGTGTGGTTATTGAAACTGGGAAAAATAAGATGATTTTAAGTAACGCAGTGTTATCTACATTCCTGTGCAAGAAAACAAACAAACAAAAAAAAAACAATGGGACGGGGGGCAAATTGGCAAAAGCTTTTAATATTAACAAGCCTTCTATAAAAAAATTATTGAATAAAGTATTTGCAAGCTTTGATGTACAGGAGAATACAGTCGAATACAGCTGTTTCTCACTACTGAAAAGTCTTTTTTTTTTCCCTCAATAGAACACTTATAGACCAAAGTCCATCATGAGTGCTCGTTTTGTTATTTTTGTTTTTTATTTTTATTATTTAATTAATTAAATCCCCCCCTTGTTAGAGTCCAAATTTAAATGATGTAAGATTGGAACTATTTTTTTTTTACAAGCTTAAGCATTTGCCACTTTGAGCTGTGCCCATTAATTTTGTTTTAGCACAGGAACGTATACACCATACAGAACTGGACTATCTGCCATGTGATGATCTTGAAGTCAGCCAATCCGCACAGGTATGATTTGCGCTGCTGAAACCCACTGAGAGGCTCGAACAGACCTGCCTCAGTCCAGATCATCATTCATAACCACCTCTTCTCATCACTCTGCCCTTATTACTCTCAACCCCACCCTCTCTAACCAGCCCGGCCCACTCCTAGAGGCTGATGGAGCTGGGACCTTTTGTTTCTTTGACTTTAAGAGGATGATGCAGGTATTTAAGTGCTGACAGCCTTTTTAACCTAAAAAATACATATAATGTACAGTTGAAAAAAATGAATAAAAATAAAATAAATCAGCGGAAGGGTGATGTTGTACAGATGTGACCAGCACTCCTACGGAATATATTGAAGCAATGAGGAGACATTGAAAAACTCTGTACTATAATAAAATTTTCTGTAATGATATTCAAATTGAGAGAATTAAAATCCTTGATCATTATGTAAAAACATGTGGCTCACTTTCTCTTTTTAAAATAAACATGGAAAGCTGGCTGAAGTATCATGTATTTTATCATGTTCTTCTGTATGTCACATGTATGTCTACATGGTCCCAATTTAAAGGAACACTAGGTCGTATTTTTACAGTAAAATTGCAACTTCAGAATCATTGTGATGTTTCACTGATCTGTAATAGGGAGAATAGAGCCTCTGTTGTTGCAATTCTGGGGTACCACTGCAGAAACTCCACTGTGTAACTTTTGGAGGAGTGTAGGAATATTTTTCTCTAGATGTTAGAACACTGTTCTGAGTGTTTAATTGGCATTCACCCACTTTACCATTAATGAGGTGAAGTACTGATGCTGGGTGATTTTAGATCACTATTTTCGCTCCAGCACATTCACAGGTTTTGGATGATGCTCCATCATTCCAGAGGGCAGTTCTATAACTGTATAGATTCTATATATGCCCCTCTATCCAAAGATTATGCTCTTATCCAGAACAACATGCAATTTTAGTTATGTTTACAGTAGATGCAGCTCTGATATTGACAATAAGTAATGTAGACGGTCACAAATAAAAATTGTTATGCATCAGGATGTCAAATGGTGAAAGCCTGCTTAATTAAAAGGTTAAATATTTAAAAGGTGTGATCTAAAGTGTATAATTACAGAGAGGTTTACAGAAATAAGAAATGTTCAGTGGTAGACAGTAACCAGTTGGCTAAAGTGATTAGTGCCTCTAAAACCTATATCACAGATTACACAAATTGGTTGTTAATGTTGCTGTGTGGAGTGCTAGGCATTCATTGTTCCCAAAATAGCCATTTTATGTTGAATTGAGTTACTGTTTTACAGTGAACATTACATATAAAACGTTAGCTCGCTGGTCTTTCTGGGTGACAAATAATGTATGCTGTCTTATAGTCAGTGGTAAAACTCCTGTATATAATCAATACTTTGTTATTGGGTGTTTTTATTATAATATTAGTGTTTTCTAAGGAAATACGTGCTTATTGCCCTGTTGAAAAGCTGCTACTTAGAAATTATTCTTTTGTGTCTAAGTTGTGTGGACACTAGATTTAAAAAAATAACCACAAGTTGTACAATATGAGTCAAAATCAAAGCACACACTTTTATCTGAGTAAACCCACAAGTAATGGGCGAGCGGACCTGTCTTTCAGGCTATTTCCAGAAACACGGCTGCCATCTTGAACGCCGCCATATTGGATCAAGGGCAAGTTTTTCCAATGGGATGATGGACTTTTAGCATATCAAATAAATAAAAGGGTGTCCTGCCACTTTTGGCTTATCCTGTACAGTGATCGGCCACTAAAGCCACCGCTTTGATTCCACACTTATTTTCCGTCCTCTCAGCTCCACGGACACTACAGGAGCACTTTAGTTCTACATTTATAGACTGTAATCCATCTGAGGTTCTGCATATGTTTTCAGGACCCCCACAGATCACATATTCCTTAGGATCAGACACAGCAGTGCTGCTGGAGTTTTTAAACCCCTCAGTGTCACTGCTGAACTGAGATTAGTCCATCAAAATAAAACATCCAGCCAAAAGTCCACAGAAGGTCTAGAGGACAAACAAGTCAACTGTGTAGCAACAGATGAGCTACTGTCTGTGACTTTACGTCTACAACGTGGACCAGCAAGGTATGTAAGGTGTGTTAAAAGTGATTAAAAACTCCAACAGCAGTGCCGTGTCTGACCGACACAAAGTCAGTGTCAGTGCAGCGTTGGGAATGATCCACCACCCAGCTCACACCTGATCTTTGGGTGTCCTGACCATTGAAGAACAGAGTGAAAGAGGGCAGAGTATACAGAGCAGCAGATGGACTACTGTGGGTAATTGTAAAACTATGAAGTGTACTTTTATGTTCAGGGAGGATGATAAAACATACGATGTGTGTAGAAACAATGAGATAGCATATTACGGCTGGTCAGGGATTAGTCTGACAGTGGTGGTAGCGTGTCTCAGAACTTTAGAGCCACACTGTAGCGCTGTAGAGGCGCTTCCCCACCAACTCCTCTCAGTCTCACTTTACCAGAGCTCGAGCTGCTCGATTCCAGAAACGTCGATTCCTAATCTGATTCAAAGTAATGAGAAATGAGGGAGTCGATTCCATGTATTGATCTCGATTCTGAAAACAAAATAAATAGTAGTTAATCTCAACAAGGGCATTAGGAGAGATAATACTATGTAAAATAACTTTAAAATGCACATCTTCCAACTATAGAAGTCTGATTCATGTTTGAGTATTTCAGTATTGAGAACGATTTAAAAATGACATTTTTTTTTACATTTTTATGACTCATATTTTCGACTTGCTATTTCATAGTTGATTTATGAGATTGGAGGCTAAATCTTAGAAATTATAATTATCCCCAGGAACGTTGTTCGATAGCATTTTTTGCTACACCTAAATTTTACATCGTTTTTCACTTTCTTTTAAGTAAAATACAGGTGTTTCTAACGATGTACGTGAGTTGTGGAAAATATATTTGTCAGAAAGCTGGAGACAGAAGATTATCTCACACCGAAACTTAACGAATCCCGATGCGGTATCGAGCTCAAAGCAATGGAGCTGCCTGGAATCGAGGAATCGACTCCTTTTCAGGATCGTCTCTCTACTCTCAGTCCGAGCTACAACATGTCGCGAGTGAAGCGGAGACACTTATTTTGTGTGTGAAGAAGACACTGCTTGTTCGGAATATTTCAAGCGCCGAAAAGTGAGGAGTCCCTGAATATTTTCTTCAGAGAGGTACACTAGCGTTTGTTTTTTTCTCTTTTCCCGTCCTTTATGACAAAAGATACGTTTAGCTGAGTGTTGGCGTTGAGCTTTAGCCGCTGGGCAAAGTGTCCCTCGCAACAGGTTGCCAAGCGGAGCACTTCAGCGACGGTTAGCCTGGAAGCTAACGTAAAAGTCCGCGCTTGGGGGAAATTAGACGAAATATAACTGTTATAATGCGACTTAACGTCTACTTCTGTTGTTGTAATTAACAATGTGAGGTCGTAAACTTCGTGTTTAAAGTGGCACTAGGGTGGACTCATTCTTCTTAAGTCGTTAGCTTAACAAAAATGGCAAACAGTTCAGTCCTGAAAACTTTAACGTTACAGCTGCTAATTGCCAGGCAGTTACACACAGCAACCTGTTGCTTTTACACCTGGTTACCGCCGAGCTGCCTATATAACTAGCTCTATTTACTTTAAAACGGGTCCGTTTTTTATCAGAAAGACTTTAATACTTGGACTCGACTCTTGTCTGTCAGGGCTCAGTTAACTAAGATATCCGATATCAACAACCAGCAGCTCTGAGTTTGGATTAGAAACCCAACAGTCTCTAAAACTCTGAAATAAATGAAGAGAGAGTATTTGGTACGAGTGTGGAATTTATCACTACATGAAGACATAGGGTTCCTATCCCGTCGTTTTGTACATTATTAGGGAAATGTGAAATACATAAACATTGCCCCCAAATTCAGTCCATAGACATAGACACTAATAGAGATTACTACATATAAAAACTTGTCTACAGTGCCTTATATCCAAAGTTACACAAGCTGCCCTGCATTCATCTCATTAAACATTTCTAATTATGGTCTCTCTAATGAGATATTAAGGTGTTGGTTCGTGTTCTTTAAAGGAACACTAGGTGGTATTTTACCTTAAAATCACAGCTTCAAAATAATTGTGATTCTTCTCTGACGTGATAGGGAGAATAGAGAGCCTCTGTCGTTGTTAGTCTGGGCACAGCACTGCAGAAACTGCACTGTGTAACTTTTGGAGGATGTTAGGGGACCCCCCCCCCTGCTTTCAGGACACTGTGGTAAAAATGAATTACTCTTTGCAACTGTAGGGTGAGCCCAGGCAGGAGTAAAAATACCAATTCTTACCTAGTGCTTCTTTAAGTATAGATATCGTCCACACGCAATGGTCATATTTACAAATAAGCCATCATATTTACTGTCTTTTACCCTCAATTATTTTTTGTTTTTCTTTATGTACAGTCAATTTCCCATCTACAAATCTCTTTGAGCTGGTACTTGGTTGGAAAAAAGAATCATGACAACAACAATTATACCATTATTGTCATTATTATTATTTTATTACTGTTGTTGTTGTTATTATTATTATTATTATTATTATTATCTTTGGATTGCTTTAGATAAGGTTTAACACTCCACAGTTGATCACATTACTGACTTTATCACTGTCTGTGGTGAAAGCTTGATGTATATTTGAGTCGTTGGTTATGTGAAAACATATGATGTACAACACAGTATAAGGTTTGGAAACCCTTCGCCCTTCTTATTACAGTGCCAAAATGGAGGGAAGAAAAAGAGATGAAATATGCAGATCATTTCCATTCTTTCAGTCTCGTGGAATTGAGGAGGAAAACCTCAGATATTGAGAAGGATTGACGAGGCTCCCGTATACTGGTCTTATATAAGTTCATTAACACTTCTAACTGCTGATCTTCTGTCATCTGGAGCTAGAAGTTTCTATTTGGCTGTTAGGATTTCCCAAGCATTTTATACCACTAAAGCTGAAAAAATACAGTGGCATTCTTCTCATATTAAAAACCATCCATGGTGTATAGAAGATGATGTAAACTGGTAGTTTAATAAACAGTGAGTTAATGTAAATTGAAATTGTAAAGGGAATTGGAGCAGGCATATTTTCAGAAACCTCTTACATACTCCTTCCCTTCCCTTGTTTTCAGACAGCTAGCAGTTTCCTGCAGCATTAGCATGGTTTCACAGGGCCACACCCTTGATACAGGTCTGCGGAAGTTTCACTGAAACGCTGGTTTTGGATGAAGTCATTGATTCCTTATGGCAGTGATATGGTATGATATAGTACTCATATAGTGCTGTCTTCTCCTCCTATTTCTCTCTTCTCTCTCTCCCCTTCTATTCTTCCTTTCTTGAGTATCATATCATATCATAACACACCAGTCATTCAAGAAAAACTTTGCTGTACTTTATCATATATATTTTGTTGAATGACTTAAGTGTTGAGGAAATAAAGAAATGATGGTATGTTTTCTTTGAAGAGAATATACTGAATAATATATTGTGATACATTTGGCAAGGCTTTGTCTTTGTGAAGAAATTATAATACAATTGCATGGGAGAGGGACATGTTTGTGTTGTTTCAGCCGCTTGCATTCATTAGTTAAGCTTGTTTTGATTTATGAATTAATTCATATTCATGTTCACATATTTGAAGTCCAGTTAACATAGCTAGACTAGAGTTTGAATATTACTTTGACTTATGCACAGTACATTAATTTCATTGCCATTTTACAGGCCAGCTGACATTCATGTGCTTATTCCTTTAATGTATATCAACCTGCAGCTTTCCACACATCACACGCTGTCATGGAGTGTACACTGAGCTGTCTTGGTCAAGATATAAGGTCTCCATATATTATTCTGGCTTCACAGTGTACACAGTGACATGGCTCCATCTTTGTTATCCCTGTATGTCCAGTGTGGATTGAGCCAGATGCAAAGGCTTTATACAGATAAAGGCCTAGGGCAGGGGTGGCCAACCTGTGGCTCATGAGCCACATGTAGCATCTAGCCTCTGAGACTTTTATATTTATAATACACATTTTATATTTATAATACACATTTAACTACAATATATAATATAAATATACTATAGGGCGGCAAGGCAGCGCAGCAGGTAGTCTTTGTCACACAGATCCAGGGACCTGGGGTTGGGGTTATGGGTACAAGCCCCGCTCCGGATGACTGTCTGTGAGGAGTTTGTTGTGTCCTTCCCATGTATGCATAGGTTTCCTACACTCAGAAATAATTTTACACATGGCATAAAGAACAACCAGCAGTATTTCCCACTATATCAGAGTATTATGGGGAGCAAACAAGGTTTTCTTTTCAGAGTGTGAAGAGATTTTATGCTTAAATGACACATAAGTTGTCACTCTATTTTTGTTATATATATATATATATATATATATATATATATATATATATATATATATATATATATATATATATATATATCTCTTCCAACATGGGGCAGCTATTTCTCTGAGTTGTGGCTCTGTACACAGTGACAGTGTCAGGATAAAGTAAAAATAAACAGATTTAGTGAAGAGGATTTGACTTCCAAAGAATCTATTCTACGTGTGCCTAGGAGTTGGGGTAAAATTTTGGCCAATAATTCTGAGTTGACTCTGTCTTGGTTTGCTTTGTCATAAAAAGGTGCAGTTGCTGTAGTATTAGTAGTTGTATCCTTGCATATTTGTGTAATTGCACAGCTTCTGGCAGTTTGTAGTGATTTGTTTGATGATGTTGTTGGTTTTTGTGTAGCCCCCCTCCTCCCAGTCTTGAGCTTTAAAGGCGATATGAGAATGCGACATTTGTTAAACAACCACAGTGGCAGTAATTGTTAAGATGGTAATTCAGCAATTCAGGGCATGTTTGTGTGATTTCTGCGTGAAATTCACCATGTAGTTGGTGGCTTTCTTTTTTTATATGCACCATAAAAATCTTGTTGATTTAAATCCTGTATTCCTAGGTAATGTGCAGATTCACTATGACGTCCTGAAAATACAGAACAACTTAATAATATTAAGGTCCTTCTTCCCAAAAGCTGGGTTGTATTAAGACGTTTACATAGATAGTATGTTATCCACATATTTACAACATTTTCCCATCATTGAAACTTTGAATATCTGTTGATATTAACACTGAGAACCATTAAACCTACCATTGAAACCATTAAGACCAGCATCTAAAAAATCTGTTTTGCTTAAACTACTTAAATTCTCCACAACCCCACAGGAGGAGATACAAAGCGAGTGATTGACTGAAACATCTCACAGTATGACAGAAAAAAATGTACTCTTTAACCTAATTGCACCAACGCATCTAAAACATGTTTGGTTGTCTAAATTGGTGTCTCACTTTCATGATTTTGCACTGGAGCTTGAAGGTAACTATAATAGGTTTTTGTGTAACACAGAAAGATTTTGGGCATCATACATTTCCATAACCTGTAATATAGTTAATAGTGCCCATGTCAAGAAGCAATGTCCAGATGTGAAAAATGTCATGGCTCACATACCCTTAGATTAAAAAACAAAAATGTGTAAAATTTTATTTTTAAGTGAACCCTATCTTTATAATTTAGACTCTGTATCCAGTGGTAGAGGATCACTGAAATCGTGGACTTATTATTATTATTTTTTGTTTTATACCTTTGCTATTGGTATGAGACACATCCATAATTTAAGTGGTTATTAACATCTTTTTACATTTAAAGTCTTGCTGTTGTTCCAGTTTGACTGTGTTTTTGATATTTTTCACTGGCATGTATAATGTTATAATAATGTACAATTGTTTGTCATTGTAAAACGTACAACGAAATGTGTCTTCCGCATTTAACCCATCTGTTGCAGTAGTGCATCAGGGGCTGTGAAAACACCCAGAGCGGCAAGCAGCTTTCCCCGACGCCCTGGGTGCATTTTGCGGGTTCAGTGCCTTGCTCAAGGGCACTTCAGCCATGGATGTTCCTGCCGGTCCTGGCTATTGAACTGGCTACCTTCTAGTACCAAGCCCAGTCTTTAAATATTAGGCCAAGGCTGCCCCCTTGTTCTTGATGTATTGTCATGAGACTGATACTCTAAAAAAATATCTGGCCTTTTCTGAGTTTTGTACTCGTTTTCTAAGTAAGAGGAAAATGGGTGGGGTGGAGGAGTGAAGACAGGACCACTTAGCACAACCTTAATGATGCAGGCAAGGCACTGGGACCTGGGCCAGGGACGCACAGCAATGCTTTATTCTTTCTGATCTGTCTGTGTTCTCTGAGGAATGCTCGATGTGTCCTGATGTACCACCACGAAGGTGAATTAACAAGCTTCTGTTGTCCACCTCCCCTAGTCACATTCCCAAGTATATCAGTCCAAAATGCCTTGGGCCCACTCTTCTGTCTAGACTTGTTTTTTTCCATTTGTTTGGGGGGCCCATGAAGAATAATAAGATGCCGTCCTGTCAATTTGGGAGTCCTTAACTGAAAACCTCACGTAGACAACAGACTCATGCATGATTCAGTTGAGTCTGCTCACAATGCATAAATCAAGATCAACACAGACTTCCTTAGTATTTAGGATTTTTGCTGTGTTGTTTTCACACAGTTCGGCAGAAGAAGAAAGCACTTGGAGCAGTTAAGGGCAGGAGCTCTGGGCAATCTGTGGAATATTGTTGTATTTAGGACATAAGAGGATAGGTTTCTCACCTATTGGTCTTTTCAATTATTCACTACCACAGGCAACTCACACTTGCTCCTGCACTCGCACCTAAATGTCCTTTGTCTACTCTTGTCTGTGAGAAATTCTCATGGAGCAGTTTACTCATGGTTTACATATTAACAACTTTACACCATATGTCTACCACAGAAGGTGAAGTTCATGGGACTGGGTTTGAAAAATTATTTTTGATTTTTTTTTTATTTTGGCCCATGTTTAAACTATATCATCAGGAGTTTATTGCTTAATTTTTTCACCTTCTAATTTTTATGGATTTATGCCTATAATATTTGAATGTACTAAGTCTAAGATGGTGGGAGCACATTTTAGTCTTTTACAGCTGTGTATAATGTTTGAATGATGATCATACAATGTATTTTAGTCAATTAATAGAGTCAGTCTCACTACTATGTTAAGGTGGCATTTTGGCCATGGTCTATTCTGTCACTCGCGTTCTCAACCTCTACTCTCTGTGCAAATTTTCTCACTGCTCTCCTCCCTCCTGGTACACAGTGGTACGTACTCCAGTGCCAAAGGCCCTGGAATCTGGAATTTTTGGTACGTAAGCTTTGAGTGTTGGAATGTTGAGCAGAGCTTTGGAGAAGATAATGATCCTGGTCTGTTTTCCTTCTAAAGTGACAGGATGGAAGTGTGGCTGTGACTGAGCTTTCTGTCTTCTCCATGAGAAATGTTCAAGGTCTCCATGTTCACCTTGGATTTCTGAGTGCTTTTACAAACCCCCAATTTAAATTGTTTAAATGTTTTAGAGAAAGCAAATAATAAAAGAAAGCAGTGATTTCTAAATTACCTCTGACGTAATGAGCCCAAGATTTTATGTTTTGCATCATCAGCTTTATTCCATTTGTTTCATTTCATTTAAATTCTTTTATGTACAAACATTCCTGCCATTCAGGCCTGTGACCCATTAAAAAGCAAAAGGTGCATCCATCAAAGGCATAGACTTTTGGTTTGAGGAGTACAAATGAGACATAAATCACCACCTTGTCAACAAATGCATGAAAAGATTTTTGAAAAATTTAAAAACAATATTTGTCAAAGAAAGGTAGGAAGGGATTTGGATATCTCACTGTTGACCATGCATAAAACAATAATTCAAGGAATCTGGAGGAAACCTTAGCTAAATGAAAAACCCTCATTCATTTATGTGCTGTCTAACCACATGGGCTCAGGATTAGTTGGCAAACCTTTGTCAAGAACTGCAACGCATAGTTACGTCCACAAATGGATGCATGCGTGGATATTTCTTCAATAATTTTTGATGATCTTAATATCACCCATTGTGCCTACTGAATTTTTTTTCCCTTAAAACATGAGAATTAACATGACCAGTATTTTAGCCACTCACCCTGTTCTCTGGTTTTCTCTGGTCTCTGTATTCTGGAGCCTCTATGTCAGTTTGTTTAAAAACAGTGGTTTTATAGTGTTCAGAGCTTTAATGACTGTGCACACTTTCATCTGAACTTGTTTTGATGCTTCAAGGAAGTGCCTTTCTATACTGAGGCCTTAATGTGAACAGTGAAATGCATTTGCTTAAATTTGTTTAGTGAAGTAGAAATAGTGCAAGATGATTTCTTGCTTTTACTTAAAATTCCTTTTAGGGTTTATTGCCAAGTTTGAATTAAAACAATCACTGACTTTCACGGTGGCCTTTTGGACTCCACTGTAGTATAAATGTATTTCATGTGTCTGAGTTGAAAACCAAAAGTGAAAATGACTACACTGCACTAGGGCTGAACAATAACTCAATATCTATATATTTCGCAATGTAAAATGTTTCAATGATTTTTATTAGCGACGAGTTCCATTACTTTTTTCTTTTTAAATTTGTGTCTCCAGGGGTCTACTTTCATCAGGCAAAATTTGGAGTTGATACCTCACACTGATTTGAAATTATTCATGCTGGAGCAGACAGTGGACAGATGACTTTTCCAAGTGTCTCTTTACACCCCAAGCTTTCCATAAGGAAAATGATTACTTTTACTGCAGAAATACAGTGTATATATCTTGTCTAGACCTAATGTCTTAGCGTTTTTCTTTACTTTCTTTAAGAAACGAAGTGACCATTTACCCCCTCACCAACCAGTAAAAACCCTTAGTTATGGTGTGTTTTATTCAGATGTACTGGTATATTTCTGATGTTTACATTTGTTTTTCATCGAGTACAGTGTTCCTTTAAATGACTGACGTGTTAAAAGGCGAGAGCTGCACTCTGATTGGCTGTAGAGCAAGGCAACATCCCCCACACCCCTGCTGCATTTAAAAGTCCTCAGTGGGGGAAATGTAGCTAGTAAAAGACATCTAAGCTTTGAAACGTGTTTATTGACTTGATTATTGTTTGTGGAGCTTGTGGCTGCCGAATAGAACCGTTTGAGTCTCTCGCGGTGTCTGGGTCTGTTAGGTGCTGAAAACGTATGCGCTCTGCTGCGTGTTTGTCCCTCCTCCTTGGGTGCGCATCGCCATAACTCTGCCCCTGATTGGTCTACAGATTTGATTGACATGTCGTTGGAAACTGAGCGCCTAAGTTACGCTGCAGTGACATGGGTCCACGGGGCTCATATTTTAATTATTTTTTTAAAAAGGTATACTTTTTTTTTCGGCCAGTACTCTTGACACAAACATGAGGATTACTCATGAACGGTTTGACAGAGAGACTTTAAATTTAGTCTATTTTTGAAGGGGACTATCTAAGGTAAGCAATGCTAACTTTGTGTGTGAGCCGCTTGTGGGCTCCTCAGGCTTCGAGAAGCAGCAGTTTTGTCATTGATGAGGAAGAAACCTGAAGTTTGGAATATATTCTTTCGGCTTTAATTCCCCAGTCCTACATTTTAGTGTATATCCTCACGATCCTGAGAGTCTGCCCGTTTGATTGGTGTATGATATGTACACATATGTACTGTCACTAATATTTTTTCATAATAATTTCCTGGCAAGGTATATTTCGACCAAAAATACTTATTTATCGAGTAGGATTATATATAAAATGATTAAATCAATGGAAATCAGCTTTACTAAGCTTTTGGACCTGTTGAGATATAGTGACGGATATAACAATGAGTGAGGTTTTTTTTTTTTTTTTTTTAGGCGCCGGTGACCAATGAGCGACTATCAACTCAGTCGTTTATGATAGCAGATTTTTGAGTGTATGTTACAAAGAACAGTCAGTAACAAATAGTGAGAGCTGAAGAAGAGAAAATAATTCATACCGTTTTCTCTGATGAGAAGGCAAGCAGCTACTGGTTGGAGGCTTGTACTCCTGTACTTGTGCTCAATGATGTCAGCCTATAAGATGGCAAAATGGGTGCAATGGGCGCTCTAACAGCCAGAATGACGGAGCTTCCCACAGCTTTGCCTATGTACATTGTGTAAATATCAGCCTCTTGCACTCATATATATCGGCCGATGCCGATTATATAAAAAATGCCAAAAATCGGCCAATATATTGGTCGAACACTAATTTTTAGTAATTTTCAGTATATATTATTTACAGCATCTGTCAGTGACTGAGGGTCATTACAGTGCGCTGCCATCAGTTCATTGCACTCAATTTTAGATTTAGTTTAAAAATATTAATATTAACAAAGCCAAGAGGTTGTTGTTTGTTGGTGATGACATGTTACTTTTGGTTCCTGGCAGTTTATCTGATGCTTTTTTATTGTTCATATCAATATCAGAATTATATCGTATTGACCAAAATTAAGAAGTATATTGAGATATACATTTTTGGCTGTATCGTCCAGCTCTACACTGCACTGTTGTTACCTTGGCTTTTCTCAGCGCAATTTTAGACAGTTGAGACAAGATGATGTAGTTGGGTGTATTTTGCAGGTTCTTTGTCCTTGTCTCCTGATGCCACTCCCCAGGACAAGCTGCTTCATGTCTGTTAGTGTAACTGGTCCATCCTGTCACCGGGCTAAGGACCAACCTACATGAATACTGCACATTATTCCCCCTCACTTGTACGATTGAGTTTGGTTTTTACTTAGAGGTACTTCAGGCCTGTGAACAGAAAAGTTTATTCGGGGTGGGGGGGGACCTGACTATGTAATTTCTTTTTTGTAAAGCAGGTTAGATACTGTAACATTGCTTATTGTTGTTATTAGTAGTAATATTATTACTTCTCATATCAAAAGCTGCTGATTACACTAAGTTGATTCACCTGCTATATTAAGTCATTTAAAGGCAACCTCTATGATTGTGGGGAACTGCAGTTCTCTCTGGTTTGCTTAATAGCAGGAATAAAGCAACATCCTCATTTCTTTTCATGGCTATGAATGTTTGGAGGGCTTTTTGCCCTGAGCAGAGAGAGAGGAAGCCTAGCATGTCTGACTGAGCCACTTTTGTTTTTTTCTCGTTTACACTGGGGCTTCATAAACACATTAGACCTGTTTCCAGCCCACAAATAGACCAGAGAGCTAACAAATGGTGAGGAAATATCTTCTGAATTTTATAAAAAGTATTTTTTAAATTATATTTGTGGCATCAACCCAGGGTTTTATTGCATGCACTTAGCATTTTTTAAATAACACACACAAATGTATCCAAGTTAAACCTAGTGTAATGCAGAAAGTATATATTTACAGTCATGTCTCCACACTGGATTTGTAATGAAACTAGCCCTTACCCCTTGTGTAAGTAAGCAAAACAAGTTGTTGATACTGAATTGCTCTTGCTTCATTGGCTGGCCTAGGAAGTGCCCTCCCACTGCCTCAGGGTTTGCCCCCTGCACCTGCTCTGGCTCAAAGCACCTGCAAAAATTAACGAGCCAGCTCAGCCTGCTGCGCATGCAAACAGGTCCCACTGCAGATCTCTTCTTTAACCCAGCCTGCTTGATTTTATTTCTATTTCAAGTGACTGCTGTACAATCTTGTAACTGTGTGTATAACTTAGGAACTCCTAGGCCTGTCCTGAATCATATAAAAAGATGAAAGTTTGTTGTCTAATTAGTGATGCACTATGTATCCTCAGCCTAGGGCTGGGCAATAATTCAATATCAATATTTATCACAATATAAAATGTTTAAATAACAATGATATGATTTTTAAACACATTTTCAATATTTCAATATACATTATTTAAAGCATCTGTCACTGACTGACGTTCATTACAGGGCGCTGCCCAGTTCAGCACTCAATTTAAAATTTTGTTTAAAAATATTATGAACAAATCCAATAGGTTTATGTTTGAGGGTGATATAATTTTTTCTTGTTCAAGTTTTTCAGTAGATTTTATACTGTTCATACTGATATCAGAACTAAATCGTATCAAGAACAATTAAGAAAAATATTGTGTTATAAACACAATATTAGTGTGTTGTCCAGCACTACCTCAGCCACTATGTTATTTGCTGATACGTTTTTCTTGGTTATTTTATCATAGGATCTAATGGAAGTCAGTCAGCATGTCAGACTCCACTGCATTTCTCTGCTTTTCTGTCTGAATCTGAGTTATTCATACACAGATCACATACAAGCTTCGGTAATAGTCTTATTTTACTTGTGTTCATTTTGGCGTGAGACTACAGGCACAAGCCACATTCTATTTTTTTATTTTTTTTTTTTGTTACATTTATTTCCTCTTGTTTACAGGTAAATAGTCTGATCTCGCTGTCCCTGCGCTCTGAAAGTGAAACCGTTTATTAGAGTATAAGACATTATCATGACTGTCTGCCTCAGTTATGCCTCTGGTTTGGCTTAAATGTTAATAAAGTAGCCCTTTGTCTGTAAGTGTGAGTGATCCATGAGAGAGATGATTCCATGCCGCAGCAAAGCTGAGGCCAAATCCCAAATTCCTCCTTACACCCTCCGTAGGGCACAGTGTCAGTCATAAAATAATGGTCTGTGCACTCAAGCAGTGCTGAACAAGAACCAAAATGTTGAAAGAAACAATAAAACACTTTAAACATCACAGTTTTTATTTGACTTGAGTGTGATTAATGAGTAGGTCCCCAATATGGCATCTACTCTACACTCTGACGTCAGCTGCAACCCATGGATATAAAGAATATGAAGTGGCTAGCATTAGGAAGTAAACAAGAGCAGCATCAGAGGTGTCTGTAAAGCAGGCATTTGAAAATGGCAGGAAATTTGCTAATGACAGTGGAATGGAAAGCCATTGTGGAAATGTCATGCAGTTAATTGCTCTTGCTATGTAGTTCATTTCATATATACATGACCTGATCTAATATCTGTGACTTCAGCATGACCACTGACATGTGGACTTTGAATGTTAGTTCTCTGAGTATGCCAAGCCTAACCTTTCACTGGTTGGATGTAGGTTTTCAAATTAAAAGGTAATGTTGTATGCACAGGAGTTCTCTACTTCACATACGTCTGTAGCAGTTTCTTCTGCTTTTGAGCAAGTGATCGACCAGTGGATAGAAAAATGTGCACGTTGTGATCAGATATGATACTTGTAATATGGCTAAAGCTATGGAGGGTGCTAGCACTGGGCTGCCTGGCACATATTTAGCAGCTAGCAATGAACAAAGGTGTACTGAGCCCTACTTCTAATATTTTAATAGGAACATGCAATGAAAACAGTTACTTCCTTTCAAATGATTGTTATTATTATTGGTCTTATGGAAAATTTATATTATTGATTTTACAACTTGTTTGCTTGTCTTTTTTTTAGACTGAATATAAATAAAGAAAATAAAAATATATTTTTAATCGTATTATTTTTTTAAGTCACATTAAACAACCTCATAACTAATTTTGCTTTCTGCTTTGCAAAATCTGTTTTCACTTGCAGTTACACTGTTCTACAGCTATTTTTGCATAGTCAGGAATGGTTTTTAATATGTACACATTCTTGCACAGAAGGAAATTTATTAAATTATGGTCTGTCCAAACAAACACAATTCACACATGAAACTGTGCATATACAGGGTTTATAACCGAAACCCCAGGTGTTTATTCCCTTTACACACGCCTACAGAGCTGGCATATAGAGCCATTAGCTATCTAAGCCTGGGCCTGCCTACTGCTGAATAGAGCAGGAGGGTGGTTTGAAGTAGGCTACTTAAGCTTCTGAGTGGCAGATGGTATGGAGCTGTAGTCCGTTTGTGTCTTGAGACACAGACCCAAGTGCTTTCTCATAAAGAAGAGGGGGAGGGGGTCCAGCAGACATGATTAAGTTCACCACTTGGATAAGATGTGTGAGGGAGCATACAGAACATCGTCAGTGATCAGCATACACCTGTCTTCTGTCTGCCTCTCCCACAAAATGTACAGTGCTGAGCAAACGAGTTGCCATTCGTTTTGTTTGGAAAGGTTGATGGTTAGGGCTGGCTCTGAATCTGTGTGTTTGTCAAATGGGTAGCAGAAAAGCCCAGGTTAGGTATTGGTGGAATTTTTAGTTTTTTAAGCAGGGGTTTCTTATCTAAAGTCCATTTGAATAACATCACCATGAGTGTTAATATCAGATGCATGTGTTGAGGGGGGGAAAAAACAGTGGACTATGTAATTCCTTGTGATTAAAGCAAGTCAGAGACTGTAATACTGCTTATTGTTGTTGTTGTTGTTATTATTATTATTATTTTTATTTATTTATTTTATTACTCCCATAATAAAGCAGCTGATTACACTTAGTTGATTTACCAGCCACACTTATGCTAAATTATTAGCAGTTATTAAAACCATTATTGTTCATTTAGTCATAAGCAAATGTGGTTATATTTAATTAAAATTATGCTTCTTTATGGACTGTGGTGTTGACAGAAGTGTGCTGAAGGTGTGCTCTTTCTCTTTCTTTGACCAGGTGTAAGCCTGCAATCCTCTTACGTTTTGTAGGAAAGATTAATTGGATTTTCTTCTGTCAAAAACGACACAGCTGTATCTTCCAAAACCCTCAGAGCTTGAAGGCAGTCATGTTTTATGAACTCCAGAATTTAAATGTTTTCACTCAGATATTGTTTTTCTTCTCTCTTCCTCTTCCTGCAATGCTGTAAACTTGGTTTTGGTATTTTATGATATAGTCTGAGTTCACACACACACACACACACGTATGCAGTGCTTACAATAGGCCCCTTATCCTCGTCTGGTCTGCTGAGGAATGTTGTTCCCAGGCTGCTTTGCATTCCTGCCATTTGCATCATGGGATTTCTTCTCCATCATTGCTCATTTCTGACCTCAGAAACACCAGTGTGGACTGAAATAGTATTAGATGGGATCTGAGAATGTGCTTTGAATTATAAGCTCCATTTCTGTTTTACAGCGGCATGTAATCACAGTATACTTAATAGACTTGGCTACTCAAGTTATGCTGTTTTCAAACCAGTTCCCCTTCAGCCTATCTGGACTAGGGTCTGACACAGTGTTGGTGAAAACTAGTGATGTACAATATATTGACGGATGATATATTGTTTGCAGATATGTGGACTTTTTGTTTATTGTTATTGGTCTTATATTGGAATTTTAGCCAATAATTACAACTGATAAATTTGCACCTTTTTTTGTGCTTTTATGCGCTGACGCCTTTAAATACACAACTATGTCTGCCATGTGGACATTTTTCACAGTTTCTGCAGAGAACAGTCTCTGGGATTAAATTTCTCTGTACTGAAAACTGATTTTAAAAATATCAGTACACACATACACAGAGCAAGTTAAACAGAAAGATATCTTAACCACCACAGTGCAGGATCCCTTCTGATATAAAACACATGAAAATAGAAATAGAGTCATTCAGTGCCTGAATGTATTACTGAATCACGATGATAAACGATTACAAATACTATCTCTCCCTCACTTGCTTACTTTATACTGCTCTCTCCCTCGCTCTCCAAAACAAACCCGGTGTTGCACTAATTAGCAGCTTTCTAGAAACAATTCATGCAGAACCAGCAGTAGAAATGTGATTAAAAAAATAAACAAATAACAACCAAAAACATAATAAATAAAATACTCCCAGGTGTTAATTATCGGTTATCGTATCGGCCCAAATAGGTGCATCCGTAGTGAAAATATTATTGTTATTTTTGGGTTCTTTTCAGAATTTAAATTTTCCATCCATTGCCTATGGGACAAATCCTTTACCAGATGTTCCACGGGGAAAATTACAGTATTAAAGGTTCATTATGTAATTAATTATATAATAATTATATTATATATTACAAGCTGAACTGTTGATATTTAAGTCCTTGTATGAATTAAGATTAAAACAGCATGACACGCTACAACAGCCTAACACTCACAACAGAGTAAGAGTTTGTAAGATTCTTACCTGAAATTAGACCACCCCTGTGAAGCTCTGGTTAACTCATGTAGACCTAGAGCCTGTAGCGGTCAAGTGTCTGCGGGAGTTAGCAAGAGAGCAAACAGGCATCTCAAACACCCCCAAATATTCCATTAATTGAGAATATTACGGCTGAAGATCCGAAGCCCTAAAAATGGCATATAGGACAGCCCTATATCCTACAGTTTTTTTTGTGTGATGACATGTTTTTTTTTTAAACTTTAAAAAAAAAAAAAAAAAAAGGAAGAAGCACTAAACAGAAACTGTTATATAAATGTTTTTAGACGTTTATGTTCGTGTTGTTTGGGTTTAAGAACTAACATCATTTAGTAAAGAACTTTTTAACTAAAGCTGTTGAAGTATAACCCTTTAAATCTCTCTCTCTCTCTCTCTCTCTCTCTCTCTCTCTCTCTCTCTCTCTCTCTCTCTCTCTCTCTCTATATATATATATATATATATATATATATATATATATATATATATATATATATATATATATATATATATATATATATATATATATATATATATATATATATATATATATATAACTATCTACACTGTTTAAGATTTATTGAGTTTTTAAAATATGTCTTTAATAATTATTCTATTTTTAAGAAAATGAATTGTTAAAAAACACAAACCTTGCATTATGTTTTCGAATATTCAAAAAAATACAATAAAACCCAATTTTTTTGCCCCTGTACTATAAATGTTAGAAATGACAAATTATTTATATATATTTTTCTTGGGTCACAATGCAGCCCAGAAGATGAGATCTTCTCTACAGATGACAAGTTTAAAAAGTGGAATTAATAAAATATAGTCTCCTCCCTGTATTCCAGAGCCCTACATAGTAGATTGACCAGAAGAGGATAGGTCACCCCTTGTGAGCCTTGTTTCTTCCTCAGCTGAGGGAGTTTTTCCTTGACACTGTTGCCCTTGGCTTGCTCTCCTGGGGGTTTTTACATTTTTACATTCTTTACATTTTTATTTTTCATGTCAGGACTTTGTCTTACCGGAATTCTGTGAAGCTGCTTTGTGACAACATTAGTTGTAAATGAGTGCTACACAAATAAATTTGATTTGAAATTTGATTTATGTTGTCTCCCTCTATTGCTTCCAGTAGGAGCTGAGAGAGCAAAAGCTCCAGTACTCTGAGGATCAGTAAAGAGGACCTGAGAGGCCAGGTCCCAGTGCCCAGAGCACTCCTCTGAGACCTTGTCACAATCCCAAGTGCTTGTACCCAGCTCAGTGGGAGGCATGGGTGAGGAAGACCCCCACCTAGACTTTCCCCTCCTCTGTGTGTCTGCCTGCGCCTTTGTGTGTGGTTTTTTTTCCCCCTCCTTTGGTTCTCAGGCCTCGGGACCTCCTGCCCGCTGACAAAGCTGTTGCCATGACGATGCGTTGGGCAGTCGCGCGGCACAGTAATCTCTTCCCGACAGAGGGAGAGAGAGGGAAGGAGGGACAGAACGGGTGGGGGAGCAATCCATTAGAGAGGAGGTGAAAGAGGAGGGAGAAAAAGAGACCAAGTGAGGGATGGTGTTAAAGATAAGGGAGGTTCTGGAGGGCCAATATCAGAACACCGGCTCCTGCATGGTCAGGGAGGTGGGCTGAAGCACAGAGGAGATGGCACAGGAAAACTGGAAAGTAAACTACAAAATTTGTTTTCTTTACAATCAACTCTGAAGGCCAGGCTCAAGATTATGTATATTAATATTCCTTGGAGATGGTCTGCTCCTTCTGTTTTGTGTTGGTCTGTGCTTCAGTTGGCTGGGAAAGGCAGGAATGCCATCGAGTGCGGAGGAGGGGCAGGGAAAAGGACAAAGGTGATCCATTATCCTTGTCATGGAGTCACATGACTAGTGACGCTGACGTGTGGCCACTTCTGCCGTTTGCATGTGGCCCCTCCCAATTAGTGCCAAAGTCAAATTTTGTGTCATTATGGCACCATTCACATAAGCAGTACTTTTATTTTGCAGAGTTGCCATCTCAACCGATGACTTAAGAGATGACAGGGCTGTGACTCACACGTTTTTGTTGGTTTGACTGTATTAGTGAGCCTAAGCTGGAGCAAGCTTGGGTCAGTGCCTTGGGTTGAGCCTGGTTTTGGGGGTTGTGTTAAGTGTGTACTCTGTCTTACACAGCTGACACTGTAGTAGGACCTTAAGGCCACTACAGAGCCTGTGAATGGACAAAGAAAAGAGTGTGTTTGAGGCTGTATGTTCATGGGTGGGAATTAGTAGGGATGTAATGCCATAATATTCCATGTCTTATTGCTGTATCTGGAGGCTTCAATATTATCTAATATTTTGCTGAGTAATGTCTTGCTAAGAATAATAAGAAAAACCATTCTAGTGTCCAGCCCTATTTTTTTTTCCTGGACTTCTCTGATTGAATAGACATGCATTTATAGATAAATAAATAAATATATATATGTGTGTGTGTGTGTATATATATATATATATATATATATATATTAATCTGCCTTAAAATAACAGCATGTTTTTATGTACTTATTTTTGTTACATCACAGTTAAATATATATTTTAAAAAATAATTTGCCCTATCATTAATGAAGTGTCCGAAATTATCTTTAAATCCCACTTAATTACTTGGCGATGTACCTCTTGGCGTTGAACCCTTGGCAGTGGTTGGGCATCCAATTTTTTTTTGTGTGTCTTTAAACCTGAATAATTTTCCATAGTATAATATTTGTATACTGAGCATATTGATATAACCAGCTTGTTTGCCTTCACCTTTCAGATACAGATTCGAAACTTTGTCATTACATGAAAGACAATTTGTCATTAACATGCTGCAACACATATAACATACAACATACTTGTACTGTATTGCACAAACTTGTATACACTCATATTACACTTAAGTAATTTATAATATCCCTCCAGTCAAAACACTTCTGTGACAAAAGATCTTTTAAAACCATTTGTTTTAGCCAGTGGAGCTTTATAGCGACTGCCTGATTAAAGTAACTTAATAAAGCACTGTAGGATCCTATATTATGGCATTAGCTTTCCTCTTGACTGCCCAACTGTACAGCTCTGAGGGTGAAGTTTGCCTTGCACAAGTAACTTTACTTGCATGATTAACAAACATTTCTAACCTAATCCTGCTTTTATCAGGGAGAATGTTATACCAAGCTGTTATATTAAAAATTTGCACTAATTTGACAAGAAATTTATATATATAAAAAAAAAGATGCCAGTATACCCTTCTGTTTATGTTCAGATTTATGGTGAGACAATGCATAGAAATAACTGTTGTAGGCTTATTTTCCAATGGCAGTATTATTTAGACAGAATATCTAGTCTAAAGTCTAAACACCAGTAATAAGTATTTATGTGACAGATTGGGAATTCTGATTGTTTGTGTTATTGTCATAAAAGTATACTTCTCAATATAAAGATTTCTAATTCTCCGTTGCTCCCCTCTTTCCAGGTGGCACTCCCTCTCTGGAGCAGTTGTTAACTCAGACCTTGTTGTCATGGCCTCAGCCTTCAGACCATGCAGAACTCGTCCATCCTAAGCCTCAAGCCATCTGCACACACACACCCACGCATACTACCACATGCCCGCAAGGGAGGCAGCACAGGCATGATGACTACCTCCCACATGAACGGCCATGTGAACGATTCAGATGACCGGAGAGAGGGCGGCAACAATGACAGCACGAGTGAAGCCCAGGAAGAGCCCCTGCAGTGGCACAGGGAGATGGCTGTGGACTGCCCAGGTGATCTGGGTGCCCGTACTCTGCCCGTCCGCCGCAGCGCCCAGCTGGAGCGCATTCGCCAGCATCAGGAGGACCGCAGGAGGAGGGAGGAGGAGGGCCGTAGCCGCCAGGAACTGGACCTCAACTCCTCCATGCGCCTCAAGAAACTTGCACAGAATCCCAAGGTGGGCATTGATAACCCCACCTTTGAACCAATCGAGGGCTCGGGGGGGACGCTTGGAGAGCTGCAGAGCTTCAGCGCAGCTCCAAAACTACTAGGTGAGTGAAAGTTATCTTTTAAAAGTGAAAATGATCACAAACCTGCCTTCAGACTGACATACATTTAAAGTTTTATACTTATCTTTTTTTTCTTTTTTTTTCTCTCTGAGACATGTCTGAGTTAACATCTGACCATCTGACATGTAGATTAAATATCATACCCACTATATACAAAATATGAGCATCAGTTGGTGTTTGCTAGGGGTTAGCGATATAGCCATAAACTAATATCATGATATTTCAGGGTATTTTGGCGATACAATAATTTTGGAGATGTGACAACACTGAAAACTACTTTAGTTAAATTTAAGAACACACTATTGCAACAAAATAAAGGTTTTGATAATATTAATTATATTAAATTAAATATGATTATTAATAACCATTTAATATTATTATTATTATTGTTATTTTCTTTATTTACCAAAGTGCACAAAATTTAGTATGTGCATATAAACAACAAATGTAAACAAATATACAAAAAGTAACCTTAAAGCTTCACAGTAAATAAAACAAATACAGTATAGTGGCTGTGCTGGGCCAGTGTAGTTTTATCTGCGTGGGTTAGAGCTAACTGGCTGCTGAACTCTTCTAACAGCGTTTTTGATTTTCCTCGTCCTCAGCCGGGTGCTTCTGCTCAAGGAGGTGAAACGGATTAATTGTGTTTCCCCCTACTGTTGTTATCGGCATCTTTCATTTCTTGCATAACACTATGGTTTATTGTACGTCTGATATTCTGTAACCACACCCCCTCCACACGACTGAAGTCACTTTACTTTTTTTTGAGCAAATTCCTTCGCCTTTCCACCATACTTCACTGTGCCTAATCACTCATGTAAAGAACATATGCCGTATTATGGGTAACTTTATGACATTAGGTATCACTGTTGTCACGATATAGATTTTTTTTTATCTTTTTTAAAAATTATGATGTCATTATCGTGAACAATACGATAAGGCACAGCCCTAGTGTTTACAACATTAAAAGCAAAATGAGGAACAAATGAAGGAGAAATCTGATGCATCAAGAATGCTACACACTGAGCACCTTTTTTTTTAAACTACCCCTTCTGAAAAGCTAGCTGTTGCCCAACTGTCCAACTCCCCCCTTTGGTTCAAAAAAAGCAAAATACAAAACAGGCAGATCATTTTAGAAGTGGATTTGAATGCTGATTGTTCTGATACTGGTGAGCAGAAGGGCACTTGACCACAGATACCAGCAGACATGAGTGAGCTCATTCTTATCAGAAGTAAAGCAGACCCGTGAGTCATATCACTGATGAAGAGCAGTCAAGAACCAAGGAAAGACTTGCCTTGAAAGCAAATGAAAATGGAGACCGTATATGCTGCTTTCTCGTTGTACTTTGCCTGTGATTTCTGTGACTCGTCCTGTCTGTGCTTTCACCTCTTGTTAATGTACTTTCCTATAATGTCTATTAGTACTCTTGAAATTAAATAAAATATGGCAAAGTATGGCATGTGAAGGCATGGGCTTCTCAAAATGTTCAGGCTGACTAGCAATACTAGCTGCACTTTTGTCATGGCAAGTTGATGATTGTCACAGGATTAAATGTTTTCCTCTAACAATTTACTCACATTCAGCTAACCTCTAATCTCTAACTATACCAACATTAAATTCACAGGTAAGATATGAAATAAAATTTATATCAAAACATTTCATGCTAATATTTTTGGGTTTCTCATTATAAGCACTACACTTGTATTTAGTTTGATACTGGTATACATCTCAGTCTTATCATAAGTCTCTTTATGTATATGGATATTTCTTGAGCAGTAAAGCACACTTTGAAAATACAAACATTTGTATATAGTTTGAACTGGACTGCTTTTTTTTTTTGTATTTGCGTGTTTAAACTGGTTTTCTGCTCTCTTGTGTTTGGCTTGTTTGAGGGCTGGATACACGTACAAACACTTACTAACAGTTATAATCAATGAATCAAGGGTGGTCTTATTGGAAAGGACTTCATCTCCTTGGTGAGGTATGTCAGGCACTGACCGTGGGGAGCTAGTATGTGAGGAAGTTAGTAAGAAAAGCAGGAACTCCATGTTTCTAATGAAGGTCAAGGAAGAGGTGTGAGTGAGTGAGTGAGAGACAGAGAGAGAGAGAATTCCTGAGAAAGGGAGCAGAGGGCCATGTGAGGGGGAGCTTAATTAAAAAACTTCTTATGAGACATTCTGACTGCACTGTTTGGCCACTTCCGCAGTCTGATTTATTTTCTTAATGCTTCGTTCTTACTCCTTGTGAATTATATTTTTTTAAAATATTTTGCCCCATTTTCCCTTAAAATATCGTATTACTGCCATTAAAAAGTCAGAACACTATTCCTGGGTTTTAGATCTGATTTTAAAATAAATAAATAAATAAATAAATAAAAAGCCTCCCACTTAAGTAAAACTCATACAAATAAACTCCCTCTTCAGCTCCTCCTGTGTTAAAGCCTGTTCTAACGCATCATTCCAGAGAGGAGAATTATTTCAGAGGTTAATTTAAAGGCAGTCAAGAGAAAGAGAGAAAAGACTAATAATTAGTTATATTTCTTATTAGCATATGTTTATTTTAGTTTTACTTAAAGCCTGTTTGGTATTTAGGCTACTCTTTATGCAGTGGCAGTGAAGGCTTGTTAATAAATGGCATGTGGAGAACCAGCATCTGTGTTCATTTTTTTATGGCTGAATGATTGAGAGGTATGTACTGTTGTTTCTTTGTGAATTCACTAACCACTTTGTCCAACATTGGAATGCGTAGCTGCTTGTTCTTAGTTGCGTGACAAATGATTGTTTTCATATTTAATTCATATTTAACAGAATCTAGGTTAAAGTTACCAACATTGTCTGATGTTTTCCTGCCTTTCTGCCTCTCTCACTCTCTCTCTCTGTCTCTTTATCTGTGTGTTTAAACAGAGCTGGAGGACCTGCTTATGTCTTTGAAGCAGGTGCAGCACTGTCTGGGTGACACTCAAAGTCAGGAGGACGTGGAGCTAGTGCTGCAGCTGGTGCAAAAGTCTGACTTTCAGAAGGCTTTCAACATCCACAATGCTGTGGCTCTGCACATGAATCGGCCGAGTCCTCCCTTTCCCCTCACAGACCGTGCCCAAAGCCTTACACATGAGGTCAGCACTTTTTCTATTATATTTTCACAAGGAATTGACAGGTGTTTGCCAGTGAATGGTTACTTAAGTTATTAAGTGCTTTTGTTAATGGATATAACAAGAATGATAAAAACCCAAATAAAGGTGAGACATTGTGCAAAATTGTATAAAACACAATGCAGTGATTATGCAACACATTTAAACCCTATATTTACCTGGAAAAAAATCTGATTAGAATGGACGTTGAAACTGAGAAATGTGGTGTGTATCAACCACAGTGTATAGCATTTTCTCTTCTTTCAACTTCAATTTAAATTCACAAATGTGGAAAAATTATTTGTAATGTATAAAAATATTTTTTAAATGTGTAGAAAAGGTTTTCATTTGTAAATTAAATGTTGTGTGTGAATCAATACCTCTCTAATGGCTTGAAATGTGCCAAACCAAATATTTTTGAGGTTCCAAATATGACAGTGGGCGTTTTTCAATGTGGAGGATTGTGTGAATCTTTTTGCAGTTGTGGATTTATGACCCTGTTTTGACAGCCAGTTGATGGACCAATAGGAAAGCTTTAGCTGGACCAATCAGATCGCGAGGTTTGCTTAACTAGTCAGAACAGTGATTTGTTGCTCTCAACCATAGTGCTTTTCCACCAAAAGAACTTTGGTTCTTGAACCGGTTCAAATCCTGATTCTTGGAACCATGGTTCTTTCCAGTGAATCGCCACGTTTCTACACATTTACATGCAGATGATGTATTCTTGGTTCCCCTCTAAATGTTGGCGAGTTCAGAGCCGAACAGCTGAGAAACAGAACTTGAAACATAATGTGAATGTCTATTTATTTATTTATTTATTTATTTACCTACCTACCTACACACCACATTGAAAAACTCCCACTGTCACATTTCAAACCTCAAAAATGTTTGCTCTGGCACATTTTAAACCATTTGAGAGGTACTGAGTCACACATTTCTCTTTTTTCCACATTTGTGATTTTAAATTATTATTGTCGTTGTTTTAAATTTGAGCATTCCAATACATTGTGGATTTGAATTTTACGTGTATGTAGATGCTCAAACACAGTTACAAATTCCATTACATCTGTGAGTATTGTTTTACAAGCTCAAAATCTTCCATAGTAAACAGACTACTACAGACACTACGCTTCAGTTTTTGTCCATTTTAACACACTACACAACCCAAAACTCCCCAAACAAACACACAACTTGTGTTTCCTATGAGACACATAAATATGTTAACAAATGCTAATATTATTGAAGATTAGATATATAATGAGCTATTGTTCATTATCAGTCTTTGCATTACAAAAAGCCATAAAAATATAAGCATAACATTTTTATTGCTGCATTAATGCAGAATCCAGTTCATTTGAAACAACTTTTAATTAGCCTTTGCCTCAGCCATTTAAATTTTGTTTGAAGACTTAAAAACTTGTGAAGTTATCTGTGTGTTGACTTGTCAGATCATAATCTTTTGAGGTTAGCAAAAAGGATGATTCCTTCTGTTTTTGGTCTGTGTAGATGTCTGTGGTCAGTATATACCAGATCATTCCTTAGGATAGTTTCTAACTACCTCACAGATAGGGTTCAAAGAGCAAATCCTCTCAGAGCCCCTTTTTGTTTCCAGGGGGTGCCCTCTGGGCTCAATTTTAGGCCCAACATTATTTTGCATATATATTAACGACATTGAATCCTCTGTTGTTGACTAATTTATTCATTATATGTTGATGAGTTTTGTTATGCCACTGGTCTCTCCCCAGAGGCAGTAATCAGTTCACTTTTTCAGGGTTCAACAAGTTTTTCGACACTACGTCTTCTGATAAAGCAAGGTCAAATGATTTGGCAGGAAGGTCACTGTACCCCAGCCTGACCATGATATCACTACAGTATTATAATAAACACAATACAAATACTTTGGTATCTGGTTAGACAGCACTGTCATTTTCAATCCACATTAACCGATTACAACCTAATGTTAAATCTAAAACTGGCTTTTTGTATAGTATACTACTTGACTCAGTCACTCTGCTAAACATCGTTAATTCCAGCGACTATCCTGCCTTTGTTTGATTACGCATATGTTATTTATAGGTCAGCTTGTAAAAGAACTCTTCAGAAACTGGACGTATTGTACCCCTCTGCCATTCAGTTTGCCATAAATGCTCTCTTTACTCCCCTGTCAACTGGCCGTCCATATGCATCCACTGGTACACACTCATTTACAAAACCCATTGTGTTCATTTGTGTCACTTGCAGATTTCACATTCTGCTTTTAACACTTGTGCTGCCCATCTCTTCATATTGAATGTTCCTAAAACAGATACAGTCTTTGGTCTGTCTTCATTTCAATCAGCTGCAGCCAAAGACTGGAACTCACTGCAAAAACTGATACCAGATTAGTTTTATTGTTGTTTTTGTGTTTTTTGTTCTTTGTCTTGTTGCCACTTTCTAAACACTTTGTTTCTAAGCGTTTTCTAGAGGCTCAGTTGACTTACTTGGTTAAATAGTAATTTTTAAAAGATGAATTGCAGTAGAGTACAGTTGGAATCAAACTACAACTGACCCCTTCTGTGAGTGCAGCTTGTTGGAACAAGTGATAACAGTGATGTTTGAATAATGGTGTGCACCAAATAAGTGGACAAAGAACCCAGAACAGTCACACAAACCAAATCTCCACAGTCAAACCACAGTCTTAATCAGTGTATTGTGTCTCTAACAAATGCATGACTAAATCTGGACACGAATTCTTGGGTATTTTTGTCAGCAGATTTAGAATGGTGAAAAACAAATGGTGTCAGAATGAAACTCTGGCAATGCCACTTGCTGTCTTCCTTTTCTACAGTTTATGAAATTAGTATCAAGCAAAGGGGTCCTAATGTTCCTCTACAAAAATAACAGAAGCACATTTATGCAACAGTGTAACTTTGTACACACATTTTTTTTTTAAATAAATGCCATGCCCCTTACCTGGTGTTTGGTTTCAGCTTAAGGTAAAATTTAAGTTCAGAGAATATGAATCTCATAACTGATCTACCCTGAACAGGAGCACTAATTAAATAGGGTTATTGGAGAAAGGCCTTTTGCTTGGAATCAGTGTTGTGTGAAGTGTTAATGAGAGGCAAATAAGCTTGCTCTTGTTGTTGTTGATCTCCTTCCTTCTTCTGGTGGACAATAACATGCACAGTACAGCTCTGTGCTGAGACTTCATTAGGGCCCAAACCCACTGACCTGAACTAGCCTCTCACAATGCAGCCTCTCTCTCTGGGTCAGGATAGCCACAGCGAGAAGGCCTGGCTTAAGTGCTATTTTTGTTTATCAGTGGTCAGCGTTCCACACTGGGCCAGGGGGAGACAGCAGTGAATTGGTGCTTTTAGTCTTGTTTCTTGACACCACAAGCACAGACCTATTTTTGTTACTAAGGACATACTTTTCTTATTTGTCTTAGTTTGTTGAAAACAAGAAGGCCAAAACCTCAGCTTGTCCACATTACTTCTGTTTATAGGTTACAGGTAAACACTGTCTCTTTGTCATGGCAAACACATCCTCAACTTTTCCCATCACTGAATAATCAGCATTGTTTTAGTCCAAAATAAGCCGTGCTGGATAGTTTCCACCATGTTGCGTTTTGACAAAAAAAGTGAACTTAACTAGATCAGAGTGGAATTATTGCCTTTAGCATTTTTGGCTCATTCAAAACTATGAACTGTGCATAAACAGCTTTAGCCAATGTTGGACTGAAAATATCCCCTCCTGGCAACAAATGTGGAAAAAAATATTAATAGTGGCATGCACAGTTAATTCCTGTTGAGAAAAAGGTACATAATTATAATAGTGTGCATTGTGCTGTTGCCTACATCTTTGTATGTTCCGCCTTTTTTTTCGAAGTCACTCCCCCACTGCTCACATAGTCTTTTCTCTGCAACCTACCTAAACCCTCACAGCACTGACCTCAGTTCTTAGGTCATGCCCTGTGTCCATAAGCATTTTAAGGAACAAAAAGCAACAGTTTTCAACCTCTGTGATCTCTCTGATGCTTTCTAACTTTGATGCAATAGAAATCTGATGAAGTGGATAGTCACATGGTTTACATGTTAAATTAACTTATTAAAAGCTTTTGAAACCCAGCAATGGTAGCATTGCAACTGGAGATGGGTGTGCTGAAACAACACTTCAGCATTAACGACATATTTATTATTAGTTTTCTTTAAAGGCATAATTAAATATTGGGGGCACCGTGGCGCAGCAGGTATTGTTGTTGTCACATAGCTCTAGGGAGATTGTGGGTTCGAGCTCCACTCTGAGTGACTGACTGTGAGGAGATTTGTGTGTTCTGTCCACATGTGTGGGCACACAGTCTGAAAAATACACGTTGGTAGGTGGATTGGCGATTCAAAAGTGTCCATGGATGTGAATGTGTGAGTGTGTGTCACCCTGCGAAGGACTGGTGCCCCCTCCAGGGCCTGTTCCTGCCTCGTGCCCAGTTATTGCAGGTTGGCTCTGGAGAGCCGTGACCCTGAAATGGATACAGCAGTTACAGACAATGAATGAATGATGAGTAATTAAATATTTTGGTCTTTAATCCTGTTTTCTGTTTACCAGTTGTTAGCTAAATTCATGTTTACTTTTTCTCTCATCCCACTCTGTGGAGAGGATGTAAGAATTTTGCAGATGAACATAACATAATGAATTGTTCAATAATCATAATATTTTCACACAATGTGAAGGACAGCTGCTGTGTTTATTTCTGTGTTGTATTTCTTTGGATGATATATGTTCTAAAAAAACTACCTTGCGCCCAGTGATTATGGGTAGGCTCTGGACCCACCGCGACCCTGTACTGGATAAGTGGTTACAGACAATGAATGAATTAATGAATCGAAAATAGGAGCTTGAGCTTTATTCACTTTATCTGTTAAATTCAGTTATATTCCATGCAATCTATAATATATCTAAAATAATTTCCTTTTAAGGTTTACCAGTAGCTTACGTTTGGTGTAAGATCTTTTATTAGCAGTTGTTTGGTTCAAAACATAAAATATTGAAAGTACCATTCAAACAGAATTCAGTCAAAAAAAAAATCTTGTGGGTGCGGTTTTTGAATCGATAATTTCCATCATATCTAAAAACAATTCAGCTATTTATACACTGCATACTTTCTTATCCATATTTCACACTTTTCAAATATTTTACAGATTAATTTCCTCTGATTATACCTGTAGAAATCTTTTTTTTTCCCCACATTTAGAGCCTTTTGATTTTTCCTGGAAAAGTAATTAATTGTCTGTGTTGTTTTGTCTTTAAGGTCCAGTCAATGCTGCACAATAGTTCACAGAAAGAAGGACTGGAACTCAGCAACCTGATGAAAAGCCCTCATTTCCAGGTTTTTATCCATCATTTTGCCCTAGCTCTGTAGGATACTCTGTAATACTCTTTAACTGTAGAAACACTCTCAACTATATTCTCACCTCATTGTTTTAAGCCTCATGTCTGATCATCATCTTATAGAAATGCCTAAATTCACTGATGTATTTAATGCTTCAGCACTTCCATGATGTGTAAAAACATTTTCCCCCTTCTATTTGTAGGCCCTCATGTTGGCCCATGATGGTGTGGCGGAGCAGGAGATGCAGCCAGAGCCCCTCAGCCCTCTCGATGGTCCTTGTGAGACAGTAACACAGTGGGGAGGAGAGACTGTCAAGATTGTACGCATAGAGAAAGCCAAGGATATCCCACTTGTAAGAATACACATTCAGTATGCTCCACAGTGAGTTATTTTGTCCTGTGTTGACATGCTGTGATCCAATCGAGATGTGTGTGTTTGTGTATAGGGGGCAACTGTGAGGAACGACATGGACAGTGTGATCATTAGTCGCATTGTCAAAGGAGGAGCAGCAGAGCGCAGTGGGCTTCTCCATGAAGGGGATGAAATCCTGGAGATCAATGGAGTTGAGATCCGTGGGAAAGACGTCAATGAAGTTTTCGACATCCTGGTGAGGGGAGCTAGCCCTTAAAACTCTGTTAAAAGAATTCTGGATGATAGTTAAATTATGTATCACTGTATTTGTTAAATATGTCACATTAGCCTGGTGTCTGGTGATATTTAAGATTACATAAAGTAAAAAAAAATTTTTGTATTTAGTGTATTAAAAGTGCAGAGTACTTTGAGGATACAAAAGCATAGAATTCATTATATACAAACTCTAACACTGACCCCTGTTTGGTAAATGATCTGATTTCCCTCAGGCGGAGATGCATGGCACTTTGTCCTTTGTTCTGATCCCAAGTCCACAGAGTAAACCTCCTCCGATTAAAGAGAATGTGGTAAGATCTACACAGTGGATATTAATAAATTCTTTAAAAATTCCTAAATGAAACACATAATTTGTTTCCAGACTATGAATTTTACTTGTTTGGTGTATAAATAAGTTTTAAATCAATTTGTTGTAATGTATAATTGAAATTTAAAATTCAAACATTTTATCTCTCTTTTGTCATTTTTTATGGTAAAAAAAAATAGGTTTAAAAGTAAGTAGAAGGAGAGGGAATTAACTATATTCATTGTGAGTTTCATCAAGGAAAAAGCACTGCAGAAGCATGTTCTGTTAATGGGGAATAGTATTGTATCCAGAAGTACGTGTGAGTTCTGGTTTAGACGATTTAATTTAAAGATGGTGATTTTGATGTTGGTGACTGTTAAAGTAGCGCATTAATGCTCAGTTTTAATGAATTAATTTATTTTTAATAAAATGATTGTCATTTTTGTTTATATTACGCAACATTGACAAAAGAGCAGGAGAATGTTTGAATTTTTAGTTGCAGTTATATATTACACACAAATACTTAACACCCATTTGTTCATCTAATGTTTAAACTATTTAATCAGAGATTATCTGTCTCTTCTATTTTTTCCCCACATTTTTTTCCTGCTTATTTTTTCTACTCCCAGATCCATGTGAAGGCACATTTTGACTATGATCCTTCTGATGACCCTTATGTACCTTGCCGAGAGCTGGGCCTTTGCTTTCAAAAAGGGGACATTCTCCACATCATCAGCCAGGAAGACCCAAACTGGTGGCAGGCCTACAGAGACGGAGATGAAGACAACCAGCCTCTGGCTGGCCTGGTACCAGGTAACCGAGGATATGTGCATTTATAAATGTTTGAAAATGGGAAATCCTCCTGGTGTCACATTTCATTTCTGTTAAATATTAAGAAAAATGTGAAGCAAACATTTGCTCAATTTATCACAATTTAATTTAGGCAAGAGCTTTCAGCAGCAAAGAGAAGCCATGAAACAAACGATAGAGGAGGATAAAGAGCCAGAAAAATCAGGTTAGCATTGCTACACCCATACTAATCTACAGAGTCACATTTCTACCAGCACAATGGCTTTTTCTGAAAACTGTCATTTTTCAATACTTTTTGACTCTATCAAATGATTAGGAAAGCTGTGGTGTGCAAAAAAGAACAAGAAGAAGCGGAAGAAGCTGCTGTATAATGCAAACAAAAATGATGGTGAGTTAGCTCAATTTTCTACCCTCATCACATTGAATGCTTATCAGTAAGTTCTTTTTAACACACTTTAGAAAGTGTCTTGTTCAGGTGTAACATTAAACCTGCAGTGTAATTTCTAGGACTCTCACAATAATTACATTATCGATGTATTGAACAATATATGGATACTTCCCCAATAGTTTTTGCTGACCACAATTTTGCCCATTGTGTTTACTTGCGTGTTTATTTGCATAATAAATAATATCACGTTTTAGCCGGTCTCTCTGTTCTGAGGCTGTTATGTGGATTTGTTTGAAAAACAGTAATTTTATTTATTGAAGATATTTATTGTTACACTTATGTAGTGCCTTTTTGGACACGCAAGGACATTTAAAAATCAACATTGAACATTGCATTCAACACTCAATCAACACACACACACACACACAGGCAACTTTTTGCAAAAAGTTAATTGCTCTTTAAAAGATTGTAAGTGCATTATTATGTTATTGAATTATCATTTTATCAGTGGCATAAAATGGTCTTTAAAATAACATTATTATAATTTATTTCTGGGACAATATATTGACCAAAAAATTGCTATTGTGACAGGCCTAGCCATTTCAGGATATGTCTAGTAACTGTAAATTTACAGTAGATTAATTGTGTGTGGTTTTTTTATTTTCTTAATCACCAACTAGTTTTTCCTCAAATGACAGTTTTATAGATATTTCGGTTTTAACACAACTGCTCTTTCAGACTATGACAACGAGGAGATTCTTACCTATGAGGAGATGGCTCTATACCACCAACCAGCCAATCGCAAGCGCCCGATTGCTTTAATCGGTCCCTCAAATTGTGGACAGAATGAACTGAGACAGAGACTCTTGTCTAGTGACCCAGACCGATTCGGAGGCGCTGTTCCTCGTGAGTATTGGTGATAGAAAACTGGTTTTCTCTTGCACTCTTGACATTTTTAAGCTTTGGTTTTTCTGTAAGAGACAACATCTTTAAGATTAATGAAAACATCTATCTGGCTTCAGCACGCTTGTCTTTAGTGTTTTCTGCACAAACTGAAACTACAGCAAGAGCTGCATCTCAGTTCAGGGGCTTCATCCTTCGAAGGACACGGTCTGTGGAGGTCTGTCTTTCGAAGGCTAAAGTGAAATGGGACAGTCTACTACAACTTCTACAAATTTCCTGTTTGACTGCTGTTACCGTCACTAAACACTGCCCCTGTTCACTCCTGGACCTTAAAGTCAGAATCTTTAATTTGAAAATTTAATTTGATTACAGCTGAAGATGAAAGTGTTTTATTATAGTGGATTTCACTGAAAACATATAATTAATTAATTAATAGAACGTTCTCCTGCTGCGTTTATTGTTATAACACCTTTGGCTCTATATGCTGGTTTTTGGTTTTTTATTGTGATAATTATCAGGGCACCCTTTCATTTTATTTTTTCACAAAAACCCAATGACGATAGTAGATATTGGAGTCTTTTATTGAGGTTAATTAATTCAACAAATTCTCTCTCTGCTCCTCATCTTTCTCATTTTTTCAGGCGTGCTCTCCTCACAGTAATTGTACCACAAAATAAACTTAAGCAGTAATCATTTAAGTAAGTGATTGTGTAAAATGGAAAGGCTGTATTAGTAACCACGACAGCTTTCTTAAGTGAACAGATCTCAGTAGCACTCCCCTATAAACAATATTTTACAGAAATAATCGGTATGTGTTCTGCTTCAGCTTCAGTCGCTGTGTATTTACTTCAGACCAGTGTCGTTTAACACCGCTGGAGATAAACAAGAGATTAAAGGGTTAATTTACAGATTAACATTTCACTACAGTTTAAAAACTGCTCCTTGCTCCTTTTTCCTTCTTAATATTTGTATCAATAATGATTTGATGTTGAGTACAGTTCGTTTAAGCACTGTTCGCTCCTCTGCTGGAGCCGCAACATTCTGGAATCCCCGCGGCATGCAATGAACCCTGGGATATCTCGGCTGGTGAAGGATAGTCCGGTTGCATTCTTCATTTTTTGGGAAAAGACGCATTTGTCGGCCACATATGAAGGAGCCTCCGAAATGGGGCAGTCTAGTCGCGCCGCTGTGATGTAATCGGTCTACAAATGCGCCCTTCAATGGATGCAGCCCCTGAATTGAGAGGCAGCTAGATTCTGGGGCTCCATTACCCTGCACAATTTCAACTATTTCCAGCCCTGCTTCACGTAATACACATTAATCAGATTGTGCAGCTCTTCGTGAGCTGGATCCGTTATGTTTGGGCAGGAAAACATTTGAAAACACACTAGGCAGTGGGTCCTCAGACAACAGCTGATAAACAGTGAAAGATGAACTGTAAAAGACTGTTTAATTTTGTTGGGGTATTTAATTAGAAAGTTGGGTGCAGCATAAGGCCGTATTGTAATTATAATTGGGTCTAATAGTTGCTCATTCCATCAGCAGTGGAAAAAGTATATCCATCTTCATCTGCTTTCCCAATATTCACACTAACACACTACTTTCTCAACAGACACCACACGGAACCGAAGGGACGGGGAGGTGAATGGCCGCGATTACCACTTTGTGTCTCGTCAGACCTTTGAGATGGATGCAGCGGCCGGGAAGTTTATTGAGTCTGGAGAGTTTGAGAAGAACCTCTATGGCACCAGCACAGACTCAGTCCGACAACTCATCAACAGTAGCAAAATCTGCCTCTTGTGTTTGCACACTCAGGTAAGAGAGGATGAATAGAGAAATGACACTGATATTGAACTGTTGTGATGGAGATTAAGCTAACTCTGATTGACTGCTTTTTTTTTTCAGTCACTGAAGGTATTGCGCAGCTCAGACCTCAAACCCTACATCATCTTCATCGCACCACCATCCCAGGAACGACTCCGTGCACTCTTAGCTAAAGATAACAAGAACCCAAAGGTAAAAGAAGAGTTTTTTTAAGATGCTAAACATACACCCTAAATGGTTTAAGTCTGTGTACTTTCAAGAGTAAAGGGAGAGATGTTTTTGGAGATTCAGTAAAAGACCTTTGAAAGTTAAACATCCACTGCTTAATGTAAGGATTAAACACAAATATTAAAGGTTTTTGCTAGAATAATTTCCCCCCAACCCAAGAGCCACATAAATATTATATATTTAATAAAAGAGCATAAAATTCTGTCTTTCTTCAATTAGTTCTTAGCCTTGTTGGACAAAAATGTTGTTTGCCTTACATTACATTAATATATTACAGTCTCACTTTAATGTTTTCCTCTCATCTCATTCTCGTTCTGAAGCCTGAGGAGCTGAGGGACATCATAGAAAAGGCCAGGGAGATGGAGCAGAACTTTGGCCACTTGTTTGATGCAGCCATAGTCAACACTGACCAGGACAAGGCCTACCAGGATCTGCTGCGCTTCATTAATAAACTGGACACTGAGCCTCAGTGGGTTCCTTCATCCTGGCTGCGCTGAAGTGACTGTTTATAAACATACACGTACACACAGACAGATGAAATGGAGCGGACATTGCTGTGTGGTTTAGTGAACTGCAGGACTTGTCGTCTGATTTGTGGCTATTTCAGGACAGTATATCTACACTTCACCACAATCTGAACACACAAATCATTGCAAATGCTGGACAGGACAGTGTTTTTGTTTTTTGACACACTACACTGGGGGTATTTTTACTTCCCCCACCCCCCTCTAGATGGCTTCTTTTTTTGTTGTTGTTGTTGCTTTTTTTTTCTTTCTTTCCTCCCCCCTCCACACTAAATTAACTACCCACATTCCAGAGGTATGTAAGTAAATTACCTGCACTTGGTAGCTGCAATACAGTTTTAGTTCTATACTGCTTTTGATGACTATTTATAATTGTAAATATGCCTGGTGTATTTTTTAAACAACGTCGAAGGAAAATTTCTAAACGGTTGATGGGAGAGTATTTGAATATTAATGGTCTGGTCTCTTTTTTGGTATGAGGGTTTGCAGTGAGTCAGCTGGAAAAATTACCAAGAGCTGCTAGAGTTAGGTCTACTTTAACTGTTAGATCACAGTTCTAGTAAAATGTGATCAGGTTTCACTTGGGCATCTTGAGAACAGCAGTTCTTGTTTTTATGGCACAGAAACAAAAACAAAGTTGTACCAAGCAGTCTCCTCTTAAAAGGTTCAGTGAGATTATCCTCCTGACCTGGCTTCTGCAAAAAAAACTCTCCCTGTCGTCTTTTTTTTTTTTTCTTTTGAAGGTTATCTCTTGTCTCTTTGGACTGCTTCCCTTTTTATAAAGTTTCCAAAATAGTTTTTTGTTGTTATTGCTTTGTTTTTTTCCCTTTTCTCATTTGAATGTCATTCCACTGGCTACTTCTCAGAGATTATTTTTGCTCTTTTTCTGTAGTAGTTTAATCGGTTGGAGTAGTCTTCTTATGCACTGCAAGTTTGCAAAAATAGGCTGTACTTATAAAGGTATTGGAGATATCATTCATGTGCCTGCATTTAAATTCCCTAAAGACAGGTAATCACTGGCCTGTGCCTCGGTACCTGCCTGAAGCTGTGATTGACAACCACTTTTTTTTTTTTTTTTTAAGAATTATTCATCTCAAGGGTCAGTCATTGGTAAATCTCTCTCCTTTGACGTAGATGAAGAGTCTCTTGTGATCTGTTGCAGAAACTTGGTGGACTCTGGCTCCACCCCACCTGAAGAACACTAACTACAAAGCTTCCATGCCACATAAGAATAAAAAAAAGAAAAAAACACCAGAGTGGAAAAGTGGCAAAACCCACACCTCGATCACTCAATCATCCCAAGTGGCTCAGATTTGCCTTCTGTGGCAACCAACACTGTGATTAATCCGCCTAGATTTTGTGTGATTAGTATCAGGTTAAATGTGTTTATTTTATTACTGTGTGTGTGTGTGAGGTTGTGTGTAAGGTTGTGTGAGTGTGTGTGTGTGTGTGTGTGTGTGTATTTTACAGTGCAAGTCTATGCTTTCTGACTCAGTATTCACATGCACTTCCAGAACTCAGAAGTGTGACTAGTATTGTAAGCAGTATTTGACAGCAATACAGTGATGTTCATGTACTGAGCATAACCAGCCTAGTCTTAGTACTTTACGTAATTTAAGGTGATGTTTGCTCTCTTTCCTTTATTTGAGTAGTTGCAAAACGCAAGTCTAAATCCTGTGCTGTAGATGAATCTGAATGTCTTCTTTACTAGCAGGTGTCTTCTGGTGTTTATTGCCCCTCCCCCATATTATACCTGTGAAGCTCAGAATGCTTTCTCATAACGTTGGGTCGATCAAAATAAATAAAAAAAAAATACATTTTTTAAATTTTCAAAAAAAAAGAAAAAAAAAACACAGGTTTTATGTGAACTACGCAACAAACGACACCAATGTAATATGTACATGACTGGTGTGTCTTCCTGTGTCGATTTCATGAGCGCGTGTTCTGGACATTCTGCAGTTTAATTATGATTGTAAGGATATTGATTGTTTATATTTGTAACAGTTTAAGGCAAGACTGTCACTGAAATGTGGAGTGCAGGCAAGTATTATGTCCTGTGACCTAAGCACACACTGGAAACAGCTTTACTTTGTGTTTTTTTTTTTTTTTATTAATATCACTCTGTACTTTGAATGCAACCTATATATTTTTATGTACAAAATAGATCCACACCAATTTACCCACTTTAGCCTAGCTTTACTCCGTAATACTGGCCCATGTTTTGTGTTGGCTCTGGCTGGACTGCAGCCAGTCGACATGGGGTCTAGTTACATGCCAATTAATTGGAAGTAGAACTAATGAATGTAAAATAAGAATCACTTTTCTGTCTGAGAAATCTGTCTTGAGTTTTTTGTATGAATTATATATGTGAATTATTAAAATCCAGATTGATAGACCTTTTCTGTTGTTTGTTTTATAGATGATGGGGTTGGAATTGTAATATGGGTAAAACGTTTCCTGTCGTCATATTAGCTTACACTCTAAAATAAACACACGTTATTTAAGATGATTTTAACACAACAAATCACAAATAAAAGTTCTTTCAGTCACAACTCAAAAAATTAGAGAAAGACTTCAAAAATCATGGGAATTAATTTTATTTTATTTATGTTTTGTAGCTACACTTTTTAGTCTTTGTGACCAAAACAACTTTCATTTGTTGTCACACTTTATCCCTGATTAGAGTTCTGTTTTGCATGTAATTAGACCTTTTTAAATTTGTACCCATTTTTTTAAAGGCCACCCTCCACTCTCTTATTTTAATTTGTTTTACTTTATGCACTCAGTGTAGTGACTTCTTACACAGTTTTGATGGCATCAGAGAGAACAACATATACATAAAATTTTCATAAGTCATAATAATGAAAGTGTTTCTCATACATACGACTTGCCATCAGGAGAATGACTATCCTCATTCTCTCAAGAGAATTAATTGTCATCATATGTACCTTAGGATAATTGCAAGAAAGTTGCTGATTAAAATAACTAAATGGATATTTATTTGTCAAGTGGAGGAAATGGAATGAGCTTGTTTATTAGTGGTATATTTTAAGTGTCGCAGTCACACAGCTCCAGGGGCCTGGAGGTTGTGGGTTCGATTCCCGCTCCAGGTGACTGTCTGTGAGGAGTGTGGTGTGTTCTCCCCGTGTCCGTGTGGGTTTCCTCCCACAGTCCAAAAACACACGTTGGTAGGTGGATTGGCGACTCAAGTGTCCGTAGGTGTGAGTGAATGTGTGTGTCTGTGTTGCCCTGTGAAGGACAGGCGCCCCCTCCAGGGTGTATTCCTGCCTTGCGCCCAATGATTCCAGGTAGGCTCTGGACCCACCGCGACCCTGAACTGAATAAGTGGTTACAGATAATGAATGAATGAATATTTTGACAGTGCTGCAGGTGCATGCTTTCGTCTGCAGGTGGTGCGTTTCAGCGTTTTGAGAAAATATAGTCACGTATATAGGAGACTGCAATTCGGGACATAGTCGCATATTTACGACATTTTATGCGACAATATCACAATCATAAGTGTATGGGTAATTACTCATTACTCATGTAACATAGAAAAAGGCATAATGCGAATTACATAACATAGGTTGTTATTCCAACAAAGGCAAAAAGTGTTTTATTACACTTCTTCCCCTAAGCAATGCGTATTATTGGTGTCCTACTTTAGCTTTAACTCTAACGAGAACATTTCTTTCACTTAACGGTATTTGGACTCATTTTCAAGAGGTTAATACTGAAAAGGACATTTCTCTAGCCATTATTTGCTTCGATATTTCAGCAAATAATTAATTAGTAATGTTATATTCTCCGTAAATAAAAATAAGACCGTGGTATTAACGGTTGGTAATGACGCCTGTAATGAGGAAGAGTTTTCGTGTTCCTGCCGTATAACACGGGGCACTGATGACGGTTTGTGGCCGCTCACAGTTACGGTGAAAAACTGGTTAGCGGTGTGATTTATTCCGCTGCAGTAGACGGCGCTGTGAGAGGTTTATTCAATAAACCGCTTCTTTTTCCGGCTGAGGTTCATCCATGCTGCTGAGTCCGATAACTGCCGTTACATTTTAACCGTTTATTTTATTTCTGTTACAGTTTATCACCTACGGAAAACACTGTATTTAACTCAGTGCCTTTACAAGTATCTCCTCTAAAGCTGTATCTCTAAAGTAAGGGGGAAACCCGTATTTGTAAGTAATCTAAAGAGAAACGTGAGAAATATCCAACCGGCAAAATCACTCATTCAGAAGCTAACCGAGAGGAGTGAGCGATTTAAACCGGTCAGTGGCTGGAGCAGCGTTCATTAACACCATTAAACACACACATTACTTGTTTTATACTCTGCAGTTTAAAAAAAACTGTTGAGTGAATATAAAAGGGCTTAGTTGTGATGAACGCTCTCCGTTTAGCTGAGAGAGACGATACATGTTTTAGTCTAACGTTAGTTTCTCGCCGTTGTTACTGTATTATCACCAGCCAATTAAGGTTCATCAGAAACATTTTAATTTAAATATTTACAGTATTGTCTGCTTTTTCAGGCGGTGGTTATTAGGAAAGGCGTTAAGTAACGATAAAGTGGTCTAAAGTGCTTTTTTTAAGTGGCTAAAATGTATTTTTTCCTGAGAGACTCAAGGCAAGGGGTTTAGATTCAGAAACGTTTTTTTTTTCACTGTGTACTGGATTGTACAGGTGATATATGTAATTCGTAAAATGAAATATACATGTATAATTCTGTCAATATCTTTAAAATACTTCCAAATCTTTGTAATTGTATTAGAAATGGTTTTTTGGATTTCAATAGATGATTTCTTTAAGTACGTAGAGTAAGCTGGCTGAATGCTCAGAAAAGTAACACAGTTAAAAAAATAATAAAATAGGAGACACTTAAAATGTAGTGGGGCCTTCAGTGCTGCTATGTACCTCAAAACACTGCGTTGAATCTGCTGTTTGGATTTTACACCTTTTCTGAATATTTGAGGTTAACTCATGATTAACTCCTAACTGATTTTTTTCCTCTTCTCTGTCAGATCCAGGATGCCTGGTCTCAGCTGTAGGTTTTACCAGCACAAGTTTCCTGAGGTGGAGGATGTGGTGATGGTGAATGTGCGCTCCATCGCCGAAATGGGCGCCTATGTGAGTCTGCTAGAGTACAACAACATTGAGGGCATGATTCTGCTGAGTGAGCTCTCCAGACGCCGAATTCGCTCCATCAACAAACTCATCCGCATCGGCCGCAATGAGTGTGTCGTGGTCATTCGAGTGGACAAGGAAAAAGGTGGGGACTTCACTTACTGGCCTTTACCAGCTGTTTTTAATGAGAATGTAATATGTCATATACACTTACCTACTAATTTTGTGTGTTACTGTTTTAATGCACAGGTTATATCGACTTATCCAAAAGAAGAGTTTCACCTGAAGAAGCTATTAAATGCGAGGACAAGTTCACTAAATCAAAGACTGTAAGAAGACCCCCAGCTGAGTTTTTATTTTATAACTATTCTGCCATTTGGTGACCTGGAAGATCTACATTTACATTCACAGAGCAAGTAAAAGTGGCCCAAATCCAATCTGATTCTTCATATGGGACCCGTGTGTTATTTGTGTGGCTGTGTAAACAGCAAAAATCGCACTGACTCTGATTTATTTATTGAAGTCGGATCCATATCCGATCTGTGGCAATGCGACTCAGTTGCGAACAGTTAGTTCAGAATTCACTCCGTGGCTGTTGAGCATTTTTGTTTTAATTTGAGGCCCTGGTCAAAGCATTTTCATTTAGTAAAAAATATTGAAAAACTTCTAAATCCAGGTTCCTATTCAACACGAGAAGAACGTATTTTTCAGTAGTTTTTACCCATTTTTTTATGGTCCATGTCGGTATGAAGCTGCTCAAATGCATATCATGGAAATATTGAACACATTTTTTTGGCACTCATCTCTTTCTCTTTGCGAGAGACCCAGGAAATGTGTGCTTTTTGTGAAAGAAACGAAGTCACTTTTTACCTGCTGAATGAACATAGCCTACATACAATTTGTGATCTACAGTTAGTTTTATGTTTTGCAGGTGTACAGCATCTTGAGGCATGTGGCTGAGGTTCTAGAGTATACCAAAGACGAGCAGCTGGAGAGTCTGTATCAGCGAACAGCCTGGGTGTTTGATGAAAAGTACAAGCGACCTGGATATGGAGCTTATGATGTGTTCAAGCAGGCTGTAGCGTATGTGTTTTATCCTAGTAATCACTTTGATTAGCTCTTATAGTTTGCATCTTACTACCTGCTACAGTTAATTTTTATTCTGTGTGTTTTTCTTGGTTTGCAGGGACCCATCCATTTTGGATATCTTAGATTTGAATGAGGAGGAAAGGGCTGTTTTAATTGACAATATCAACCGAAGACTCACTCCACAAGCAGTCAAAATCAGAGCAGGTACTACTTTTTTCCTTTAAAGTGTATATGTGTGTGTGTGTATATGTATATATATATATATATATATATATAGATAGAGAGAGAGAGAGCGCCTCATAGCTGTGAGAACAAAGTTGAGTGAAGGGTCTTCTGAGTATTTTGTCTTTGTTTTCATCCTTCTTCCTCTCTCTCTTAACCCAAGCTCAGTGCTAAACTCAACTGTGGTGGGCTACTGGGCATGTTTTTCTCCACCTGTTTTCAGGCTGTCAGTGAGCTCCCACAGCGCCCCCTCGCTGTGACTCACTTAAATGCACAAAAATGTTTGGCCATGTTCTTAAGGACACAGAACAGAAATTTGACACAGCACACACATGTCATAAATGCAGCCCTCGTTTTGAGACACCGTCTCACACCACATTTTTAAATACCACAGTGTACAGTATTGTCGTTATACTGCCCAACCCTACTATTAATAATCACAATGCTCCACCCATATTTGGACTCTCCATGGATTAAAAAAATGCTCTTCTCCTCCAACACCTCCAACGATTTCAGCCTAGTCAACTAAAAAGTTATGAAATGAAGCCTTAGATGAGCCTAAGATGCTTCAAAATCTATAAACAATGAAGCGTGGCGAAGCTAGTTTATTTTGTCAGCTTTTTGCCTTGAATTAGACAAGACCAGTTCCATGAAGCTATGGTTAACTCTGTGCCCCTAGTGGCACTGTGTATGCATGAGTTAGCAAGCATGTTTTTTTTTTTATTATTGTTGTATTATCAATGAACAATAGGACAGTATTTATTGTCATTATAATATGTCACAATATACGTTTTGTTGATGTTTGACATTTGTTTCTATACTGAAATGTGCTTTAGGACATGCTGATAAAATGTCTTTCATATATAATTTTTTTCCATCTAAATGTAATATTCTATTTTTTCCCCCTCAGACATTGAAGTTGCATGTTACGGCTATGAGGGCATTGACGCAGTTAAAGATGCCTTGAGGGCAGGTTTGAACTGTTCAACAGAGGCCATGCCTATCAAAGTTAGTTCCTGTTGCAATTACCATGCTTGTTTTTCATGAAAAAAAAATAGCACGTTACACACACAAAAATGCAGTTGAGGCCTAAAGTTTACCTACACCAGGCTGAACTCACTGAGACTCAGATTTCACAGCTCCACACATTTCATGTCACCTGTACACTTTGTGTGTTAGTTAAATTTGGGTTTGTACATTCTTTTTCTTTTTACTGTGAGATTTTAAATGGATCAGTGGTTAACATACATTTCTTTAGTATTTGGTGGCTTAGCTTTTAATAGCTTAATTGCCTTGATTTAAATGCTTAGTGTAGCATTGCACATGTTTCTCATAAAACTTTTTGGAGTTTTATTCAATGCCTTCTTCATAATCAATGCTGATACATGGACAGAATCAAATGCAAAATAAAGAAATTACATTTTTAAACCAACCAGTAATGCTTGTTACAGATCAACTTGATTGCTCCACCTCGGTATGTAATGACCACAACTACACTGGAACGCACAGAAGGTCTTTCTGTACTTAACCAGGCCATGGCTGCCATCAAAGAGAGGATTGAGGAGAAGAGAGGCGTGTTTAACATTCAGATGGAGGTGAGCTGTCCTAAATCTTTGGTGTGGCACAATCTGGGATTCTGAGGTTTAGTTTTGTCTTTGAAGATTTGGTTATTTTAATTAAAATATATTTAAATAAAAAAAAAAATACCAAAAAATATCTATTTATTTTATTAGTGTGCATTCTTAGCCTTTTTTGCTTTTTTGTAGCACAAAAAGTATCATATCTAGGGGGGAAGAAATTTGAAATTCTGATAATGCAAATAATGTGAGATTTTTCACTTTCAGCACATTCATATAATTATGAGTCTTATATTAGTGGAACCAGACATTCTTCATTATCTGTAGCCCTTATCCAGTTCAGGGTCGCAGTGGGTCCAGAGCCTACCTGGAATCATTGGGTGCAAGGCAGGAACACACCCTGAAGAGGGCTCCAGTACTTAACAGGGCAACACACACACACACTCACACCTACGAACACTTTTTTTAAGTCACTACAAACGTGTGTTTTTGGACTGTGGGAAACCCACACAGACATGCGGAGAACACACCAAACTCCTCACAGACAGTCACCCGAAGCGGGACTTGAACCCACAACCTCCAGGTCCCAGGAGTTGTGTGACTGTGACACTACCTGCTGCGCCTGGAACCAGACAGTCTAGAGATATTACTGAACAGTGGATGTGGAAGCCTGGAGTATCTTGCACATATAATCAGCGGTCTACGTCTAAACACTTTGGCATTCCTGAAACCAAACAAATTTCTGGATGCGTATCCTGCTGTAGCCTCCTGCCGTTTCACATGTCCTCACTCCCACTTCAACATTGTGTTAGCATTTTTTAATTCATTATCCAGCAGAATGTACTGTAAAACAAATTCGACAGAGGATATAGTTTGTTAAAGGGCATATTATGAAAATAATCTTTTACAGTGTATTAGCACAAATTTTGGGTATCTGCAGCTCCGCTGACACTGGGGGGGTTTCCCTTTCTCACTGTAGTTTCTTGAAACAAAGCAATGGACCTGTGCTTACGTGGGAGCGCAAAGACAAGGTCAAATAGAACAAACCAGATAGAACGAGCACAGAGAAATGTGTACTGACTAAATATGGAAAGATGGAGAACTAAGGAAAAATGTGTGTTTTTGTTCTTCAGAAACTGATCGTTCTGAACAGGGCTGTTGAGATAGGGAGAATGGTGCTGTGTTTGATCCTTGGGGTATTTTGACCAAAGCACATCACACCGCGTGTCAGAAACTGCGCCGTATTCACTATATACTGCACTATTTTTGGGTTCCTCCATTTTGTACGAGCGTCTGAAAACCTAGTGCAGAATTCTCAGTGCACTCAAACAATCCCACAATGCACCACAAATGTTATTGTACGAAGGTTACATGTACATTAGTGGATAGCGGATACCCATAATGCACTGTGCTGTTTGGTAAAAACCTTCAAGATGTAGTGTCCGAAATCGTTCACGTCCCTCCTGAATTCAGTTCCCTATGATAGTTCACTGTATAATGTGTAACATGGAGAATAGTGAATAGGGAGCCATTTCAGACACGGTGACAGACTTTTCATTAAGACCCCAGGGAACTGGGCTATAATATGTACCCTTTTAAGTGAAGAGGAACATGCTAACAAAAGCTCAGTCCATGCAGTCATGTTGCAGACTGCTGTGCTGTTTTCTTTTAATAAGAGACATGAGCATCCATGATTTTGGGAATTTTTTTTTTTTTTTTTTTTTTTTTTTTTTTTTTTTTTTTTTTTTTTTAAGTCCTGGGATCTGAATCCAGTCCCCCAGCAGAGAGGAACTACAGGAAGTTTTATTACATATTTTCCTTTTATAGCTAAGTGGATAGCTCATTGTCTTCTATCTGGCATTTCCTTTCAGCCAAAGGTTGTGACCGACACAGATGAGACTGAGCTGGCCCGGCAACTGGAGAGACTGGAGAGGGAGAACGCTGAGGTGGATGGAGATGATGATGCAGAGGAGATGGAGGCAAAGGTTGAGGATTAGTCTGGCAAAAGACTGTTGGGAAGACCAAATTAGCTGACGCATATTTTTTTTTAAAACAGGACTGAACAGTATCATTGCATCACACTATAAACACCTGATTGAAACTGAGGAAATGGACATGTCTCAGGGGGAACATGAAGGCAGATTTCATTCTGCCTTCAACAATAGCAGGTAATGGCTTTGGACATACTAGTGACTTTGTGCTCAGAAAAAATATATGTACTCCACAAGCATTTTTTTCATGACAAATAATAAGTGAAGAATGTGATTTATTATTATTTCCATGAAAGCATAGGGTACACACCTGTACCATAGAGTGTTTTAAGAAGAGTGTATACTATTACAGCACCAGTTTTTTTCACAGCTTTGGGACGTTTAAGTGGACCTTCTATACTCAAACTTGATGAAAGTGAGTTGTCCCTTCTCAGGAGCTTCTCTTACAAGTCTTAAAGTCCTTCAGCCAAAATAAACACTCAGTTTGGAGGTCTCAGGCTTATTTTAGACACGTTATGGTCAAGTCAGATACCCCTTGCTTTTCTCAGAGAAACGCCAACTGTCCATTAGTTTCAGTTTACGACTTGGACCACGTACATGTATAAGCATCATTTTTAACAACCAGTCACGTGCCAGTTGTGTGGCTTTACTCCTAAATCGGGTCGGGTAAACAAGAAAAACTCAGTGCCCTATGTTCAGTTGCCTCGTCTCTCACACAGTGAAAGGACATTTCAAATAAATATTTTGGAGTGAATTTTTTTTCTGCTGAATTGATGTGTGCTTTTGTCTTTATTCCCAATAATCTCCTTTTACAGAAAACAAATGCAAGAAGTTTAAGTCAAATTCAGTTCATGCGTCTCATCGTCTAATACCTGTGGAATCGGTTGGAGTTGCATTTGTGATTCCTAAATAATCATGATATAATGATTTCTTTCAGCCACGAGCCTTAGTGAGGTCCAGCACTGATGGTGGACTAGTTCTGGATCACAAAGTCTGTTCACCTCTAGGTAACATAGCATTCAAATAACACACGGTAATATTTATACCTTACAATTGCAGCTCTAAAATAATTGTGAGGCTTCACTGACCTGTAATATGGAGGATAGAGCCTCTGTCATTGCTACTCTGGGCACAGCACTGAGTAAACTGCACTATGTAACTTCTGGAGGAGGTTAGGAAACCCTCAATTTTCAGTGTTAGTGTTGTAAAAGTGAATTACACTCTGCAGCTGTAGGGTGAGCCCTTGTACCTAGTGTTGCTTTTAATAACACATGGAAACTATTTCAGGCTTGGGAGTGAGGTATTTATTCGGACGAGATTTCACCATCAGGGCTCTGTAAAAGTAGAAAAGTAGAGAGTACTTTTCTTGCATGAGTACATTTGTTCTTTTTTCGATTTCTCTGTTCTCTACATTTCTTCTTTTCTCCTTTTCTTCTTTACCTAACCTCTCCAGCAGGTGGAGATCTGACTCAAAGGCTGTGTTACTGAAGTTTGGCACGGCTCATCTTCACCAGCCAGAGCCACCATGATCTGAAGAGAGACACGATTTCAACAAAGCTCAGACCCACGTAGTTTCTAATAACACTGGTGTGTTTAAAAGGCTGTCATACCCCTGCTAGCATTGTTTTATGTACTGTGCTTTACTACTTAGTAGTTTTGACACTGGCAAGTGTAAGTACTTTTTTTTCTTTTCTTTTCTTCTGGGCTTCATCTTCACTTCCTTGCTCCGTCTGTTTGTTCTTTCTCACTCTCTTATCCCATCAGAGCAATGTGTGTAAAGGCAGTTTGGGTGTGCCTTTACATCAACAGAGTAGTGCTCCATTTGAGTAGGAACGCTGGGTAAAAGATGAGTGCCACCTGCTGTATTTATAGGTAGGTGAGTTATTTGTGTAGATTAATGCCCATTTATACTTTTTTATCCATCCATCGGTTGGACAATGAAACTGAAATACCTGTCATTTTAGTGTGGGAGGTTTCATGGCTAAATTGGACCAGCCTGGTGGCCAATCTTCATTAATTGCACATTGCACCAGATTGTGAGCAGAGTGTGAAGGTTCAGTTAGCAGAGGGTAAGAGCACAGTTTTGCCCCAAATATTGCAATGCACACAACATTATGGGTGACATACCAGAGTTCAAAAGAGGACGTCTTGCTGGCGCATCTGTGACCAAGACAGCAAGTCTTTGTGATGTATCAAGAGCCACTTTATCCAGGGTAATGTCAGCATACCACCAAGAAGGACGAAACACATCCAACAGGATTAACTGTGGACACAAGAGGAAGCTGTCTGAAAGGGATGTTCAGGTGCTAACCCGGATTGTATCCAAAAAACATAAAACCACGGCTGCCCAAATCACTGCAGAATTAAATGTGCACCTCAACTCTTCTGTTTCCACCAGAGCTGTCCTCCACAGGGTCAATATACACGGCCAGGCTGCTATAGCCAAACCGTTGGTCACTCATGCCAATGCCAAACGTCGGTTTCAATGGTGCAAGGAGCTCAAATCTTGGGCTGTGGACAATGTGAAACATGTATTGTTCTCGGATGAGAACCTTTACTGTTTTCCCCACATTCGGGAGAGTTACGGTGTGGAGTAGCCCCAAAGAAGCGTACCACCCAGTGAAGCATGGGGGTGGATCAGTGATGGTTTGGGCTGCCATATCATGGTATTCCCTTGGCCCAATATTTGTGATAGATGGGCACGTCACTACCAAGGACTACCGAACCGTTCTGGAGGACCATGTGCATCCAATGGTTCAAACATTGTGTCCTGAAGGCGGTGCCGTGTATCAGGACGACAATGCACCAATACACACAGCAAGACTGGTGAAAGATTGGTTTGATGAACATGAAAGTGAAGTTGAACATCTCCCATGGCCTGCACAGTCACCAGATCTAAATATTGAGACACTTTGGGGTGTTTTGGAGGAGCGAGTCAGGAAACGTTTTCCTCCACCAGCATCACGTAGTGACCTGGCCACTATCCTGCAAGAAGAATGGCTTAAAATCCCTCTGACCACTGTGCAGGACTTGTATATATCATTCCCAAGACAAATTGATGCTGAATTGGCCGCAAAAGGAGGCCCTACACCTTACTAATAAATTATTGTGGTTTCAGTTTCATTGTCCAACCCCTGTATATATTCACTTCTCTGCTTCACTCCGCAGGCATCATACTTAGATGTGTGCACTAGGGGGTCAATATCCATAGCAGAATGTATAAAACGACTATAGGAAAAGCAAGTCTCACACTCCACTGTATAGATGGAATCAAAGAAGAAAAATACTTTCAAAATATGATAATAAAAATTAGCACAATAAAGTAGGGAACTGGAGTCCACCAACCCACATACTGTGAAACACGACAACCCAATTTAATATAGAATATTAAAGAGTACACAATACTTTTGAAGGTACCACCACAGCAATAGTTTTTCTAAGTGTTGGGCTGCCTACACTGTTAGAATAACTGTTGCTGAGTTATATTTTTTTTATTATTATTTTTGTTTTTGACAGGAACTTTTGATTTTACACAATCATTTGAATCCCATATCAATAACACATGTAGGACAGCCTTCTACCACATTAAAAATATTGCTAGGATTTGCCCTTTTCTCATTTTCACTGCTGGTGAGACCATAGTCCATGCGTTTTTAACATCCAGACTCGACTACTGCAATGCTCTGTTGTATGGCCTCCCTGCTCGGGCATTGAGCAGGCTGCCGTATGTGCAGAATTCTGCTGCTAGGGTGCTGACCCGTACAAGACCTTGGGAGCATATTACTCCGGCCCTAAATCGTCTACACTGGCTCCCAGTGCAGTATCGTATAAAGTACAAATTGCTTGTGTTAGTTTTTATATCCTTGCTTGACCTTGCCCCTTATCTAAATAGACTACGCCAATCAAACTCTCCAGTGTGTATTCTTCGTTCCTCAAGCCTACAGTTGCTTAAGATCACACATTTTAAGCTAAGCACCATTGGAAATAGAACATTTTGTGTGGTGGGTCCAAAGCTGTGGGATAGTCTTCCTGATGAACTGCACGTTTGTTCATCTTCCACTCCTGTCTCTAACCATTAGGGCACAGCTGCCTAATCCCAACCCAATTTTATCATTTCTCAGGGAATTGTTCCCCAATGGCTGTGAGGACATGTCCCTTGGGAAAAAGGCATATTTACTATGGTGTTACTTTCCTTTTTGTGCATACATCTTAATTGCTTGGGAACTGAGGATTTGAATTGTTGCAGGCAGGCCACTCAAACACACACTGTAAGGCAAACTGTTACAACACTTGTAGATGAGGCCTGGCATTGTTTTGCTGAAAATAACCATGGACTTCCTGTAAAATCCTAATATGCACCTCCATATTAATGGTACCTTCACATAAATGCAAGTCACCCAGTGGAATGACGCAGCCTGTATTATGACATGGCCCTTTTTCTTTGAATTAAAAAAAGAAAAAGAAAAAAAAAAAACCTGAAATTTTCACTTACAACAACACGTTCCCTGTTTTGGGACTGTCTGAGATCAGCTGGACCCTAAGAACTTTGTTGGTGTTTCTGTAGTTCTCTGCTTGTGTAATAATCTCACGTTCAAGCCCAAAAGCCTTTTGCAGTTTTTAAAAGAAGGAGAGGAGGGAGGGGGACCCCACAAAATATAATGTATAACACTGATCAAGATGAAACTGATTCCCGCTCCGGGAGACCGTCTGTGAGGAGTTGGTGTGTTCTCCCCGTGTTGGTGTGGATTTCCTCCGGGTGACTGTCTGCTCCGGTTTCCTCCCACAGTCCAAAAACACATTGGTAGGTGGATTGGTGACTCAAATGTGTCTGTAGGTGTGAGTGAATGTGTATGTGTGTTGCCCTGTGAAGGACTAGCGCCCCCTCCAGGGTGTATTCCTGCCTTGTGCCCAATAATTCCAGGTAGGCTCTGGACCCACCATGACCCTGAATTGGATAGGCGCTTAAAGATAATGAATGAATGAAGATGAAACTGGGGGGAAAGGAAAATATATATTCTCAGTTCTGAATTATTATTATTATTATTATACAAAAGAAGGGCGGCGTAGTGTCGCAGTCACACAGCTCCAGGGACCTGGAGGTTGTGGGTTCGATTCCCGCTCCGGGTGACTGCCTGTGAGGAGTTGGTGTGTTCTCCCCGTGTCCGCGTGGGTTTCCTCCCACAGTCCAAAAACACACGTTGGTAGGTGGATTGGTGACTCAAAAGTGTCAGTACGTGTGAGTGTGTGAATGAATGTGTTTGTGTGTCTGTGTTGCCTTGTGAAGGACTGGCGCCCCCTTCAGGGTGTATTCCCGCCTTGCGCCCAATGATTCCAGGTAGGCTCTGGACCCACCGCGACCCTGAATTGGATAAGCAGTTACAGATAATGAATGAATGAATTATACAAAAGAAGCACGTCTTTACATTTGCAGCACAGTTAGTGTTCATTGGTTGGGAAATTCTGTATAGCGTAGATACAAACCACAGATTAATATTTTGTCAATCCTCGCAAAATGAATGACTGAATGCTACTTATTTTAGCATGTGCACATCTACACTTTACTCTTTAGATAAAACAGCTTTATAGAAGGTTTGCAGCTGTGTCAGATTTATTTTTGTCACCGTGAGCTGTTAAGACACCAGAAAAAAAACTGGATACATTAGCCATTAGAGGAAATCTCCACTGAGAAGCTAATCCTGCATTAGCTAAACTCCAGAGACTCACCTGGACACTTAAGTGCTGTGATGATGAAAAACTGTGGGTTGTGACTCATGCTTAGGAAGCAAATAAAAGTAATAAAGACAGACCTCTTATGTTCTGCAAAATGACGAACAGGTAAAACACACAGCTGGACTCAGTGTTGAACCAAGATCAAAAATAAGTGCTAATGCTAACTCTCAATCTGAACAAAGCATTTGGTTAATTGTTTAAACACTGAGATAGACAAACTCCAGTGATTTTTTTTCTGTGTGTGTGTGTGGGTTTGTTTTCTCTTTGTGTAGCAGTGTTGGGTGGAACTGCCGGGCCGTGCTTGGCTTGTTGTTGTTGGGCTGTATGTTGGAGGTCAGTGTTGGTCAACACTGGTCGTATGGGTGGCTGCCAGGAGGAAAGAGAAGTGTTGGAGAACTGGAGACCACCTTCAGGGTAAGTTTATCTTATTCATTAACTCTAATGAAATGAAGCAAATCTATGTGGCTGGTCCCACTTCTGGGAATATTTGTGGGTGAATACAATGTACTTTTTACAGCTGTGTTCCAACATAATATGTACAGCCTCCTGTGAAGAGTAATGGCTGTTACTGCAGCAAAGAACCACATTTAACACCCTTGATTTCAGAAGAACCATTGGGTGAGATGGGGTCAAACCTTGTTTCAGATCCTTGTTTCTGCACTCACTGCCCATTCTCTCAGCTCCACTGACCATACAGGAGCACTCAGTCTGTAATTGTTTTATAATTACAGATTATAGTCCATTTGTTGCTCTGTATATTTCCCCCACTTTATGGCAGGTATGATTTGGGTGGTGTATCACTCTCTACAGAGTGCTCCTGTCTGGTTACTGGAGTTGGGGGAATGGTCGGTGAGTGTAGAAACAAGAAAGTGATCATAATATTAAGGTGGATCAGTGTCTAGAGTAGACATATTGGTGGATAAGCAAGTTTCCAATAACTTTTGGCCAAATACTGTACTGAGCTGCAGTTTGATTGTTTCAGATGATAGATGCTGGTGATACTGTTGTGGCTTTACCTTTAAACTCTCCACTGGAGCAGATCACACCACTTCAGACTGTGAGTGTCTCTCTTTCTCACACACTCTCACATAAATTAAATGCTTCTTGACACACATTTAGGTAATCATAATATTTAAGCCCATTTACTTTGTCTCATTACTTTTTATTTTCATTTCTCAAACATTCATTGCTTGACGACTTTTCTAGATGATTTACTAGGGGCCTGCCCTTGATCTTATTATATCTCATCTTTAGTACACAGTACTAACAATAACTACACAAAATAATCACAGTAAATAAAATCAGAACTGGTCAAATTGTTGTTGATAAAATATTCAGTGCAGTTTAAAAGTGAGAACACGTTGGAGGGTGTGAATATACTGAGATTTACTTAGCTTATGTGTATATGTTTAGATGAATGAAGAAGACGCTGAAGCTCTGAAGAGAAAAAGAATTTCCTACAGAAGACAAGGAAGAGCAGAGTAAACTCATGCACGCACAGTTTCTGCTGAATCCGAATTAAACTGCTCTTGTCCCCTATCAGTTTTGCTGTTTGTCATTTTTTCCAATTCTGTAAATGTACTTTAGCTTATCTCATTATGTGGACCTAACGTTGTTGCTGCTGTTTCCTCCTCATAAATATGCTTTGGGGTGAGTTTCCATGTTATATTTGACTCTCACTACAGGTTAGGGTCAGTGTTCTGTATAAAGTTAATTTCATGTGAACATACAAATAAACAGTGGATTTACTAAGAATCAAAATGACTCTCCCTCTTGGTCTATCCACCTTGTCTTAAAGTAATTATCTGGGAGTAGGAGTGGGTTATAAAACCCTTCGATAGTGAATGACCATCAAAGATTAAAGCTGGAGTAGATGATTTTGAGAAACCAGTAGATTTTGAAAAAATCCAACCAATAAATTGAGTCCCTAATTTTGCTGTTTTTGAAGCCACTCCCTCAAACTGCTGTGTGTGATTGTTCTGCTCTGCATCACCTCCATACTATTTTATAGTATTATATATATTATAGTACTAGTATTTCACACACCGTATGTAGTGCAAAGTGTATGTCATAAAATAGCACTTACAAATTGCATTGAATGTCAGAAAATAAAACCATTTATATTGGGCATTAAGCTTCACAGTTTGTAAAAATTATTTCAAGAAATAAGTGTTTTTTCATCGACCTTACTTTTATAAACATCACTCAGAAGTGTAAATTTATCAGAATGGAGGAGTGTTTAGATTGTTTTTTTTATATGCATTAATTATTTTGTTCTTATAAAATCTCATAATATTCTTAATCAGAGAATGTCTGCAGTAAATTTAAAACTTAAAAACATTCATTATTATTTAATTATTAATAATTATTTGATGGGTATTTTCAATTCTCAGTTTAGTAAACAACTGATCAATCCTTGCCCATGGTTATAGCAGCATCTTTCTGTTATGGAGTGGCAACAGGATTTAAACATACAAAAATAAATAAATAAATAAAAATAAAAAATTCAACAATAACAACAAATCATATCAGAAATGAAAGAAAAAAAAGTTAAACTCTATTTATTTAGTTAGTTACTTTTTTTATCAGTGACAGAAAGTGTCTAAATGTCTATTTATAGGGAAGGTGTTCCAGATCCTTTGTGCATAAAGGATGTAAATGTAGTGTGAAATGGTACTATTAAGAGATTTAGAAAGAAAAAGCTTTTAGTGGAGAGGCAATAAATCTGGTCTGATACAGGGCCGTCACTAGAGATTAATGATTCGGGGGCTAAGATTTAAAAGATTCTACTGTTCATTCATTCATTCATTGTCTGTAGCCCATTGTCTGTAGTTGTCACACAGCTCCAGGGACCTGGAGGTTGTGGGTTCAAGTCCCGCTCCAGGTGACTGTCTGTGAGGAGTTTGGTGTGTTCTCTCCGTGCTCCGATTTCCTCCCACAGTCCAATAACACATGGATTGACGACTCAAAAGTGTTTATGTGTATGAGTGTGTGTCACCCTGTGAAGGTCTGGCTCCCCTCCATGGTGTGTTCCTGCCTTGCACCCAGTGATCCCGGGTAGGCTCTGGACCCACCACGACCCTGAACTGGATAAGTGGTTACAGATAATGAATGAATGAATAAATGAACAATGCATCACAGTTGTCTAAAGTACGGATCAATTTCCTAGCACTTTGCAGACAGAGATAGGTCCAGAAGATCTCAGTTGTGCTATATTACTTAAATAAAAAATGCATTGTTAGTAATTTTATTAATATGCAGTTTAAATTTAAGTCTAGAATTAATTCCTAGATTCCCAGCCTCAGTTTGAAGCAAATTCCATGGAATTTCCTCTTTGCTCCACTACCCATATGATAACAGTGCCTGTAATGATGGCGATGATGGTGATGCGGTTGACGGAGATTAGGATGATAAATGTGGTGGTTGTGAAGATGGTGTTGGAGGTGGTGTAGGATATATCTCTGAGGATTTAAACAGACTCTGTGTCGACCCCCTCACACTCACAGAATGCAGAAGGATTCCTCAGAAACCGACAGATAAAACAACCGAATCGTTACAATGCTGAAAAATTATCTTACCCTTCATAAACTTTCAAATCACTCCTGTGTGTGATTTATAATAATAATTATAATAATAATAATATATGTGTTTTAGGTTGTTGTTTATGAATAGTTATTATATTTCTTTAATATTAATAACTGTAAAAACATAATTTACTTTAGAGAATGTGCAGCAGTTAACATCTCAAGCAGTTAGCACTCGTGACGGGCAAAAACGCGACCGTCCAATCGGAGTGCTGGGCCTGCGTGACACCCGCGCTGTTCTCTCTGCTGATTGGTCGATTGTCTCCACGCATGTGAAGAAGGAAGAGATTGAAGAGCGGAGCGAGCGTATTTTCACAATAGACCAACATCGGTGACATGAGCAGACACAGGTTAGAAAACAAACACAAACTACATATGCACACACACATCCAGAAACACACTGCATACTAAGCTACACACACACACAGAAACACTATCTATACACGCACATACATATCTCGAAACACAACAATTCCAGTAGCGCCTGCAAAAGGATGAGAAAGGGGTTTCTCATACTTGCCTTATTTCAGCTAAACAAATGAACAAATGCAGATTTGAACACACACACACACTACTATACATACTGAACCTTTTTAAAACACAAATACTACACACACTAACCAATTACTAATGTATTTACACACTGTTAATACTTATACATAACAGTGAGGTGTTGTGTGTGTGTGTGTGTGTGTGTGTGTGTTAGTACTACCTGTGTGCTGCAGTGTGTTTCTCTGCAGTCTCCAGTGGGAGAGCTTCTGCTGCACGGCTGTGAAAAAGGAGTACACACCATCACCATCACTATGGAAAATGCACAAAGGTATAATATACATTCACCAAGAAAACACTAGAAGGGGTTAAAACACCACTCTAAGCTAAATGTGTGTGTGTTTGTGTGTGTGTGTAGTGCAGTGAATTATGCTGATGTTGAGCTGAATGTGGAGCTGCAGCGGTGTGTGTCATGGCTCCAGAGTTACTTCATTTCCGCCAAATCAGTAACATCACTCACACCACCAGCAATACACCACCCATTACTACAGACAGGTAAAACACTAAGACACACACATACACATTACTAGACAGGTAAAACACTAAGACACACACACACATTACTACAGACAGGTAAAACACTAAGACACACACATACATTACTACAGACAGGTAAAACACTAAGACACACACATACACACACACACATTACTAGACAGGTAAAACACTAAGACACACACATACACATTACTAGACAGGTAAAACACTAAGACACACACACCCATTACTACAGACAGGTAAAACACTAAGACACACACATACACATTACTAGACAGGTAAAACACTAAGACACAGACACACATTACTACAGACAGGTAAAACACTAAGACACACACATACATTACTACAGACAGGTAAAACACTAAGACACACACATACACATTACTACAGACAGGTAAAACACTAAGACACACACATACACACACACACATTACTAGACAGGTAAAACACTAAGACACACACATACACATTACTAGACAGGTAAAACACTAAGACACACACACACATTACTACAGACAGGTAAAACACTAAGACACACACATACATTACTACAGACAGGTAAAACACTAAGACACACACATACACACACACACATTACTAGACAGGTAAAACACTAAGACACACACACACATTACTAGACAGGTAAAACACTAAGACACACACATACACACACACACACATTACTAGACAGGTAAAACACTAAGACACACACACACATTACTACAGACAGGTAAAACACTAAGACACACACATACACACACACACATTACTAGACAGGTAAAACACTAAGACACACACATACACACACACACATTACTACAGACAGGTAAAACACTAAGACACACACACACACACACATTACTACAGACAGGTAAAACACTAAGACACACACATACATTACTACAGACAGGTAAAACACTAAGACACACACATACATTACTACAGACAGGTAAAACACTAAGACACACACATACACATTACTACAGACAGGTAAAACACTAAGACACACACATACACATTACTACAGACAGGTAAAACACTAAGACACACACATACACACACACACATTACTAGACAGGTAAAACACTAAGACACACACATACACATTACTAGACAGGTAAAACACTAAGACACACACACACATTACTACAGACAGGTAAAACACTAAGACACACACATACATTACTACAGACAGGTAAAACACTAAGACACACACATACACACACACACATTACTAGACAGGTAAAACACTAAGACACACACATACACATTACTAGACAGGTAAAACACTAAGACACACACATACACACACACACACATTACTAGACAGGTAAAACACTAAGACACACACACACATTACTACAGACAGGTAAAACACTAAGACACACACATACACACACACACATTACTAGACAGGTAAAACACTAAGACACACACACACATTACTACAGACAGGTAAAACACTAAGACACACACATACACACACACACATTACTAGACAGGTAAAACACTAAGACACACACACACATTACTACAGACAGGTAAAACACTAAGACACACACATACACACACACACATTACTACAGACAGGTAAAACACTAAGACACACACACACATACACATTACTACAGACAGGTAAAACACTAAGACACACACAAACACAAACACACATACACATTACTACAGACAGGTAAAACACTAAGACACACACACATTACTACAGATGCACATTACCTACCACACACTTCCTCACACCGCGGTAAAGTTGGCTCAGCGTTCGATATTCGCCAGACATTCACCCACGAATATCCTGGTTATTAAAAAAAACAAAATGTACACGCCAAATGACTATTTCAGTGCAATTATTACATATTGTGAACTTATTCACACACACTGGCGTTCAATGTTTTTACTGCTGTAAGATGTGAAAATATCATTATGTGATTTACAGATGAGTTCTTTCTGGCGGAGAAGCGCTTTAGCGACGCAACTTCTTTTCAAAATAAAAGTCTTGGATATGAGCCATTTAAATATGTAAACCCTGTAACACACTTTTGAAAGCTGATTGAACATCAGCTTCCCTATGTGTTGTATGTAAACCTTGTAACAACTTTGTGAAAACAGATTATATGTCAGATTTTCTATATTTTCTGTTTCTGAACTAGGAAAAATGGGTTTCACAATTAAACGACATGACCCACGGACCCAATTTCAGTCCTATGATGTAGTACACCCAAGGACCAATACATTTCATGCTCATTTGGACATGTGAACCTTTTAAAAAATTTGTGAAATCAAATTCTATGTCAGATTTCCTATATTTTCTATGGGTTGATGGGTGTCACAATTCAATGACATGACCCACGGACCCAATTTCAGTCCTGTGATGAAGTACACCCAAGGACCAATAAATTTCATACTCATTTGGACTTGTGAACCTTGTAACAAATTTGTGAAAACACAATCTATCCGAGATTTCCTATATTTTCTGTTTCTGGACTAGGAAAGACGGGTTTCACAAATAAATGACATGACTCACAGCCCAAATTTCGGGCCTATGATGAAGTACACCCAAGGACCAATAAATTTCATACTCATTTGGACATGTGAACCTTGTAACAAATTTGTGAAATCAGATTTTATATGAGATTTTCTATATTTTCTGTTTTCGGACTAGGAAAGATGGGTTTCACAATCAAATGACATGACTCACAGCCCAAATTTCAGGCCTATGATGAAGTACACCCAAGGACCAATAAATTTCATACTCATTTGGACATGTGAACCTTGTAACAAATTTGTGAAAACAAATTCTATGTCAGATTTTCTATATTTTCTGTTTCTGAACTAGGAAAAATGGGTTTCACAATTAAACGACATGACCCACGGATCCAATTTCAGTCCTATGATGTAGTACACCCAAGGACCAATACATTTCATGCTCATTTGGACATGTGAACCTTTTAAAAAATTTGTGAAATCAAATTCTATGTCAGATTTCCTATATTTTCTATGGGTTGATGGGTTTCACAATTAAATGACATGACCCACGGACCCAATTTCAGTCCTGTGATGAAGTACACCCAAGGACCAATAAATTTCATACTCATTTGGACTTGTGAACCTTGTAACAAATTTGTGAAAACAGATACAATATGAGATTTCCTATATTTTCTGTTTCTGAACTAGGAAAGATGGGTTTCACAATTAAATGACATGACCCACAGACCCAATTTCGGGCCTATGATGTAGTACACCCAAGGACCAATAAATTTCATACTCATTTGGACTTGTGAACCTTGTAACAAATTTGTGAAAACACATTTTATATGAGATTTTCTATATTTTCTGTTTTCGGACTAGGAAAGATAGGTTTCACAATTAAATGACATGACCCACAGACCCAATTTCGGGCCTATGATGTAGTACACACAAGGACCAATAAATTTCATACTCATTTGGACTTGTGAACCTTGTAACAAATTTGTGAAAACACATTTTATATGAGATTTTCTATATTTTCTGTTTTCGGACTAGGAAAGATAGGTTTCACAATTAAATGACATGACCCACAGACCCAATTTCGGGCCTATGATGTAGTACACCCAAGGACCAATAAATTTCATACTCATTTGGACTTGTGAACCTTGTAACAAATTTGTGAAAACACATTTTATATGAGATTTTCTATATTTTCTGTTTTCGGACTAGGAAAGATGGGGATCACAATTAAGTCTTCGAACTGCACATTTTATTTAGGTTGGTTGTAGATGCTCTAAAATATATATTTTTGAACATAAAATTATGCACTATCCTGCTGAACTACAGGAACTGTTATTTAACTATTTACATCAACACACACAGGGACATATTACACATCAGTGCAGTGTGGACAGTGCAGGTCCTGTCCAGTTTGAGAGAATGTCTCCCATTCTTCTGGTGTCATTGCCAGATGCCAATTTGTGTTGGAACCAGAAATTGCACACATTACACTGTATCAGCAGAGTATATATATAAAAAAAAAAAAGAGAGAAAAATATTTCAAATAACATTTTTCTCTTGATGAATAGTTTCCATAAATTCCCAACTCTAATGATCCTGTTGTAATACAGCTGCTTCAGTTTGTGATGAACTTTGCAAGTAGAGGTTCCAATAACTTACATTCATTGCTGCACAATGTGTTACATTAGGAATAGGAGGAAAGGTACTTACTTGCAAAGTTCTTCATGTTATAAAAAATGTTATTTGAAATATTTGATTTAAAAATAAATATACAGTTTGGGAAACCCAAGGTTAGTGTGATGTTTGCAAATGTACAAAATAATTTGCTTGAATCCTACAAATAATCAAAAACACTGGGAGTGAACAGCAATTTATAATATATATTAAAATAAAAACTCAGGATAAAGATATAGAAATCAGTTAAAATGTCATATTAATTGATTTCTCTCCAAAATTACCTATTTCAGATAATCTGGATGAATTATGCCACATGTGCGCACGGAGGTATTATCCCTGTTATACACAGTGGGTCAGTATTCCAGTTTGTTGTAATAGATCAAGGTTTGTCAGTCTCTAAATAACAGTCAATTACATGTTTCTTTTTCTCTCTTTTTTTTTTTTTATATATACTCTGCTGATAGAGCCGGGAGCCGGGACCAGGCCGCAGACAGACAGGCTAAACCGACCGTCTGCGAACTGTCTTGAGGCGTCACCCAGGTTCAACTGTATTGAGACTGTGTCTTTCCCCCGAACTAAATGTAAAAGTAGAAAAACAAAATCAGCCTGTTTCAGCAACCTAATCAATATTAAATCATACACAACACCTAGCAGCAACACCTCAGGACTAAAATTTGGGTTACTCAACATAAGATCGCTAAACTCAAAAGCACTCATCGTAAATGATATTATAAGTGATCATAAATTCAATGTTTTCTGTCTCACGGAAACGTGGGTTAAACCAAATGAATATTTAGCACTAAATGAAGCCACCCCCCTAGGCTATAATTATGCACATAGCCCAAGAATATCAGGCAAAGGAGGTGGAGTATGTGTAATTTACCAAAATACCCTAGAAATTAGTCTTAAACAATGTGACACCTTTTCTTCTTTTGAGGTTCTCTCCACTATTATTACAAATTCGGTCACAAAAAAGGACGCATTTTTATTATGCAACATTTACAGACCACCAGGGCCTTACTTAGAATTTCTGAAAGAATTCAGCGATTTTGCTACAAACCTAGCGGTGTGCAATCATAAAGTTATAATTGTAGGAGATTTCAATGTCCATTTGGAGAAGGAAAGTGACCCACTAAAAAAGGCATTTACCTCAATCTTAGACTCTATTGGTATTACTCAAAATGTAACAGGGCCTACACACTACTGCAGCCACACTTTAGACTTAGTTCTGACACTAGGTCTTAACATTGACAAAATTAATATCTTACCGCAATCCTCAGCAATCTCCGATCATTACTTAATTTCATATGAGCTACGTTTTATCCATAATATATGTAAGAACCCTCGCTATTCTACAAGGCGTATAATAAAACCATCTACCGCCCTACAATTTATAGAAAACCTACCAGAACTATCGACCCCAGTTCCAACTCCATCAGACCCAATGGACCTAGATGTACTAACTGACTACCTAGAAAATACCTGTCGATCTACTTTAGAAAAGGTAGCACCACTTAAACATAAAAGTATAAGACAGAAAAAGCTCGCACCATGGTATAACGATAAGACCCGTACTTTAAAACAAACATTACGAAAACTAGAGCGGAAATGGCGATCAACCAAGCTTGAAGTGTTTCATTCTGCCTGGAAGGACAGCCTTATAGAGTATAGAAATGCCCTCACTAAAGCTCGCTCAGCATATCTGGCCTCGCTGATCTCCAATAATAAAAATAATCCGAGAGCACTGTTTAGTGTGTTTTCTAGAATTACAAAAAATCAAGCAGGTTCTGAACAGCTAATTCCAGCAACTCTCACCAGTAAAGATTTTATGGACTTTTTTAATAATAAAATTGAGAATATTAGACAACAAACTCTAGCCACAGGATCAAATCCATCCTGGCTGCCACCTGATGTGAATGAAATAAAACATAATATAACTGTAAAAGAAAGACTTGAAACCTTTTACCCACTCCCACAATTAGAACTAGAGAAGATTATCACCTCCGCAAACTGTACAACTTGCACACTTGACGCAATTCCCACAAAGTTGCTCAAAGAAGTACTACCAGCTATTATTGATCCTCTTTTAACTATAGTAAACTCATCGCTTAGTCTGGGCCATGTACCCAAAGCTTTTAAACTAGCAGTTATTAAACCTATGATCAAGAAACCAAATCTTGATGCTAGTACACTGTCTAATTACAGGCCTATTTCTAATTTGCCATTTCTGTCTAAGATCTTAGAAAGAGCTGTGGCCCAACAACTTAGTTCATATCTACATAAGAATCATATATATGAAAAATTCCAATCTGGATTCAGGCAACATCATAGTACAGAGACAGCTCTAGTCAAGATAACAAATGATCTTCTTCTTGCCTCTGATCAAGGCCACGTATCCCTGTTGGTGCTTCTTGACCTAAGCGCAGCCTTCGATACAATAGACCACAATATTCTCATAGAAAGGTTAGAAAACATGGTTGGAATCACAGGGACAGCCCTATTATGGTTCAAATCTTACTTAACGGAACGTTATCAATTCGTAAAAGTAAACAATCTAAATTCAAATTATTCTAAAGTAAGATTTGAATTCCACAAGGCTCTATTTTAGGACCATTATTATTTACATTATACATGTTACCGCTAGGCACAGTTATAAGAAACCATGACATTAACGTTCACTGTTACGCAGACGACACACAATTGTATATTTCAGCCAAGCCCGATGACAAACACAGATTAAAGAAAATAGAGGACTGTGTAAAAGACGTGAAAGGCTGGATGTTGCGTAACTTCCTCCTTCTAAACAGCAACAAAACAGAGGTCCTGCTTTTGGGTCCAAAAGTGACAAGAAATAAATTATCAGATTTAATTTTAGATCTAGCTAACTTTCCAGTTAAACCTGGTTCAGCAGCAAAAAATCTTGGTGTCATAATTGACCCGGATTTATCATTTGATCAACACATAGGTAGTATCACTAGGACAGCTTTTTTACATCTTCGCAATATTGCTAAGATTAGAAATGCCTTATCCCTCCAGGACGCAGAAACATTAGTACATGCCTTTATTACTTCAAGGCTTGACTACTGTAACGCACTACTGTCAGGATGCACCAGCAGCAATTTAAGAAAACTTCAACTAGTTCAAAATGCTGCAGCTAGGGTCCTCACTAAAACTAGAAAATTTGAACATATCAGCCCAGTTTTATCATCACTTCATTGGCTGCCTGTTAAATTCCGCATTGACTACAAAATTTTGTTATTAACATATAAAGCTCTACATGGGCTTGCTCCTGAATATCTTCAAGATACAATTTCCTATTATGAGCCTCCACGTTCACTCAGATCACAGAATACTGGATTTTTAAATGTTCCCAGAATTCAGAAGGCCTCAGCTGGGGGAAGAGCCTTTTCTTATAAAGCCCCCCAACTCTGGAATGATCTTCCAAAAAATGTTCGGGACTCAGACACAGTCGCAATCTTCAAATGTAGGCTAAAAACTCATTTGTTTAGTTTATCATTTGGTAGCTAATGCTCCCCCATAGATAAAGGCGGCAGATCCGGGGGGTCCATGGACACAGGGAATTATAGTATACTGAGACGCTGGTGCTGTCGTCCCGCCGCTTCTCGCGATCACTCAGGTTTGTTGACGGTGGAGCGGAGGGATGCCAGTGTTTCAGGATGCTCCCGTGTCTGTGTGTCCTCCTGGTTCTCTCCTTTTAGTTAATGCTGTCATAGTCAGATCTGCCGGAGTCATTAGCCACACTCTGGAAATTTTCATATTTTCTACTTTACAAACACAAAACAGTTCAAAACTAATTCCATCCCTTTACATCTTTCCGAGTAAACGACTGCCCACCTGTCTGTCTGGACACTGATGGATGACTGTCGAGATCCTCCTCCACGCTTCAGACCAGCTGCCCACGCTCCAGCAACCACCAAGTGCCTTGAAGCTGTCCCTACACTGAAGTTCTCATGGACTACTAACTATCATCACCAGTAGATTGACCAGAGGAGGATGGGTCACCCCTTGTGAGCCTTGGTTCCTCCCAAGGTTTCTTCCTCAGCTGGGGGAGTTTTTCCTTGCCACTGTCGCCCCTGGCTTGCTCACTTGAGGGTTTTACATTTGTCTTTACATTTCATGTCAAATCTTGTCTTACTGGAATTCTGTGAAGCTGCTTTGTGACAACATCAGTTGTGAAAAGCGCTATATAAATAAATTTGATTTGATTTGATTTGATACAGTGTAATGTGTGCAATTTCTGGTTCCAACACAAATTGGCATCTGGCAATGACACCAGAAGAATGGGAGACATTCTCTCAAACTGGACAGGACCTGCACTGTCCACACTGCACTGATGTGTAATATGTCCCTGTGTGTGTTGATGTAAATAGTTAAATAACAGTTCCTGTAGTTCAGCAGGATAGTGCATAATTTTATGTTCAAAAATATATATTTTAGAGCATCTACAACCAACCTAAATAAAATGTGCAGTTCGAAGACTTAATTGTGATCCCCATCTTTCCTAGTCCGAAAACAGAAAATATAGAAAATCTCATATAAAATGTGTTTTCACAAATTTGTTACAAGGTTCACAAGTCCAAATGAGTATGAAATTTATTGGTCCTTGGGTGTACTACATCATAGGCCCGAAATTGGGTCTGTGGGTCATGTCATTTAATTGTGAAACCTATCTTTCCTAGTCCGAAAACAGAAAATATAGAAAATCTCATATAAAATGTGTTTTCACAAATTTGTTACAAGGTTCACAAGTCCAAATGAGTATGAAATTTATTGGTCCTTGTGTGTACTACATCATAGGCCCGAAATTGGGTCTGTGGGTCATGTCATTTAATTGTGAAACCTATCTTTCCTAGTCCGAAAACAGAAAATATAGAAAATCTCATATAAAATGTGTTTTCACAAATTTGTTACAAGGTTCACAAGTCCAAATGAGTATGAAATTTATTGGTCCTTGGGTGTACTACATCATAGGCCCGAAATTGGGTCTGTGGGTCATGTCATTTAATTGTGAAACCCATCTTTCCTAGTTCAGAAACAGAAAATATAGGAAATCTCATATTGTATCTGTTTTCACAAATTTGTTACAAGGTTCACAAGTCCAAATGAGTATGAAATTTATTGGTCCTTGGGTGTACTTCATCACAGGACTGAAATTGGGTCCGTGGGTCATGTCATTTAATTGTGAAACCCATCAACCCATAGAAAATATAGGAAATCTGACATAGAATTTGATTTCACAAATTTTTTAAAAGGTTCACATGTCCAAATGAGCATGAAATGTATTGGTCCTTGGGTGTACTACATCATAGGACTGAAATTGGATCCGTGGGTCATGTCGTTTAATTGTGAAACCCATTTTTCCTAGTTCAGAAACAGAAAATATAGAAAATCTGACATAGAATTTGTTTTCACAAATTTGTTACAAGGTTCACATGTCCAAATGAGTATGAAATTTATTGGTCCTTGGGTGTACTTCATCATAGGCCTGAAATTTGGGCTGTGAGTCATGTCATTTAATTGTGAAACCCATCTTTCCTAGTCCGAAAACAGAAAATATAGAAAATCTCATATAAAATCTGATTTCACAAATTTGTTACAAGGTTCACATGTCCAAATGAGTATGAAATTTATTGGTCCTTGGGTGTACTTCATCATAGGCCCGAAATTTGGGCTGTGAGTCATGTCATTTATTTGTGAAACCCGTCTTTCCTAGTCCAGAAACAGAAAATATAGGAAATCTCGGATAGATTGTGTTTTCACAAATTTGTTACAAGGTTCACAAGTCCAAATGAGTATGAAATTTATTGGTCCTTGGGTGTACTTCATCACAGGACTGAAATTGGGTCCGTGGGTCATGTCATTGAATTGTGACACCCATCAACCCATAGAAAATATAGGAAATCTGACATAGAATTTGATTTCACAAATTTTTTAAAAGGTTCACATGTCCAAATGAGCATGAAATGTATTGGTCCTTGGGTGTACTACATCATAGGACTGAAATTGGGTCCGTGGGTCATGTCGTTTATTTGTGAAACCCATTTTTCCTAGTTCAGAAACAGAAAATATAGAAAATCTGACATATAATCTGTTTTCACAAAGTTGTTACAAGGTTTACATACAACACATAGGGAAGCTGATGTTCAATCAGCTTTCAAAAGTGTGTTACAGGGTTTACATATTTAAATGGCTCATATCCAAGACTTTTATTTTGAAAAGAAGTTGCGTCGCTAAAGCGCTTCTCCGCCAGAAAGAACTCATCTGTAAATCACATAATGATATTTTCACATCTTACAGCAGTAAAAACATTGAACGCCAGTGTGTGTGAATAAGTTCACAATATGTAATAATTGCACTGAAATAGTCATTTGGCGTGTACATTTTGTTTTTTTTTAATAACCAGGATATTCGTGGGTGAATGTCTGGCGAATATCGAACGCTGAGCCAACTTTACTGCGGTCTTCCACACACAGGTATTGAACTCACAAACACACAACTATACACACCCTGTTCACAACTGCAGGCTATATGTGTATAATGTTTATTGTGTGTGTATTAGAGACTTTCAGCGTGCGTGTGTTGCGGACACTGCAGGATCGTGTCTCTGTTGGTGAAACTGTGTCCTACAAGCAGCTGGCAGAAATGGCAGGGAACTCGGGAGCAGTGAGGGCAGTAGGAGGGGCCATGAGGAGGAATCCGGTTGGTTGGTTTAGAATGATTGATACTTAAACACAGCTCAGTTACACTGTTCATTTGTTCTTCGTTGGTGACCCAAAGTTTTAAAACATTTATTGTCTAGCTAGGGTGACCAGACGTCCTCTTTTACCCGGACTTGTCCTCTTTTTTAGACTTAAAAAAATGTCCGGGCGGAATTTCACAAACGTCCGGGATTTTGTTTTTCTAGAACTTACATAGAACTTCGAGAAGCGTTTCGTTCACAAACTAGTCCCGCCCTCCTCTACTCCGATTGGTTCGCTTGAGTGAGAAGGGGGCGTGGTGAAGTAGCCTAAAATCTTCTGATTGGACGGTCTGACTGTAGAGCTACCGTTATTGGTCGATGACCTTCCCTGTAAACATTTAATTGGTCAGTCTGCACCTCAGTAGTCGTACACCAACCACCCCCTCCATCCATGGGACCGATCTGTGTACAAAATGGAGGATTTTTTATTTGAAATGTTGGATACAGGAAGTGGAAACAAAATGCAGACTCTCTCTCGCGCACACACACACACACACACTTTTCCTGTGTGACCAAGTTTATTCTCAGGTTCAGCTACTAGATTTTATGTTTAATTACTGTTTACGCTAAATATTTAAAAATAATATTGATTACTCTTTGACAAATTATAGCTACATATTTTGAATTTGAATTCTGTGAATGAGTTATTTTAGTGCCAAATAAATCATTTAATGAATTTATTTGTTTATTTACAAAGATAGTCAATGTAAGGGCTGGTCAGGGTGCTGGTCCAGCTATGGCCACCAAGGGGCGGTGGCAAACCAGCAATCAGCCCTGACACCTTGCACCTGTGGAGCCACATGTAAAGGTTCCAGGAACACAGCAGAATTCGCTGGTTCTTTTGCGTGCTTTTGGCATGTATTAGATGTCAGCTGGTATTGGTATATATCTGCTCATCTTTTCTCTGTTTTTCCTCAGAAGCCTGAGAGGTCTTGCCCTCCCCTTCTTTTCTCTGTTTTTTTTCAGAAGGCTGAGAGGTCTTGCTTTCCTTCTCTTACTGTTTTTGTGTTCTCTCCAATTGGAAGTTACTCACCAAACCTCAGTGTTCTGGGGATAGCCAGTCTCCCCTGGCATCCTTTATTTAATTTTCCCGCCCAATCTTCTTCCCTGTTATGGGTAGGTTTGGGAATATTTTCTTCCCCCAACATTATCACTGCACCTGTTCTCAAGTTTCCAACAGGCTGTTGTTGGTACAGATAGTGGTAGTGTGTTGGGCTTTTAAAGTGATGATCTGGGTTCAAATCTCACTTGAGGCGAGATCACAACATTTTTTATGAGTAGTTTATTCTCAGTTCCTTTCAATAATATTTCTTTTTCTCTTAATGAATAAATTGATAGATAAAAATTTAATTAACAAATTTTCTATTTGTTTACTTACCTTTTGTTCAGCTACTGACTGTTTGGGTCTTATCTTATAACAACTGGTTGGGTACTGGTCTAGCACCCTGACAGACCTGGGTTCGAATCTCACCGGAAGCTACCTAGTACAGTAATATTTAAGTCAGTCCTGATTTCTTAAAGGGAATGTCTATGATTGTGGGCAACTGCAGGTCTCTGGATTTGTTTACGTTCAAAAGCTCAGTGGCTTGGCTTGGTTGTAGAGAAAAACATCAGTTTATACATGGCTGAGGTTTAACTTCTCTGTGAGGGGTTTTTTACTGTTTGAATTGCCACAGGATTTCGAGTTGTTTATTTTTAGACGCCAGTTAGTAGTCTGCAGAATTTAGAGAGGGTTCCTACCTAAACTAAGACAGCAAAAATAAGTCAGTATTTCCCACACACAAAGCAGGAATAAAGCAATATCCTCATCTCTCTTCATTTGGTGTGCTCTTGCCATTTTTCTGCCATATTATTTTACTCGTTTTCTGAGACTGGAGAGCTAGCAAATAATGAGGAAACATTTATTTTATATATATATATAAAAAAAAAAAAAAAAAAAGAGGGTTTATTATTATTTTTACAGTCATGAATATGGGCTTTAAATCTTCCCCACACTGAGATAAGTAGTTTATTTATTCAACAATGGATATGCAATGTTTACTTATTTTACTATCAGAATTGAAAAATTAGGATTGGTGCATCTCTGGTAATAACAGGAAATTTCACAGCTGAACACGTTCACAATGTGTGCATCTAGCTTTGACTAATTATAAGGGGTGACTAAAAATTTATGGAAATATAGCTTGAATATTTTGTTCATTTCAGGTTCCTCTTCTCATTCCATGTCATCGTGTGTTGTGCAGTTCTGGAGCAATCGGTGGATTTATGGGAAGAAAAGGAATAGAAGTCAAACTCTGGTTGCTTAGACACGAGGGGGTCAAGACCAACTTAACACACACACCTTAAACACTTCAACATTTGCACACTAACTGTATCTGACAGTTTATTTTCTGAAGAAACTAAAGGTAGAGATCAGAAGTCAGGTCTGAAATGAGTGTTTTACTAGACGCAGTGATGGGCAGAATATGGAGCTTGAGAGGGACCAAATATTTACTTTCGCCACAAATTAATGAAGCAGTATGAGCAAAAATAGCGGAGTTTTGCCGAGCTTTGACCCATAGCAAGAAATGATTAGCAGTCATTTGAAGCAGTTTGAGCAGTGTTTTGTGCTCAGTTTAATGTGTTGGCAGCTTGAATGTTCCATGTATATTATATAATGATTACAAAAGACAATGTCAATGTTGAAATTGTTTATTAGAAAACAAACTGATTTTGTAAAGAAAAGTACGTTAAAATACACTTAAGATTTTTACTTTTTTCTCAACAAATAAACACTTGAACACACACAGCTTGTTTGTATTATTTTCTATTACAAACTCAACATTACAGAAACACACACATTCACACCTGAAAAAACTTAATATATATGTTTTTATTCTGCTCAGTTCAGTTGTTGCAAATATCAGAAAGGCCTTTACACTTTAACAAGTATCAGCACTCACAATGTTACAGAGGATCTGTGTCTAATGTGTGAATACGATTTTTGTTTTGTTGTCTGCTGTGTGTTTACTCTTAGCCAGTTACAGGTAAAGAACTAACCCAGGAACGGCTGAAAGAAACCCAAAAAGAGTGATAGTGAATGAGTGCCAGTACTATATGGATATTGGTATACTAGAAGGACAAATATTTGCAGACACATGCTTTTTTTTTTTTTTTTTTTTTCCCTCCCTGAAATCAAAGATAAACTCAGCATCTGAAGGCAGAGGCCTACCGGAAACTTGCTGTAGTCTGATGAAGTGAGAAAAAAAAAAATAAATAAATGAAGCTCTTTGGCTACAAGCACTATTGAATTTGATTTTTAACATTTCATTTACCTAATTTTTCCCATTTATTAACTGCTGTATCCACCTATATACATCTCGTGCTAAAAGACTCTCCCAGTCACACGATGCTACCAGGCTAGGAAAATTAAGTATGTGCACATGGGATTTGCCACATCTATCTATCTATCTATTTATTTATTCTTGTTTTAATAAACTGATGAATGCTGCCCAGAACTGAGATGTCCACTAACTCTGTTCTTACTGGTGTCTTCTGAGCTGTTTGTGGAGCTGTTAATGAATGTTGTAGAGCCAGTGACCCTTTTTTAATTACTTTTCATAAAACTAACGCAGGTTTGACTGTGACAAAAATGACATACCTTAGTCTGCTCTGAAGCCTTTTTTTCTGAAAGAGGTTGGTCACACGTCTGTTACCATCATCAGGAACACAATGTTTTGTTTCTTTGAACACACATTATGGGCTGGATGGACGGTCACTATATCCAAGGCTTTGTTGGTAGCAGGGGGCACCACTGTCACATCCTGAGCATCAAGAGTCTCAATTGACATCTTGGCAGCATAACAGCTTAACTGTTATGTCCAGGTCAGCTGGGGCAAGCACAAGTGTAGGCTGGACCTCAGGAACAGGAGCATGGCAGGAAGGCAGCTGAAACACCAATCCATGGGCTACAGCAAGCTGACCTGCTGAGAGAGGAGCTAAAGCCGCAATGGAGCAAGAGCAGCACAAGGGGAGAGCCCTCCAATGGTGGAATAGAATATTTTTGAAAGATTCTACAAAATGAAAGTGTATAAAGTAAAAGACAAATAATAAAAAAAGAAATGCACAGGCTTTGAAAACAAATCATATTTCTGCCAACGTTTATGAAAACTGTCAAAGATTACTCAACGTTTTTAGTGTAAAAACATTCTCACCATCTATAGAACATTAATGTGACAAATTGTGGAAATTGGCTTACACGCGATACATTTAGCGTAATTTAAATTATGATTCATCTAATGTATCAGCTCACTTCATATCTTGTGAATTTAAATAACATTCTAAAATTTGTTTAAAAAGTAAACTAAAAAGGAAAGTAACTAATATAAATTAAGTCTGTAAACAGCAGACAGCTCTGGCCGGGTCAAAATAATTAGTTAATCAATTTGGTCCACAGGCAGAACTAAAGAAATTATCATTGGATAGTGTCAGTGAGCACTGCAACATTCCTCTGTAAACAGCACATTTCCAATGAGTAATTGATTTGTGGCACTTTAAGTCTGCACCACTGCTAACATCCACTCTATCACGTGGTATCAAGAATCAATAACCTGCAACAATGAGCAAGTGACCTGGAAAGCCAACTGCCTGAATTGTTAGCCCATATCAATATATATATTAATTAGTAATATGGTAGGAAATATACAATTGTTCCTGCTTAGGTTTGTGTCAGAAAATAAGACATTCATATTTACTGTACATAGTGTGCATGAATGTTGTGTCCCTTCTGCCATATGATGTACTGGCCTTTAACAATTGGTCCTGATCGGACAGTGGGCTATAAAAGTGTGTCAGCCTCACAGTCAGAGCCTTGCTCCCTAGTAAATCCATTTAGGGTGAATGACAGAGAGGACAGGGGTGGGAAAAAATGCAGCCCAGCTCACTAGGGTCCTCTTTTCCAGACATTCAGTCTTTGAGAGTGTATCTTCTAGTCCAGAAATGCAGAACGAACCATCAAAAACAGGGAGAGGTGTCACTGTGAATGGGTCTGTTTCCACACTACAGAGGCAGCAATGGCCTAAGTCACCATTGACCAGGCAGGATCGTGGTTCTTGTTCTTCCACATCTTCATGTCCTGTATTCTCAGCACATCAGAGGGACCCAGACAAGGTAAAACCACCACGCTGTCCATCCAGCCTCTCTTCACCAACTTTACAGAACTCTCTTGCTAGCCATCATGGATCTGGACATATTTCCAGTCACAGGAACTCGTATGTTAGCCTCAAGAGCTCAGCATCAAGCCTCGAGGGCTCGCTGCCCAGGTTACAAGGCTCAGATTACAACCTCAAAAGCTTTAAAAACTCTTCTCCACTCCAAAGCTCTAAACAGAGCCTACGCAGTTCCACCACCAGCTTCTGCAGTTCCACCAGCAGTTTCAGAAGCTCCAGTTCCAGTCTTCAGAGTGGGAGCTCCAGTGAGGATAACAGCTGGGACACCAACAGTTGGAGCTCAGGAGCTACCTGCCTGCTTCGAAGCTCCATCAAGCAGCACAGTGAGGAGGTTTTCAGAGTCCGCGCAAGCTCAGGTAGCAGACCTGAGCCGGCAAGTGATTCTGAGGCTATCTACCAGAACTTGGACAGCTGCCAGGGTACTGAAAGACAACCAGAGAGCCAGCAAACTGCAGAGAAGGTCCCCGTAGAACGCAAAGATTCTTTACAAAGTCGGTGTTCCACTGTTGCTTCAAGTGCTTCCTTAAACCTAGAGGAGAAGATTCAGGGCAAGCTCAAGTTTTCTCAGTTCCTGGATGAAGTAACTTTTCGGGTACTGGATCCTGAAAGTCTGCAGGCCTTTGGAGCATTGCGTCAGAAGGACACACCTGTGTCCAGTCCACAGTCATGTTCCCACACATCTTCCAACTCTTATCAGCATAAAAATCAAAAGATCACTTTAAATGAGGATTCAACATTTTCCAGCAGTGAGTCCAAGATGAGTAACAGTGCTGCATCTGTGTACAAGTGGAACAAGAGCCTGCCAACATGCAAGGTTTTGGACACCACTGAGGCCCTGAGGATGGCACAAGAGGAATCATTTAGGAAATCCCCAAAAAGAACTTACTTAGAGACTGACATAGACAGCACACAGATAGAAGATGAGCTCAGTTCCACAGAGGGTTTAGATGGGAAGAGAGAATATTCAAGGCAATGGGAAAGAGAGAGAAGAAATGTGTTTGGTTCCAGTAAATCTCAAAAAAATGTTAATGCAAAGAAATGTGTGAGTGCAGTGTCAGTCTGGTCAGAAGGATTTCCCAAAAATTCCCACCATCCTACATCTCTACACAGACCTGCTAGCAGCAATTTGGTGAGTAATTTTAGCGGAGTCCACCCTCACCAACCCCCAACTGATAAATTAGCTAAATTAAATAGCATTTGTGTGCTGCTATATGATTGCCATTATGTTCAAGACCTTTTGGGTTTTTAGTCTTTTAGGTTTAATGTCTGTTTAATGTCACTTCATTGCAGTTTAAACTATAGTATCTGTAGTAAGACTGCACGTTTTAAATTAAATTTAACACATTCTGTACAGACAAGGTTTAAAACTAAACAATTAAATAAAAATGAATACATTTATCATGTGGCCTGTTTTCTTAATATGGCCTGTTTTTTCTAGAACTAGTCTCCTTTTTTGCCATTCACAAAGGTGGTCCTATATTCAGAAGTGCCACAACAGACGAATCATCACTGTCCATCTCCATTTTTGTGGATTTTTAGTTTACGAAAACATTTGAACACAGCAGCTCCCCTTCACATTTTGTGAAAATTATTTGAATAATGGACCAATAGAAATGTCCCAAAATTACTTGGAGTAAAATTGATTTACATTGATTTCCACTGAAACCTAGGTTTTTTTTTTATTTTTTTTTTACATATTTTAATTGGACAGCAACACGATATCTGCCAATGATTTTTTTTTTAACAAAAAATAAACAAAAAAAAATTATTACATTACAATGGATGGCCAGGTGAAAATTGTCATCAGCACCGCATGTGTGTTTGTATGCGTAAAATGTGAAACGTGCTTTTACTGTCAACACAGCACCACCACATAATTTGGACTCCAGAATTAAAGGGAACATCTACAATTATGGGTAATCACAGTTTTCTCTGGTTGTTTACATTCTGAAGCTAAGCATAAGGTGGTTTGAAGTCCCGCAGAAACTGATTTGTAACTCAAGATATTTAATTTTGTAACACTTTCAGCAATGCAGTTAGCTGTGTCTGAATATTTCCATGTTAAGTGATCTGAAACAGCAAAAATAAGTCCATATTACCCACCTGTGGAGCAGTCAAGAGCAGTATCCTCATTGTCTAAAAATACTCCAGGTGCCTTTTGCCATGAGCAGAGAGAAAAAGCCTAGCATGCAAGACTGAGCCAGTTTGTTTTTATACTCATTTACAGACTCTATGGCTTCATAAACAGGAAAATTGGAGAGCTAGCAAATGGTGAGAAACCATTTCTAAATTTTATAAAGTGTCTTTTTATTACAGTCGTGAATGTAGCCGTTTAACCCATCCATGGCAGGGAATTCATAACCTCACACACTAATAATCAGGGCCAGTAAACAAACACACACAGTGTAGCAAGTAGCCACTTGGGCACCTGGGGAGCAGATGGGGGTTAGGCAGTTCATACACAGATGTTGAGGAAGGAGAAATTGCTGTATATATGTGATTTGGGTGGAAAGACAAGCTTGCTTTTGAGCCTTTTTTAAATGATTTTGTGTGCATGTGTGTCATGATGTATTTATTTTGATCCAGTAGACTGAATTTAGGGGTGCATTTATCAAATGTAAACACTAAGAAAGGTGCATATGCCTTTTTACAGGGGTTATAAAAAGCGCTGTTAAATTCTGCAGAGGTTGTTTGTTCACATCTACATCAGTGGTTCTCAAACTGAGGTACATGAAGCAGCAAGTGGTGGGATGCCAGATGATGCCTTTCAAAATGTCTCTACTGACATGGCATGCTATTACAAATTAGGGTATATACATCAGAATACAAATAATCTAACTGTGTAATGGTTTATGCCTAACCCTGCACATGCAACCTCCTGCAAATATATGCTTTATTATATGTTTATTATTTTGTTCTTTTGTCATCATGATTTTTGCCAAGCATTTGTTCTTATGTGGAAATTGTGTTGTCCACTGTGAGCTCACTGTGATTTCTCACCATGCCTTTATATCACAGTTGTATGTATAAAATAAAAGACACATCTGAAAGCAAAATATTGTTGTTTTTTTCCAAGATTTAATCAAATATTTCTTCCAAGGTCTCTAATAATGGCCTGGATTTGGTAAATGGGCTCACTGTAATCTTTCTACTGCCAGCACTAATTATTTCACAGCTACTATGTGTCATTCCCATGTTTGGCAGCACATATTAATAGCGTTATAATGGATGTTTGCCAAGTCACATAACAAACAAGTTGGAATGATACGGGCAAAGTGATACACTCTGATTCGTGTATTGTTCTCTCACCCCAGGTTTCTGATGTAAAGACACATCCCATGAGGTAGGACAATTCTTTTCACATTTCCTGTGATCATTATCCTCTTTTCTCACTGTTTATTCTCTCTCTCTGTCTCACTATGGTGTTGAACTCTCTGTCCCTCTTTTTGGGAAGGCACATTGTGAAGCGTAATGCTCAAAGTGAGGATGCAGACACGTGCACACAGTGGTGCATGCAATGTGTGCATGTTTGTAGTTAGGGATGCACATCACACATGCTGTTGCCCACTGTTTTGAATGAAGGGAGTGGATCCCATGTCGTCTTTGATGCTGCTTGACATTATTTGATGTGAGGTCTTTTTATATATATGTGAGGTTGTTATTCAGAATAAATCTTTTATTTCTTGCTCACAGTCCAAAGGAGAGGTAACACTGCTTCTGTGGACAGACTTAGTTTAACAGACCATTGGTGATATATCAAAATAAGGTTAATTCTCAGGTTCAGTTACTATTCAAGTGAATGCAGACTTTCCCATTCTACCACAGTCCTGTTGGAACCTTTCAGCAGCACTTATTCATTGTTTTGTCATTGCAACAGTACCAGGCTCTCTCTCTTGAATACTGGATGTTCAGGACTAAGAATGCAGTTGCTGCCCAATTCCCGTTTGGGTTGAACATCACATTTTAACAATATAACAGGCTTATATTACTGGTTGGATGCTCTGTGCAACACCTATGGTAGGTTTAGTACTATCAAGACTCTTATTTTTGAGAAGTTATGAACACATGTAGAGAAGCACTGGGATACCTGCTCAGAAAAACGTGAAACATCCCTTGTGCTGATGACTCCAGGTATTGTGGGTGTATGTTGTGTGATGAAATTTTAATTAGAGAAACATAAAAAAATTGAACACTATAAAGAATCATTGTTGGAGTCTAGTATGCAATATACATAGATTTTACTGATGATATTAAGTTCTGGGTTCAAGTGACGATCTGTGAGGAGTTTGGTGTGTTCTCCCCATGTTTCCTCCGGGTGCTCCGGTTTCCTCCCACAGTCCAAAAACAAAAGTTGGTAGGTGGACTGGCGACTCAAAAGTGTCCGTTGGTGTTAGTGTGAGTGTGTGTCGCCCTGTGAAGACCTGGTGCCCCCTCCAGGGTGTGTTCCTGCCTTGCACCCAATGATTCCAGGTAGGCTCCGGACCCACCGCGACCCTGAATTGGATAAGGGTTACAGATAATGAATGAATGAATACCTTGTAGAGGGTTACAGACTATTCTTTGTTTGCTGCTCAAAGTGTGTGTTTGCATCTAGAATGCTTATTTCCACAGGACACAGTTTGGTCTGCCAGATTTTTTTTTAAGGCAACATTTATACTGTCTTGGGCTCCCCTGTAAAGTTCCACATCACTCATTGAAAAGCACTGTGGAAGCTACACAGAAAGATGTCTTGTTTCTGTATTGGGATGTTAGACCATCTGAAATGAAGTGAATATTTCAGGCATCTGGATGTTTTTCTTGTATTTTTCTCATTACCGGGTCGAAGGTGAGCTCATATTGCTTTGGCATCATGCTGCAGACTCTGTAAAATGGATGCAAAAGCCTCCAGCCTGCCGCTGCTAAGGTAGCCTCCCCCACTGTAGAGGGCTACTTTTTGGGTTCCAAAATGGGTTTCCTTGATTTCACCTGTGTATTTGCAGCTGAAAATTTCATTACAATCTGCTCTGAGATAATCTCTATCAAACATTATCTATACATTATCTAAACATCTATCTATACATTTAGATGGTAATGATGCACTGCCTTGTGAACTGCTCTTATTTAAACAAATTTTAATCAAATGGACACGGACATTCACATCTTTGAAAGTTCTGAAGTCGAAGTTCAGCATGTAGACGACTTGCTCTATGTCTTACAGCTTATGTTGCCATCCAGAGGCCTTACATATTGAAGGAAGACAAAGACAAACAGCCTTATGCCCTGCCTGCAGTCCACACCTAACACCCACTGAAAATGCCTGGTGCACTTTGACACAAAATGGAGACCCAGATTTTCTGAGCAGCTGAAATCCTATAACGAGTAAGAATGGGAAATGGTTTTCCATTCTGATCCGAAACATTTGACCTTAGTTTCCAAAAGGTTAATAAACATAGAAGTGACACAATACACTTGTAAACATGCCAGTGCCCTAATTGTTTTCAAATGTGTTGTTCGCATCTAATTTAGAATAAGCATCCAACAAACACATTTTCAACAAATACTAAAAAGTATGTTTCAAAATATCTTGTCTTTGTAATATTTTGAATTAAATATGATTTAAACAAATTGCACATTTATTTATTTTTAAATTATACAGCAATGTAATCTTTTTCAGCAACAAATGTGTAGTCTTATTTCTTTCTTTAGCGTACCTTCTGTTTAATGTGCAGTAGGAAGAAAAAGGTTGGAAGGATTTTCCACAATGAAAAGTCTCTACATTTTTACTCAGTTAAGGTACAACAGTCACCATCCAATTTTCATTGGTCATTAAAGCGACACTGTAATATTTTAACCTTACAATTACATCTTCAAAACCATTTGTGATGCTCCAATGATTGGGAGAATAGATAAGATATCTTTATTGTCATTGCACAAAACAACAAAATTTAGTTGGAACAATCCTCCAGGTGCCAAAAAAAAAAAAACAGAAAAAAACCCAGAAAAATACAAAATAGAAAACAAGCGGCAATTCCCGGGGTCCAAGACTATATTCGCTGGTAGACAAACGCGCCAGCATATGAGCTTTCCAGAGATAGAAGAAGATTTTTGGGGAAGTTTGTGTAGTGTTTTGTAGGTGGTCCTTGCTGTTCTGGCGTCTCTTTGGAGATGTAGCGTGAAATGGATAGTGGTGGATGACAGAGACAGCATAGAGCACAGAAGTCACTCTGGAGTTGCACCCTAGTTTCTCACCCTAATGTCAAGGACCACCAAACAGCAGATATGATGTGGAGTTGCTTGTACTCGACTCCGTCATCAGTGGACACAGGACACTGTCTGCTGGATGTGTTTGGTTGTGGACTATTCTCAGTCCAGCAGTGATGCTGTGGGATTTAAAACTCCAACACCTGAATCATACCTGCTGTACGGGAGTCCTGAACATTGAAGACCAGTGTGAAAGCGAGCAATCTTTGCAGAACAAAATGTTAGCATACAGAAGGCACACTATAGGCCAGTTTTTGTAGTGTTATTTTAAGTGAGTATGGGTGTTATGTTGTCTCTGTGGAAATGGGAACAGAGAGAGTGAGAGTGTGTGTTTGTGTGTGGAGCAATGGGAACTGTGGGTGATGGGCTGATGAGCAGAACAGACAGTGGTGTAAATGTTGAGTTGTGCTGAATGGACACAGAGTGTAGAAACAAGGACGTGGTCTTAATGTTATGATTGATATAAACATGACAGATGTTGACAATGTAACGTTTTATTTGGAAAAATAAAGGATGTATTAAAATTGTAACAAAATGTTTGTCAAAAAAAAAACGTAAAAAAAGCAAACTAAAAATCTTATAAAAACTTATGGGAAGGCTGAAAGGAGCATCATAAATAAACATTACACATGTTAAGTTTTTTTTTTAGTGCAAACATAGCAAGTGTAAAGTGTAGAATACTATAAGTTAAAGTAAAATAAATATTATGAACATCGAAAAAATATAAAACAAAAAAGATAAATATAAATTTTGTATATATGAGGGGAAAAAGCAGTAGTAAATGTATAGAAAAAAGAACCAGCACTATAGGACTTTTAAGAAAAGGTAGTAACTGGTAAAAGGCACTTGTAACATTGAATAAGAGCAAGACTAAAAACTAAGTACGTGTAAAATGAGAGAATATTAGTGCTAAATGCCAATAATTTAAAGAGTAGCTGTAGTAAAATAATAACAGTAGTAGTAGTAGTAACAGAAGTACAAATATTAACAGTGTACAATATGGAAATGAAGAAGTAGCAGCAAAGGGTAAGTGCATCTTACACATCATCTGACACTATGCTTTCAGGAAGAACGACGATAAAGGCTTTCCTCCTTCAAAAGCTGAAGTGATAAGAGTTTGATGCCATTCAAGGAAAGTACTGCTTTATCATATTTCAAGAGTTCAGCTGTCAGCATGTCAGGTTGAGGCACAAATCTTGAGTCTACCGCAAGCACAGATCGTAGTATATTGTCATTCATGTGGAAAGTTCTTTGATTCCCTTGGTTGTCTGCAATAGTGAGGGAGCTACATGCAACTGAAGAAATTTAAAAGTTTTGCAGAAAGCTTTGCAGGACAGACATGTTGTCATTAGTGTAGTCGTGTTCACAGACTCCAGGACATGGCGGTTAGGGCACATATGGTCAATCTCTATGGTGTCCTCAGGCACAGGCTCCACAGATGGTCCAGAATGAGGAACTTTGTGAATAGTGGTATCTCTTGTAGTAGAAAGTCCAGTGTTTCCCATGAAGATACGTACGGACACATTTTTCAAAAGGTACCTCTAAAGAATGGAAACCCCAGACAGTAAGCAGCAGAGAAGCTGTTTTATCACTTACTGCATACACAACTTTTTTCAAGGGTGTGATTTGGCTTGTTTTCATAATATTCCTGACTGGTCTCTCTCTGTGCAGCGATACAAACAGTGACGTTGACATACAAGGAGAAAATACGAATGCAATTAGATCTAGAATATAGAGCAATTGCATAGAAGCAGTGATTTAATTGGTGGTAGTGTTTAATGAAATTATAAAGTGAAAAACATCAGGACCAAGGATGAACAAACAGCAACAAACGTGTCCAAACAAATACAAATATACATCAGATAGGTATGCTTGTAAATAATATATTCGCGCAGTTTTAAGATATTAGAGTAGAAAAAGGAAATGTATAGAAATGAATAAATGTAAATGTCGTAGGTGGAGTACCTCACTCTTTGGTATTCAACAGTGTCGTCCAAAATGTCTTGCAGAGTTTTAGATTGTATGTCCTCTTTTGGGGTGTTGTCAAAAGCGAAATGAATGTTCCAGAGGCAGGACAGCTTAGATTTGTCATTTACTATTATATCAGTTAGTCCTTGATGCTGTCTGGAGGGACGTAGTGTGATATTTGTAGCTTTAATAGGGCTTCTGGAAGAGAAAGAAAAAATATGTAGTACAGTGTTAGTATCAGCAGCAATGTTTAACTAGTTAGGTAAAAATGATAGAGTTATAGAAAAATGTGTATTATTGGAATAAAAAGAAATATTGACAGGTATGTATGTAACAGTATAAAAAAGTCATAATTTACAATATCAATAATTAAGTCAGTAATAAAAGAAAAAGTAAACCCAACAGGGTTCAATGTCAGTTGGAACATGCATATCAGTAAAAATAATGGACAGTAGTTAAGGAATAAGTATATGTTGTAATTGTACCATATGATTACCAATGTGTGAAAAGCATACAAAACCAATAGACATCAATACGTACTTGTCTTTTTCTGCTCTTTGAAAAAAAAAATTGTGTTGCTGTGGTGAAAACACCACAACACGTGAAGAGCAGTCCACCTCTTGAAGAACAGCAGCAAAATATTAATTGTTTTGTGGAACCAGCTTCTCTCAAGTCAGACACTTGGTGGATACATCCTTCTAGTTCCAGGTGATTTTTTTTGCAGTGTAGCCATCTCACCTAGATAGAAAAGTTATGTTATATAGTGTGTGAATATGAAAGAATTAACATAGGCATTGGTAATTTGTTTTGTATGAATTGCTCATGATAAAATGAAAAAATTGTAGCCTAAAAGCACATAATGATAGAGCAGAAATACAGAAGTTCAGCATATGTACAGGGTGCACAGTAAATTGTATGACTGAAAAAAGAAGCACTGTTAAATAAAAATAAGAAATACAGGGGTTGGACAATGAAACGCCTGGTTTAAGACCACAATAATTTATTAGTATGGTGTAGGGCCTCCTTTCTCGGCCAATTCAGCGTCAATTCGTCTTGGGAATGACATGCACAAGTCCTGCACAGTGGTCAGAGGGATTTTAAGCCTTTCTTCTTGCAGGATAGTGGCCAGGTCACTACGTGATGCTGGTGGAGGAAAACGTTTCCTGACTCGCTCCTCCAAAACACCTCAAAGTGGCTCAATAATATTTAGATCTGGCGACTGTGCAGGCCATGGGAGATGTTCAACTTCACTTTCATGTTCATCAAACCAATCTTTCACCAGTCTTGCTGTGTGTATTGGTGCATTGTCGTCCTGATACACGGCACCGCCTTCAGGACACAATGTTTGAACCATTGGATGCACATGGTCCTCCAGAATGGTTCGGTAGTCCTTGGTAGTGACGTGCCCATCTACCACAAATATTGGGCCAAAGGAATGCCATGATATGGCAGCCCAAACCATCACTGATCTACCCCCATGCTTCACTCTGGGCATGCAACAGTCTGGGTGGTACGCTTCTTTGGGGCTTCTCCACACCGTAACTCTCCCGGATGTGGGGAAAACAGTAAAGGTTCTCATCCGAGAACAATACATGTTTCACATTGTCCACAGCCCAAGATTTGAGCTCCTTGCACCATTGAAACCGACGTTTGGCATTGGCATGAGTGACCAAAGGTTTGGCTATAGCAGCCCGGCCGTCACAGATGCGCCATTTGTCCTTTTTTGAACTCTGGTATGTCACCCATAATGTTGTGTGCATTGCAATATTTTGTGCAAAACTGTGCTCTTACCCTCTGCTAATTGAACCTTCACACTGCTCTTACTGGTGCAATGTGCAATTAATGAAGATTGGCCACCAGGCTGGTCCAATTTAGCCATGAAACCTTCCACACTAAAACAACAGGTGTTTCAGTTTCATTGTCCAACCCCTGTATATAAATGTAAGTAAGGATCTGATATTTACAGTGAAATGGCAATAAGCAGTGAGTAAGGGTCTGAGTGCAGTGTATTTTAAAGTGACGTAATGGATGTTGAACTGAGTGCAATGTGCTAAAGTGATGTAGTGGATGTGAAGGTCGAGTTATAGCTCGTTGGGTTTGTTATGGTCAGTTTTCAGTAGTGTTACAGCTTTATGGTAGAAGCTGTTTGTCAGTTGTCCGGGTGTACAGTGTCCTGTATCGTCTCCCAGAAGGCAGTTGGCTGAAGAGGCAGTGTCCAGGGTGTGTGCTGTCCTTCACTATGGCTGTGACCCACCTGCAGTATATGTCCTGTAAATATCCTCTAGGCTAGGGAGCTGGGTGCCGGTGATCCTTTCAGCAGTCTTGCTAATGTGCAGAAGAGCTTTCCTGTTGTCTAAAGTGCAGCCAGAGTACCATACTGAGATACAGTATGTGAGGACGGACTCGATGGCTGACCTGTAGAAGCTCACCAGCAACTGTTGTGGGAGTCACACTCTCTTTAAGCACCTCAGGAAATGAAGCCTCTGGAGACTTTCCTTGACTGTCGCTGTAGTGTTGACGGTCCAGGTCATATCACGGCTGATGTTGACGCTGAGGTGCTTGATGCTCTGCATAACTTCTACTATCTCCCCGCTGATTGTGATTGGGTGATGGATGAGGGGTCTCAGTCTTCTGAAGTCCATGATTACTACTTTGTCTTTGCATGATCACATTGTTTTCTCGACTCCAGCTCTCCAGGTTCTCAACCTCTGATCTGTAGGCAGTCTCATCGCTGGATGTAATCCTGCCTACCACAATGGTGTCATCTGTAAATTTTATGATGGAATTGGTTTTGAATAGAGCCTCTGTCGTTCGTTGGTACTCCAGGTTTAGCACTGCATAATATATAACATTTGGAGGTGGGTAGGAGCCCCCGCCCCCTGTTAATTTCAGCAGGGTGCTGTAAAAATTTGTCTAAGGGAACGCAAAAAAATTTTACCTATTGTGCCTTTTCAAAAGCAAAAACCTTAAAACTCAAAGTACCACCTTCTTTGTCTATCAAATGTTATTATATTTCCTTTGCAGCTAATGTTTTAAGTTGAAATAAGCAAGGGTGGCACAGTGGTGCAGCAGGTAGTGTCGCAGTCACACAGCTCCAGGGACCTGGAGGTTGTGGGTTCGAGTCCTGCTCCGGGTAACTGTCTGTGAGGAGTTTCGTGGGTTTTCTTCGGGTGCTCTGGTTCCTCCCACAGTCCAAAAACACACGTTAGTAGGTGGATTGGCGACTCAAAAAGTGTCTGTAGGTGTGAGAGAGTGTGTGTGTGTTGCCCTGTGAAGGACTGGCCCCCCTCCAGGGTGTATTCCTGCTTTGCCCCCAGTGCTTCCAGGTAGGCTCTGGACCCACCTGAACTGAATAAGCAGTTACAGATAATTAATGAATGAATGAATAAATACTCATTTCAATAAGTATCATTTTATGTTGTAAGAAAAATATGCTTTAATGCTGAACATGATTTGTTTTCATGAATCTAGTATGCTAGTAAAAGTCTCCTCTTGCTGAAGGAATGAAAAGAGATTATAGTTAAATGTAATGTCAGTGTATATGGTAGAAGTTATATGGTGAAGTTTGTTTTATCTATTTGTCTGCTCAGTTCTGTGCAGGAGCAGAAGGAGGACCTGCAGAAACGTCTGTCCTACACAACCCATAAGCTGGAGATGCTAGAGAGTGAGTTTGACTCTACTCGCCAGTACCTGGAGGCAGAGCTCTTAAGAGCACAGGTGGAGCTGGAGAAATGCACAGAGAAGTTGAACAGGTTAGAAGTTACATGAGATTTCTCTTGATAAGAATTCTTCAGTCAGTTAAATCTATGGGTTCTAATTTGTGAAGTGGCTTAAAGCTGCATTTTAGTCATTTTTAGAGTGCAAGCAATGCATCTGCAACAAGGTGGGAAATTGTGTAATAAATGTTTTCATATATAAAATCAGCCCGGCGCCACATTAGTTTTGAACTTATTTTGGCTTAAAAATGCCCTTCGGGTTTCCTGTGCCTGGTCTTACTGCAAGCACAACAGTATATTTTCTCAGTTCAAACAGGCACATAAAGATGTGTCTAATTTCTCACAATATGATTTTCACCACAAACATCACACGGCTAAAATATAGCTCGCAATTACATACTTAATACAATTGATTTAATGAAATTTCCAAAACCTTGTTGCTTTTTATGCCACAACACATTCCAAACAATTTGGGAAAGGGTCATATTTACCACTGTGTTGCCCTGTGTCTGTGTTGTTCCCAACACTCTAAGTGTTTGGGAAATGAGGAAATCTATTGCTGTAGTTTTGAAAGACAAATGTTTTCCCATTGATTATTATAGGATTTTAGCTGCTCAGCAGTTTGGGGTCACTCTTACAGTGATTTTCATTTCATAATGCATCAGTTTCTTCAATGGGTGACAAGTCATGAATTAATTTAGCACCTGGACTCTTGGCAATAAAAAGCCATACTATTGCAAAGTATGCAGAATGTGTATTGGCCTTGATTTAGTGAAATAAGCAAGGCCTTCTTTGAAAAGACATTGTATGCCAGCATGTTGCTCCAAAACCTTTAAATATAGTTTAGCATTAACAGTGCCTTCACATATGTGCCAGACACCCATAACATTATGTATAACAAGCAGGGTGGTCCCTCTTCTCTTTAGCATGGAGGATGCAGCATATATGATTTCATTAATATTTAAGAAGGTTTTTCCACCTCCTATAAAGTTACTAATTTGGAGATATAGTTTTTCTTTGGACAGTAATCTTGGTACCTTTAAGCATTTAACATGGGCAAGAACTGCAGGACTACTGCTGCATGAAATTAAATATGACTGACATTCAAAAGACCCAGTCACAAGTCTGAGGTTTAGGAATGACCTAATTCACACCTGAACCTGAGGGTTCGAAGATCACTGCCAACCAATACTGGTTTCGGGCTTTGTCCCTTGCATGTAGAAATGTCTCCACGTTCTTTGAAACTTTAAAAGATATTATACATCATAGATAATGAAAGTTCTTTACTGTTTTAAGTTGAGAAACGTTATTCTTGAATTCTACTCATTTTTGTTTCTGAAAGACTCAGCATGACTGAGATGCTTGTTTTAAACTCAATCACATCACTGACATTTTGCCAATTAGCTTAAAGTATATGTTTAACACATTACACATCTTTAACTTTTGTATTTTTTGCCCCTTCCCAACTTTTTTGGAATGTGTTGCCAGCATCAAATTTAAAATGGGCATATAATTTTCAAAATGTTTCAACATTTAAAATGTTGTCTTTGTATTATATTTAACAAGGTATAGGGTTTAAATTATTAATTAAATGATCAAAAACAATATAAATGAATTTATATAAATATAATAATTAAAATATATACATTTTAATATGCAGTATTAGAGATTAAAATGAATCTCGTCCTTTCTCAAAGGGTACAGAACAGCTATGAAGTACTGCAGAGAATGAACCAGAACCTGGAGGATAAGACTCAGGAATTGGTAAGACACTTTGCTGTATTACAGTAAATACTGCCAGTCAACTACACTGCTTGCAATCACGCTGACATACTACAATAATATGCTGTGTTATTTTCGATTAAGCAAGGAAGAAGAACATTCAGACAATACAGTTATCAAAAGACATACCATAACAGGTTGAAGATAGCAAACATGTAAACCAGGCATGACTTTACTCAATGACTTACTCACGGCTGCATCTTTTAAAGGAGACATCTTATGCCCCCTTTTCCTAAGTCCTATTACACAGTCCTCTGGGATCTTAATGAAACATCGGTGAGATGCTTTGTTTACAATTCCACAAGGACTATAAAACACAGCACAATACCTTCTTAACAGCTTAACAGGCTGGTTTGAGCATCTATTGAGAACGAGCCTCTGTGTAAACCAAATGCAACATCCCAGCAGTGAGGAGCGAGGATCAGAAGTGCTCATTTTTAGTCATGTCACTTTGTATAGAACACCATTTCTTCTCCCTTTCTTTTTTTCTCAGTTTTCTCTGCTCTCTTTGTTTTGCTCTATTTATCCTTGTCTTTGCACTCTCAAATAAACACAGGTCCAGTGCTTTGACTGGAGCAAGATCATTTAAAGTGGAAATGTCTCCAAATTCGTGTGACTGCTAACTGCATTACCAACAGTGCTACAAAACTAAACAAATAGCAACTATACATTTGTATAAATTAGTTTCCGTGGTCACTCAAATGGTAAATAAAAACTTACAGACACGTTCAACTTGAGCCATGTACACACATGTCGTTTTTCTTCTGAAACACACTGGCTCCCTGTCTTTGATCGGGCCTAATACAAGATTTCCCTCCTTACTCATCAGAGTAAAATAGGAATGACCCTCCATACCTGAAAGAGCTACTCACCCCTATAATCTCATCACAAACTCAGATTATCTCCTCCCTCAGAACTGAGCTCAGCACCATGGGTGACCGAGCCTCCTATTCTGCCAGCCCTTATCCATGGAATGCCCTCCCTGACCATCTGAGGGTGCCACAGACAACTGAGAGTTTTAAAAAAGGGCTCAAAATTGTTTATATGAACTTGATTTTGTTTCATATTTTGCTTAATGGACTTGGCTTTTATTTTAATGTTCAGCAAGTTGACCCAAAAGCCACAACATATAAAAATGTTGATGCCCAATAGAGAAAGTAGACATTAGTAGACCATTATTAAAGCAACAGTCCTACATTTTGAAGATCTGGGTATTTAGAGCATGTGGAAGAATACTAAAACGGTGGTGTGGTCTCCTTTCAGAGAGGATGAATCTGATTAGTGGTCAGAGTTTTTAGGGAGAGGTGATAATATTCTGCAACTGTTATGCTACATAGTCTCTATCCATCAATTAATCTATTAAACTGTTCTCTTTCTCAAAACAATCTTTCATCCAATTATGTTATTTTAGGATTATTATGTGCTTTACTAAGATACACTTTTTGTCTCAGAGAATTTCCACCTTTTTCTGTTTCTGTCCAGAGTTTTTAACAATGTTTGTTTCCTCCATTGATTAGAAACTACAATATGAGGAGGAGAAAAGGGCACTGAGTCAAGAAATCATCATACTCAATAACCACCTTATGGAGGCCAAGATCACCATTGAAAAGCTAAAAGAAGACAATGTGAGTCTTACTCAAAAAATAAATGTTTGTTTTGAAATCCAAAATAAGATGATAGTCTTATCTCATTGTATGGCATTTGGCAGAAACACTTATCCTGAATGATTTACAATTCTAACTTTACCGATGTAAACTAGTGCATCGTTAAGAGTCTGCAATTGACTCTTCTTGGTATAGCATGGTGTTCCTGTCCAAGCTGGCAACTCTACCCAACCCTAGTCTGCCAGGTGGAGAGCAGTGATTTTTACCCCTCACTGCTCTACCAACAACAACTTTGATTGGTGCCTGGGGTCATGATGTTCCAGACAACACAGCTATAGCTGGCTCTGGCCTTAAGGTTCAAGGAAAGAAGAACCATTTTCTAACAACCCATTTAGAATCCGAGAGAATTTCCTTAATATTTTAACCATGTATGAATATTTCTTGCCAGTTCTGGGAACCTCTGGTCTCAAGCTTATCTCATTACCCTTAATGCCAAAGCTGCTCCCAAATAAACAGCCATGATCTGGTTATTTTCATATAGATAGGACTTCTAAATCTGAAAATACTGTGATTGCAGGAACTGTTATTAAATACATCTGTTATTATGTTGCAATGATTTTAGATTTCATATTTCTCCAAAATCTCAATTACTTAAACAGAAGCAATATGGCAAATTCAAATGCAACAATTAATCTATTTCTTAAGCCCAAGAAAATGAACCATGTTCCAAATGTTTTTCTTTGCTAAGTCACATTTAATGACATGCTTCTTCAACTCTTTCCACAGGAGTTGTACAGGAAGGACTGCAACCTTGCTACTCAGCTCCTGCTGTGTGGAAAGTTTAATCACAAAGCACACAAGCTATCTGAGGTAATCTCTACACTGTCTACAAGCCAAATTCACAAATGCCATGTGGCACAAGAGGTAGTTTTGCTAGTACACAGATCCAGGGTCCCAGGGTTGGGTGTTCAAGCCCTGCCTTATGTGACTGTTTGTGAGAAATTTGGTGTGTTCTCCCCCTGTCTACATGGGTTTCCTCCACGTGTCCTTCCACAATTCCGGTTAGGCTCCTGACCCAACACTGGATAAGCAGAACAGGTTAAAAAAAAAAAAGAATGATGAATTTACATGCACACCACTGAACAAGTTTTTATATTGATTTTGTAGTTATCTGATTATTCGTATGGCCATGTTGACCGCAAACACATTTATTTACTGGGTTTAAACTGCTGCCATGAAATCTGATAACGAGACCTAGAAATTTATGTCAGTAATGTAGGTATTTAGCACATGCATTAACCCTTACTTGTCAGAATCAGAACTAGATAAAGACAAGTTTCCCAAGAAACACAAATATATAATTTAAACCCCTAAACATTTACCAGTAATTATACCCTATGGTAATAAGAAAACTCTTCCAAGTAGTTTTGCAATTAGGTTTCATCATGTGCTTTTTGGTGTTGAGCTTATTGGCGAGTTGCTAAGCAAGTTCATTAATAGTAAAAAAGAAACCGGATTACTGAAAGACATATAGTATAGTGGGGTTTTTCAAAGGTGCTTTTAAAATTTTGGAATGGTCAATATCTGATTTTCTACCATTGAAATTGTGCCTAATATACGACACAGTGTATGACACAGGTGTTAAATACCTGATGATCCAAAAAACACTCGGGAGACAGCTGAGACTATTCTTTCAAATGCTTCAATAAATCAGTTGGACTATTAAAATTGCTTGACATATGTAGCATGTAAATACTACATTGTGATGTCACATATATGCAAATTAGCACATTGCATGATTTAGCAACATTTATTGACTTTACAAGCAGCTTAAACATTACTTTAGATACAGTTACTCTTTACATTTAACTTGTATGTGTATTCCTCTCTAATTCTTTGTTTGCCTCTCTCAGTTGCCCACAGACTTTAAAAAGAGGGTGAGTTCTCACATCGAGAAGCAGGGGTACGCAAGGAACAAGGGCCTATGCGACACTCCCTACTCTGACATGGTGCCTGCAGCAGTCATTGCCAAGCCTGTGAAGCCTGAGCCAGGAAATAGCTGCCCTGTTACACACTCTTCCAGCCCTCATAGTCGAGATTTAGTCCTGACAAACAATGGAATCGATATTTCAAACACCCACCACCGCCATGTTATCTCCAAATCTTCCGACCTGTACTGCAGTGATACTGCACTGTACTGTCCCTCTGATGAGAGGCCACAAAGCCACTGGCAGCAGAGACGCCAAAGTGTAGACCTTCATGATAGGGAGACCAATGTCCCCCAGGTCCAGAACTCTATTGAGAGTCATCCAGAGAAGGGCAAGTTCCACTCCAACAATGCTGTTCCTTTCCATGGAATTACAACAGGTTCACCTCCAGCCTCCAGCTTTACTTTGGCCTCAAATGATAACTGCAACACTCCCAGCAGCACCCTTTCCTCCTCTCACCTGTCTCTGTGCAGGGACTGGAAAGAGGGTGATTACAATCGGAAAAGCACATCCTCATTCGACAAGACCACACCTGCATTTCCTAAGTCTCACAGTGTCCAGCACAAGGCCACTAATCTGCAAAAGTGCAACTCCCCAGCCTACAGGCGAACAGCACCTTGCTACAGTGAGCCATACCACTCACCGCAGCTCAGTTCCTCCCTTGGCATGGCTTCCTCTGGCTTTCCAATAGAGGCTCCAAGCAGCTTTCCCATCTCTGAGGAGGAGATGACAGGGCACTGGAAGCAGCTTAGTGTGGAGGACATCAATACTTTGCCCTACTGCAGCCTGGGATATGTTTCCCCTTACTGCTTCTCTGAGCAGCACTTTGTAATGGGCCCTACTGCGCCTCTGTACAGCAGCTTCCAGGAAGGAAACGATAACTTCCATACCCATGCGTTTGATCCCTACTTCCCCACCTCACCTGGCTCCAACCTAAGACCAAGCCCCAAACACAGTTTGGGTCTGTATAACACTGAAAAAGGACTAATGTCCCAACCAAACGACGCCTGTATAGGGGTTAAGACCAGCCTCCTCCCTCAGGGAACCTCAAAAGACATGGAAAATACTGCTGGAGCTGGGAAGAAAGAAGTGGCTAATGCCAATAACTCAGAATCATTACACAAACAAGGGGAGGCTACAAAATATCAAAATAAAGGGCCACAGAAAAAGACTCATCCACAGTACCAAACATTTGGAACCCGAGGACTCAGTAGAAAAGACAGTCTAACTAAGGCACAGCTTTATGGAACACTGCTAAACTGAGGCTGATTTCTGTGACTTAACAGCTATCTACCACAGTTGCCACCAGGATTTAGAAAGCTTGACTGATGAATTAAGCATTTTAAAAATCAGTCTTGCAAGAGTTTGTGATAAATAATGTGTATTTATAAGTAATATTGCTATTAAATGTACACAAATTAATTTGCATTTGGGATACCCCGTTCAAATCTTATAATGCACAGTATTGTAGAATGGACTGTTTCCTGTTCTTAAATCATGTTGTAACATTGGAAAATATACCAGCAACTTATGGGACGTTTAGAACATAATTATAACCATATGTCTTTTCTTCAGATATACTGCACATCAAAGTGAAATATTGGAAAGACCATCCCCACCCCTCAAAATTGTGTATTTACAGTAAACTAAATTTGTAAATAAGTTGTAAATAAATTCATTAAAAAAATAAATATAAAAAATTAAAATAATTAAAAGCAAGCTTGTGGTGTTTCAGATAATTGTGCTAAAAGTTGTCATTGGTCTTTGCCGGTGCTTGTCAGGTCTGTTGTTGGTGATCCCGATGACTGCACAATTTGTTGTTTTATTTATATATATATATATATATATATATATATATATATATATATATATATATATTTGCTAGGCATTTAAGACATTTAACCATCCCCAAAAAGAAACACAGGCATGTCAGAGATTTGTATTGAACACAACTCTGCAAAGACTCCAATCCCTTGTTCTGAAATGATTTTGGAGCATTTAAGTCCTTTTCAATTGAGCTGATTTCAGAGTTAAACCTCCAGGAGCAGGGTAACATTCATAGGCCGAATGAAAAATTAAGTTTTATTTGTTCTGTGAAATTTCCTGCTGTGCTTGAAAAGCTGCAGTTACTGGGAAGATTTGATGGCATTTACCAAGTCTAACACAGTTTGGTTTGCCTTACTCACAAATGAAATTATTCATTCATTCATTGTCTGTAACCGCTTATCACTGTGCGCATGACAGGAACACACCCTGGAAGGGTCACCAGTCCTTCAGAGCGACACACATTCACTCTCACACTCACACTATGGACACTTTTGAGTCGACAATACACCTACCAATTTGTGTTTTTGAATCGTGGGAGGAAACCGGAGCACCCGGAGGAAACCCACGTGGACATGGGGAGAACACACCACACTCCTCACTGACAGTCACCCGGAGCAGGGCTCAAACCCACAATCTCAAGTCCCTGGAGCTGTGTGACTGCGACACTACCTGCTGTACTATCGTGCCACCCCAAATGAAATAAAAAAAAATTAAATAAGGTCATATTGTCGGCTGAACATTCCTACAGGTCATTTGTGTGTCGAATGAGGTCTTGCGTGTCTTGTATATTAGATCTTGCCTTGACTTAAGAGTTCCCCTTGGTTGATATTTCTTAATGACATCTTGATGTGTTAGCACTTGACATGTTTAACCAATGATAACCAGACATTTAAAAAATGACAATCTTAAGTTACATTGTTTTATGTTTTTGTGTCATAATATTTGCCCAAATATGGTAATTTAAAAATTGTTGGGTGCTAGTTTCATTTTCTATCATGTCAAATATACAAAACCATTGAAAATGAGCTCTTGCTTAGGGATTCATTCATTATCTGTAACCGCTTATCCAATTCATGGTCACGGTGGGTCCAGAGCCTACCTGGAATCATTGGGCGCAAGGTGGGAATACACCCTGGAGGGAGCGCCAGTCCTTCACAGGGCAACACACACGGTCACACATTCACATATTCACTCACACCTACGGACAATTTTGAGTTGCCAATCCACCTACCAACGTGTGTTTTTGGACCGTGGGAGGAAACCGGCGCACCCGGAGGAAACCCACGCGGACACAACGAGAACACACCAACTCCTCGCAGACAGTCATCCGGAGTGGGAATCTAACCCACAACCTCCAGGTCCCTGGAGCTGTGTGACTGCGACACTACCTGCTGCACCACCGTGCTGCCCCTCTTGTTTAGGGATCTACATATAAAAACCTTTCCACCTCTTTGACATGTGTGGACTGTCCTCTTTTAACTCATGTCTCAGGTTTTTAATTTGATTAAAAATTAGTCTCAGAGGGCAATCGCAAAACTTTGATTTTGTGTTTCCTTTATCCTGTGTTGAATGTATTTTGATTTGTGTTTGGGGTCTTACCAAAATTTCTAGTTTCTATTTTGATCTATTTTGATATTCCTCTAGAGAAAAAAGAAATGAGCAGGAGGCTTGAGAGGCTTGGAAATGTATTTATGTTTCTATAAACTTGTATTGCTTTATACATCATTGTAACAAGTTTACAAATATGAACAGAAATATTTAAAAAAACATCCTTGTACAACCAATACAGGTCTACTAGATAAATCAGCTCCATATTTTGATCTCTCCTTCCCAGTCACATGTGGCAACTACAGAGGGTAATACAGGGTGCAAGGACAAAGACACACACGCCTGTTGATGAGCATGAAGTCTGAGCAAACTCCGTGCACTCTGAACATCATAAAAGTGCAGAGAGCCTGTGCAACTACCTGAAGCTAGTATGGCTCCATCTGAAGAGAACTCGCACTGCACAGCATAACCTTCCACCTAGAAAAAAAAATCATGAAAAGGACGTATTCACCCATTTGCATCTTCTCTCCCTACCTTGCTATGTCTTGTCTATCTAACTGGACATGATATTAACAGAAATGTAGACTCAAACAATACAGGGTGGGCCATTTATATAGATACACCTTAATAAAATGGGAATGGTTGGTGATATTAACTTCCTGTTTGTGGCACATTAGTGTATGGGAGGGGGAAACTTTTCAAGATGGTTGGTGACCATGGCGGCCATTTTGGATCCAACTTTTGTTTTTTCAATGGGAAGAGGGTCATGTGACACATCACTTATTGGGAATTTCACAAGAAAAACAAACATTGGTTTTAACGTAACTGTGCTCTTTCATGACTTATTTACAAGTTTCTGACCACTTATAACATGAGTTCAAAGAACTGCCCATTGTGTTGGATTGTCAATGCAACCCTCTTCTCCCACTCTTCACACACTGATAGCAACACCGCAGGAGAAATGCTAGCACTTGCACGGCACTGACCGCCATGGTCACCACCCATCTTGAAAAGGTTCCCCCCCTCCCATACACTAATGTGCCACAAACAGGAAGTTAATATCACCAACCATTTGGTGATATTCCCATTTTATTAAGGTGTATCCATATAAATGGCCCACCCTCTACAAGAAAAATCATGAAAATAACATTCTGAATAACTGCTTTTGATATTAACATTAAAAAAGCTGATTCTTAGCAAATTAAATCATTTGACATATAGCCAATGTTCCTAATGTAATAAATCTTCAGATTGTAATAAGCATATTCAAAGATTAATAAACTTATATATGAATGTCACTTGTTTAATATATATCTGGTTCACATGTCATTCCTTTTGTAAATTATTTGACACGTTTTATCCACCACGAGAAGTAAAATGCCTTAAATAAATGATATATAGTCAAGTAATATTCTTCAAACAATTTTAACTATTGTAATTCTACTAGAAATATTACATATATGAACTTGTTTTAAGATAATTTCACTTGATATAAGTCTCCCAGCAAAGAAGTGCCTTTATAATGCTAACATTATATATGTATTAGCGGTAAACGAATTGTCAACTTGGTGCAGACACGTATTAATAAAACTCACTGACCTTGTGTCCTTCAAATCTCTTCCTTTTGTTCATTGGGTATGGTTTCTGGGCAGAAAAGATTGCAATGTAGTTTCCATTGGTTTGTGCAGCAAATGAGTCCTCATTTTGGAACAGCGTCAGACTGGGGCATGTGTATCTCTCCTGCACCAAGCACAGAAGACAATTTTTTATTCTATATTGCATGTATCGTACAAATGATTTAATTTGTATAATCCAGTGCTTAAAAATTAGAACAGAAGCATGTAACCTTCTAATCTTTTTTAGCTTTTCTGTATTAGCCAGAAACATTTCAGGCTGTAATAAAACTACACAGTGCTGTTGTAGGGTCAGTGGAGCTGAGAGGATAAACAGTGGATGTAGAAACCAGGTGATATGGTAGCTTTGTATATGGTTAGCTTTTATTCTACTGCAGCTCAGACATTACAAGTAATGCAAGCAAAGTAACTGCATGAAGGAAAAAAAAAAAAAGACTCATAACTGGCTGAGAGACTGCAAACTTGAGTCCTGCATTCGACATATTACTCTTCATATTTTCACTTTGTTTATGAAAGACTGATCCTTGAATGCACTCTCAGATATTTATAGATGTTATTCTTTGGCTTATTAATGCTTGATTCTATGTTTGTTACAAATGTGTGAAGTCAGTGACTGCAGCATAACCAATCTATGAAAAACTTTATAAAGATTATTCATTCATTATCTGTAACCGCTTATCCAGTTCAGGGTCGAGGTGGGTCCAGAGCCTACCTGGAATCATTGGCCCATGGTGGGAATACACCCTGGAGGGGGTGCCAGTCCTTCACAGGGCAACACACACACAGTCACAGTCACTCACACACACTATGGACACTTTTTGAGTCTCCAATCCACCTACCAACATAATGTTTCTGGACTGTGGGAGGAAACCCGAGCACCGGAGGAAACCCACACAGACACGGAGAGAACACACTACACTCTTCACAGACAGTCACCCGGAGCAGGACTCGAACCCACAACCTCCAGGTCCCTGGAGCTGTGTGACTGCGACACTACCTGCTGCACCACCGTGCTGCCTTTATAAAATATTATGTTTGTATAAATTTACAATCTGAATTGTAGAAGAATGAGCAGTGGTTTAAACATCCGGTGATAAACCATGACATCTTAACCACTATGGGATTCAAATCTGAATACAAAAGCATTTAACATCTGTCAAATAACTGTTTAAATAAGCATCATAATTACAATAAATTCATTCATTCATTCATTATCTGTAACCGCTTATCCAGTTCAGGGTCGCGGTGGGTCCAGAGCCTACCTGGAATCATTGGGCGCAAGGCGGGAATACATCCTGGAGGGGGCGCCAGTCCTTCACAGGGCAACACAGACACTCACACACACATTCACTCACACCTACGGACACTTTTGAATCTTCAATCCACCTGCAACGTGTGTTTTTGGACTGTGGGAGGAAACCGGAGACCCCGGAGGAAACCCACGCGAACAGGGGGAGAACACACCAACTCCTCACAGACAGTCACCCGGAGTGGGAATCGAACCTACAACCTCCAGGTCCCTGGAGCTGTGTGACTGCGACACAACCGTGCCGCCCAATTACAATAATTTGACAAATTAAAATTATTATTATGCACATATACTTGCAACAACGATAGCTGTAGCTACTTGCTCCTACATTACAGCTAACGCTATAACTAACACGGTGAACCACCGTTTTTACTTTATAAGTAACTGATTGTTTAGGATATTTTATTTGGTATTTACATCATGTATTTACAAGCTGTGACTTTATGTTATATTCTTACTACAACTAGCTCCATTTCAAATGAACACATAAAACACAGGGGGAACAAAATACCATTTAGTTCCAATTCAACTCGTGAGCAGAGGGTGTCCAATGTGTGGCTTGTTAAATGCAGTTTTATTCTTACATGGAATATCTGGTTGGAGACTTTGGCAGTGGTCCTAAAGTCCCAGGCAATAAGGGTTCGATCAGCAGAGTCTCGACTAACTGCATCAGTGCTAGTCACAAATTCTTTTCCTTCACCCAAAAATAGTATGTCCAGTGTCTGCTGAATCCCAGCTCTATACGTGCTGACCATCTGAAAGAATAAAATTATCAAGATACAGTAGGTCATAAGCTAATCAAGCAAATATGGAAGGCAGGAACAAACCTAGAAGCAGCTTTCCACATCTACATTGTCAGAAAAACTGTCACTGTGGTGGTACACAGTGGAACATATTCTGTACCTTTAATTAGGGAACATAGTAATACATTATTCTATTTCAACTGTAGATTTCAAAATTGTGTTGATTTCATACGCCCATTTTGTCTAACATAAGTGTCGTTTTATTTAACACAGTTCTGTAATGAAATCTTACAAATATTCAACTCTTCCTCTGGAGAAGAGAATGTAATTTATGAGCAGGCAGTCCATACTCCAGCAGCTGAACTCAACTAACAAATACTGTCCCTTTAACGTTTAAACATAAATATGATACCATACGATAAGGTTGAAATATTGTTGAGTTCCTCGCCAACCACCTCTGCCCATTACACCTCGCCCACAGCACCCCCAAGTGGTCAAAAATGAACAGAATTTAAAGAAACTCAGTTGCAGTACATTTAGGAAACAAAACTGGACTATATGTCAATAAATATGTCAATATTACCCACGTATTGAGTAGGAATAGAGCAATATCTTCACTTTGGTTTGTGCTTTTCTACGCCTGGAGTTCACTCTCTTGTCTTATAAAAACCCCAGATGAGCAGAGAGAGTGAGAGAGAAAGCCAAGTATACTGGACCGAGGCCCTTTTCTTTTTATTTTTTAACCAACTTTCAGACACAGGGGCTTCATAAAAATATTGAACTGTGCTAGCAAATGGTGAGCAAACCAGAAGTGTTTTTGATTAAACTTATGAAAGTGTCCTTTAAGCACTTACGTTGCCAGATCGAAAATCCCATGCCTTAACCTCAGGGCTGAACCCTCCACATAAAACAACACTGGGATCTGAAGGCTGAAAAGCCAGACAAGACACTTTAAATTGGTTTTCCACTTTGGTAACAATCTGACCTGTAAAGAGGACAAATACATAAAATTATTAATTTACAATTGTGAACTAAAGACACAGTGCACCATACAATACACATCTGATAATATAAGAGGCCCTAGCCTCTAAAGTACATTCTGTGTAAACAGGGACTGACAAAATGGAAATAATTAAATTCATAGATAGAAGTAGCATGTGCCTAGACCCCTGTTGAGCCCAAGCAACACATGCCTTAAACAAAGTCAAGCCCAGCTCATTACAACTGGCCCATGTCTGAACCAGACAACACTTGCCATTACCATAAGTGAGCTGTAAGTGCCAGAAGTGGCACAGATCATGCCCAGATCATTATGAGTTTAAGTTTTTCAGTTCTCTTATCCTAATTACTTTGGCTTCTTCTGGTGTTCCATTCAGGTGCATCATTACTTTACAGTTCCTGGGAATGGTAAGCTGAGATGTTGCTACTTTAAAACTTGAAGTGGGTGTGACTGAGCGATGAGAAAGCCATCACATACAGGTCAGTGTCTCAACAGGGCCAGAGTTCACTGGGATAAGCAGTGGCTCATTATCATTTAAAAAAATAGGTGCAAAAAACAGTTGTTCCAAACATGGATATTAGACAAGGTTAGAACGGTGCTTTGGTGCTTGATCTTTGTGGTATTTTGACCAAAGTACCATCCATTTTGACCATCCATCCATTCCCAACCAACAGGGTTGACCAAAGTATTTCGCAGATATTTAAGACCAGCGAACTGTGTTAACTTGAGCAAAAGGGATGTCATACATCCCCTTTTAAGGTTACTAAGTCATTTTATTCTTCTTATTACATGAGATAAATATGTAATAACATGCAGTTAATTACATACATTTATTGTTCTTCATCCTGGAACCTATATTTTGGGAATTCTGAATCTGAAGGTCATATGAAGTTTGGAGGTCTATAGAGATTGACTCGGCAGAAAGTTGGCAACCACTGCGCACTATACATCCACTGACCCTGCTTTGTCATTTTCAGTGGCGTACTACTTTGTGGCCGAGTTGCTGTCGTTCCCAATTGCTTTCAATTTGTTATAATACCACTGACAGATGACTGTGGAATATTTACAGTACTAGCAAGGAATTTTCACAAGGGGACTTGTGAAATCCTATCACGGAACCACGCTGGAATTCATTGAGCTTCAGTTATCCAGTTACACTGAAAATTGCGAAATGTTGCTGGAGAGTGATGGAAGAATGAAGATAGATTGTTGAAAATACATACCTGTCTCCACATCTGTCACAGCCACAGCATTGTCAAAGGAGCCAGATAAGAGGCGCTGCCCACAGGGCAACCAACATACATCTCGAACAGCCCCAGAGTGAATAGAGTAAGTCTGAAGGCACCGACCACTTTCTGCACCATCCCAAACCTTCCAACATAAAAAAGAAATAGTAGTTAGTCTTTGTTTCAGTTTAATGTTAAACAGCTTACACTGGTTTGCCAGCTAAACTGAGATAGCTGAAAAAACAGCATGTACTTTCACAACCTTCTTAGCAATAAACACTTAACCTGCTAAATCTCCTTTCATTTGTATAACTGTGCATTTTTGATTATATACCCAACTGTGTTGTTTAAAACATGGGGGAGAACCCATAACCTTTGTTTCTTCTTTCCTTGTTTTACTTGGTTCAATCACTTACATCGCTCCAACTTTGTCCCTTGAAGGGCAAAAAAAAGTGTTTGAGGCCACTTGCGTTGTCACATGACGGCATGTACAATGTCCAAGCTTAATATTCTTTAAATTGTCTCTGTATATGTACAAAAATGCATCATATAAAACAGGAAAAGAATAGACAGTGATTAGGAGCCTCTCTTCCATGTTTACAACCACACCATAAATGCTGAAACTACCTGTCACTAATCCATCAGCCACACTAATGTTTGCTGATGTCTGAGCAAGATCATTCAAAGCACACCCCCAGTTATGAATACAGATTGGCCGCTGCTGTTTCTGCTGCAAGTCAACAAGCAACATCTTCCTCCAGAAAAGTCTGAATGTATTGAATACTTACACTTGAATATACAATCAAGTTTATCAGTGAAAATACCTGATATTATTTCTTTGGGCTTGTGTCAGTTAAATAAAGCTTCAAGAGAATTAACAAATTACAGAAATGCTTCTTTGCATTAAAATTCTTGCACCATTCACGATAGTGACCACACAAACACGCATTAGTAAGCAATTCTTCACACACACTAGGGGTAATGAACACATACACACAACTGGAGCAGCAGGCTGCCAAACACCTTGGCCCCCAGAGAGCAGAATGGGGGGATAGGTGCCTTGGGTAAGGCCACATCAACCGTGGATGAACTTTTTCCTGCTGGTTCTGGGAATTGAACTGATGACCCTTAGGACACATGAGTGAGTTTATCCAATTTGTAACTGGGCTGCGTTAATAAAAAAATATTTTTATTTCTTTGTATATTTTGCTTCCAACTTAAATTCCAGACTTGTGGACAAATGACACAGTTAGTTATTAACAGTCCTGCCAAACCAAGGTCTAGCTTACCTTGAAAGTCTTGTCCATGGAAGCAGAGAGCAGCAGGTGGCTGAGATGAGGTACAGGACACCACTGCACTGTGTTGACTGGACCCTTGTGAGCCTGAAGGTGATGCTGGACATATCTAGGCAACTGTCTTTTTACTTTTTTTGTGCCTAGGAAGGGACGTATCCTATCTGACAACTCTGAGAAATGATGCACGTCTGAGACCTGTGAGCTAGATGATCCTTCTTTATTAAGCTCTGCTGACTCTGTTGGTGTAGTCAGCTTCTGTTTCTTTGACACGTATGGTCTCAGTCCTGCAGGGATAGGTTGATGTCGCTTTGAACTCTGTACAGCTGGGAAGGATGACGGTTGTTGGGTATATTCTGTTGTTCTTTGATGCCTCCAGCTGTGAGATGCATGGTTTGAAGGAACTGAAGAGGCTGCGCACAATGCGGTTTTATCCTTGTCGTAATGGAGGTGGGAATTTAATATAAAACGTGATTTACGCTGTTTCTTTTCCTCTTCACTCTCAGGAGAGCTATCATTCTTACCTGGAAGGACCTCCTCGCTGTCAGAATCATCATAATCCACCAAGGAATTCATGGCCGTGCTTTTCAAACGATACAGAGATGTTCACTACCAAATGATAGTTCCCATTGTAAGGAAATTATTAATATTTCTCGTACGAAGCACGGTTAAAATGAAATAACGCAAGCAAAAAGCTGCCAACACAAAATATTAATCAACTCATATAGGGCTAATAAGAAAAATATAAAAAATAAATACCAATTGTTTAACTAAAGCTTTGTTGTCCTAAAAAGTGGTCTCCTGTTTTCCTGCTCGGTTTGATGAAGCTGAGAACACAATTATGAATATTCCACAAAAGAGAGAGAGATGTTATTGTGCTTTGACTACTACAACTACTACAGCTGCTGTTGCCTCTTCTTCTTCTAAAGTTTAATGGCAGCAGCAAACATAATATGGTGCGTTGCTGCCACCTTGTGTTAACTGCCGGCGTTTAAGGTCAATAGGAGTTCAAAATGCTCACCTCAACTAGACAGAGTTGCGAATTCATAGTCTACTTTGGGGGAAAAATGCACTTATTTCTTTGTCATTAACATGACAGTTGCTATCTCACTTGCACGGTGGCGCAGCAGGTAGTGTCGCAGTCACACAGCTCCAGGGGCCTGGAGGTTGTGGGTTCGATTCCCGCTCCGGGTGACTGTCTGTGAGGAGTTGGTGTGTTCTCCCCGTGTCCGAGTGGGTTTCCTCCGAGTGCTCCGGTTTCCTCCCACAGTCCAAAAAACACACGTTGCAGGTGGATTGGCGACTCGAAAGTGTCCGTAGGTGTGAGTGAATGTGTGTGTCTGTGTTGCCCTGTGAAGGACTGGCGTCCCCTCCAGGGGACTTTGGTGTATTCCCGCCTTGCGCCCAATGATTCCAGGTGGGCTCTGGACCCCCCCACAACCCTAAATTGGATAAGCGGTTACAGATAATGGATGTATTATAGTATCTCAATGTATTGATGTAGTATCTCAGGGTAATGAGATATTATATCACAAAAATGAGATATTATCTCAGTGTATTGACTTAGTATCTCAAAATAATGAGATCTCACAATAATAAGATCTTATCTCAATACTTTGACTTAGTATCTCAAAATAATGATCCAGCTTGTTTTCAGTGCACATTCAAAACCCTGCATCTCTGATTGTATGGGGTTGCTTTAGTGCCTAAGGTGTGGGCAGCACATCCGGAAACATTATAGACACTGTCAACACATTGCTTGTATTTTTATTTTAAAACTCAAACTAGCAGAGTAAATGTTAAGATCATATTAACAAAATTAAATATGAACGGGGACAAAATATGTTGCTCCTCGTCATTGCAAAGCCTCAGCTGCCATGGCAACAGCAGCAAACAACAGCTTAAGAGTGCATTTCCAGGGCTTGGGGATTAATTTCGTTACTGTCATCATATTCTATGTGAGTTAATATTTTTCATGAAATGGTAAAACATTTAAATATCTGATACATTTTCTATGTTCTATTGTGAATAAAGTATAGGTCTAGGACAGGGGTCGGCAACCTTTACCACTCAAAGAGACATTTGGACCCGTTTCACACAGTAAAGAAAACACTGGGAGCCACAAAACCCTTTTGAAATTTTACATGAAATAACACTGCATATAACAGGGGTTTTTCCTCCTTTGTGCTATGTATAAACAAACTATACTGTGTTACATTTATGAAATTAATGAACGACTGCAGAAAAATGAAATAACATTTCTGCATGCAACAAAACATTTTTAACTCCGAAAAAAGACGTTGTGTTGACGGTTAAGTAAAATACTTGATGTCTATTTGAGTCCTTGTAGTAATGGGGGAAAAAACGCCGAACTTAAATCCCCTGGCAGCAAACAAAGATGCTCTCCTCTTACTTGCGCCGTGCAGTCAGCGGTCAAAAAGTTCAAGAAACCGCACACTGGCGAGTGTCGAACGTTGGACGTCGTGACGTGTATTAAGAGCGACAAAATATTTTAAATATTAAAATATTTTAGATGTTACAAGATCGCTATAATCTTCATAGAATTACATTTTGAAAATGAACGAACTAAAATAAAATACATTTTAATTAAATACTCAGTAATTATTTTCAAAAGCTGAGCCGCATCAGATCAAACAGCCGCATGCGACTCTGGAGCCGCGGGTTGCCGACCCCTGGTCTACGAGATGTACATATCATATCAAAAGGCTTATTCCTTCCACATACTATTACATGATCTACTTATACTGTCAGACTTAGTCCACCCAAATATTACTTTATGTAGGAAATTCAACTCAACTAGGTTTCAACCACACATCTGAGACACAAGGACACAAATATATGGCCCCAACAGGACTTTGAAGCTGTAATATTTGATATCAACACACACAAACCCACATGCGCACACACACATTAGACCGACTATCATCCATTTTTTTCCATGTCTTGTTCTGGAACAACTGCCTCCTGCTCTGCAGTTAAAGGAACACTATGTAGCTAATATTTTGACTTTAAAATTACAGCTTCAAAATCATTGTAATGCTCCACTGAGCCTCTGTCATTGCTACTCTGGGCTCAGCACAACAAATACTGCACTATGTAACTTTTGTAGGAAGACAAGAATCCCTGTTTTCTCCCAGTTCCCTTCATTGATTTCAGTACAGTACAGTGCCATAAAGCCCCCCCCCCCCCCCCCTCAAAAATATAATTAATTAATTAATAATTGCTGTGCAATTTAAAAAAAAAAGTGTCTCCATTTTTTAATTTTAGATTACTACATCATTTGAACATGAATGAACCAGTAGAAATGGTCCAGTAGAAATAAAAAATATTTTATTACTTTGAATAAAATATTTCTATTTTCACTTCTATTGAGAGTTAAGAAGGCTTTTTCCTTCTCCTACAAAGTTACTAATTTGGGAGACTATATAGTGAATAATATAGGGAATAGTGAATAGGGAGCTATTTCGTACAGTGTTCCTTTAAACCGTTCATTTCTGCGCACCACTTACGCGCATTTCCGCCCTTGAATACATCTCGTCTTGTATGCGCACTTTGACCCGCTGAAGCGCCACTTTTGATAAAAGGCTGAGCTAAACTCGGTGAGACCGAAGTTGGATTCCTGTAGGAATATATCCAAATTTCCAGTCATTTATGATCCATTATATTACTGTATCAGGAGGAATAATTAATGTTTTTTTTTAAAGTAAACAATGGTGTTAACGGCATGTTCAGCAATTCTTCAACTTCTGAAACATGCCGACAATAATTGGGCAACGAAGCTGTAATAGTCGAGCTGATTCGTATTGGAGATGTGAGAGGTGAAAAGAAAAGCTGTCAGTGTCAAAGCATAGCTTTTCGCTCTAGCCATAGCTTACCATGCGTTTCCGAAACTACCTCGCGTTGCTATTTTTCTGCAGGAGTAACAGCTGGATACGTTAGGTTTGTTTTTTTCAGCTACGTTGCTGTCTGGTTATTCTGCCTCGTTCGACTGTATTTTTCACACTAATTTAACAATGTGTAAATAGAGACTAACGTCTGAACATAACACCGCGGTGTTTGACTTGTTCTCACAACAAAATGAGCAGCGCTCATCAGAGGACATTATTCCAAACGTGGGGTGCGAGTGAATCTGAGAGGACACAAGCCGTAAGAACGGCACCAAGACGACGAAACGCGTGCACAATAAATGACAATGACGGTAGAACCAAGAAGAGGGAAAATGAGAACGCATTACTTCGTGGCTCCCTCTGGACTGCGTTTGGTCAGGGTGTCGGTTCGGTTCGGTCGAATGAGATTCCACAAGAGGACACAGAGCTGGACGATGACCTGTTGCTCATTGCTGCAGATGAGGCTGAAAAGTCCTTGGAGAGCAGTACCGAGGCAGTGACAAATGACCAAAGAGATTCTACAGATGGTAATTTAGATCTTCAAGGCTACGACAGCTCCTCGGGGAAAGTGTGGATCTATCCGACCAATTTCCCAGTCAGGGACTACCAGCTGAAAATGTCAGAGGCTGGCTTGTTCCAAAACACACTTGTGTGCCTGCCCACCGGCCTCGGAAAGACTTTTATAGCTGCTGTGGTCATGTATAATTTTTACCGATGGTATCCTTCTGGGAAGATAGTCTTTATGGCCCCCACCAAGCCCCTTGTGGCTCAGCAGATTGAAGCTTGCTACAAAGTGATGGGGATACCACAGCAGCATATGGCAGAGTTGACAGGTATGTGGTTTCTCTCTTATGTTGTGTGATGGCGGAAACACACATGTTCAAATTCCTGTATTTGCGCTTTTATGAGTGAGCCAAGTGCAGCAGTGCTTCTTCAGTTTTTAAACAGTGTCCACTCTTAGACACCTTGACACACCTACCTCATTGGTCCATCTTGTAGATGTATAATTTACAGACTGTAGCTCATCTGTTGCTGTGCAGTTTGTGCTGGTCATCCTTGAATCCTTCCTCAGTGGACACGGGCCAGTCCAGCAGTGACACAGAGGGCTTTAAGAACTCTAGCCGCCCTGATGTGTCTGATCCACTTGTACCAGCACAACACACACTAACACGTCCAACACCATGCCAATGTCACTGCGACTCTGAGAATGATCCACCACCCACATTATTCCTGCTCTGTGGTGGTCCTAAACATTGAAGAGCAGGGTAAAGAAGAGGTTAAGAATGTATGCAGAGAAACAGCTGGACTACAGTCTGTAACTGTAGAACTACAAAATGCACCTGTACGGTATGGACAGTGATTTAAATTGTAATGTATTAACTCAATAATCTGTTTTCTTTTTTTGTCTTGTTCTTTAGGTAGCACTCCTGCACTGCAGAGGTGTGCGCTGTGGAGATCAAAGCGTATTTTCTTTCTTACTCCACAGGTAATGATCAATGACCTATCGCGAAACACGTGTCCGGGACATAATGTTAAATGCTTGGTTATCGATGAAGCCCACAAAGCATTAGGAAATCACGCCTATTGTCAGGTATTCCTAGGCCGTTTTCTCATTTCTGTCAAGTCGTTATATATATTGCCTATAAACGATGCATATAACCACCCTGTCCTTTAGGTGGTTAGGGAGTTATGGAACCAGACGAAGCAGTTTCGTGTTCTGGCCCTCAGCGCTACACCAGGTGGAGATGTTAAGGTGTGTCATTCTGAATATTTACTAGACATATCTTTGTGAAAAATATTACGTTTTTCAGATATCACACTTGGCATCCTGGCAGACAACATAGCAGGACTGTACTGCAGATGTATCTGTTTACATGTTTGATTGTCAGTGATTTTAGCTTTCTGATAAAGAGTAATATGCCTGTTGTAAATTTCTAACAGTTGATAACCTCACCCAAATGTCAGTGTAAATCTGTGTATGGTTGTTGGGTTTAAGACAACTGTCAGTTATACATGGTTTTATTTTATTTCATGCTTGTGGTAAGTTAAAGTGAAACTCTTTTGACAGGTTTTTTTGTTGAAATTGGTCTTAATATGTGTCTAGATTTGCAGATAACAAATAATCCTACATAAATCTTTTAAATTAATGACTGATTTATCAATTGTTCTAGAGATTTTTTTTATCACTTAATATAACAAATTCTACAAAAAATTTTATTCCACCATCTTCTTTTAGAAGCAAAGTAACAAGAAACAAAAAAATGGACTGCAGAGCACTATTTTGCAACAAAATATAGTCCTGTCTTAACTGGTAATCTAAATTTTACAGTTCCATATCAAAGGTATATTCTGTGTGAAATGTGAAATCTTACAGAAGCCTTGGCTTTACACAATAGCAAGGGGTCTCATAATACTTTATAATTTATAATATTTTGAAGATCAATGTGAAAGTGGGCAAAAAATATGCAGTGCAATAGATCAGTCTGTAATTGTAGAACTACAAAGTGCTCCTGTACAGTCAGCTGAGATAATGGGACAGTGAGCATAACAAATGTTTTTTTGTTTTTTTTGTTTTTTTTTGTTCTTCTTTGGATGATGTGTTGGTGTGTGCTGCATTAGTAAGCACCAATGCCCTTATGCATCTGTTAGTGTGTACATGTTATAATCTGTCTTCACTTTCTAAGGACCAGAATAAGGGCTAGAACATGAGCAGTGTAGCATTGTGAGGACTTTCCCTTGCTGAAATATAGCAAGCAAATGCAAAGCATTAACGAGGGAACACAGTCCCTCTGACCCTTTTAAGGGCCACATAATGAATTATGCTCGGTGCGGGTAAAAAGTGAACAGGATTTATGCCGCTGCATTGCTGCTGTTTTGTCAAAGCGCTCTGGGAACAATTTGTTCCTTGTTAAGAATAATTGGTCCTCAACCAGGATTTGCTTTGATGTGCTTTGTAAATAGGAAAACTGATGTGTCTAATTCTTCATTTTAGGCTGTGCAGCAGATTATCTCCAATCTTCTGATATCTCACATAGAGCTGCGGACAGAAGAAAGCCCAGATATTCAGGCTCACTCTCATCATCGCAGTTTGGAAAAGATTGTTGTCCCATTAGGAGAGTCACTCACAAAATACCAGACTTGGTACTTACAGGTAGGACATGTGGACTCATTATTGTTCATGTAGTCATTCACCACAAAAAAAAATAGTAGTTGTGTAGGCTTCATTATTTTGGCACTGCCTAAGATGTAAGGGTCATTGAAGGCTTTTAACATTACTTGTATATTCATTCATTCATTCATTCATTCATTCTGTGCAAGTGAGAATGTAAGACGTCTGAGTTGACACTTGAGAAAGTCTTTGGAACACTGCAGATTTAAAGCAAAAAACGCTTAGGCACTATTATCTCTCTTTTAATATGTTGTTTCTTTGAATGAGCTTCTAAGTGTCCTCTGATTTCTGCATCATTTCTCAAATTTGGTGGTTTCAGTATCCCTTATTGCTCTGGTTTGAAGGATAGGATTGCTTCTGCACACGTGCTGTGTCTAACACAGCTTTTACACAAGAATTCTGGTGAATGTCTAGAGAAACTCTGGAGTATCGCGTCTGGTGATGTCTCAGAGTGGTGTTTCACACATGCAGCTCACAGTGGGAGATTTTCTGTGTCAGGCATGCTCTCGCAGTGGGAAATGAAACATGCTTTAGATGTGGCACACCATCTGTTCAACGCGTACAGGAGGAACATTTCCTGCTCCTTTCTCACATGCCCAAGCTTTTGACTTTACTTGGAGTCTTTACTAAAGTGATACCAGGATAACGCCCAGTGTGGTCGGTGGTCACGTTCACCCATGCAGCTCCTCTGGGTCTATTCCGAAACATTTCTGGATTACAGAGCATGTGAGAAAGGGGCATTAGCATGGTTGAAGACCTACTGTGAAACTGATCAGTGCCTCAACATTTAGGCTGTTTGTACTTCTTTAAATTTATGTGATGCCCCATATGCTTGTTTAAAAAAAGAAGCAGGACATACTTCTTAAATGACAGGTATATACAGGGGCTGGACAATGAAACTGAAACACCTGGTTTTAGACCACAATAATTTATTAGTATGGTGTAGGGCCTCCTTTTGCGACCAATACAGCGTCAATTCATCTTGGGAATGACATATACAAGTCCTTCACAGTGGTCAGAGGGATTTTAAGCCATTCTTCTTGCAGGATAGTGGCCAGGTCACTACGTGATGCTGGTGGAGGAAAACGTTTCCTGACTCGCTCCTCCAAAACACCCCAAAGTGGCTCAATAATATTTAGATCTGGTGCCTGTGCAGGCCATGGGAGATGTTCAACTTCACTTTCATGTTCATCAAACCAATCTTTCACCAGTCTTGCTGTGTGTATTTGTGCATTGTCGTCCTGATACACGGCATCACCTTCAGGATACAACATTTGAACCATTGGATGCACATGGTCTTACTGGTGCAATGTGCAATTAATGAAGATTGGCCAGTCAATCTACGTCCCAACCCTCACCTATGGTCACAAGCTTTGGGTAGTGACCGAAAGAACAAGATCGCGAGTACAAGCGGCTGAAATGAGTTTTCTCTGCAGGGTGTCTGGACTCTCCCTTAGAGACAGGGTTAGGAGCTCGGACATCCGGGAGAGACTCGGAGTGGAGCCGCTGCTCCTCCACGTCGAGAGGAGCCAGTTGAGGTGGTTCGGGCATCTGGTTCGGATGCCTCCTGGACGCCTTCCTGGTGAGGTGTTCCGGGCATGTCCAACGGGGAGGAGGCCCCGGGGCAGACCAAGAACACGCTGGAGAGACTACATGTCTCGACTGGCCTGGGAACGCCTCGGTATACCCCGGAGGAGCTGGAGGCAGTGGCTGGGGAGAGGGAGGTCTGGGTTTCTTTGCTCCGACTGCTTCCCCCGCGACCCAGATCCGGATAAGCGGTGGATAATGGATGGATGGATGGATATATATGTATATATAATTAACAACACCATCCTTTTCTGATTTAGACACATCCTGGCATGTTATAAAAAATAAAAAACAGACAAAAGTTGAAGCTAAATTACAGTGACTCGGTAATACTCTCATCTACACACACAACAGCACAGCAGTTTTAGCATAGTTTTGTTTACATTAATTCAGGTGAGTCTCTTGCTTGCCCCATTACGCTGTTTACACCGGATGGTTGAGGTCTTTGGACGTGAATGGATTTCAGTTAGACTACAACTATGGATTGTTCACTGGACATCACACATGATTTGGGATGTAGATCACTCTCACTGTTGATGTGGTGGTGGTGTATTTACTGTGTATAACGTTGGTGCAAGTGGATCAGACTCAGCAGTGCCGCTGGAGTTTTTAAACACAGTGTCATCTCACTGTCCACTCTATTAAACAGACCTAACTTGTTGATCCACTTTATAATGTAACACAAAAACACCACATTAGTGTCACTACAGTGCTGAGTATCATCTGCCAGCCAAAGCTTATATGCTCTGTGATGGTCCTGACCATTGAAGAACAGGGTGAATGGGTGCTAACAAAGTATGTAGAGTAACAGGTGGAACACAGTCTGTAATTTGTAGAAATGGACAGTGGTACTGTACGGAGCTGAGAGTATAGAAACAGATAGGGCTGTTATAGCTGACTGATGTGTGTTTGTTTTCAGGTTGGTGCTTTTGAATTTATGTGATTGATGGAAAGCTGCAAATCATCTTACATTTTCCATACAAATTTAAATTGATCTGCAGACACGGGGCACAGCAGTGTCAGTTCACACTATTCGTTGCCAACTTGAAGATTATGATTATATCCTTGTAGAATACTTGAGGAAATACAAAAATTACATTTATATTAGGTATGTCACTTGGTTTTATTATTCATTTTTTCAGATACAGGGGTTGTGAAGCATTACATTTTGTGAAGAAATTACACTTAAGGCCGCCGCACACCTAATGAAAAACCACATCACAGTGTCAGGTCGTATCAAATACAGTAGGAAATGCAGTGGTTCTACATTGCATTCTACATAGAAAGCAATCTCAAATTGATAGTGTTTACTCTTGTTTTACACATTTAATAAAAACATCAGGTGTGTGGCAGTCTTTACTACATCACCCAAGGAGAAAACAGAAAACATGACTTATGGAGCACACATTATATATATATATATATAAAATCATTTATTTTATTTTATTCCCTAATTATGCATTGACCATTTATATCATGGTACCTAAATGACATACATAAGACTGAATATTGACGCTCCCCTGAAGTATTTGTAGAATATATGTGTGTGTGTGTGTGTGTGTGTGTGTGTAGAAATGCGTGTGTGTATATATTCTACAAATATAGTTAGAAAATGGCTGTTTCTATACATGTTTATACATGTATAAAAAAAGTAATTCAATTCCAACTTTGTAGTGTGCACACATGCACCTATTTATGTGTATACATTTGAAACATTTTACATTATCACTATGGTAGCACTACAGTCTCTAACAATGTGCATGAAGCAATGCAGGAACAAAAAATTGAGAGGTATCTTAAAGGCTTGTGTGAGCATAGCTTTCACAATGAGGAATGCTGGCTTTCGCAGAGTGGATGTCGCGTTTGATTGTCAGACAGCAGAAGGTTTCATATTTTGGTTTCTCATTTTGATTTTAATTTTTTTTTGATACATTTAGTTCGTTAGGATACAGGAAGGTGTGTTTGAGGGAGCGTGAGAATCATTCCTCTATGACCAAGTTGTTTTTGCATCCCTCACAACTGACTGTACATTAGCTTTCTATATGGAAGCAGCAGTACTGATAAACTACATAAATATACCATATAACATCAAAGGAAACGTCTGTGAAATTTCCTTGGGGAAATGCAGTTCTCTATGGTTGTTTATGTTCAGAAGCTCAGTATCTTTCAAGGTGGAATGCTGTGCTTGAGGGAAAAAACGACTGAAGTTTAGCTCACTTGTATGTTTTTATTCATTGTTTGAATTACCTCAAACTCATTTTTTACTGGAATTGTTTAGTTTTGTATCACATTCAGTCTGTGTTTACGTTCATCCAGTTAGCCATCTCACAAATTTGGAGACATTTCTACCTTAAGTGATGTCCTCATCTCAGTTTGTGCTGTTCCAAGTTTGGAGTTTTCTTCAATGTCTAAAAAAACTTCAGATATCTCTACCCTGAACAGAGAGGGAGAATAAAGTCTAGCATAGGGGCCCGAAACAGTTTTTTAAAACTCATTTACAGACACTGGGTTAGACTGGTTTCGAGCACCCAAACAGACAGGAGATCAAATAAATGGTGGGGAAACATCATCTGAATTTTAGAAAGTTTTTTTTTAAACAATCGTCACCTTTTTATTAAGTATTTTTACTTGCTATTTATAAATTCCAGTCTGTGGAAAGAGTAGTTTTAGTAAGAGGAACAAAGCTACAACCATCAAATGTCATCTGGCCAAGCAGTGTCCATGGACCCTCAAGATCTTGATTGTCCCTTTCAGTGCTTAAAGCCCTCTTGTTCTTGGCCTCTCTGAGAACAGTGTGACTTGGGTGGATTATGAAGGTTAGTTGGTAGAAAATAGTGAACTTTAAGAACAGGTTGTGGGCATAGATATATTTCCTGTGTGGAAAACCTTATTGTCTTTCAAGGAACCAGATTTCATTCTGACGGTTGGCAGCAGCAGGGTTGGTGTAGCCAGCCACAATGAAGGAATCACTGATACAGATTCCTGGAGAATCCAGTAACTCTGCCATGGTGTTAATCTCATTGATGATGGTGATCTCATTTGTGGCACCAGTGAAAGCTCTGGGATTTGGGAAATAAAAATGTGCTGTAAATTATAGGCTATATTTGAACATTTTAATACAAAATATTTCTGAACATTTTTAGCAGTAAGGTATGAAAATGAAGTGTAGTTTGACATTAAAGGCATCATTCTACAGAATGTTTTGGTGTCAGAATTGTTCACAGCATTGATTTAAAAAAAAAAAAAAAAAAAAAAAGACATCCATATCATTTAATGCCAGTCACTGTAGCAATTATTTGCAGGATATTGTAAGTCAACAGCCCTCAGATTTTTCACCTTTAAACTTGTACAAATATGCAGGACACTTGCGCCAGAATACTGTATTGCAAAATGTACTGTCTCATGCAAAGGTTAAGAATTCAGCTGATAGCTTTCATAAACTGCTTCAATTAATAATGACAAATATGCTGAGATAATTACTCCAGTTGAGGGCACTTGGGTTTACATAGTGATCAATATTATAAACTTACCTAGTGTAGACTATGGTAGCTGGCCACTGCTCGATAACGATCTCTGAGTCATTGGGCTGTGGTGGCTGAGCTTGGTGGTTTATGGGCAAATAATATGCTATCGTGACCATTCTGGACAACGTCGTGTGCATCTCATCTGTACGAACCACTGTCACTATAGGAATAGTCATTCCCAGATAAGTGCCTATAAAATACCAGTGGGGGAAATAAGAAACCTTAAGTCACATCAAACAAACTTAAGTTAAGGAACACTTTTTTTTTTTTTTCATAGAAAAGTTGACACACCTTCTAAAAATGCAATAAAAACTGGAATAGTTCTAATTGACTTAAACCTTCAACAGACAATAGGACAAACAATTTTAAATGTTTTCAATGACAAGCTTCCTTCTATTTGTTAAATATGTAGAAATACCCCATCTTTTGTGGAACGAGCGTTTATATGTCTCATAACTGTGTTGAATGTGAGAAGTAAATGACCTAATGAATTCTGCTGGCAGATGTATTTCATTATTCTCATGAAGCCATAGCAGATGCTTTGTTCATATGTGTCCTCCTTGACAGTGATACAGGCCCAGTGTGCTTTCTCATAGTGTCTCTTCTCATAAAGGACATCCCCACACTGCAAAGCAAAAACAAACAAACAATTTTTTTTACATGAATTAATTCTTATTTTAACAAAAATAAAAGAAAAGTGTTGCTCCGTGGAGAGCGTTCTGACATACTGCATCTCTGCGTGGTTCTCCAGCTGTACCACAGCACACAAAAAGACCTTACAGAGGGTCATCATCACAGCGCAGAAGATCATTGGACACTCTGTCCCCTCCCTGGGGGACCTCTACAGCACTCGGTGCCTCAGGAGGGCTTACGCTATTATCAAGGACTGTACACACCTAGGACAATAGCTGTTTGAACTGCTACCCTCAGGCAGACGTTACAGACAACTTAAAACAAGGACAAACAGTTTGAGGGACAGTTTTTACGACAGGGCCATATCTCTGTTAAACAAAAACCAAATAGTTAATGTGTAAACAGATCTGGTTTTGTTTAAACGGGTTCAGTGCAATAACTGATGCTGCTAAAAGTTACACTGTGCAATAAGCGACGCTGCAGTTGTGGATTGTGTACATAGGATAACTTATAGTTAATCATTTATGTTATGCTCTTAAAACTGTTTACTGCTTCCTTAAATAATGCTCTTTTAATCCTTTCTTGTTTTAACTCCTTTTTCTCTTAATTGCACCGGGGGGGGGGGCTGTAACCCAATTTCGTTGTATAAGTAAAATGTAGTTTCATCATCATCATCATTTCATCATCATAAAATATAGTATAGCCTATCAGTGCTGTTAAGGACTGTGTTCTTCAATATGTGCTTGGAGACAGGGCTGGTAATTGGGCTTCCCAGGTTAGCCACCTGATTGATAATTGGCAGTGATCCTGGAATAGCGGAATGCAGAGCAAAACACTGATTTGCAAGTATAAGCAAGCTGCAAATAGTTTAGTTGCGCATGTCCAGTGAGTCATGTGAACTCATGTCTGGGTTGTATTTATTTATATATTTTTAGAAATCCCAAGACATCACAAGAAGGTCTGTTTCCAAGCAAACCCTGTGGCCTTTATTGAAGTATGAATGCAATATGGACCAAAGACCCAACCCAACCTCAGGATTAACTAATCTTCTATTCCACCCGTAATATACATTGCTTTTCTGGAACATAGGTGTGCTTTTATCACCATTTTATGAGCTCTGAATTGATAATACTGTCATTATTAATATATCCATAGTTTTGGTTTTCAAGGAGACATTTTTCTAGCTTCTAATATAATCATCTGTGATTTTTAAGGTGGAGCTGATAGATTAAATGTTGATGTATAGTAAGTCAACTAAAAATCAGTAAAGAGTACATGCAGTAAACATTACTGCTAAAAGAGAACAGGGTTATGATGGAATGGATATTTTTCTAACAGTGTTGAAAAAGCAGTGTCTTGCAGTTTTGTGATCTGCAACTGATGCCCTTCTACCCAACTCTAATTTAAGGCATTGCTACCTGTGGATGATGTGACATTAAAACTCACTGATATGATTTAACATACTCACTAAAGCGCTTGTCATTACTATTATAATATAACACTAATTCTAATATGCACATTTAGACTGATTCAATAACATTGTTAGAATGTAAAAAATTTGTCTAAAGAAATAGGAAACCATGTGTAGCACAGCTCCCTAGAGATAAGCAATGGTGGAATACTGTGGTCAGCTCTATGAGAAATCCATCACAAACAAATGGTGTGACTCTGCTGTCCTTTTCTGTCTTCACTGTTTTGGTGATGGCTAAGAGCAGATTAGAGATTACAGCCATGTTTTCGCTCTGCAGCCACAAAATTGCTCCCATTATCCTGAATATCGCAGGCCAGTTTCTTTGTTTCTGGGATCGTTGTTTGAGAAAATCTTTTCTGTCGAGAAGTACGTTTATCAAAATCCTGTAGCATGGCTTTGACCTCTGGCATCTCAATAGTAGGAACTGGCACCATTCCTCCAAATAAAAATGTGAGTTACACTATTAGTAAGCGCTCACCACTAATTGCAATCACTCTGCTATTTTGCTTCTTTTGCTTTTACTTCAGATACTGCCAACTTTTGTGGTTAAGTCTTGTGTCTGTGTATCCATTCAACTGAACATTTATCTGTAGTCCAGTTCTCAAGCCTAGATACGGTTAATAATAAGGCAGATCTTTGACACTGATTGATCACCGTTTAGCTTCAAATTGTAATGATAATTTTCACTCAAAGTATCATTTTATATTTATTTATCATAGTTCATGTCTGGAACCTGTTCACTTCCTCCCATCCTTTTAAAATCAGCTTTCATCCATTTACCACTTTTACAGCACAATATAAGAATCTTAAACATTACAGATATGAATCATCAGGATTGGCCAAGTAGAAACCCTATTTCCAAAAACTGAGACTCTGTATATATCTAAATAAATACTCTTCACTGTTGTGGTGTCACTGAAAGCACAGAAATGTTCTCTTGAGGGTACCACAACAGTTAGGGCATGTTTATTGTGTCATATTCTATATTAATTGTAGATTTTAAAATTGTGCTGATTTGTAATATGTTGTTTTATTTTAGACATTTCTATAATGAAACATCACGAATACTCACCTCCCCTTCTGGAGGAGAGAATGTAATTTTAAAACCAATATTGTAACTTTTTAATTGTGCATTTACACTGTTTGTACCTTTAGGAACAATAATTTACTTCTCAATCCTGATTCTGAAGGGTTTAAAAACTCCAACAATGCTGTGTCTGATCCATTCATAACAGCACAACACACAAACCACCACCACCATTCTCACTGTAGCGCTGAGGATAATCCACCAGCCTAATACCTGGTGGTCGTGTCGCAGTCACACAGCTCCAGGGACCTGGAGGTTTTGGATTCGAGTCCCGCTCCGGGTGACTGTCTGTGAGGAGTTTGGTGTGTTCTCCCTGCGTCTGCGTGGGTTTCCTCTGGGTGACTGTCTGTGAGGAGTGTGGTGTGTTCTCTCTGTGTCTGCGTGGGTTTCCTCCGGGTGACTGTCTGTGAGGAGTGTGGTGTGTTCTCTCTGTGTCTGCATGGGTTTCCTCCGGGTGCTCCGGTTTCCTCCCACAGTTCAAAAACACACATTGGTAGGTGGATTGGCGACTCAAAAGTGTCCGCAGGTGTGAGTGTGTGTTGCCCTGTGAAGGACTGGCGCCCCCTCCAGGGTGTGTTCCCGCCTTGCGCCCTGTGATTCCAGGTATGCTTCGGATGCACCGCGACCCTGAACTGGATAAGCAGTTACAGATAATGAATGAATGAATGTACCCACTGTGGTGATTGTGCAAACATACCTTCTCTTTGCGAGAGATGAATACATAGGGAACTGACTCTCGAGGGTGTGTGCCATTGTTATTGGATGTTATCTGCTGAATGGGTTCTGCCATATCTGTGAAAGCAAGATGAAGACACATGCTGGCATTCCTGTATATTCTAAATAAATTATGAATTATATCAAAGTAGACATTAAAATGGGAAAACTATTATAATACCCCTTTTGCACAACTTAACACAACTCCCTGGCGTCTTAATAAAACAAGTGTGTTCAAAATACCACAAGGATCAAACACCACAGCACCATTTAGTGAGAGCAGAGCTAGCAGAAATGAGGTTTTAGCTATTTTGTCGCCCTGTTTTTGCTAAGTTGATTTCTTTGAAAAAAAGATACATAAAGACACAGTATTTAAAAACCATTGCAGCATTTGAATAATGGCATTTAAATATATATATATATATATATATATATATATATATATATATATATAAAACACACACTATATATATATTTAGGATAGGTAGGAGAGAACATCACAGTATCACAATCCAATTCAGTGAGCTCTTTACAAAGACTCTAAGCTTAGTAAAGGCAGACAGTAAGGGTATGTGCTTTTTTTTATACACCTGTGACAAAGGGACTGAATGAAACACTTTAATTCAATGGCTAGGAATATATATGCTCCTATATACACAGAATGACCACTGGCTTAGGAACACCTTCCTTGTATTTATTCATTGTCCATTTTATCAGCTCCACTGAACATACAGGAGCACTTTATAGTTCTGCAGTTACAGACTGTAATCTCTCTGTTTCTTTGCATACTATATCATTATTTCACCCTACACTTCAATGGACACAACCCTCACAGGACCATCACAGAACTTGTATGATTTTGGTAGTGGATCATTCTCTGCGCTGCAGTGACACTGACGTGGTGGTGATGTGCTGGGATGAGCGGATCAGACACAGCAGGGCTGCTAGAGTTTTGTGGGTCCTGTGGGTGTCCTGATCATTAAAGGGCAGGGTGAAATTGGATTTAAAATGTATGCAGAGAAACAGATGGACAACACTATGCAATTGTAGGTGTTCCTAATCCAATGATTGTTAAGTGTGTTATTACCCATAAATCATTCACTCATTTTATATGTTGTCAGTAGTAGAATAACTTTGTATTTTTAAAAATCACTATTTTCTTAATTACAACCTACTATTAAAGTATCACAACTGAAGCTTTGATAGGACATACATAAAAACAAATGCTCTTAGACCCACTACATAAACAGAGACATATTGCAGTGTAATTTTACATTTACATAGTATTACAAGATGGAACTTTAAGCTTCACTTGTCCAAGCTGGGTTTCCTGCTAATCCCCACTCAAAGCTCACTCAATCTCTAAGTCTATGTATTAGTGAAAGGTCACAACAAATGTGGTGATCTAACTGCAAAACCTTATCAAAAGTCTCAAACATTACATAAAAAAAAGTTAATCAAATCAATTATATTGTTTCTTTAAGACTTTTCACTTATTAGCCTAGTAGCTTGTGGCAAGTGCATAAGCTTAGGCACATTATGAGCCATCATGATTACTTTGTACTTATTTTCTTGTGTAAATGTGAATATATGGCTTGATTCAAGGGTAATTTCTGTTTTTTCTTATCACACACAACACTGTACATTTGCTGTAGTATTCAATATTTGAAAACACTGAATAATCTTATTGAATGTTGAAAATATACAACTTTATTTACTTTACTATTTACTAGTTTCTTAGTATTTTGTTTCCAAATAAGGCCTGATTTTGAAAAAAAAATAGTTTAGAGATTACTGACCTAGATTTTGTGTGAAAGACCAATTTTATACCTCAGGTTATAGATGATTTCAAACACTATCCAGCTTTGTTTACTTCTGTTCAGAACCATCAGTACTGAACAGTCATGTGCATATCTGTAAGGTTACACAAAATATAAAGGACATTTGGTAATACAGTCTGATTGTTTTTATTTAGTAATTATGTGCATTAATAATTAGTGATATAATATTGACCTTCATTAATTAGCAACATGGATAAGAAGCCATTAATATAGCAATAACAATTTAGAATTGTTTTAACCACATTAATAATAATAATAATAATAATAATAATAATAATAAATGGAATTTTTAAAGTGCTTTTCAGTAACCCAAAGACGCTGTTACAATCAGATGAACACAAAGACAATCACATCCATAACATAGAATTACAATTCTAACATCCATTACAAGCTGTAATGGTATCATGCAGTTAATTGTTGCTTAATATTGACAATGTTAGGATTTCAACTAACCATTTTCTTTCACAAAATGTGAGTTTTAAATCGTGTTTGGGTATGTTTACTTTGCCATTATTGGTACCTTTACATACTAGTCTGTAATATGACAGAACAGCTGTACAGTTACAGTAGTGCTGTGACAGTTTTACTGTTCCTCCAAATGCTAAAAGATGTTCTCACAGACCCAAGGCAGTGTTTACTGTCTCCCAAACACTTTAGCATAATTCGCTGTCCTACATTTGCCAGTCACGCGGCAGTACACTTTCGGTTACATAATGTGCGGCTAGATAACGAGGAAAGACCCGTATTGATTTTAAATGTTTACATCGTTATTAAAGAATCTGGGGTATCGCCAAGCCTGTCAGTACTAACAATGTTGTATATGATCTGTTAAGTGATTCATTTGAGTGATTCGTTTCTCTTTAAAAGATTTTTTTAAAATCTCTGCTTGTCCACACTTCGTAAAACACGACCTACTTTGACCGTTGATATGTAGTGATAGCAGCTGCGTGATTTTATTCTTTTTTTAATTTCAGATAAACAAAGCACCCCTTGACATTTTTGTGTGCTAGCTGTATCATAATTTTGCATATAACTTTATTGTTTTACCTCTCGAAACTTCAACTCGATGTCCACTCCCGACGTTCTGCCAGTAGTGCAGGAGTCTGTCTCCGTCCTCCTCCATCATCTCTCCTTCTTCCAAACTGCCGTTGCCGGAGTCCGAGAGCTGGTCCTCTGAAAAGGACTCCAAGTCTTCCAGCGTGATTATCCCGTTTTGGGGACCTCCAGAACCCTGTCTATCATCAGCTTGGCCCTCACTTCCACCACCGCCATTTAAACTACACCTTCCGCAATCCATGATAGGGTTGAGACGGCTTGGTTGCGGCGATAGAAGTTTAAATATCAAACGAAATCCAACGGCTTTAAAATAACTTGTGTTTAGTTGGTCGACGCGCTTTGCTGTAACTTTAAGTTGCACAAACTAAAACAGGCTCTTCGAGTTTCCTCTGCTCATAATGACTCTTGCTGTTAAACACTCGGCCGTGTAAACACCCAAACCCATTTTCTGTACGCAACGGTACAACAGAGCAAACTTAAACAACGCAGTGTATGTATTAACAGACTATTAACGGAATTAGCGAGCTTGTCTTGTGCACAGCAACGTGCTCAGCTCCGTGTGTTGATGCCTGTGGCAGTGTTCAATGTTTATGAGAGGAGCGGCGAGATGACGTAACAGACATAGGCTCCGCCTCTCTCACGCTGTCCGTATAAAAGCTATAGAGCAGTTTTCACTAACTTTTATGCGTAGTTCTATAAGATCACCTTTTGAAATCTGAACAAATTAAAGATCTACCAGCAAAAATAAGAAGCCAGGCTTAGGCTACTTACAGTTCCCTTACTTCATTAATGTACAGCTGAGTGTTGACTGTGGTGGTACTCAGTGCCTTAAGTACACTGTAAGTGTTAAACAGGTGTTCTGACAAGTTGTGCTATCTATCGATACCTATCCTGCGCATGCACAGACTGACAATGTATTAATTATTTCATGTGTTTTTCATGGTAAATCTATATTCCTCAGGTGCATATTACCATCTTGGTTCATCATTCCAAAACAGTACATGCTGAAGCATATGTGCAAAAAAATTAAACATTTATAAACAATTTATTACCATCATAATTATCTTTCTTATATATTTGCTTATACTTCAGTTGGGAGCATTTTCTGATATCTGTCTTTAAACTTCTGAATGTATGTGTGTGTGTGTTCGGCGTTAGACAGTTGACAACACTAAGTAGTAAAATAATTAGGCATAAAAAAGTCTAGCTCCTTATCGTGATGATCCCATTCATGTCCTGAAACAAACTATTTGAAAGTTAGAGCATAAATGGCAGTTAACTAAACTAGAACTATTCCACATGGCCTGGAAGGATAGCCTCATAGACTACAGAAGGGACACCTGCTCTGCACTTCCAGCTCATCTCACTTTCATGATTGAATTAAATAAGAATAATCCTAGGGATACAGTTATTAACTATAACCCAAATGATGTTAACCCTCAGATACCATCAGTTAGACAGTAATCTCGCAATAGAAACTGTTTCAATAAAGATATGATTTTGTTTTTATAACACATTTTCAATATTTTAGTGTACATTATTTACAGGGTCGTAAATGATGGTCATTACAGGACACTGCTGTCAATTTATTGCACTCAGTTTTAAAGTTAGTTTAAATATATTAATATTGAATAAGCCAGTAGGTTTAGGTTTGTCAGTGGTGTCATGTTTCTTGTTTTTTCTGTTTTTTGTATTGCTCATGTCAATATCGGAATTATATCGTATCGACAGAAACTAAGAAATATATTGTGATATCAATTTTGGCCTTATCGTCAAGCTCTGTATTCACATAAGAACTTATTCCTACAAGTTAACGCCAAGAAATCTTATCAGAAACATGAGCCGCTATTGATGAACGTAAACTAATCTGAGTCTAGGCTACCACAAGTGTTTTATGGGCTAATTTAAGCACAGTAATGTTAATTAATGCCAATAATGTGAGTCTGGATTTTGTAGACTTTCACATTGCGGTCAAGGTAAAACTAAAAACATGACTCAATTTTCAGCTGGAAAACGATTTTGAGGAAAACTGGAAAAAAAATTCCACCATACTGGGAGGGTAAAGAGTAGCACATGCTTCCTTTGAGACTTGTGAAACCTGCTGCAACATTTCTTTAAACCTGTACTAGCTCAACTTTGGACAATTCTACATGCTTGATGATGATACTAACAGCCCGTCAGTTATGTTAATTTACAGAAGCTTATACTAGCTAGCATTTTGTTAAGTGATGGGGAGGAGCCTTTGTTGCTTTCTGTTTTTCCCCTCCAAACATACACTCTGTGGTAAAATATTGGGACTCTGCTATATATTAAAACTGTGTGTTTATGTAAGTTTTATTGAAAATCATAAAAACGAGCAACTAGTTTTCATCCTGCATCTAGTTGTTACATCATATGCATGTACTGTGTACTTGTGCTGTTTTTTCTACTCTTGTATACATCTGTATTCAAAATAACGTTCAGCAGTTTGTCTTAATCCCAACAATATTTGTAATGTGTCTGTAATGCGTATGATTTTTTTTTTTCTTTTCTGAAACTGGGAAAAAAAGATCGAGAGAATACATTATTTGTATTGTGTTATTAAAATTGTAGTAAATTGTGTTATGACATCCCCATTTTCTGTCCTGAAAAGGTTCTGGAGAAGTTCACATCTCGTCTGACACAGATGAGAGTGCTTAGTCATCGTGACATTCGTACTATCACCAAGTACCAGCTCATTCTGGCCCGGGAGCAGTTCAGACGCAACCCACCACCTCATGTCAAGGTACTGTATAATGCAACTAGTAACAGAGCTTAAACTGGCCAATCAATGGATGCTCTGAGCTTACAGATAGTATAAAGTTCAAAAAGCTAGTAATATACTACACATTGGCAGTTCATAATACAATTGCTTGTTTTGAAAGGTAAATGTACTCTATTATTTTTGTCTTTTTGATAGGGAGCCCAGCAGGGTGTGCTTGAGGGAGATTTTGCTCTCTGTATTAGCCTTTACCATGGCTATGAGCTACTGCAGCAGATGGGCCTTAGATCTCTCTTTCTCTTCACACAGAACATCATGTTGGACTCTAAAGGTACTGGCTATATTTGAGCTTGAAGTATTTGATTAACTGTGTGGAGTTTTTGTGTTCTCCCTGTGTCCACATGGGTTTCCTCCGGGTGCTCCGGTTACCTCCCACTGTCAAAAAACACATGTTGGTAAGTGGATTGGTGACTCAGAAGTGCCCATGAGTGTGAATGTATGTGTATGTGTGTGTCATCCTGTGAAGAACTGGTGTCCCCACCTTGTGCCCAGTTTTTCCTTGTAGGCTCAGCACCCACAGCATGGAAAAGTGCTTACAGACTATATGAATTTATGTACGTATGAATAATGTATTTGAATAAGTAATCTGTGTTTATGCTTATGTATGGTCATATATATCACCAGGAAGCAAACTCCATTATCTCCTGTTATTAGAGATAGTGCAATCAGCTCTTATCCTTTAGATTCAGCATCAATGTTCAAATCCACTCCCTCATTAGGTGTCATATACTGTAGATGCCCTTGGTGGTTCAACAATTCCAGATTGTAGTCCAGTTGCTGCCCTGCATGCTTTGTTTGCCCCCATTCACACTTTTATCCAATAGTCAGGACCCCCAATGTACCACCACAGAGCAGTTATTTTTTTGGGTGATGGATCATTCTTAGGGGTGGTGCGGTGGTGCAGCAGTTAGTGTCTGAGTCACGCAGCTCCAGGGAACTGGAGGTTGTGGGCTCGATTCCCGCTCCGGGTGACTGTCTGTGAGGAGTGTGGTGTGGTCTCCCTGTGTCTGCGTGGGTTTCCTCCGGGTGACTGTCTGTGAGGAGTGTGGTGTGTTCTCTCTGTGTCTGCACGGGTTTCCTTCGGGTGCTCCGGTTTCCTTCCACAGTCCAAAAACACACATTGGTAAGAGGATTGGCGATTCAAAAGTGTCCGTAGGTGTGAGTGTGTGAGTGAATGTGTGTGTTGCCCTGTGAAGGACTGGCGCCCTCTCCAGGGTTACAGATAATGGATGTATGGATCATTCTTAACACGGCAGTGACATGCGGTTCTTTGATAGTGTGTGAAACACTCTCATCAGTGGATCAGACAAAGCAGTGCTGCTGGGAGTTTTAGAAACACCTCAGAGTCTAAAACAAGAATCTGTTATTTATTAATAAGATTTCCAATATTTTGTCTGAAACAACTTGAATTTATATTGTAAATATTGCAGTGCTGGATGTGTGTGACCTTCAAGCCCAGTCATGCCATGGTGTTAAATGAAACCTATTATGCAGGAAGAAACCATAGAATGATTCTGTGCAGAAATTTAAGATCTCTGGACCTGTTATATTTTTAAGTGTTTAATCTTTGAAGTCGTGCAATCTGTCTTTATCTCTTGTATAACATACAGTTAATACACAATTATTACTTGCATTTATTTTATTAATATTTTTTAGATTATTCTCGAGCCAGGAATGAACTGCAACGCACCCCTGTCTTTATGGACCTATACAAAGAAATGGAGGCCGTATTTCTCACAACAGCTACCAAAGGTTGCTGCTTCTGTTTTACCAGTCTTTTTGTAAGAATCTTTTAATACCAGTTTCAGTAATTGCAAAGGACTTGAACAGATTGACTCTGTCCATTTATAGGGCCTGGGGAGCAATATATTTACAGTCACCCAAAACTTGAAAAATTGGAAGAGGTGGTACTACAGCACTTCCGTACGTGGTCTGCAAATTCAGGTAAACGACATGCCTTTTTGTGAGCTATGATTTTACGGTATCAGATGTTTCTCTATCTAGTGTTTACTTAATAATGGATTTCCCTTTTGAATCTTGGTCCTCCACATATTTTATGGAGTTTATGGAATAATTATTTAATTCATGTGTAACCACAACTTGTTTTGAGGGGTGCACTGAATATTCGTGAACTGAAATTATGTGGCTGGATATGGCTGGGGAAAAAACGGGGGGAAAAACACTTTAATGATGTTTTTAATGATGCTGTTGGGTCATTAAAACTTGTTGGGTCACATCAGAACATGTTGAAGTTTCCCAGCTTTTATTCAGTTTCAAGCATTCAAGGGAAAATTAACTCCAGAAAGAGTAAAGAACATCAGAGCTGTAGTATTTACAAGCATTACAGCGACACGCAGCTTCTCAGCGTGCATGTGTGCACACACACACACAAACGCACAGTCTCTCTCTCTCGTTCCTCCTTTGTTATTGGCATACAGAAATGTACATTACATTTTCTTTTACTGATTTACTTATGATAATATGGTCAAACTATGGGATATATATAGTTGCAGTGGTGGAAAAAGTGGCAAAAATGAATGAGATACTGAAAAACAAGTCTTTGGAATTCTGCCTTTGACCAAATGTCTCATTTTGTTCGGTTTCATCCAAAAGCATTAATTTCACTGCATCCATACTTGTTTCATTAAAATTTGTGCAACCAAGTTTTTTCTTGCTGCTGGTGCCTGTTGCTCATTTGAGGCTATGTTCTGGATTTCCATAAAGCTGTTTTTGAAAAGAATAGTTATACAAACAAAATTATATAGAAACACTATATCATATATTTCATGATCATATATCACAAGTTGCAGTTAAAATGACATCTACTTATCTTACATTCATGTCTGTAAACACCCAATTTGTAGTGCAGCACATTTCTGATCTGATGTTATTCTTTGTCATATATGTACTCTTGTCCTCAGAACACCTGAATATAAATTTCGCTTTTAATCATGTTTACTTATTTTTTGTATTGAGCTAAAATAATTTGAAATCACAATTCCATCCTTTTGGACATGCTTTGTCAAAATGAACCCCAAAGTGAAATTATAGTTATTTTTGTTTCTTCGAGGCAATTGTTCAGACTCTGGTGAACACTCTGGAGGAATAAACACAAGAGTGATGATATTTTCCTCATTCCGTGAGAGTGTTCAGGAGATTGCAGAGCTTCTTAATCGCCACCAACCCCTCATCAGGGTTATGACCTTTATGGGGCAAGCATCTGCAGGCAAGGGGGTTAGAGGATTCACTCAGAAGGAGCAGCTTGAGGTAAAAACACTAATTAACGTTACAACAAGTGGCATTCATATTTAGTGTATTTCTAAACAGTCTTCAGTGTATCTAAAATCTCTTTAAACATGAACTCTTGTTGTGGCATTCCTGCTTCCTGCATTCTTCTGTATGTGGGCTGGGAGCATTACCCATTATGTTCTATATTATTGAACAGTATAGAAAGGAACTGACAGGAAAGAGCTACGCTATAATTATTTGTTGCAATGTGTAATGATCCCAATAACTACTATGATTAATAGTAATAATAATCATAATAATACTTACTTGTATGGCAAATAAATTCTCATTTATTTATGAGGAAGTCTGATAAACATGATAAATATTACACTTGCTGGACTTTCCTATATTAAAATTGCCAAGAAACCAGGGTGTCCAGTTTAATTTGTGAAGCTGTGAATGCATATTGTCGCTGTCTAATTAAAAACATGTATCTCCAAACATATAGCTTTACAGGAATTTGTACATTACCTTACTTTCAATGGAAGTGAATGTAAAAAGATTTTATTTGAAGCAATTTTTGGAGCATTTCTATTGGTTCACAACGTGAGGGATTAACATTGTGTCCAAATGATGTAGTACACTAAAAATCAGTTAAAAAAATGGAGGCACATGTTTTTAACTGGACAGACGATATTCCAATTAATTACTAAATGCATACAACTTTGTTGATGTTATATTATTTAAAACATTGGTTCCACATTGAATAGAGATTTCAAAATGTATATAGTATGTCTAAATTCCTATTTGACAGCAGAAAAAAAGAGTCTCTTTTCCAATGGAGACATAGTTCTATGTGATGTATTGCTGGCATTAAGTTTAAGGAATTCAGAAGGTGCCTGTAGTTCCAATATCTGAGAAAAGCTGTTATGTATGGAAGTATTTGAATATGTTCTGGAAATGTCCAAAAATGTGTTTAATCGTATTTAGCCAACTGAATATGAATTTTTGTTGGTAGATAATAATAGTTACTTTGAAATGCCCATAGGTGGTGCAGAAGTTCAAAAATGGCGGCTTTAACACGCTGGTGTCAACCTGTGTGGGTGAGGAGGGTCTTGACATTGGTGAAGTAGACCTCATTGTCTGTTTTGATGCTCAAAAAAGTCCTATACGCCTAGTTCAGCGCATGGGCCGCACTGGGCGGCATAGGCATGGGAGAATAGTGGTCATACTGGCTGAAGGACGAGAGGAACGGGTAAGGGGTATTTATTAAGAGACCTGTCTCTTATTGAACAATATGCAGACTATGACAACATACAGTTGAACTGTTGGAAATTTGAATAAAGTAATGTAAGCAGTTTTGTTTTCAAAACGTGCCATTTAATACAAAGAAATCCATAATAAACATGAATTACTTTTTTGTTTTGTTGTTGATTTTTTTTAACATCTTTTAGGGTTATGTATTTATTTAATTATTTATTTATTTTCCTCTGAACATTTTATTTGATGTTACCACTACAACAATTTTATCTTCTCCACAGACTTATAACCAGAGCCAAAGTAACCGACGTAATGTGATTAAATGTATTATGGGGAACAAACACAGCTTCCACATGTTCCCCCACAGCCCCAGGATGCTGCCAGTTGGTTTCACCCCGACATTACACAAAATGCACATAACCTGTGGGAGCTTTGAACATAAAGACACAAGCAGACGGTCTATGAGGGGCAGTGCATCATTCTCCAGGGAGAGACTACATCTGCTAAATCCTTCTGCCCATGGTAAGAGTCTCAGTAAATCAGAGCAAATTACAAATGCTTTCATATAAACTTCTTTTGTTTTGACTATAAAATGTACTCACAATATTCGTCAGGCTTCTTACATGGTCTTTTCCATGTATTATCCACTAAAACTATTGATTCTTGCAATTTTTGATTCAAAGAAATCTAAAAATGTAGTTTGCAGTTTTAGTGTTACAGGGTACGAGTGAAAGAAGTGACTCAAAAAGAGTGTTAAGAAGTTTAATGACGTGGTATTTGCGAGAAAATGGGCAGAATCAGTAGGAAAAGCAGCAGAAATGATCTGACTAAGATGTATGCCGTAAGCTACACAAGAGCCCTATGCCACTGTGAGCATTTATATTTCTGTATTGCTCTGTAATTACACTGCCACAACTTAAACAATGTCCGTTCAACTACTGACTTATCACAGCTGTTGCGGTCTGGTTTGACATGACACACAGTTTAATTTCTGGAGAGGTGCGTGTCAGGCTACAGCATAAGATTCAAGTCGACAGATTGCCTACGGCGTAGGTACAATGCAGAAGTATAAATTGGGCTTTGGATGTTAAATGACAGCCAGACCTTCTGTTTGCCCAGAGGAACAGGGTTTACAAATCTAATTGTGTGACTAAGAGTTGACTGGTTTAAAGGGAACATCCCTGATTGTGGGGAAACTGCAGTTCTCTCTGGTTTGTTTACATTCAGAAGCTCTGTCTTTTAACGACTGTTGTTTCTACGTAGCTGAAGTTTAACTTGTCTGTAAGTTCGTATTCACTGTTTGAATTAACACAGAAGTTTGCAAATCGAGCTGTTCAGTTTTGTAGCACTTCGGTCTGTTTACTTTCTTGTAGTTAGCAGTCTCCCAAATATATACCCAAGTAATCTCTTTTCCTGATTTTCAATGTTTGGGGGTGCTCTTTGCAGAGAGAGAGGAAGCCTTGCATGTCTGACTCAGCCACTTGGCTTTTTTTTACTCGTTCACTGACACTGGGGTTTTTTGTAAACAAATTTGACCAGTTTCCATAACACAGAGGAAACATCTGAATTTTATAAAAAGTGTTTACTTGATTACAATCATCAACGTTGCCTTTAAAGTAACAGTCGTTGGATTTTGATTCAGAAGAGAATGTTAATCGTGTTATCCAGTATATACTCCTGCAGCACAGGCAGTTTTTAGAATGAGAGTGAACATAATTCAGGAGTACGAAGAGGTTACAGAGGGAGGAGACACAGTTCAAGCTACAGAGAATGGCAGTATGAGTTTACTCCATTTAGAAGGGAGAGTTACAATGCATACGCACTTATAGTAGTAGTATTTATTTATTTACTTATTTATTTCACTATTCAGGGGGTGGTGAGCAGGAACGTGTGAAAACAGATGGTTTTCTCACCCCTGCAGAACAAGCTGTATGGGTGACCAACATGAAGCTGTGTGAGAGTGTACCCCAGCCTGTGCTCAAGCAGTCATCTTTCCTTTCCTTTGGGGGTGCAGATCCCCAAACTCAGGTACAGTTGCAAGAACAAAATCATCATCATCATCATCACCATCACCATGCTGAATTATAATAACGTACCTGAATAATTTTGAAAACTTACTTCAGTAATTAAAAATCAATTTGTGTGCATAGTATGGAGAGAGATTAGTTTTAAAATAATTGACAAATACATAAATGTTAATCCACAAATTAAACACAATTATGTTTAATTTGTCACAATTATGTTTCTCTATTCACAAATGAATACATCCCAGTCTGTAAAGTCGAAATCTCAAATTTTAAAATGTACTTGTTAATTGTTGAATGGAGCATTATTTTGTCAACTTACACACCAAGTCAACTTAAGTTACTTACACACACCAGTACAGAGTCATGTTGGAGGCCTTCAGCTGCTTTTAGGCTGCTTGTACACCTGCTTTGTTTGGTCTTAACCTACATAAAAGACGCTGAAGGCTGCCTCTCAGTACGGTCCAAACCAAAGGACCAATATTTGGTTATACCCAAAGAGGTGGTCTCAGTCTGGATCACAATGAACCAATGTTCTGTTTGAGTGCAATGTGAATGTGAAACCACTTTTGTGCATGGTTTGGATTTTCAGACAGATTACAGGTTTTTTATTACAGCTGAGATTTAAATTCAGGCAGTTGGATGGATATGGACATGACCACGTGATTTACTCACTGCCTTCGCTAAAAACTGTGAACTGAAAACTGTGTCATCAGTGAATGTTGTTTCAAATAAAATGTTTCTTAGTGGGTCTGCTACATATTTTTATGTTCAGAGTTGTACATGTTTTTAGGAAGAATAAAATATAACGCCTGTGTCACATCAATTTTTCAACTTTTTAATTTAAACAAGTGAACATTTACAACAGCAAATTTAAATAAAATAATAATAAGTAAATAAATTAGTACATATATATATATATATATATATATATCAATCATAGCATTTTTTTTTTGGCCATCCACAATAATCTCTATTTGTTGTATGTCCCTATCATCCAAGATGCTCCAATAGCGTCAAAAACTTCTTGAAAAGCTCTTGCTCTTCCTTTGATTATGTAGGTAAATTTTTTCAGTGCCATGCAGGATGCCATCTCTCTCATCCATGTATATATAGAGGGTATCTCCACACTTCTCCAAGAGAGGGTTATAATCCTTTTTGCTTGCAAAAGTCTGAAGCCTGTCTTGAGTTAACATTGAAGTCATTTCGATATATACCCAAAACACACAATTTGGCTCGAAGAGAGACCTTCACACAGTAATCTAAGATATTTTTTGAACTATTATTTTTCCAATATATTTGTAATTTTGTGCAATCCCACATTCAATGAAACAGTGTTCCTTTCCCCTCCAGGCATTTAACACAGGTATCTGGAATGCCCGTCCATGCCTTCTCATAAGCTAATTATATTGCAGTAACTTCATTCTTGTACTAATTAATTGGTTCTGAGCCTTTATATATGCCATTTCCCAGTCATTCTCTTTTATATCTTCTACTCTACATGCTTCTAATTTATCTCTTTCAGATTCTTTATCATGTGATAATGAAACAGCATAAAGTAAAGAGATCTGGCCTTTTCCCTATAGATTGTGAAGAATGATGCTTTCAATGTGTGATAGTGGTGGTTCAGATGCAAAACATTCATGTTTTGATATTATAAAATGTCTCAGTTGTAAATTAAAAAAAAAGTTTTTTCGGGACATATGTGATTTTCATTTCTTTTATGAATTCTTGAAATGATGGATGTCATGAGGTATGCTAAGCATATATTTGTTTTATGTGTTATTATAGGACATGGAATTGCAGGGACTAGTTAGAGATCTGTCACTTTGGGAATGGAGACATTGGCAGAATCAGCCTCTTCCCACACACAGAGTGGAGCACTCCAACCGCTGCTTCCATTTCATTGCCGTCATGGACCTAATTGACAGGATGAAACTGGAGGATGAGGTGAGACACGGGTTAAGCACTGAGGAAAGGAAAAGCAAACTGATATGAGGACATGTCATGGTACACCAAACCAAGTATCTCCCTACATTAAAGTTAACCAGTTCATATTTCCAAAGAATAGTTCACAGAAGAAAAATCTAATTTAAACAGTTTTTCCTTCTTCCAAATGTAGTGAAGACACGGGGGGGTTTGTAATTTGCTTATTTGATTTTGAACCTGTGATATGAGCTAATGCAGTTAATAAGTAATATATGCTGCCTTTGGTAACTCATTTTGATAAATAAACACAAAGCAATCAAATTTTGACTAATTTACAACACTTTGGTTTACAAGAAATTTGTGTAAATATGTATGTATGGGGTTTTTGGTTGTTGCTTTTGTTTGTTTGTATGTTGTTTTTTTTGAGTTTAGCCTTGTGACCTTTAGCAGAAAGACTACATGTTAATGCATGGTTTATTTTGAAGCATGTAAGGCTAATAGCTAACTGCATATCTGGACACTTTAAAATGATTTCTTACCAATACTGTGCTACATCCAAAACCGTACCCTGACCTTTGTGTTTAGATTACCAACCGAACTGTGACTTCACTGTCAGAGGGACTGAAATATTTAATACACTAGCAGACAGATGTTTTTGGGCACATTGATTCATTGCCTGTCTGCATACCGGATAAAATTCATTTGTGAAAATCATGAGAAAAAATATATAATTTTAGAATATTTTCCACATGTAATATGACATCTCTACAGCTTTAGGGTTGTAGTTGTGTCAACTTTCTTTTCATTTTCAGCTTTTTAGCAGAAGCTAAATTTAAAAAATTGACTGACTGCTACCACCATGCTTTGCTGAGCATATGGCGGTCTGCTGTGTTGTTTTTGCAGCAAACATACATTTTGGAATTAAATGGAATTTAAATGGAATTTAAATTAAATGGAATTTAAATGGTTTCCGGAAAAAGGTAGCCACGCTTTGATGTATTTCTTTGTAAGAAAAGTTTATTTTAATATAGTGTTACAAATTTATCCCATAGCCCAGACATGGGAAGGATACAGAAAATTGTTTTTAGATTAGTCATATTTCTAGATTGTTCCCCCGCTTTCTTCTGAGGAGAAAACACAGGTCCCCAGTGTTAACCTAAATCCATGTAAAGAAAGCCCACATTTTCAGCTGCCTACTGGATGGAATCAAAGGCTAAAGACAGACATGAGGAGTCTGGACTTACATAAAAAAAAAAGACAAAGTGCAAGTGCGGAATTACAAACCGAGACCAAGCCCCGAAGGAATACTCCAGAGCCCATAAAGGCAAAATCCAGATGACAATACGAGAATTCTGTACACATGAAAGTGAAATAGAAGAAAACGCTCAGCTGAAGGAAAACAATGTGGCAGTTCCTTGCATCATTAACACAACAAGCACTGTGCCTTCTTGACCTACTTATACAAGTGCAGAGAGCTGCTGTGAGCACCTGCTCCAGGCACTGCACTCTTTTCAGCTATACTTAAAACACGTAAATTGATATTAAATTGACCTCTCTTCTCATTTCTTTCAAAACTCTTAATATAATTTCCATACTCTAGCAAAAGTTGGGCGTTCAACAACAAAAACTCTGCTGATCTGTGTGAACTGGGGAGCTGAGCTGTGTTCAGTCCAAAAAAACAAAAACAACACCTGAATACACGATGAGTAAACGGTGACTAATGTTAGTGCCCATTACATTGTGCAGGGAGCTGTGGTAGTGGAAAAGTGACCAGGTAAAAAGCATGCCAAACCGATGCCATGCAGTAGAAAATCACATTTTTAATGCTTTGTTAGCACTATGAAGTCTGTGGCTTTTTCTGTAAGATGCTACTAAGTAAATATCAGCTCTTTCACCTACTAATACCCATAGAGCCAGTCATTTAACCAATGTGACTACCTATTTTGAGGGCCATGTTGGTTTCATCTACTTATAACATGTCTTGGCAGTTAAAGGACATCTGAGTCTTTACAACATAAAACTGTTACTAACATAATCCTCCCTAGATCGCACTTCTTGCATAAAGCAGTAATGTTGGTCGTAGGCTCAACTAGCATTTGTCCAATGTGTCATTAATTTTCAGGTCTTCACGGCACACATTTGCATCATGGTTGTCACAGAAACCTAACTGCTGAGCAATTAAGAAATTCCAATTTTATTACCAACTTTTTTGTCAGTAGACATCACAAATATGTATGTGTAATTTTGTGATGTTTTTTTTTTCTGACACTTTGTTCAGTAAGAAGTTGTGTGTATATATTTAAATGTTTAAAGTAGTGTTAAAATGTAATTGAGTTAATCAAAAGTACATTCTGTGATTAGTCATGATTAATTGCAAGTTAAAATGCTAGTATTGTGTGTTAATGTGGGGGGCTCAAAAATATTCTCATCTACAAAATGGGAGCACTCAAAAAAATGTAAAAGACACTGTCTGGAGACAAACCTGTTCAAGTAGTAGAATTTATTTTAGTTATTTTGACAAACGAGTAATCATTCTAAGGATCATCTTAAAACTAATGTTATACTCGCAATGTATTTCTAAAATGTTTCCACATATAATTCCCAAAATTGTATCACATTTATCCTATTTTATCCATCCCACAGGGTGACTGCAGATATGATTCAGAGCTCACAGCATATCTGCATGAAGAAGATGTTACAGATTCCAGTGAGGACAGAATGCCAAAAAGAACAAGTGGAAAAGGACCTCAGCAGAAAAGATGTATTGCTAAATTTGTTGATCAAGATATGACCCTCCCTAAAGAATTAACACTTGAAGAAAATAATAAAATAGACCACATATTCTCTTCTTCCTTGACTTTAATAAAGTACAAGGACTCCTATGACAGTGAGTCTGATATCATTCAAGATGAGGACCTCTGTGCATTCCAGTGCACCTCTGATGGCCATGAGTCGAATGCTGCAAATGGTGTGTTAACTGATGTAACTGAGTATTTTAAACTCAAACCATCAGTGCCTGACGAGCAGCTACTGTGTTGCTCAAATAATCAAGAGGGCCACGTAATTCAAACGAATCATGATCCTGCCTATAATCCGCAGCCAGAATGCCCAACTCCCGAGAAAATGTTCTATCCACCAGTATCAAGTGTTGGGACCAAACCGCCACCTCTTAAACCATATGAGGCAACCTTTAGAATACTGCTGTCCAACGTCAGACGTTTTCTCTCTAGACCTCCACCAGATATATTTGACTTAAATTGCTCAGTAAACAGTGAGCCTATTCGACTTGATAAACCAAAAGAGACTAGCTATTGTGCAATGGAAGATATTGAACAAGTCCAGGACAATGACAGTCTTGAAAAAGATCATAATTCAACATTTGGTGACACTGTGACCTCAAACAGGGCAAGAATGCTTACTGAGTCACACTGTTCCCCAGAAATTCATCTAAAACCTGTGTTGTTGCCTGATAAACTTTCTCCTTGTCTGCCTCCTGTGTCTAATAGTCCTAGCTGGGAAGTGATTTTTGATGATGAATTGGAGGAGACAGAGGCAGATAAGAAGACCGATCCTCCATCAGAATCTAAAAAACAGATTAAGTTTACCAACTTAGATGAGAGTGTGGACCTCTTTGGCGATGATGAGGCTTTCCTTCAAGTATCATTACCAATAATTGAAACTCCAAAAAAAGCCTCGGTATCCTATAACAGAGGACAGGATTCACTGCAAAGGGGAAAAATCACATCTGCTCCTGACCCTTCTATGAGTTTACAGATGCCCAACCACTCTCAACTGACACCTCAACAGACGTCTGAGGTTTTTGATACATCTCAGGACATTTTTTCAGTGAACTTTGACCTTGGGTATTCTTTTGACTCAATGGATGAAGAGGAACCTGTGGAACGAGCTCCTGGTATGACCACAACATCAGTAGGTGGGAGAGAACAGACGTTTACCTCATTCACAATGCAGTCCAGGGAACCTAACTTATTATTTGGACATGCTTCAACTCCCAGAGTGTGCCCTAGAGACAGAGAGGCAATTCCATCCCCGATGGCTAAACCTAAACTCTCACCTATAATCACAGAGAGGAAGAATTTGGTAAAAAATGCCACCTCAACCACTGCGTTTGCCTCTCCGGAACCCAAAAATGTAAATCTCCTCTCTAAAGTCTGGAGTTCTCAAGCACAGTTATATGGAAGAGGCCAGACCAGAAAGACCGTTTTTCAAGTCCCTGGTCATTCAGGTAAATTCATAATCTAAAACAAAATGTTGTAAAATTTCCTTGTAAAAGAGTGTAGAAATATCTTTTTGTGGGATTCTATTTATTCTATTTATGGGATTCTTTTTAAGAAATTCACCTTGACATATGAACAGAAATTTTGTTTCGCACCTCCATCCTTCCCTCCACATTCACCTGTGTTTCCAACTCAGACACTGTTACAGCTTAACATAATGGTGGTTACATGTAGTGCCATTTTATTTTTGACAGTGTGTGTTAATAGCTTTTTTTTTGTCTAAGAACTACAAAACAGTGACAGTGAGGAGGAAGAAGTCATACATAAATGTGGACATCAAAAAAAAGCCAAGCCTCTGGCCTCTCAAGAGGTAAGGATTGCTACAATCCTCAAACCAAATGAATGTAAATATTATATACATATATACATTATTATATATATATATTTTTTATTATTGTAATTATAATTATGTGTAATGTTTACTACATATACAGTATGTATCTACTTGCCATTAAATCATTTTCACAGTTGTCACTGTTAATCATCTATGGAGGTGAAATCAAAGACTCTGCTGAAGCTACTAGAAATCTCCCACAGGGGGTCCAGCTATCTTCTGTGTAACAATATAACAGGGCATGCAAAAGACCAAAGACTTTAAAAACAACCTCCACTGAATTTTTTTTTTCCGTGCAGCAATGACTAAATGGGGTAAAACGTTATTGAGAGAAATATTGTGAAAACCTGACTAATACACACCTTTTTACTGTTACATACACCTTTAGAAAAGGTAAAATAATGAAAATGGCAGTCCCAAAGAAGCATGTCAGGTTTTGAAATGAAAACAATTCATCAACCGCTACAGAAAAAAGTACAAGAGATGTATAAATGCAATGGGCAATCTAGAATTATATGCAACAATTTGGAAACTCCTAGCCTAATGACATACTTTGTTAATTTTTTAAGTGAAAAGTAAACATAACCTTTATAGCCAACTGTTTTTGCCTTTATAGCCAAATCTTATGCCTCCCAATATAAATAACCAACTACGTAACCACTTTGGTTACACTTAAGCTGCAAATTTTACAACAGTCATTTGAAACCACATATTCTGTTGCGTTGAGAAATATGCTATTCATATTGTTATTTGCAGTAACAGTACTATCCTCACAAAAGTTATATGACTGAATGCATTTTTGGTTTGCTAAGTAAGAACTCTTTTACTCTGCATCAAATGATTACAGATATTCTACTCCAGTATACACAAAAACAGAAAATGAATTAATTAGATAACCTCTGTAATACAGTATTTTGATCTGCACCTGTTTGGTTAGATTATGAACAAGTGTGTGACAGCAGACTTACTCGACTTCCAAACCTGTTGTTTTCCCTAAGCATGTGTTTTTTGGTTAGCAGCCTGTGAGTGACAAATGTTATTGTCCAATTATGTAAAATTATTTGGACTAAAACCTTAAGGTTAACTTCTTAATCTGACATGTATTTACAAAGTTGATTTAAACCTGACTCCATGAAGCCAAAAGTTATCTCTTTTCTGTTCTATTCATTTTCTGTTTAACAGGAAAAAATCTACAGTGATGTGGACTCTCCCATCCAAGGGCCTAGAAAACGTGTTACTCCACTGATTACGGTACGTCTTTATTCTGCATCAACAAATTGCATCCTGCTTGGATTATTTACTGCTTTGTGTTTTTACATTTCACTAAAGTGGCCTTAATGTTCTAGTCAGAGCACAGTGAAGATGAGTCCGAATATCAATTTCATCAAACCTCTTTCGCTCAGCCTCATAAAGGCTCACATGGTTCTATGAAATTTAAGGTAAACACAACAATGACAAACACTGTATTAAAGAAATCAGTTTTTTTAAATACCTTAAATTACATAACTTCATTTAAAAATATTAAATACTTTAATTTTTTCTTGTTCTCTCCTGCTTATTGCATCAGAAGGCAATGCACAGGGAGGGGAGGCAGTTCCTGGAGGAAGAGGCGGAGGTCTCTGAAGGAGACTTTGCATCATCAGATGAATATGATGGAGAAGAACAGGACAAGTCTTTACAGGGATTTGTAGTGGACACCACTCAGTTCTCTCAAGGCCTTAATGGTGAGGACAGTGCCTCACTAGGCCTTGCAATAACCTAATAAATACAAGCTTTATGTAATCTAGATAAAACGTTAATGCTATACACCAGATATAAGGACTCAAGTAACTGTCAGGTCCCTAGTTTCACTCAAACTTGACTCTAGGGCTGTCCTTTAATTCCACAATTGCATTTAAGTGCACATTGGCACAACATGTTTCTGCATAACAACATTACAAATTTGTAAAACTGTGGTATATATACATTATTGCCAAAATTATTCACGCATCTGCCTTTGCACACATATGAACTTGATTGAGGTCCCATTCTTAATAAATAGAGTTTAATATAATGTCTGCCTACCCTTTGCAGCTATAACAGCTTCAAATCCACAAGGTTTAGGAGTGTGTTTATGGGAATTTTTTTTACCATTCTTGTAGTGTGTGGATTAAGTGTTGCAAGGAATGGGGTTCTGAGAAGTGTTGATTGTAAAGCGTCCTTGGTTATCTACAATGGCCCTATATGTGTAACAATTAATAAATAAAATTCTTCCAGAAGCACATTACTGAGGTGAGACACTGATGTTGGACGAGGCCTGGCTTTCAGTCTCCATTCTGCTTCATCCCAAAGGTGTACTATCAGGTTGAGGTGCCAGTCAAGTTCGTCTTTATGAACCTTGCTTTGTGCACTGGTGCACAGTCATGTTGGAACAAGAAGGGGGCATCCCCAAACTGTTCCCACAAAGTTAGGAGCATGAAATTGTCCAAAATCTCTTGGTATGCTGAAGCATTAAGAGTTCCTTTAACTGGAACTTGGGGCCGAGCCCAACTCCTGAAAACCAATCCCATGCAATAATCCTCCCTTTACTACCAGACTTTACTCTTGGCACAATACAGTCAGACAAGTACCATTCTCCTGGAAGACTTGTATTACCAGACAAAGAAGCGTGATTCCTCACTCCAGAGAAAACTGATATAGAGTCAAGTGGCAGTGTGCTTTACACCACTGCATCTGATGCTTTGCATTGTTCTTGGTGATGCCTGCAGCTTGCTTGCAGTTTGCAGCTGCTCTGCTGTGGAAATACATTCCTTGAAGCTCTACGCACTGTTCTTGAGCTAATCTGAAGGCCTCATGAAGTTTGGAGATCTGTAGCTATTGACTCTGCAGAAAGTTTGTGACCTCTGCGCCTCGGCATCCACTGAACTCTCTATGTCATTTTACATGGCCTACCACTTCGTGGCTCAGTTGCTGTCGTTCCCAATCGCTTCTACTTTGTTATAACACCACTGACAGTTGAAGGTGAAATATTCAGTAGTGAGGAAATTTCACAACTGGACTTGTTCCAGAAGTGGCATCCTATCACAGTGACACACTGGAATTCACTGAGCTCCTGAGAGTGTACCATTCTTTCACAAAAGCTTGTAGAAGCAGTCTGCATGTCTAGGTGTTTGGTTTTATACACCTGTGGCCATGGAGTTGATTAGTGGTGGGTGAGTAAATACTTTTGGCAATATAGTGTATATTAGGTTGCACTGTTGCACTGTTTCTTTTTTAAAATATGCACTGTTTCTATTGGAAAGTAGTGTGTGCATGTGTGCAAATGGCTTCTTTTTTATTTAAGAAAATAGAGTACTCCAATTTGATTGATAAGCTACTGCGATTTATGCAAAATATAACCTAGAGTGACTCAAAACCCAATGATTTGTGATTAGACATGGACTCTTGCCAGCCAAACAAAAAAAGAAAAATACTTTACACAATTTTACTTACAGCACAAACCATGTGTAAATTTGTGTTTGATACCTCTCAGAAATGGAGATAAACAAAGTTACATATATAAAAAAAATTCTGTTTTTCAGATGCTGAGATGCAGGGAGTTTATCTGAAATCTGTGAAGAGCCCTGCAATGTCAAGCAAATTTAGGATGGTTTACAAGCCTATGTACAACGTGGACATCTTCTCACAGGTCAGTGAACACACACACTCAGAACAGGTAGCCATGTCACACACTGAATACGGGTGAGGAAAAACACAAGCCCAATAGCCCACTGCAGTTGTGGGTTTATTGCTCAGTTTGAGTTAAAAGAGAGAGGAATGAAGCTGAAAACAGCAGCCTAACAGTGCACCCCCCACCCCACGGCTATATGGTATAGTGTGAAAATATTTTGAGGTTGTATGACAGTATGAAAAATGTGCACACCACCCATCCCTAATACAGACATTGTAAATGTACCTTTAAATGTACAACAGTGATGGAAGACTGGCTGCCAAAGGCTCCTGCTCACCTGCCTTGAGACCAGTTATATCTGCCCTCCATTCCCAGTATCTGCTTCACTCCTTACTTTCACACCACATGAGGCCCCTGTTGTCATCAGGCAGCATTTGATGCAACCGATTCAACACAGACCTTGACTAAAGACCTCCATTACCTCAGAAGTCTCAGAAGGCTGCTTTTAACTGCGATTTTAAATGAAAATTCAATTTTATGAAAAACTAATTTATAATTTGTTTAACCAGAGGAGGATGGGTCTCGGTTCCTTCCAACGTTTCTTCCTTCAGCTTCAAGGGAGTTTTTCCTTGCCCCTGTCGTTGTTGGCTTGCTCACCTGGGAGTATTAATTTAAATTTTGTTTTAATTCTAAGTGCCTGTAAATCTGCTTTGTGACACAATCAGGCAGTAAAAAGCACTATACAAATAAATTTGACTTGACATTTTATTATTTCAAAGTGCCTAAATTGGAAAAAGATTTGCCATCTTATTAAGAGACAGTCACAGGGAAAGCATATTCCAGGATTAATTATCATCTAATATTGATCTCTGTTGTACACAGGTACCTGAAGAGAATGAGACATACATGGAGGACAGCTTTGTGGTCAACGGCAGCGAAAATGAAGAGATTTGTAGTACTGCTGATGAGGACAAAGAGGCTGCAGTAGAAATTATCCCTGAAGACCCTTATGTAGATGGGAGGAAAATATATGCTACACGACGCAGAGTTCAACTCAGAAAGACTTTGGCTACAGGAGAGACGACAGGCCGACAGGTGCCACAGAAAATCAAGAGGCGCAGAATTGTCAGAATAGAGGATTCCAGTGAAAGTGAGGAGGAGTGGGAAGGAAAGAAGAGGAAGGGGCTACATGCTGAGGAGGCACCAATTTCAAAGAAACCAGATGATACTGCTTTTAAAGTCCAGCAGTTGCATTCTGTATCTAGTCCTGATTCTTCTCACGTTATAGAGAGGCGTATAAAACAAAGTAATAGACAAAAGTTCAACAACCAGGCACCGCTGTCTGAAAAGAAGGACTTTGAGAAGTCTTTAGTAAAAACACAGGTAAGCTTGTAGTAGTTCCTTGCAACAAACAGATTATAAGCCTCTTGTTGGAATTATGGGTTTATGAAAACTATTTGTCATATTGTCTGATTAGTTAGTCATAAACATGCAAGATCTTAATGTTATCACTAGATGGTGACAGGTTACTATTTTAGCTTTATTGACTAACACAGTCTCAATTATGACCTCAATCAAGTTCAATTTTGACAATAACAATTTGAGGAAGTTAACCAAAATCATTGGTTTCCACTACGCGTGATTAGGAGTTTAAAATGAAATTGTTCATCTACACAGAAGAGAGTCAAGAACAGTTGCAAGCAGGGCTTCTCCTTTTTACCAACCTACAGGAAAAGGTCACAGAGAAGAAAAGTTTAACATGTATGTGCTGTGCAAAGTATTAATATGCAACTGGTAGTAACTTGCTTAATTTCATTAAGAAATGAATGAAATCCACACACAACTTTGAATTAAGATAATTAAGTGACCTGAATTGATTAGTACAAGGGTTAATCAGATTGGTTTCGGCATTAATATTTTGTTATATGAGAGGCTTCATTAATGTTATTGTTTATGGTTTCAGAAACTAATCCTATATATTCTATTAAATGTTATTCATATGGTTGGAGCCACAATGTGCAGACCACTGATTACTCGTAATTTGGCCTAAATTGTATATGAAATGTGTCTAAAATGAATGTCTTTCTCAGAATTAGAAAAACATCAAGTTAAATAAAGTAAGCATAAAACATAATCAGATAGGAAGCAAACGACCAAAAGGAAACAATTAACCTATCAACAAACAATGGTGGATTTTTTCAGTGAGTATTTTTTTTTCCGCACTGCTCATTCAGCAGTACAATTTTGCCACAGAATTGGAATTCATTTTTAGTTCACACACTGGTAGTCCACAAGACATCCAGTACATGTAGAGCCTGTTTCTTTTGGTTCTTCAGACTTGTACTTTTGTATTGATGTTTACTTTGGTGGCATAGCAGACTGAGAAGTGGACAGAGGGATAGCAATTATTTTTAAATTATTTTAACTTTTTGACTTTTTTATATATTTGAATTTGTAATATTTAGTTTTTGTTCATTTTTAGACAGCTTGTGCGCCTTCCTCGGTGGGTAATGTCTCAATCATCCAAGCCCCTGGTTCATCAGCTTGTGTGAGTATACTAGTCGACAGCCGCTGCATCATCAGTGGTCCCGAGGTTGTGTCATCCCTCCGCTTAAAGCATGGTACAGCAGTGCAGGTCTGCTCTTTAGTCACCTGTGACTTTATTGTGAGCAAACGTATGGCAGTGGAGTGGCAGAGTGAATCTGAATTAGCCAGTGCTCAAAATCGAAAACGACTGCAGGAGAGGATACAGAGTCTTCAGGCTGTATTTGACAGAGTGTGCTTTATTGTGGAGAAAGACCGTACTAAGCCAGGTAAGCTAAACTCAGATTTGTGAATAGTGAAAATGTAGCATAGTGTTGATATATGATATTTTCTTGGATGTTTTTATTATTGTAATGGGTTAAAATATAAATTACTGATTTACTTTTAAAAATGTTTATGTGCTGCTTTTTGTTAATAAATAAAGTCCCTTTTTGTGAGTAACTAATACCTCTTAAAGAACAACCCTCAGTGCATCTTGCTAATGTAATTCACACATACATTTGTTTGTCCAGAGGTGTTCAGTTAATTTATGTTTTACTTATGTCTACTCCTAGGAGAGCCACTGCGGTCCTTCCAGCGCAGCCATTACTATGACAGCACTGTGGCTGCGCTTGTGAAGGCAGGGATCCGAATGCTGTTTAGCCAGAGTGCAGAGGACACAGCCACGCTCTTGGCAGAATTGGCCCAAGTTGAACAGAGGAAAGGGCAGGCCATTTCTGTGCCTTTGGAGGTCACTGGTCCTCGACAGCAGGCAATGCAGTTTTATCTCACATTGCCGTGTGTGACCTATATCAATGCCCTTTACATGTGTCATAACTTCAGCTCTGTCAGTCATCTAGTCAACAGGTAAAACAAACAGTAATATACACTTATTAAAACATAGACTATTATATTATGTTTGTAAATGAACGTGTGTGTGTGTGTGTATTAATGCTTATTAATGGTCATGAATCATTGCATACTATCCCCTTTATCTCATATTTAATGCATAAATGTGTATATATTGTTTTACTACATCTACATCTATCATGTTGTCATATGTGCTGAAAGTCATGAAAAATAGTCATATAAAAGCTGGCCTTCTTTCAAAACTGATAAGTGTAAAGACCAAATAATGGAAAAGTACTAGAATGAATGGAATTGACTAGAAGAGACCAGGCTTCTTTGCTTCTTCAGTAAAAAGAGAGTTAGTTTTACAGTAAAGTTGATGTTACTGTATGGCTTACTGTAGTATATTAGAGTATGTACAAGTAACTGCAATATTCTTACAGTAATGTCACAGTAACCATACTCTAAGATCGTTGGTAGTGGGCAATGTACCACGTCTCCCATAAAGCAACACATGCCCAAATTTAAAAACAGTAAATTTACAAAATGTACAAAATTACATTTACCATAGCGACTAAAACAATTATTACTGTTAGAAAATACAGGAATTGTTTATAGTGGGTTTTTTAATCTTTCCAATTATACAATTGTAAGTAATTGAAAAATACATTACTTGAAAAAGTGTTTGCTTGAGCCAGTTAAAGGCATGGATCATGTTTATGAGGTGGTACTAGGCCTGGGCAAGAAAAATATAGCAGCATGTATTGCAATAGACAATGTATAGAGATGGGGGCAGACGTGGCCGAATCCCTTAAAAGCACATAACGAATACACAAATCCCAAGTGTGCTCCATTTCTGGGTCTTAAACTGCCTATCAGAGCCCTTTATAATGGACCGTGCTACAAGGGACATGCAAACAGCCAATCGCATATAGAGTTCTGTTGCCTCTTGAACAGTGTGGAGTGGAAAAGATGGAGTACTGTGGATAAAAAACAAACAGTGGTAACTTACTGTTACTGTTTTCACTAATATCTGCTTGAGATTAAAACACTGTTTTTGTTCTTTTCCAGTTCTGTGGATGAACTGCAGGAAGGTTCATGTATAAGCCACTCTAGAGCTGAACAGATTTACCACAGTCTGCACTACTCATGTGACACTACACTAATGAAGACTGCATAGAACATTTTCTAAGCATTTGGCAAGCCATGAATGTTTACAATCTAATATCAGTTTTATTTATATTTATCAGGAGTGTTTTCATCTAGAAAGCCACTTCCGGCATATTTATTTTTGTACTTTAATAAGTACTGTATGAATGTGAAATTAATAATGAGCATTTTTCTTAGCACAGTAAATGTAAGAATTAGTGCTTTCTGATAATATGTGCAGTTGACATATGAGCAATAAAAACACATTTTCTAACCATGTTCTCCGTGAATGTATTACCCATTTTTCCGAAATTGAAATCGTCATTGTACTTAGTTACAATTGTCAAAATGTTTTACAGAAATCCTGGTCCTAGCCCTAGATTAGCATTGCTAAGGCCACATAAGGGGTACCCATCATCCACTGGTCCTCATTAGATGGCAAAACAGTAACAAAACTAGAAAAGCATTATGAATTAAGGTTGATGTTTAGCTTCAAATACTTATTATTCATTCACGCATTCTTTTCTTTATTGTCTATAACCACTTATTCCAGTTCAGGGTCGCGGTGGGACTGGAGCCTACCCTGAATCATTGGGCACAAGGCAGGAACACACACTGGAAGGGACGCTAGTCCTTTGCAGGTTGACACACACTCACATTCACTCACCTATGGACACTTTTGAGATGCCAATCCACCAAACAGCGTGTGTTTCTGGACCGTGGGAGAAAACCGGACTACTTATTATTGAATAAAGAAAAAAAGAACAGATCATAGATAAAGTAGAATATGTATTTTGTCAGTATTTTTTTTAAGTAATTTTGGTTCTTTAGGTTATTTTGTCATCCACTGTATAATGAGAGTATAATGGAAATTATGTACGTTTTGGTGTGCTTACATGGAAAATAATGTCTGGTATTTTTTATTTACAAGTGTGATCCGATCAAAGTATATCCAGATACAAAACTCATGTTAATTCCAGGTGTAAACAAGCCCTAAGTTTCAGAGAAAGAGGAGAGGAGCCATGAAATGTAGTATCTAAGGTGCCAGTCACAACAGCTTTGAGGAACTGGTTGATGGCACAAACTGTCAAAATCACAGCGGGGAGTGGAACAAAATAAGAATTTGCTGACACAAGAGAGGCACCTGCCCCAAGACTAACAGACAGGATCTGTTTAATTCTTACAAGTATGTAATATGTAGCTAGCCTCTGAAGCATTGTAAAGGCATCCAAATATGGAATATTACTGGAGAGCTTTCAAAACAAAAGAGAGTACATGGGATTTACACTTGGTATACCGTTGAAAGTTGAGAGTACTGTAGTCTCTATGGAGAGGCTGGTACCTTTTGCCACTTAGCGTGGCCAAGAACTGCCTAGTACAGCAGGAAAAGAAATTTGGCACACAATAGGACCAATCACAACTCTGTTATTTTGGCATGCTGTGTAGAAGTAGGCAGACAGCCAATCAGAATGCAGTTGGCAGAACCCTTAAAGTGAGGCCACCTTAATGCACTGGAAGTATCAGACTCTCAATTTGTGGGTGGAACGTCTGTGGCTGAGAGCACTGTGCACTGTAAGAGCACTGTGATCTGAAAGGATTCAAAAGTGAGGCTAAGTTAGCTAAGTCCACACAAGCCACATTATATTTAGAGCCATGTGGTCAGTGTAATTTGCTGTTAGCCTGTGATACCTGAGGTTGGTATGTTGGTTTCCCCACTTCTACTTACCTTCACATGCCCACCATCTTTGTCTTCCAGTCTGTGGCGTGGGGTCCACGGTTGGCTGCTGGCCTCTGGGTCAAAAAATGTTGGCAAAAAGAATGCTGCATATTAAGTCCTTACAGCGTTATCCAATATCTAATGATAGGCATGTTTGGCTTGCAAATACTGGACAAGTTATTTAAATACAAATAGCATTAGTTTGTTTTGCCATTGCTACATTATAGGCAACAATTTCAATTAAATACAAATGTGCCATTATGGTATTGAATTTTTTTAATATTTATTTTTTTTAGTGCCCTATATTGTACACCTTTCTATTAATTATCTTATGCTATTATATTATTATCCTAATATTTTAAATCTTTTAAAGATCTTTTATTTTCTTATGACTGAGCTCTTGCTACGGCGGCACATGGGGCAACAGGTAATGTCTCTGTCACACAGCTCCAGGGTCCTAGGGTTGTGGGTTTGAACCCTGCTCCGAGTGACTGTCCATGAGAAGTTTTGTGTGTTCTCCCCATGTCTGTGTGGGTTTCCTCTGGGTCTTCTGGTTTCCTCACAGGTTCCAAAAACACGCGTTGGTAGGTGGATTGGCTACTCAAAAGTGTTCATAGGTGTGAATGTATGAGTGTGTGTAGCCCTGTGAGGGACTGGTGCCCCCTCCTGGGTGTGTGCCTGCCTTGCAACCAGTGATTCCTTGGTAGGCTCCAGACCCACCGTGACCCTGAACTAGATAAGCATGTCAATGAATAAATTCCATTGAAAGTTAATAAGATAATAAGATGTTCCCCTCTCATGTTAAGTTACTATTTTGGGAAATAGGTTTTTAATTGGACAGGAACAATATGTTTTATCACAGAAAAAAACTAATAATCTTTGTTTAGTGATGCCATAGTTAACAGCACAGAAGAAAACTGTATAGATAAACAGACATATATATATCTGTCTGTCCGTCTGTCTACTGTATATGTCTGTATGCCTTTCTGTTTTCCTCAACTTATTTTGACAAATTTCTAAAAATCTCTCCTTAGCTTGGCACAAGTATTTCCTTCAGAAAATGCATATACAGCTTTAGTATTATTGTGTGAGCATTGGTTTGTAAGTTAGTGCTCAGCTGGTGTTTTCCTGAGCCTGTTGTTGCTGTAGTAGCCAAAAAAATAATAATAAAATGCTATATTTTTCTTACATACATTGCTACAGTATTTTATAAGAAAAATAATACTATACAATTAAACAATAGTTTGCACATTGGACATTTATAAAGACTCTATTATTTGTAACTCCTTTGTCCTTGGATGTTGTTAAACTTCCATTCCCATATGTGTCCTTTTTTTTTTTTAATAAGTATTTTTTTTTAAAGGTAACTTACTTGCCTATTTTTAATATTCTCTTCTGTTTCTGCACGAACAGTAAATGTTGCAACACATTAAGGAGAAACGCTATGGGAGCGCATCAGACGCGGGTCGCATCCAATGAGGATTGTTATTATTCTTAAGACATATTTTTTCTGATAATGGCAAAATAATCAGACAACCAGAATAAAGAATTCGTTGAGTTATGCGCATTCTATCAGACACATCGGAGGTCAAATTTTGTTTAAACTCGCTTGCTGGAATTTAACGTGGACTCTAGCGAGGATGCAGCTGGCGGATTTCATCGCTGGCTCTGCTGGAGGTAGTTAATCCTGCTCTCAGATAACGACAATGATATTAAAATTTGTCCTGAAGGTCAGTCGGTGGATGGTGTGACCGTAACCCCATCCAGCACAGTGTTTCAGCACGGACGGTAAATACTGTAACACGGTAAAAGGCATCAAGGATGAGTCCGCAGGTGCTCACTATTCAGGCACAGCGTGAACTAATGAAAAATAGCGTGAAAATGCGAGCTCTGTCGGGAATGGTGTGACACTGGCAGTTCAGTTTTCGGAAGTTCATATTAAAGTTATTTCAGTAATAGATACTCAACAATAATATTTGCATTAGTCAGTGAATGGAAGTATGTTGGCAGTGAGAATTAAATTCATTCAAAAATATCGAATTAAACGGATTAAATATTTCTATCTGCTTTGTATTGGCATATGTTTCGTCATGAGGATAATTTCTTCCTTTTTTTAATATTTAAATAATGTGTTCCCATTCTGATTTATGCCAAGAAATTCCCACCCTCAGTCAAGCGTCAAAATTTGAAGCAATTTCTTTTGCATCTTGTTTTATTTGCATTAAGAGTGGGTGGATATATACTAACACAACCCTCATTGTTCATCATCTTCACTGACCATTAAGGAGCCATTTGTAGTTCTGCAATTACAGACTGTAGTCAACCTGTTTCCCCTGCATCATTTCTTATCCCCATTTCACTCTGCTCCTCAGTGGTCAGGACAAGCACAGAGCCAGTAGGATTTAGGTTGTAGATCATTCTCAGAGATGCAGTTACACTGACATTGTGATAGTGTGTTAGTGTCTGTTGCTGGTACAAGTGGATCAGATGCAACAAGGCTGCTACAGTTTTTAAAGCCCTCAGTGTCACCAACAAAAAATATCCCAGCAAAGGTCTCCTGTGGGTGGCTTCCTGTGTTCACTGATGAAGGACTAAAGGACGACCTGCACAAACTACAGCAACAGACGGGCTACAGTTTTTCCTATTCCAGTGATCATTCTGTGCATGTGTATGTATACATACATTGCCCATTAACTTCATAAACACCACCTACAACACGAGATTGGCACATGATAGTCATATGCATCAAGTATCAAGCACACACCTCATTGCTTCCCACCCCATTCAGCTTTCCTGGCTGACCAATACAGTCCAGGGAACTGTTCTTCAAAATTAGAACTTAGCAGCAGTGCCATGGCCCACGCCATCACAGCTTGCTTTACATGCTTCATGCGCCATAGATGATCTGCTGCTAAGTGTTGTCCTCCGTTTGCCGCTACACTCCCGCTTCAGAGGTCAGCCTTGAACCTGCCTTTCTACACAGATCCTTGGGCTGTTGCTGATGGCTGTAACTGTCCAGATCATCGACACCTTTCCCTTTACAGTACATTGCTTGCTCCCACACATGATAGACCACTGGCCACCTGCAGCATCTCACCATTGAGCTCATTTCCTTGAACTATCAGCATCATCTTTCCTGTTGCCCACAGTCCACTACCCCTGTCTCACTCTGGTTTGGCCCGACATGGGCCAAGCATGATGCTCAGTACCTCCAGTTTAATGGCTCTGATTAACACTCTCTAGCATCAGATTTGCTGAGGAGCTGCTAGAATAGTCTCCTCAGTTCAATCCAAATTTAAAATTTTAAAACTCCTTAAAATCTTTCTCCCTACTGGCTTGTGAAAATTCCCCAGCGACCTCAGTCTTCCTCTTTGTGAGGGGAGGGATCTGCATCCATCTGCTGTGTTCCATCACCATGTTTCTCCCTACGGCTCAAGGGTGAGATCGGATTGTAATGTCCATGTGACACACGTGCACTGTGTGTCCACCCACACAAAATGTAGTACTTTGCCAAGGTATAATATATCACAATGATATTGTTGCATTTCAAAGAAACACTGTGTTTTTATTGCACTTGCATGGTGGTAGGTATTGTATATATGTGGGAAAAGGGCATAAAAGAAACAAACAAAACCACCTAATAAACACCCAAACACAACAAAGGCTACTAAATGACACACACACACACATCACAGTGTGCATGCCTCAAAATCTGTGGAGAGAGTTGCACGTAAATTATATCGGTGACTATTCTTGGTGTGATTTCTTGGTGTTTAGGGGCATTTGGTGTGGCAGTGGGTTACCCTCTGGACACTGTAAAGGTGAACCATTTCTCCCTGTACTACTAACTGCTGCTTAATTACATATATAAATTATATGAATATTATATTTATATATATATATATATATATATATATATAATTTTTTTTTTTTTTTTTTTTAGGTCAGAATACAGACACAGAGAAAATTCACAGGAGTCTGGCAGTGCATTCATACAACCTGCAGAACAGAAGGGGTATGTAGTTGTATAACAATTAAAAGCATTAATCATTTTTACTCATTGATTAAGCATTATATTTTTATAATAATTTTTTTTTTATTCTTTTGCACAGGTATATGGTTTCTACAAGGGAATGTCCATGCCTTTAACCACTGTCTCTGTCAGCTCTTCTGTGGTCTTTGGCACATATAAAAATGCACTTCAGCTCTTTCGCCAGTTGAGATTTAAAAGTGCAGATGCACCAAGTTCTAAACTGGAGATCTTTCTCTCGGGTTTAGCTGGAGGAATAGCTCAGGTACAAGACTCATGTTGTTATATGACACAATATTTAATTTTATGATTTGTCACAAATCTGACATGAAATACTACTCTAATGATGCTTTTCTTTATCTCTTATATACATGTAGAATACATGTCATCAGTGGTGTGAAAAAGTGTTTGCCACCTTCGTGATTTCTTATTTTTTTGCATGTTTGTCACTCTTAAATGTTTCAGATAATCAAACAAATTTAAATATTACTCAAAGACAACACAAGTATACACAAAATGCAGTTTTTAAATTAAGGTGTTTATTATTAATGGAGAAATTTATGGATTATAATACTAAAATAATAAAAACATTCATTTAAAAACTGCATTTTGTGTATACTTGTGTTGTCTTTGACTAATACTGGACATTAAAACATAGTATGACATAGTTCAAATAAGATCAGCTTACAAACACTTTTACTAGATAAGCTGGGACACTGCAAAATGTACATAAAAATTGAATACAATTATATACGAATCATTTAAATCCTATATTTAATTAAATATTTTACACAGACTGTTTCAAATGTTGAAACTGAGAAATTGGATTTTGAATTTGATGCCAGCAACAGGTTCCAAAAATGTTAGGACAGGGTACAAAGAGTGCTAAAGTTTTGTAATTTGCAAAATAAGAAATAAATTAGGTTAATAGGCAATAGGTCAGTGACGTGACTGGTTTTGCAAAGAGCATCTCAGGGAGGCTAAATCAGGGAGGGGTTCACCACTTTGTGAAAGACTGTGAAAAAAATAATGCAACACTCCAAGACTAATGTTTCTCAAATTAAATTTTTCAACTAGAGTACATAATATAATTCAAAGATCAGAGAATCAGGAGAAATCTCTATATGCAAAGGACAAGGCCCAAAACCACTATTGGCTGGCTGTGGTCTTCAAGCCTTCAGACAGCACTGCATTAAAAACAAAAATCCTATAATGAGAAAGAATGGGAAAACATTTCACTTTTTGATTTTTTTTATTTGATTCACTTTCAAAACTGCAGCTAATGGTCACCTCAGTTTCCAAACTTTAAAGTGTTGTTAGTAGTAGAAGTGATGAAACACAGTGTCCCAGATTTTGGACTTTGTTACTGGCATAAAAATATAAATGAGTAAATAATATACAAAAAAGACAATACAAACAAACTTTCTCAATTTCAAAATTTACATTTTATTCTTTGTACTATTTTCAAGAAAATATTGGGTTTAAATTATTTGCACCTCATTGCATTTTATTTACATTTTGCACAGCCTTGCAACATTTTGGAAAAAGTATTATTAAATTGTTCACAAATTAAAATTTTTAACAAACATTTATTTATAAGCAACCTATACTTTATAAACATTTAAAAAAAAATTCTAAATATGCCATGAAGCCCTTACTAGAAACGCATGGTCTTCTATATTTGTCTACAAGGGAATTGTTATAGCCACTATTTAATGCCATCTGTTTTTGTAAGGTTTCAGTAATGTCTCCTGCAGACATAGTGAAGGTCCGTCTCCAGTGTCAGACTGAGCCATATCATGGATCTGACTTCAAATCCTGGCCTAAATACAAGGGGCCTATCCACTGTTTTTGCACAATTGCCCGTGAAGAGGGTGTCCGGGGACTTTACAAAGGAGCTGGTGCCTTAGCGTTGCGGGATGGCCCCTCTTTCGCCACCTATTTTCTTGTCTATAACACTGTATGTGAATGGCTTTCTCCAGGCAACAGTAGTCAAAAAGGTAAAACTCCTCATTACACTTAGTACAGGGGTGTTAAATAGGGTCCCGTCATGGCCACAGCTCTGCGTTGTTTAGTGCTTTGTCCCATTAAATGCACCTGACCATCAGTATTTTATGATGCATGTTATGATCCTTTAGAACAGTTTTCCAAAGTCTACACTTCTTATCACCGTTCCATTCCTGTGGAACACATCTTTGCGCCTCCCCACATAGTGGGCAGTTTTAAAGTTGTATATTCACTGAAATTGTGAATATAAATATACATTTGAATTAAAAAAGAGTAATTGTTTCTTTAGCCATGAAGTCTACTTTACACAGGGCACTTACAATAATAAATTCTTGAAGAAAGTAAAAGAGAATTTGTGGCTATTAAACCATGCCTAATTTGCCGTTTACTGCCCATCTTTAACAAGGAGAAGCAGAAAACGAGAGGATGAAAAGGAATAAAAAGGCATGGGCTAAATCTAAATATCTAAATTACAGACTACAGGCTAAAAAGCATAATTCCAACTTAAAAGTTCATGAGCACGGTATCTTATGCTACATACTCCCATACATACTGAGCTGTTTTCTTTAAGAGTTTGTTAAATATTTTAAAAAGTTATGCACATATATGTAGATTTTTGTTTGTTTGTTTGTGTGGTTTTTTGTTTTGTTTTGTTTTGTTTTTTCAGTATAACCTGGATTTCTGCAATGATTACTAAATGAATGAGTGCTGATCTTGTCTCTAAGTCACAACTGAACTGATAACACTCACACAGATGCACTTGTTTTACCATGCCTCAAGTAAACGTCCAAAGTGCAGGCTTAAAGAACTGTGAACCATTGAAATGTATAGCCTTCATATCCTCCTTTAGCAACAAGAACTGTCACCAAACATTTCCTGTAGAAGCTAATTAGATTTGCACAGTGATGAGGAGGAGTTTGGACCCCCCGCTGCAAATGTTTAAGTCAAACATTTTTTTCCCGGATGCCTTCCACTCACAGCCCTATATGGTCATGCCAATATCTCCATAAGGTTAAAGTCAGGACTCTAATTTGGCCACTCCAAAATGTAAATCTGTCAACAACCATGCTTTCTGTACCTTTGTTTAATAAGCAAAGAACCTGTGAAACCCACAGTCATCTGATTTTATCTTTTTAATTGAAACAGCTTTTGCAAATTAGCTCTTGAAGTCATTAACACAGAGGCTGAATTACTTTTTGAAGATATGAAGATTACAAATGTTTGTGTTGATCTGTATTTGTGACAGACAACAGACATTTTATTAGTAATTAATGCAGAAATCTAGGTCATTCCAAAGGGTTCACTTAGTTTTCCTTGCAACTTATGCTCTCTGCATCCCAAATGGATTTGAGAACAACCCACTTGTTTTATCAGCTGAAAGAAAGCCCAACTGGAAGGTGGTGATGCTTGCTGGAGGATTATCGGGAATGTGCGGCTGGTGTGTTGGGACCCCCATGGATGTGATAAAGGCCCGCTTACAGACTGACGGCATGAGCAAGAGGCGGTACAGAGGATTCTTTCATTGTATAAAAGAAAGTGTGCGAAATGAAGGACCAGGCATTCTTTTCAAAGGCCTTGCCCTCAACTGCGTACGTGCCTTTCCAGTCAACATGGCTGTTTTTGTGATGTATGAACTTGTGCTCAGTCTTTTGTGAACACACACATGATAGTTGTCATACATCATCTGTACTGAATATGTGATTTTTGATTAAATGTACACTGTATATTAACACAGATATTGAGAAAAGATAAGCTTTGCTTCAGAGCATAATAACGTTAACAGATGGCATTGTATAGTATTTATTAGTAAATGATTTGCGGTGACTACCTCAAAGCTGTCATAAGAGAGTAAAAATTGTTTACTTATTTCTTTGAATATTTATTTATTTACTATTGTGTGCATATATACAATGACGTGATTATGAACTGGGAAGACTTTTGAGAATAATTCCAGGTGTAATGCTTCACTTAAAAAAAAAAAAAGTACTGTTTTTCTAATTTATTTATTTTGAGAATGGCTTCATAAGTGTGAGAATGAAAAAAGTTTCTAAAGTGGTGGATCCTGGAAGTATAACAAATTTGTATTTAAGTATTTGTGTCAAGCTGACAATAAAACATTGTTTTTTCAATGTCTTACATCTTCTGGCATCATATAATACAATTATATAATTATCATCTATAATTAGAAGCAGACCTTGAGTGAGAATATTTAAAAACTAATTAGAAATATCAAACGAACTGAACACAATATATATTAATATTTTCAACTACATTATGTTGTACTTTCTTCAGAATCTAAATGTATAATGCTGTGTAGAAATGTGAGATAAATGATGTGGTCCAATAAATACATATCACGCGTGTATGTTTTGTTATACATACTCATGCACACTAAGACCCCGTCCACACTGACCTGTTTTTATTTAAAACAGATTTTCCTCTTTTTAAAAATATCCCCCCGTCCAGACGAATACAGGAACAGCTGCATTCTCATGCCGGTCCTGTAGGGGGCCATAGTACCTCTTTAAAGGAACACTGTAGTATTTCTACTTTATATTTACAGCTACTAAATGATTATGATATTCCACTGAGCTTTAATAGGGAGAATAGAGCCTTTGTGGCTGGTACGGCGGGTCCTCTGCTGGTTACTGGATTAAGCAAATTCGCAATCACGGTGCAAAGGTCTCTCGCTAGAAATGCGTAACGTTTTATAGCACAAATCTCACGTGTGTTTACCTAACTACAAAAAGAATCTAGCTCAGTGTTCCCGGTACAGACATTATAGCAGCACGGGGGAGAAAATGAGCAGCCATAAAAGAGTATATACTGGACTGAATTTGCACAGTAGAGTGAGCTAAAACAGACATAAGGACACAAGTTGGAGTAGTAAGTAACTTGTGTTGAAACTTCCTTCATGTGTTGCTGTGTTAGTGACAGTTTTCTTTAAGAAAGGTTTTTGAGTTACTTTGCAATGAGCCAGGGTTTGCGACTGCTAACTTTAGCCGTATTAACTCACTTTTTCCGAGTTAGACTGGGAAGTGATTTTCTCCTGTTTCTGTGTGGATGAAATGGCTAGTGTTAAACCCAAGCATGTTTGAGGAAGGTGTTATAATCAGGTCTTTATGCTTACTGGTGAATGAGGGTGAGTGGTAGCACCTGTTTACTTTAGCCAGATTTGCTCACTTTTTAGTGTTGGACATTGATTCAAGTAATAAATGCTTTTCTGTCACTTGCTGTGGTTATAACAGCTAGAGCCCCAGGAGCTGTTTGTGATCAATGTTAATATCCCTTGGTGTGTGTGTGTCTGTAAGAGAGAGACAGGGAAAGTGTGTGTTAGTGAAGGCTCCGGCCGGCCTTGTTTATGTGAGTGAGCTCTATAGAGAGCTGAGTGGGTTGACTTCACGACAGCACTGTAGACGTAAATTACACTCAGCAGCAGGTAGGGGGAGCTCAGGAGACAAAAAATCAATTCTTGCATTTTAAAAATGTCATGCTGAATTGGGTTCAGAATTGAACACAATCACTTTGAAATGTAAACAGTACACAACTGTATTGCTTTACATCAAGAGATACTTAAAAAATAAACTTTCCATTGAGATACAAGTGAGATGGCTTTTAAACACAGACGTGCGGAAAACGTGTCATAATGAAAAACAAATATTCATTACATTGATTTAATGTTGCTCTGTCTCTTACCAGAAAAAACAATACGTGTCGATTTCCATTTAAAGGACAAAATGCTGAATTCGTGTCAGAATTGAAGAAAATCACTGAAAAATGAAATCGGCTCCACTGTGTGGTGCTGTGAACGTGCCAGGGCACAATGCAAAACAGAGATTGCATTTCAGCTGAGAGTAGTACTGTATTAGTGCCACAATTGAAAAGCAATCGCTATTCAATCACAGTCCTCTACTGAATTTGGGGTGTGGTCTTTCAATGGTTCTAGACTGTGGTTCCTGGATGCCAGGGGCGTATCTAATGTGATATTTATGTATAAATAATCACTTTGATTCTTAAAGTCAGTCAGCTTTATTGTCATCATGTGAGAATGTAGACTTTTGATGCTTATGATGCTTTATCATATTTCTGCTATGTAGTTTCAGTTTAAATTTTGCTGAACGCTTCACTTAAATCCCAAGTTTTGTATTAAACATAAAAAAATTCAATGCATCACAATTTGTTCCCAGGGCTTTAATGATGGACATATTAAGGGTGAAGCATTTACATTGATATGTCATACATTATGACATAACGTTTCTTTTAGCAACATGCCATGAGTATATCACTGCTCCAAATGAGTTATGAATTACTGCCATTAAGGCTATCCACAAGGACTTAGACCATAATTTAAAAATAATAGCTAGCAGCCTGTGTTTTTGTTTTCATTAAACTAGAAGTTATATTCTAGCTTTCTTGGGGTCATAAACTGCTTGACAGTCTCATCTGTAACTTGCTTGCGTCTGTCCTGGTGGGCAGAAATCAGAGGCTGAAGGGTCTCAATTAGAATCTTCTTCAGTTCACCAGTCAGAAGTGCTCCACTGCTGTATTCCTGGATGAAATAAATATGGATGTGTCAGCTTCCTGGAAAATCACTTTAAGAGAAATAGATTTCAAATTAAAAAGGCACAAACTGGACAATGTCTAACAAAAATTACCTGTCTAATTTTCTCCAGCTGCTCATCGTCCTCAAGAAAGAAGTTCAGGTACATGAAGGATACATCCACATCAGGATTTCCACCATATTTCCTGTGTTCCTCTATAGTGTCTTTTCCACCAGAGAATGCATGCTTATTGATCTGTGTAAATCACAATGATATTACTCAAAAACACAAAGAAGCAAACTTGTCCAAATATTCTAGTGCTAATTATCTTTGCCTAATGCAACATTTCTAAAGGGAAAGTTGTGAAGGTTCTTTAGAGCAGGGCTACAGACATTTGACCAAAAGATAGCACAACAAAAATCTCGTTTAACAAGATTTTAGCCCTTCATTCATTCTTCATGTGTTTAGCCATGCCCCAAATATTCAGTGTCATCATGTCACAAGACATTAACTAAATGTTAAATGGACACTTCTAACAAAAATGACTTGGTTAAGAGACAAATCAATCACAAACAACCAAACAAATTCAAATTTAACTTCCAGATCACGATTTTGTTACATTTCTGTAAATCTCATTTGTGTTGCACTTTACGTTTGTCTTGGCTTTTATTTCATGTTACTGTAGTAAACATAAATAAAACTAAATTAAAAAAAACAAACAAAAGCAATTCCCACTGCATTACTTCTGCGTCATCCCAAAATTCACAGAGGCACTCTACAAAATATACTGCATCATTATAAGTAAGGCACTCAGTAGTATAGAAGGTAAAGTGCAGCCGGGTGTGATTTAGGACACAGCCAGCATGGATTCAGCCATTTAAAGTAGAACCAATACAGCGAGTTCAGCCTTTGAAGTTGGAACTGAAAATGTGAATAAGAATCTGGTTTAAAAACAAAACTAAATGGATGTTGGACCTTTAAAGTTTCTAAAGCAAGGACCTAAAATCATATCTAAGTCAAGAGCCTTTATTATATTTACTACACAATCTGATTCTTACTCTGGGATGGTTGTTGTGCTTGTGTGTGTCTGGAAGACTCTACCTTGTTTTTGATCTGTTTGGGTGTGTCTGTTAGAAAGATTGAGGAGTTAGAATCACTGGCACTCATCTTGGTCTGAGCTCCTTGCAAGGCTGGGAAGAACGTGGAGTGCAGCAGAGCAGGTTTGAGGTAGCCTATTCGAGGAGCTACATCTCGTGTCATACGGAAATAAGGGTCCTGTGACAGGTAAGTAAAAGACAAATGAACATGATGTAAGTCTATGCATCAGTAATAAGGACAATCAGTTTATCTTTTGTTTATTATAGTCAGTAATGTTGTGTTTTCACAATGAATGTTATCTCAAGAATGAAATCAGAACAAGCACTCCTTAAGAAAAGAGGAACAATTTAGGCCTAGTCTCACAAGCTGTATTTTTAGCTTGACATAGTCAGGATGAGTGTGTACTAATACAAGAGTAAGGGCCATAAATTTAATGTTTAATGTTAACTAATATGCAAATAAACTGGCCACAAACCATTGTTTTGATGTGTCATATTTTCATCCTTTATAACACACCAAGAACAGTTGAAAAAAATATAAAAACCAACAGCCATTATGCTGATTTGTTACCCTTCTAGTTCACCTCAGTGGTAGAGAAAATTGATTCTGGAAATATTTTTCAATTGTTTTAGCGTTATACAGGAAGAAAAAAATCACCTGTGTGGAACTTTGACTCAAGAATCTAATCTGGTTTTTACTGCATTTTTCAAAATTCCCAAAATTTAAGAAACAATTTTTACATAACACGAACCAGACATGTGTGTCTCCTCTAGTGATAAAGAAAAAACAGTCAAAAGTAAAGTGCTTTCTTTGTTATTGCCTCTGAACTTACGTCTACAAATATTTCCTTCTTCAAATTGCAGGAAATAAAAGAGAAGCACAAACACCACAAAGCCAACTAATCCACAATATTATTTAAGGGGAACAATATTTCATTTATGAACAGCATATATAATGTCAATATGCTTTTGCATCCTTAATCACGGTATGCTAAATTGTACATGGAATGTCTGAAGCAAAGATTACAAATTCACTGACCTGGTCTATTGCACAGGGGATTAGACACTGCAAATCATTTCTGTTATTGAAGATCTGTGGAAATGAACTGCTGAAGGATGGAGCTGCTTGTATTGCAGGGAAACTTATCTTTCCTTGAGAGAATGTGAAAGCAGCAAAAGAAAAATTAGAAGGCAAAGTTTCTGAGAGAGCTAAAGTTTCCATCAGTACACATTTTTCTCCAAACATGTAGTTAGCCGATTTATTCTGTGATTATTAGCCACTTTAATGCAGCTTTACAATGTAAATCATGTAATACATGCTTAATTATTTGTCTATCGGATTGGGCAAACACATGCTTCCTCTGAAACACATGAGGTCAAGCCACCACTCCTTTTTGCACTGCTGCCAACACAACACCTGTCTGTCGCATCAGTTAACTGAGGTACATATCAGCTCGCACCATGAATGGAGGGGAGTTAGGGGCCGTGCTACTCGCCCAGCGAAGACATCTGTGCTCTCTAACTAACTTCTAATCATGCTATTATTTTCTATGACTACTACCCTTTTCTGGGTCCCAGCTCATTTAAGACGAACTGAAGCAATAGCGAAAATGTGGTCTAATGTATCAAAATGTGAAAATAGGAGAGGCTTGGTTACAGCGCACAGTTCAAAAGGCCACATCTGTGACAGGGTGAATTAGTGGGTGACTTGCACATGTGTAATATGTAATATGATGTATACAGGTTTGGGAGCATATGCTGCCATCTAGGCAACAACATTTTCAGGGAAGTCTTTGCTTATTTTAGCAATGCAATGTCCAATCACACCCCATATGTATTACGACATCATGTCTCCACAGTAATTACAAAACCTGTTGTCCGAGGTTCCCAAACACTTAGTGTTTTTAAAAGAAAATTTCCTTTTGGGAACTTTTGGGGAAATGGGGCTGTAAATACAAAACGGTTACTATTTTTGTAGTAAAAATTCTTCATTGCTCTTACCAATGCAGTCACTGTCTGTGAATCCAAAAATACCTTTCACTTGATTAAAGGTTACATGCTTTTGTATTTTCACCACATTTCTATAAAATGCTGGACTTGAGCTGTAGAGAGATAGAAATACAATCCGTCACAAACACTAAAACATCTGAAATCAATCAATATTCAGATCCCACAGTAATTAACTGCAGGGTTTGATGGCCACTATTTACCCGTTTGCTTCCATGGTACTAGTTATTTCTCATACCTATTTAAGTAATTTAAATTTATTGGGTTTCATTTTTTTTTCGCAGTTTTATTTCATATACTTGTAAGACCATAGTGACATCTGTTGGTTGTAAATAATCTTTAACAATAACATTATTATTCAAAACGCACAGATGGATGGATGGATAGAACTGTGCCTGCTCCTTACCCCATATAGTCTAGGTCTGAGAATATGAATGTCTTGTTGACATCAAATCCACAAGCGATTATGTCTTTCGTATTCTCCACAGCGAAACGATAACACTCCTCCTGCGTCAGATCCTTCCATAGGTACTTTTCATCATCAGTCAACTGAATGACCAGAGGCACGTCAAACACATCCTGAAGCCATCTACAGAATGCAAGGTTTAAATGCTTTAGGGTTAATCATAAGTGATAAAAAGAAAACTTCTTAATGTTGATGGCCTTTAAAGCCAACCACAATACAGCATTTCCAATGATAATTTAAAATATTAATAATAAAATTGTAAATGGTAAACCCTATTAGTCAATGTCAGAACACCATTCAACACTCAGGAACGACCATCCACTTTGATGACTGCATCAGACACTTGTGGGTTCACCCAGGATAGAATGCCAGTCTATATCTGGGCACACACACATATATTCACTCTCATTCACTCACACTCATACTAACATTCATTCAAACACACACCAGGAGAGTTTTTAGTAGTAGCCAATTCACCTAACCTCCATGTTTTTGGACTGTGGGAGGAAACCGGTTACTCTAGAGCAGGCTGTTTTACCCAGATCCACCGAGGGCCGTGTGGATGCAGGTTTTCTTTCCAACCATGCAGAAGCCACACCTCATTCCACCTGTTTTTAATCATTAGATCTAATCAACAGATCTTGACTTTCAGTAGTGTGGGGCTTTTGCGTGGTTAATAAGAACACCTGCATCCACACAGCCCTCCGTGGATTTGGTTTAACACCCCTGCCCTAGAGGGAACCCATGAAGACACGCGTGACATTAGTGAACAAGGAAACTTCACCCTGTATACAATTATTATGTTATATTATACATGCACAACCCTTATGGAGACGCTATATATAATATAATTCATTATAATAATCTTATATGCCAAGACATTTACATAGTACTATGTATGTATCAGCAAGAGAGAGAGAGGCAGACCAGAATAGCTTAAAGAATAGCATGGAAACTCTTAAATATTAAGCAATATGCTTTCAAAATCATTACTGTTGCACTTGGAAGTTTGGAGAACAAAATAATATATACAAGTTTTTATGAGTATTCTCACTTTGTAAATATGAAGGGGATAAGATGGCCAACATGCATTGCCTCTGATGAAGGTCCTCTGCCTGTGTAGAGAAAGAAAGATTTCTTGTTCTCATAGGCATCCAGGACTTGAGTCATGTCCCTGGAAAAGAATCATCACAGAAAAACACACTGATAAGAATTTGACGCAAACATTAATTACAACTCAACTATTGGAACATGGCCAACCTATGAGAGAAGAAGACTCCTCTGCGAAGGAAACGGTGAGGTGTCTGACCAGTGACTCTGCTTATTCTGTCAATCAATTCCTGTTCAATCTTATTGCTTCCGAATCTCACTGTAAAACATTTCAAGTCCAATTTTAGGCTTCCATCAGACAATTTACAGCAATGAAAAACATAAAAAGACAACACCATCCATAAAAACTGAAATCTAGGCTAAAAGAATTGATCTAATGTAAATAGCATTAATTCACACAAAATTCAGCAAGCATTCTGAGCATAAAAAAAACGGTCACACTAGGTACATGCTGGCAACAACCAACCAATGAGCTTGTCGTAGTCCACTCCTTTGGCATTGGTGGTTGCCACATTCCATGGATCCACATGATCGTCTCCATCCTCCACAGCTGGTCCATTGCTGTTTGTGAGGGCGATGTCGGAGGGTGGACAACCAGCTTTGTAATCTTGACCAGTAATTCTTTTGTAGTCTACTTTCAGTTTCAGCAGCAACTGTACAGCAGCGTCGATCTCGGCCTTGACAAAGAAACAAAATATTTGAATTAAATTCGTTAAACTGAAAACATACTAATATTAAAAAAAAAAGAAAGAAAACGGCACCTAAGTGGCACATAACGGTTTTGTTGACAAATACTTACCAAATAGTATTTAAGCTGTGGCTTCCACTTGTGGCTTTTAATGATTATAATGCAGCTGTACTTACTTTGACAGCCTTTTCTGTCTTAAGGCGTCGGACTTGTTCTCCTTGTTCACTGAGTTTCTCGTAAAGCTCCATGGGGGTCGGATCCGGCGACTCATGTCCCACACAATCTGTCATCTTCTAGCCTGAGACCCACAGCAAGACAGAGGCTCTCAGAACAACGGTAACATTCATTTGCGGGCCTTCTTACGATTTAATAATAATAACGAAAGCACCAATATATAGTACAAGACGTTGTAAAACAGTGTTAACCAAATCGTGCTGATAACGGTAACGGACGGAGTTGTTGAGGTAGCGTTACAGTTAGAGCCATATGTTAAGTAACGTTCACATCGCCTTCACAGCGAACTGCTGGCAAGTTAGATATCTACGGTTTCCCTCCTGCTCCGTCATATAAAACATTGAAAACTCACAAGACCAATGACAGCGAATTTCAGTAGACTTTGAGGACCTTTAAGACACCCACCGTTCCGGAGTGTAAAGAGCGCTTCCCTGGCAATTCATTCAACTTGCATCAGACTGGTCTGTCGCAGGAAAGCTCTTCCTACGTGAAACAGCAAACGATAATAATACTTCCACTGCCTGAGGACAAGTTAATGTAACGTACCAAGTATTTCATGCTGGCTTTACATATTGTAGCTATTTTATTGAATGAAGAGTTTATGGATTATAAAGAAAAAATATATGTGTAAATATTATTTCTTGTTTTGAATATTTTTGGAGATATAGTGCGTGACTCTTGTTTTGACGGGGAGATTCGGGAGCGACACACGCAAGTCGTGTGTTTTTTCAGCAACTAACTACAACCAACTAATATAGAACCAATTAAATTATATATTAATAAATGTAAACATAAAAGTTTTTACAAAAGTTTTAAAAGTTTAACAAAATAAAAAATGTTAATAAAGTCAAACAACACTTGAAAACAATTACTGTCAAAAAAAAAAAAGCTGTCAAAACACTAATGCGTAAATCCTTAAATGTTTTTCTGTAGCCCTTTTTCCTGAGTGTAAGTTGCTTTAATTTCCTCTTTTGTTATTTATTTTTTTTCCTGCTGTAATTTTTGATGATCCTGTCCGGTATTTGTTTTTTAAAAAATCGTTCATTGTCTCCAGATAATTTTTTAACATTCTTGTGTGTTTTGATTATTCAGATCTTAGATATTATTTTTTTAAGGAATCAATAGGGGAAATAGCCATTACTCATCAAAGTACTATGAATGATGTTTCATCCTATTTTTACTACATTACTGTGAGTGTAACTTCAAAATCAAAGCCCCTCACTAAAATGCTCTTGAGCACTTCAGCAATTTTTTCCCCTCAAATTAATTCTTTTGAAATATCCTCAAGATGTACTCAGGTTATTTTGCAGGCAATTATAAGTCAATTTTAACTGCGTTACCCTCTCTGGCCGCCATTCACTATTGCAGGCATGCTGGAAGTTATTCCGTGATTTACATTATTCTAATGTAAATTGACCACTTCAGATTCACTTCAGATTACCAGGGTGCCTCAAATTTAAGGATTTTCTTTAGTTCCATTAACACTCCAGATTTATTAATTCAATACAAAATTAACAATTATTACCATTATTAAACTGAGTCACACTGAATGTTTAACAATGTTTCAAAAATCTCTTGAGACAGCAGTGCAAGCTCAGAGCCCCATATTTTAATCTGATTTAGATTCCTTCGTAAATCAAGCACTTAAATATGGGCCGAAAGTAGACATTAAGAACTCTAATAAAGATGTTTGCATATGAAAATATCTTATAACACTTCTGATTACACAAGAAACAAACACGGATTAGCCACAAGATTAAAATCACTGACAGGTGAAGTGAATTACATTGTGTAAGACCAGGGAGAGGAGAAGGCAATTTCCCCAGATTATTAAATAACACACATTTTTGTGCCCTCCAAACTGAGTAATAAACTTCATTCATTCATTCATTCATTGTCTGTAAGCACTTATCCAGTTCAGGGTCGCAGTGGGTCCAGAGCCTACCCAGAATCACTGGGTGCAAGGCAGGAACACACCCTGGAGGATGAGCCAGTCCTTCACAAGGCAACACACACTCACACCTATGGACACTTCTGAGTCGCCAGTTCATCTACCAACATGTGTTTTTGACCGTGGGAGGAAACCTGAGCCCTTTGTTTATTATACAACAAAATTCAAACTAAAATTGTACTCTGAGAAATTTAAAGTATATGGAACATTATATTCAAATTATTCTACTAATATAGCCTCACTTCTTGCAGAAAGGGTAAAGTGGTCACCTGTGAGGGAGAATAAAATTAAAAAATCACATTGATCATGACAGAAAAACACTGCAAATGTGAGAGTCTACATTACAACAGCCACTGCAGGAACACCACCCATATGGACTATCAAATCAATAACAATTTTAAAGTGCTTAAATGAAACTAGGCATCATTCTATAACCCAAGGTTCATAGTGATTGATTGCCTGTATAACAAAAAACAAAGGAAAACAACCTTGTCAACCAATTAAACATCAGGGAAAATTGTTGGCAACTTTTGTCAGGCCAACATTTGTCAAAATACAAAAATACATTCAATATTTTAATAAACATTAAAAAAAAAAAGCAAAATCAGTGTCTGCCCAAATAAATTACACCTTTTACACTTTTAAACAAAGCTGTACTAATGATAAAAGTTAATCTACAGAAGAGAAGAAGGGGACAAATCCACCAAGTAGCCAAACAACTGAAAACTAATACAAGAGTTTAGTTAGATCAAACAATCCATTTAAGCTGAGATCACACATAAAAGTGCCCTTTACCTCATGGACTCTCCACCTAACCAAAAGCGAAAAAAGCATAAGGCAAACTGTCATCCAAGTAGGCTACGAAGTTGCAGTCACAAATTAGCCACCAGCAACTTATTAACAATGTAAAGATATGTCAGAAATAACTATTGATTACTGCTGATTATCACATTAAAATGGCTACCCATTAATGGGGGGTGGGATTAAAGTGGGATGTAGTAGGAAGCAACTCAGATTTTGAAACAGGTGTATATAAAGTGGAAAAAAATGGCAAAGGTAAGGATCTGGGCAATTTTAAAACAGGCCAAATTCTGATGGGCATAATAGTTTGGTCAGTGCATCTGTAAAAACAGAAGGTATTGCAGGGTGTTCCTGGTGTCCAGTGGTTACTACCTACAAATGTTAGAAGCCAGTGAAACAGGGACAGATTCTCTTGTGCCTTTGTTGAGCACGGGGTTGTAAAAGGTCAGCAAATGCACCCAGTCCCATAGGCAGCAAGCTGTGATGCAACTTGTTTTCTAAAGCTTTCCAGCCAGCATTAACTTCTGTGCTATGATAGCTCTTCTGTGAGATCAGACCAGACAAGATAACCTTCACTCCCCTCAGACATCAATGGGCCATCACCCTGCCGCTGGTTCCTCACTTTTCCTTCCTCTGACCAGTTTTGAGTACAAAATACTGAATAAGAGGAACCCCAAAATAAACCACTTCATTTGAAGATGTTTTGAACAAAACTCATTTCAATTTCACTGTTGTCAGAGTCACTAAGAAATGTATGCTTTTATGCTTTTCCTGCTTCCAACACATCAACTTCAAGATTCAAGACCTCATTTTTGATATTCACTTTACCAGTCTGTAGTGTTAGTCTTGTGGCATGTCTGTTGCACTTCTAGGCAGTGAAAAAAGGTCTGATGAAACCATCTCACAAAAGCATAAACATTAGTAATTATTACCATTATCAGTCATCATCTTCTTCTTCTTCTTTCGGCTGCTCCCTCCCATCAGGGGTCGCCACAGAGGATCAACCACCATTTGCACCATCGATCTGGCACAGTTTTTACACCGGATGCCCTATTATTACCATCATTAGTAAATTACTTCATTGCACATCATTGAGAGATTCACCCATTTTGTTTAGCCACTTGTCATAAGTGTATCTATATTTCATCACTGTCCAAACCCAATCTAATGTCTGAAATATTTTACAGAAGGACAACATTCTTAACTTTTAATGTAGGTTAATGTAATATCCTTATCTAAGTATCATATGGACTACAAATGGCACTGAATAGAGCTGATAGAGACTTACAGTCTGTAACTGGTATCTAATCCAAAACTAAGTCAAGAATTAGTGTTTGTCTGGGAGAGTGACCTTGAAATCGAAAGCCCTCAATTGAAGAACATGAAAGCAATGATGAACTTTACTGAAAACATTTCTGAAGGCAAGTGTTTGATTAGTTTTCTGTGTGTAAAATGACCATGCAACTGTTTATTTGAAACAGTACTCATTAAAAGCAATGTTTGAGATTTTAATCAAAAACAAATTTTTTTTTTGTTTATAGAATTCTACTATTTTTACTAGCTCTCCAGCCTGTTTACACACTGGAAAAAGCTCTGATGATTGTACACAGCCCTAGCATGGCAAAGGGGGTCTTTGGCTGAAATGACTCTGGATTTTTCTCTTTTTCACTGGCTGAGTTACAACAAAGAATCCATGAAGAAACCTGGACTGTGGAGAAACCTCTGAATATTGAACAGCATGAAAAGCATGACTTTTTTTGTTGTTACAGATTACTTAATGTGGAAATGACTTCAGAGTGGATTGACTCAAAAAGTGTCCATAGGTGTGAGTGAGAGTGTGAATGTGTGAGTGTGTGTCGCCCTGTGCAGGACTGGCCTCCCCTCAAGGGTGTATTCCCGCCTTGTGTCCAGTGATTCCACGCAGGCTCAGGCCCCACCGCAACCCTGAATTGGATAAGCGGTTTCAGACAATCAATGAATGAATGAATGCTTAATACTGGAGCATATTTACAGTTCAAGTCTCGACACTGAACTGAGTCAAAAATACAAAAACAAATTAATTGTTCATTAATCGTAATTGTGGTAAATTTCAACATGTAAAAGGTAGCAAAAATATCTAATTATGCATAAATAAATAAATTATAGTGCAAGTCAAAAGTTTGGACACACCTCCTCATTAGTCATTGGTCATTGGTGGAATAGAACTCTGTACCAGCCCCTACCTCTGCACAACCCAACCCAGACACATTAAGGCAGTTCTACAAATTAACTCTTGATGAGGCCACAGCTGTTCACTGAAAACCATTCCAGGTGACGACCTCATGAAGCTGATCGAGAGAAAGCAGAGTGTGCAAAGCTGTCATCAAAGCAAAAGAGGGCTACTTTGAAGAATCTAAAGTAAAAAACATATTCTGGTTTGTTATGGCATCATTATGGCATCGGAGCGTTATTTATTGCTTATCCAAGACAATGTTGTTCTTGATGTGTTTTCCCTCTTTAAGTGACTCTGTATTTCACATTTACCTTATGATCCCATGAACTGATCATAAGTTACTAGGCAGTATGCAATCAAAAATAACCACATGGGATTGACGACTCATTTTGGCAAAATTAAAAGACCTTAATATAATAAAAACATTTTCTCAATATGACAATACAAAGGGAAAATGATTTTATTGCAATTCCTAAATAATTTCAACTTGATTCAATTATTATATACAGTGTGTCAAATGGTTTAGTAAATGCACACAACTCTATATTTAACTATTACCTTGATACATTGTGCATTCGTATGTTCAATTTCATGCACTTGAGCAAGGCACCTAACCCCCCAACTTCTCCCCGGGCCTTGGGGATGGCTGCCTGCCCACCCCTCCAGGTATGTGTTCACTGCAGATGGGTTACTGCAATAATTAGTATTAATTTTTTTTTTTTTAATATTGTGTGTTGTTCCTGGGTTATGTTGCTGAACCTTAATTCGGATGCACTGAATAGAGCTGATAGAGACTTACAGTCTGTAACTGGTATCTAATCCAAAACTAAGTCAAGAATTAGTGTTTGTCCGGGAGAGTGACCTTGAAATCGAAAGCCCTCAATTGTAGAACATGAAAGCAATGATGAACTTTACTGAAAATATTTCTGAAGGCAAGTGTTTGATTAGTTTTCTGTGTGTAAAATGACCATGCAACTGTTTATTTGAAACAGTACTCATTAAAAGCAATGTTTGAGATTTTAATCAAAAACAAATTTTTTTTGTTTATAGAATTCTACTATTTTTACTAGCTCTCCAGCCTGTTTACACACTGGAAAAAGCTCTGATGATTGTACACAGCCCTAGCATGGCAAAGGGGGGCTTTGGCTGAAATGATTCTGGATTTTTCTCTTTTTCACTGGCTGAGTTACAACAAAGAATCCATGAAGAAACCTGGACTGTGGAGAAACCTCTGAATATTGAACAGCATGAAAAAGGATAAGGATGTTTTGAAAATATTGACTTTTTTTGTTGTTACAGATTACTTAATGTGGAAATGACTTCAGAGTCTGCTAATTGCATGAAAGTAAACACAGACTGAAAGTGCTACAAAAATAAAACACCTCGAGGTACATAGAAAAAAAGTTTCTCTGGTACGTCAATAGTGAATAAGAAATTACAGGCAAATTGAACTTCAGCCATGTACACACTATTATGTTCCTTACACAGACGTACCATTTCACCTTAAAGCTGGAGGTGGAGCTTCTGAATGAATAAAAACATGGGAGGGAGTTTGTTTTGTTGGGAGAATAGAAGGTCCAGAGAAATATCTAAGTTGCCTTTAATAGTGAACGAAAGCTTAGCTATAAGTATTTAAAGTCAGAGATGGAATCCAGTCCACATTTAGGTCAGTGTGGCAAAATATTCTGCTATAATGGAACTAGTTAGTTAGTTAGTTTGTAATTAAAGCTCATGGGGCCACAATCAGGGCAAGGAAAATAGTAAGATGTAATTGATTTACTAATACTGTTTTATTTTACATATGTTGAGGCTGCCACCAATGTAAGTTCGTCATATGTGTTGCTTTTGTTTTGTTACTGACAGTAATTTTAGGAGTGCAGACGTTTTTGTATTGCTGAATTACTCCATTAGGGACTTTGCAGTTAAGATCGATTAAGATCGGTTGCCTGTCATGGCCAAAATCAAAACAGTCCAACATTAAATGTTTTCTAGAATGGAACTAAAAACATATTAAATAACTATTTGAAATAAGGCCATCATAATCTAACTTATTTTAAATGCTAAAAGAACTTATTTTGCTAAAAGAAATTGAAAACATAACTGTAGGCTCAACCAATCACTATAATTATCCATACCCTAAAGATGGTCTAGTCTGTCCATGTTCTCTTTTCACTCCACAAGACACAAAAGCAGAAATTGAGAAAATTTGTAAGGAAACGTTTATCTGAAATTTTTGTTGCATGGAACAACAGTGAAAAATAGAAAATTGGAAAAATGGGGGGAAAAAATCTAAAATTGTCCTGAGTTACGTTACACAAACCAAACGGACGGGAAATCCTGCAAATTGTGCAAAAGGGGTGGAAGGTTTTAAAAAAACTTAAAAATGAAGCTGGGTTTTCATACCCATGTTACATCTATCTTAGAAGTGTTTTAAAACCACTGGAAATGTGTTCATACATGGTTGCAATAATGAGAAATCTTGAATCATTCGGGGTATGCTAGAAACTACTCAAAGTCTCATCTCATCTCATCTTCTTTTCCACTTATCCATTTCATGGTCGTGGTGAACTACTCAAAGTATCAATTAAAAAAAATTCCAGCTTAGGGGTTTTCATTGTGTAGATGAATGGTGTCAGTGAAGTGCATTGTTGCAACATTTAAGTATATACTTTGTTTTATAAATATGCCAGGATATACAGGATCAATATCTTCAATCAATTAATTTTGTCCCTCCCCCCCACCCCACCCCCCCAAATTCACTCTGACAAGTCACTTAGATCAAGCTTATTTATTAGTAGCTATTTTTCTTATTGAGTTGGTCAGCTACTAGGCACAGATACTGTTTTTTTTTTTTTAAATGTGAACTCTTGAAAATCTGAGACATTGTAGAAGTAATTAGAATGACTAATGGGTAGGGCAACTTGATAGTACATATTGTTTGCAACATTTACATTAATAACAGCCAACATGCTGTTAAAGTGTAACAGCTAATAAAAAAATAAATAATAATAATAATTATTATTATAATAATTAAAAAAACACTAAGATAACTCTCACAAAAACCTGAATCGTTACCTAGCACCAGTATCTATTCTGTGTAATTCCCACACCTTTATAAAGGCTAACAAAAAAAAAAAGAAAAAGAAAAAAAAAAGGCATGGTCCGATTCAAAGCTGAGAGTTGAAATGTGTGGAACATAAATACATTGGGGGAAAAAAATGAAAAGATGTTTATATTGATTTAAAAAAAAAAATTCTACAGTGACCAAGGAAGAGATGAGTTGCAAAAAACTCGGAAGATTTCTTAAGAGACTGCAGTGAAACAAGATTATATTCAATCCAAGCACACTCACCTACACATAGCCAGTAACCCAGTGCAGATAACATTTACAGGCAATGCACTAGAGGATATATTCTATATTTTTAAGTCAAACTCTATATATAAGAGAAACAAAGGCAGCCCTTGTGAGAATAACTTCCTCTTTTTTGTGAAGCACTATTTAAGATGCAGACATTTCAAACCCAGCCAATGAGTTCGACAACGTGCCTGAGCGCTCGATGTGCGCACACACACACACGCACGCACACACACACACGCACACATATACACACGCACCCGCACTTCCTTCTTTCTGTGACATGCATACATATCAGACAGGCATAGATTCACTGACATAAAAAAACAATGAATCTGGGAACCTTTGTCTAAGGTATATATAAAAAAGTAAAGATTAAATAGCATTTCCACCTTAGAAAATCAAAAATGGCTGACTTCTCCTGTCATACTCTGTCCATCACTTTAGTCCAGGGCTTTGCAGAGTCCCTGACAGCTCTGGAGGAGTCATGATATGGAAAGCTGCTTCTGGTGTTGCTCCCGCTACTTCTCCAAACTCCAAAATCCCTTTGTCACCTTCTGAGGAACATGGTTCCAAAGATGAATTGGGAGTAGACAAATAAATGGAAACCATTTTTATCTCTTATCTTACAGAGTATTATACACCTAATACGGAGGTGCCTATGGTCAAAGGGCAGTCAGACCAAAGTTACAGCGGCTATACATCATGCCACTGGAGTCCAGCCAGCTGTCCGTGATGGGGTCATAGCGCTGCACTGTGTTCAGATATGATGATCCTGAATGTCCACCCACCACATAGAGGTAGTTGTCCACAACAGCAGAGCCAACCCCTATATTTGAAAAAAAAAATGCAAAATCTGATATAATATGGCATTAATATGTGTTGTGCTGTTACACATTCATCAGACACAGCAGGGCTGCTGGAGTTTTGAAACACCTCTGTGTCACTGTGAAAATAAACAGTCCACCAACCAAATATTTCAACAACATCCTGTGACTACTGATGGAGGACTAGCTGATGATTATCACATATTGCACAACAACAGATAAACCACTGATAAGTGACTGACTTTGCATATTCAAGTTGAACCTTCAAGGTTTGTCTAATACATTGAACAGTGGCACAGTGTTTGAAAACTCCAGCAGCACTGCTGTACCTGATCCACTCTTACAATGTCTTACAATGTAAAGACATGTCAATGATATCCTCAACTGATATCAACTGACCTGCACGAATAAGAATAATTTAAATACTTGATTATTTTATTTATGAACTTGTCACTCTCATTTAGCCTATTACATATGTTTTGTGTGTAATGCAGGCATGAATGTCCACATTTGTTTATATTTAAAAAATATAATTAAGTAAGTCAATCCAAACATTAAAAGTACTTCAATTAAATTTAATTTAAATAAAAGTTCCAGATCATTAATAAAGTTTAAAATAAAGGTCGAAATATCTTGTTAAATATATTTTTCTTCTGGTTGCATTTTATAAATTGTCTCAGCTTTATATAAATAAGTACATTTATTTATTTTTGAAAAAACCTCATTGCCAGGTTCCTTCAAAACTCTGTGGAAGTGCACCTAGAAGATACATTTTTTTCATGTTTGCCAAAGCTCACCTGTGCGAGGTTCATTCATGGGTCGACATGCTGTCCACTGGTTCTGGTGGGGGTCATATCTTTCAATGCTTGATAGGTGTGATACACCATTATGTCCCCCAACGACAAATATGAACCCTAACATGACACCAACTCCAAAGTTGATCCTTTTATTAGCCATCGGTGCCACCACTTCCCAGGAATCTTTGCTGGGGTCATAGCGCTCCACACTGTAGAAAAGCAAATGTGGATAGGTTTAGTATATAAATATGAAGCTATAAAAAAAACACAACCAAACACAGTTTAAACATTCAATGTCATTAGGTGTAAACAATATTGCCTTTTTTCTATCTCTGAAATGGACCAAATGCCATAATCATAATCCAGGCTTGCCTTGGCTTACGCCATGTGTCGTGTGAACCAGACAAGGGCCAAATCAAAATTTGTTACACAAGACACCTGCCATCTGGTCCATATAAGGTGGATTTGTGGATGAGTTGAGGCAGCCAGACTCTCCCAGAGTCAACAGCTTATATGGAAAAATATGTGCCACATTTGGGCCAAATATTCATAGAGGAACAAAATATGAATGTGTAAAATTTTGAGCTATAATACATAAATAGCATCCAAAAATACACAAATTAGCTATAATATCACCACCTCTTTCTTTCTAGAGTCACTGTCCATTCTCTCAGCTCCACTGACTAGACAGCACTTGTATTTCTACCATTACACACACTAGTCCATCTGTTGCCCTGCATACATTGTTGGCCCAATTTCACCCTGTTCCACAGGACCACCACAGAGTGCTTATTATTTAGCTGGTGAATCATTCATTCTCAATGCTGCTGTTACCCTGACATAGTGGTGGTTTTTAATGATGTATGTTAGTGATGTCCTTTATAAGGCATATGGGATTTTATTTTCTAGGAAATAATGTCTAGTTTCTGGTGAAAAGAAGTGACTTTTTAGGTTTATTTGATAAGTGGAGAGGGAGTTCTGCCTGTTGGAGTGCAGAAAATTTAAACAACCATTATCCATGCTTTATGTACTTGTTGGGTCTATCCAGCAAAATCTTCAATGGAATAATTACGTATAAAGAAATGCTATGTATTACTGATAAAGTAATGCTATAAAAGCAAATGCCTGGAGGAAATTCTCTCTATGGCATTAAGTAATGTTTGGTTAAGCACAGTTACCTCATGGACATTTATACCAATTACATGAGAATGGTCTTGGAATATGCAGTTCCTGTGTAGCACCCTGGCCTTAACAACACATTATGAACACAACTGGAACGTATAGAAAAATATACTGGACATTCCTTCACTTCAGGAGAGAAGTCAACAGATCTGCATCAAATTTGTGCAATCTTTGCATTTCTCCACATACTCAGAATGGCACATCAATTGCATCTTTTACTTGCACAGATGAACCTTCTGGTGGATGACCCTTTGATATTTGGTAAATATCGCCTGCTTATATTGGAATGTTTAAAAACTGTGTGGATTGAATAATAGGTTGCAAGCATCAAATTTAAAATTTAAAAGTTGGTCAGCCAAAACTTTGGATCGTTTTCTTTGTGTTTTTTAAAATGAACAAATTACAGATTCTTTTTTTTATTGATTGTTACAAAAAAAAAATCTCAGCTTTCCTAGAAATGGGGCTTGTAAGAAACAAACCTATACCAAAGGCAAAAAGGGTGTATCTAACTCACCTGTTCATGTGAGCTGGGCCATAACCTCCAATGGCATAAACCATCCCATCTAGAACTGCAGTAGCAAAACAACTGCGCGATTTGGTCATGGGTGCTACTGGTTGCCATTCTTTCACCTTGGGCACATATTTCTCCACTGACTGAAGATAATATTGGCCATCATAGCCCCCAAGGGCATACAGTTCCCCTGCCAATACCACAACTCCTAGTGTGCTCCTACACTCTGCCATTCGCTCCACTGTGGACCAAGTGTTGCTGTCTGGATCCCATTTCTCCACTGTGCTCTCATGGCGCCTGTAGCTGATGCCCTGTCTCATGTGAGTGGCAATGCCACCCACCACATACACCTTCTTGTCCAGCACAGCAACTCCAAATTCACAGCGAGGTACGCTGAGTGGGGCCAGCCCAATCCAGGAGTCTGTCTGAGGGAAGTACATCTCCATGCTGCAAGAGAGAAAGGAATAAAGTATATTCAAATGAGATCAGGGAAACTTTTTAATTTAAAAAATCTTGCGAAATTTGCCACTTTCTACATGTGTTTGTGGATGTGGAGAAGCGTAAGACCGGGTTCAGGAAATGTCATCTTTGCTATTTGCAGATGAGGCTGTCCTTCTGTCTTTTCATACAGAGGCCTCAAGCATGCACTTGAACATTTGCACTTGCAGCGCCAAATCGAAAAAAGATGGCATGGTCTTACCAGGTAGGGGCTAAGAACCTACCCCAGGTGGAGTAGTTTAGGTATCTCAGGGTCTTGTTCACTACTGACAGGAAGAAGGATTGTGATATCAAATGAAGGTTAGTTGGGGTGGCTGCAGTAAAACAGTCGTTGCACAGGACTGTAGTGGTGAATAAGTGCCAAAAGCAAGGCTCTCAATTTACAGGTCGATCTACAGCCCCACCCACATGAGCAGTGGGTGATGACCCAAAGCAAACAGCCGCAATGTATGGAGTCAAAAAAAGGGTCAATTTTTTTGAGCTTGTAAAACAATATTCACAAATGTACTGACATTAACACTCGTGTTTGAGCAACTACATACAATACTTTGCAAAAGTTTTAGGCACCAAAGATTATGAGATTTAAAAAGCTATTAATCTGAGCAGAAAGTGTTTATTTGCTAAAAACAAACTAACAAACAAAAACAAACAATGCCCAACATTAGAATAAAATGAAATAACAATACATTCACTGGAAAGTAAGTGTGTGTGTCGCCCTGCGAAGGACTGCTGCCCCTCCAGGATGTATTCATGCCTTGAGCCCATTGATTCCGGGTAGGCTCCTGACCCACCGTGACCCTGAACTTCTGAAGTACTTACAGAAAATGAATGAATTAAATAATAATAACAACAATAGAGAGTTGCAGCAGACCCCAGATCGAATAAAAACCTTGTCTGCAACTTCATCATACCTCACAAATGACAAAAGCCTAAGTTTTCGTGATTGAGAACAAATGATCACCTTCTGCAGATCAGCAGTTTGATAGTGAAGATAATGCTCATAAACTGAAGAATGTATTCCCCCAATGGAGTAGTTTTATAACTCCAAATGTTGAAAAGTACAAACCAAAATGAGGATATTGCTTTATTGCTGCTCCATAGGTGAGAAATATTGACTTATTTTTGCTGTTTTGGATCACGTAACCTGGAAATATCTCCAAACTCTGTGACGGCTAACTGCATTACCGGGCTACAAACAGTAAATAAAACTTACAGACAAGTTAAACTTCAGCCACATACAAATAACAATCGTTTTTTTTCCCCTCAAACACACTTTTCTGCCTTAAAAGACACTTAGCTTATGAATGTGAACAACCAGAGAGTGCTGTGTTTACTCATAATCATAGATATTCCCTTTAATTGTAGTCATGTTACAAAAATGAGTCTCGCTGGCTCCACTATTACCTTTCCAATGTGGCGAAGAGCCCAGCCTTGCCTCCCACTGCAAGCAGGACCTTGGGGGCACAGCGCGGTCTTGTCGAGAGCACTGTCTGATAAGAGAGCCGGTGCTCAGGCATGAAGTGGTATTTGAGGGCCTCATTGAGAAGATGCTTGCAGGCATGGTCATCACGAACAAGGTGGTTAGCCTCATAGAGGCGGGTCAGAAATTTTACACTGAGCAGCGGGAGCCGCACACAGTGGAGAAGCTGAGCCAAGTACTGCTGCCTCTCTGTCAGGTCATATTTAATCCACGACTCTAGGGCATAGAAGACTGTCTCTTCCGTGACAACCTTTAAGCAGTCATTGGAAACTATCTCATCAAGCTCTTCTCTTGTAAGCTCAAAAAACTCCTCTGTCTGACAGACCTCCTCAAAGTTCTGACAGATGAATTTAGAGGCTGCCAGACAGAGGTCATGGCAGCCATACATTTCTGCAAAACGGGAAATGCCAATACAGTTCCCCGCATCCAGTTGACTCTCCAAGAAATTGCAGCACTCTTTCAGCACCAGTTTGACCTGAAGGAGATTAGCAGCTGGCAGAAGAGACTCCACGGTTTCTTGCGAAATAAAAATGGTTCCTGTATAGGCATAATCCACAATGGCCTATGAAAGACACAAAGAAAGTGAAATTTAACATTTTAAGTAGCATAATTTTTTATCAATGTATTTTTTAATATATATTTGGGCTAGTTCCTGGTAAGCAGTATTAACCTGTTTTTGCAAAGTAGAAATAGTATTCACATCCATATTACCTGCAATGCAGCTTCATCGATGCACTGGAACTCAACCTCTGAAGTCTCCTTTTCGGAAAGATTACCTGTGAACATAGCCTTAAAATATGGGCTGATGCTGGCCAGAACCACTTTGTGGGCATAGATCTTGACATCACCTACTCGTAGTACAATGTCACACAGTTCATGGTCTTGTCGCAACATCTGTAGGCCCTGCAGCAGCTGCTCTGAGTGGGGTCGCGTCAGACTGGCAAACATATAGGCCGGTGACTGCTGATCCATCCTTCAAGAGAGATATACACAGTATGTAATTGTATTCAAAATATTTATTAGTAGCATACATACAGGATAGTATAGTATACAGGACCACCACAGCGCAGGTATGATATGGATGGTAGATAATGCTCAGGGCTGCAGTTACACTGACGTAGTGGTGATGTGTTATTGTGTGTTGTGCTGGTACAAGTGGATCAGACACAACAGTGCTGCTAGAGTTGTTAAAGCACTCATTTTCACAGCTGGACTGAGAACAGTCCACCAACTAAAAACATTTAACCATTTGCGGGTGGGGCGGCAAGCCCAGTATCACACCGTAGTTGTTACTTTAGCAATGAGTTTATGTAAATGGAAGAAAAAGTGTGCCTGAAAACATACAAAAACACTCCAAGGACCCTTCACGCTATTTTGTGTTCACAGATATAAGGCTTTAAACTCTAAACGTGTGCAATTTCAACCTAAATTAGCTGGAACAAGGTTTTTGTGGTGGTGCTTGTTAACTCACATATCTAAGCTTATCTGGCCAGCTACAGCTCCAAACATAGCAGAACCCATCTCATTTCTTTCGCTCTCTCAGACACTCTCTGAGTTTTTATTATCAGCATGTCAGTTGTCTATAAGAATGGCAGCTGCACTTTGTTGCTTGAGTTGTTGTTACACTAACATTTAAACACTTTTAAACTTCCATAAGCAATATATTAGCAACCATTTAGCAACACCATAGTAACTATGTAGGATACCATAGCAATGTCTTAACAAAACCGTACCAACCACTCAGATACCACAGCAAACGCCTAGGTATGCACTAGAAACCACCACTTAGCCACAGCAAAGCAGGAACTGGCACCAACACATCAACAACCATCCAGCAACCACATAGCAACAATATAGCAACTCCCTGTTGGGATCATATAGCATCACCATAGCAACCATCTAGCAACAACTTACCAATACCTGTGATACCATAGCAACCACCAGGCAACACCACAGTAACTACTTAAAAACACCATAGTTCTCACATATCAAATCTTACCGACACAATAGCAACCATGATGCAACCACATATCAACCACCTGCTGGGATACTACAGCAACACCATAGCAACCTATTACCAACACCATAGCAACAACCTGCTGGGATATTGTAGCAACACAATAGCAACCATTTAGTAACCACTGAACAACATTTTAGCATCCACCTAGCAAATACATAGCAACAATCTAGGATACCATAGCAATTCCATAGCAACCACCAAGCAACACCATAGTAAAAACCTAACAATACCATAGCAAATATTTAGCAACCATCTGGGACATCAGAGCAACACAGTTGCAACAGCCTAACAACATCATAGACACTACAGAATAACAGGAAGTTGGAATCACTTAAGCGGCACATTTTCAGCGTTTGCTGTTGTGGCTGCACAAATACCAACAACCCATCACTCTTACAGTTAGACTGTTGCATCATCAGCCATATCATCCACATGCAGTGTGGGGGCTCAGAGACGCAAAAATAAACATGGTACAAACAATGCCCTATGTCACTGTGATGCTGTAACCAAAATGTTGTTTTGCGTGGGCTCCAGTTGTAAAAATGTGCACTATCATAAGGTCAAGAGAGTTTGCAAGCAGGGATATTTGGAGATGACACAAACACTCCTCATAATTCATCAAATAAAAGACTCAAGAACAGGACTTGCTCTATTTGAGGGATGTTTTAAATTGACATCTCGATTAAACTACATTTGTTACATAATACTAGTAGTAATAATTAAAGCCGTCGATAAAACAAGACCAAATTAACTTGCTATCCCTATAAAAATATTACAAATATTTAACAACACTGCCTTATATGGCTTCCGTAGGGCGACGGCAACCTAAGAAATCTCGTAAGTTTATGACCACGTGAAGCAGAAAGTCTTACTTCTGTCTGTTAAAATTGTTCTGTAACGTTACTCCACCAATCAGTGACAGATGAACCCGGCTAAGACTTCGCACTGCTTTGCTGTTAACCCAGGGGAACCCGAAAGTTGCCTGCTTCAGCATCGCAGACCACGGCTCATGCTAGCTACTTATCATTACAACAATATCTTAAGGAAAATATGAGAAACGGCGATATCTGTGTCCCGAACGGATACCGCTACCTATAGAAAATCTGGTGATGAGAGCGAGCTAATGCGCTAACGGCTAGGTTCGTTAGCCGTGACTGTTGCTAAAAATAAACACTACTAGGCTGTATGCAGTACCTGGCTACGGGTATCAAGAAACCCAAGCGAGCATGTCACACCACGTGAAGCCCCAATAAAGAAACATGTGAACGTTAATTGTGTCAAGTACCTTTGGAAAGAGACACGATGGTATAGTGTTATTTGTTGCGCTAACGTTCGTCAACAGGGTGGAGATAGAAACCTCGGAGGAAAACAAACACACAGGCTCCTGCCTTCGTCACTTCCGCCAATGGGGGTGCGCCAAATGTCACGCTTTTTGACGAAATATTGCCATTTGAGAAAGTACTGTATGTGAAATTTACGCTAACTCAAATTATAGTTGTTTAGTAAACCATAATAACAAGAACTTTTCCTGTAATTATGGCAAAATATCTCATATTTATGATTTAGCGTCTCATTATTATGCACTAGTAAGTAATTTATGTGATCTTTTGTCATGTCAGAAATATTATGCATTACGCATCACCATCATTGTCATCATATTCTTTCCCGCTTAATCCATTTCAGGGTTGCGGTAGTGTTGAAACAGACTAGTGGTATTAAATGTGGTTTCTGAAACTGTTTTGGTTTCTCTGTTCAGTGTCATCTTCACTAAAGTCAAAACACGTCCAAACGACAGACATGTTGCTCAGTTGGCTTCTGTGTTTAGGTTCTCCTCCATTTTGCTTCCATGTGGCAGATTGGATAGGGCACAGTCATGTGACAACATGCTGGGAAGTATGCTGGGACTGTACATGAACTCACAGAGGGGGAATTAATAATATTTTTTTAAATAAAAGAATAAACAGGATTATAAAGGAAAATCTATTTAAGATCTTGTGAATTAGTAGTTCTGAACGTTGATTTTGTTAAATTTTTTAATGAATGAATTGCCCAGCCTTAGGCTATACCCAGTACAATTGACAAAGGGTTACACTTTTTTTTACAGTCATATTGGTTAATACTAATACAGTTTGCCAGACATTGGACTTTATTTGGATTTGTGAGGGAGTATCACAGCATACACAGTGGCTCCACTTTTTTATGTGTTAACAGGGTTATTTAGGACTATTTATTCTGATTTTGCATTATTATTATTCAAGTGGGGAAGTGGGTGCAGAGGTGGGGGTGGGGGGTATTTTTTGTGTAATTTAGCATTGGAAGCAGGCCATGGTTCGTTCACTAATGGAAAAGCTCAAGATCCATTAGCGCATACATCTCTCCCACTTGCTGGTCTCCAGTCTGCCCTTATGATGGGGGGTTTGACTCAGGGTTTTCCAACATTTTGTTAAACAATATTCAAAAAAATGCCATTTGTAACCACTTTTCACAGTCCAGAATTTTCCTAAATTTATTTCTCTTGTATTTGTAAATTAGATCCAGTACAGTGTTGATATTTTCAGACTAATCATTTTATACCAGGCCAATATAAGCTCACTGTCTGTGAAGTGTGTTTTTCAGGAGCATACTGGCGTTGGGTCTCCGCTGTAGAATGTCACATAGCAGGACCCAATATTGCATTAGTGAAATAAAGAGCACTTGTTCAAATGCAGTATGGCTGTTTTTAATTCCCCATCCTTCAGGCACCCAGAGGAAACCTACATGGAGAGTCACCTAGAGTGAGGCTCAAACCCAAAATTCCAGGAGCTGGGTTTGATTATTAGCTGATGGGTCAAGTGTTTTGGGTTGAAAAAACAGTGAAAAATCCCTGGCACATGTCAATGGCCACAGAATAACCCGATGCTTTTAGTCGGCACCAATGGGGAACCAAAATAAATACTCTGCATACAAGCTGCCTAATACATGAATATTGTAAAAGACTTTAAAAATATATATAAGTTTCACAGCACTGAAAAAAAAATGTATTCTGTCTTTTTCAATAATATATTACTCAATATTAAAAATGAATAAAATATATTCTCATTATTATTAAATATTAAATAGTAATAAGAATCACAGGGATTTCACCATGTCTTTTTTACAACTGAGTTTTAAATATATTAGGGGTGGGCAATATGGCCCTAAAATAATATCACGATATTTCAGGGCATTTCGGCGATAACAGTATTCTTGGTGATATGAAAAAACACTGAAAATAATTGTATTATTTCAAGAACACGCTATTATAACAAAATAAATGTTATATTAGTATTAATAATATTAAATTAACAATATATTCAATTTCTAATTTAAATTATATTACATTTTATTTTAGTACATGTAGGTCTCCTTTAGGGACTTCAAATTGCATCAAATTCGTGATTACACCCAGAATAGAGACACTGATTTGAAAGTAGCTTGAAGTGGTGGTTTAGGACTCACCAGCAATCAGGTTTCAAAAGAAGACAAATAACTTTCTAGTCATTTGTTAACTATAAACTAATGCAGTGTTTATTGTAAGATGTGTATGTACAGTCCCGCAGGCTTAATATACACTACTCATTGTGGTGACAGAAATAATGCTAATAATACTACTACAACAATACTTACAATATTAATAGGTGATGGAACTCCCCAAGTTTTGTTTTGTGGGGGTTAACATACCATGTGGTGTTTCTTTGTAGTGCCAATAAGTGAACTTTTAAATTCATCATCATCTGCTGCTACTGATGATTTCAGTGTTTATTAAAAAAAAAACACACACACACACAATAGAATTGGTGTGAGATTTCATTATGTTAAGAATCATTTCCACTGTTTTTCATTTGAAAAAATCTGACTATTCAGAATAGAACACCTAGTTTTCCCTGGCAGTCTCCCATCCATGTTGCTTAGCTTCAGTGTCCATTCGAAGAGAGGTTTGGCTAAATGTGAATCTTGTTGACTATAGATGCATTCATTCATTGTCTGTAACCGCTTATCACCCTGGAGGGGGCACTAGTCCTTCACAGGGTGACACACACTCACACATTCTCTGACACAGTCACACCTATGGACACTTTTGAGTCATCAATCCACCTACCAACGTGTTTTTGGACCGTGGGAAGAAACCCACGCGGACTCGGGGAGAACACACCACAGAACTCCTCACAGACAGTCACCCGGAGCGGGGCTCGGACCCACAACCTCCAGGACCCTGGAGCTGTGTGACAGCAAAACTACCCTGATTCACCGGGCTGGCTATAGATGTACTTAAATATGTACATTTTTCTACTATGTAAACCTTAATTTTTCAAAAATTGACTTTGTTTCAATTTGGAGTATATTTGAATCCACCTTTTAGATAACTGTTAAAATACTAATAAAATATTGAAAATATATTTAGAATTCAATTAAATCTATATAATACATTATTAATATACTTTTAAAATATTAATAAATATAATAAATGTAATAAATATAGCATATTCTAAATATACTTCTGTGTACTTTTTCACCTTTGCATAAGTTTGGGTATCTGAAAATAGCAACAAATATGTTTAAATGTATTTTTCTACACATTGGTGTGTCAGCGCAATCAAGGGGTTTTTCCTCTTCCTGTTCCACATTAAAAGACTTGGCGCTTCTGAATGTAAACGAACCAGAGGGAAGAGCAGCCCACCAGAATCACTGACACTTTAAACAAAAAAATAAAATCTATTTGTATATTTTCATACATCAACATTAATTTGCGCTTTTTCTGTATTTATATATGTATTTGTTTATTTCTACATTCACTATGTATTTCTACGTTTATTTATCCATCCATCCATTATCTGTAACCGCTTATCCAATTTAGGGTCACGGGGGGTCCAGAGCCTACCTGGAATCATTGGGCGCAAGGCGGGAATACACCCTGGAGGGGACGCCAGTCCTTCACAGGGCAACACAGACACACACACACATTCTACGTTTATTTATTTTTAATATATTTCTGTGTGTTTGTGTTAATTGGGTGGATGTTCCTAACCTCACTCTACAGAATCTGGCTCTTGTGTTCGGAAGTATTTACGACATATTACTTTGTGGTGTTTAGGGTTTGAATGCCATTTATTATGTCACAGTTTCTGCTGGAGAACTACCCACGATAAGCTCAGTGAGCATCTGATCTAAAACTTTGTAGAATAAAGCTATAGAAAAACTCTCTTTATCACTTTCTAAAGCCGATATTTTCAGACATACAGCAGTGACTTCACTACAAGGGAAAATCTGTACTACTTAATCACTACATAAAAGCATTCAACTGGATAATGTATTATGCAAAAATATATTATGTGTTTCTAAAACAAATATGAAACAGGAATAAGTTTACAGTAAAATACAAAATTTATATTGCACATTTATTCCTCACAAAGATATTTCTGTCAGTCCTCTACCCAGTGTGTGTTAACCAAATCACATTCATCCCTGCCTGTTGGCTGGGAACCAAATAAATTAGTTCTGCCTCCAAGGAAGTGCTGCATCCAAACCATTTGCGTAATGATTTTGCACACAAGCAGGCAACTCACTCTTCATATAGGAGGTCCATGGGATATGGGGCACACCTGTTATCACAGGGGTTCTGGTGTCGTATAGGCCCAATTGGTAATCCATCCTTGTCTACACCATTGCGTTTCATAAATCTAACCCCAATCTGGAATCACATGAATACCCATTAACAAGCATTAATGGGCATATGACAGTTTTAAGGGCTGCCAAACAGGGGTGGTGAAATAATAACTTTTAAAATATATTATTTATTTTTAAACTTTTTATCTTTTTGTATAAATGTAAAGACAAAATTTGTTATCTACCCACATTTGATTGGCTGGTCTACAATTCTTGGCAGAAACAGCCATTCATTCAGATAAGATCAGAGACTAACAGGCACGTTCGTACATTTTCCTCATTCTTTTGAGCTTGAAATGAGAATGAGTTTACAACAAATTTAGGACCTCTACTAATCCCATCACATCCGATCCGAATATTTTATTTCAATGTATCGAATGTCTGATTCGGCTCAATGGTTCATCGCTAAATTCACCTGCATACGTTCACTCACAGTCATCTGAGATTAATTTCAAAGATAGTCTGATTAATGTGTATAGCAAATACACAAACCAGAAAAGGAAGCAGTGACTTACGTATCGAAAATATAAGTTAATACAGAAGTTGCTAGTAATCTAATAATTATTCTAAACCTCACAATGCTAGCAATGGAGTATTTCTTACAACACAGATCAAATACCGTTACAATTCTATCCTATTTTGGAAGTCTGTAAGACACTGGTGTATATAATATCTAACTAATATACATGTACTGCTAATCGTATTTCTGATTCTTTTTGAAGTCGGCTTCGTTTGGATTAGGGAGTCGGTTGGACTGGAGTAATAAGATGATCCGGTTCAGTAGAACCGTCGTATTGGAGTCCGCGATCAGCGGCAGTGCTCCCCTCGGCGCTGTTCTCCGCTTCAGTCCGAGACTCTCGTTCACTGTGACCTCTACAGCTGTTTATACGAGAGGGAGAGGGGATGCGGACTCGTTAACACTTTTTGTAGTCGATCAGTTGCTGTGCTTGGAATTTAACTGAAGCCTGTCGGTGTTTCTGGTCTCTCGCTGTGAGCTGAAAACGGTAAGCGTTTTTATTTTGCTGATGGCGAAGGCCGCGGCTTTTCTCAGAGCACTCGCCGAAAGAAGCACTGCGGCCTGCGGCTGAGAGCTCCACTTCACAACGCGGGGTCTTACTCTGTAAACACAAGGCCCTGTTTATTCGGCTTTAGCGTTTTATACAAATTTCCCGGCTTTGACGCGTTCGTCGATGGAGATATTTCAGATCTTGTTTTTTAAAAATAGTATGTGTTTTGTGTCTTGTTTGGCGCTGGTGTCTTTGTGGTTCTGGTGTTTTTTTTAAGAGGTTGGTGGATGTTAATCCTCCCGAGCAGCTAGCTAGCAGTCTGGTAAGAGTTTAGCTAACTTAATTCAGAGACTTTATCAAAGGTTAACAGTAGCTGGTAATCATCTTGATTGTAATAGAATACAATAAATAGAATTTGTGGAAAACACAAATATGTAATATGAGGCTTTGCTTTATAGCAGAGTTTTTTTTTTGTCAACGTTAATTAGCAAAGGCCCGGCGTCGAGTAACACTACTAAAACATGACTGTTACCTGATCTGGCACATTAAACGGGCTCTAGTTTGACTTTTGTGTGGATTTGTTGTTGTTTTTTAATCAGTTTTAAAAGCGGTATTCACGTTAAACGCCATCTTATTTTTAACAAGGTGTAGACTTTAGCGACAGTTAGTGAACACGGCTGTATCGAGTAACAACAGTTACTGGAGATTGTAGAAACTCTGTGAGGGCTTAGCTGTGGTGCTACGTTGTCGCTGGGGTTTCTAATAAGGGTGGTAAAAAACGTATTAAATCACTTTTCTCAAATATAATTTTGAACAGAAATAGTTGTCTAGCACATTGGTACTCGATCTGGTGGCAGGGCCTCGTGTGTAAACGAAGTGGTCAGCAGTACCAAGCTGTTTATTACCAACGTTAGCTCGCTAACCTCCACGAGACCTGATCGCACTCGATATTGTGACCTAATTTTAGGTCCTTGGATTTGAACGTTTCTTAAACGACAACTCTTCACTGCGATTAAACTTAAAGATTGTTTGACTACTTCTGAACTGTAACACTTTAGTTAAATGCCAGGTTAATGTAACACCTCCCTGGGGGAGAATTGTGTCATCCTAAGCTGGTATGATGACAGCGGCTGTAATAAAGTCGTAGTTTGACTCAACAGAATGACTGATGGATACAAGTACTGAGGAAAGTTGATTTTATTCTAGAACACATTCGCTCTTTTAACGCCCATAATAAAAATATCACTTTTACAGTGGCTCTGATGGGGACTATGGGGTTCAATGCCTACAACATAAAATGTAGTGTTTTACAGTCTTACCCAAGGACATTTATGGTATTATATTGTGGACTTGCCAGAGTTGGGGAATTGAACCACAGTCTATTACAATGAGAAAAGCAAGTTTACCCCCGGTCGTATAAGCACCTAAACATTGTGTTCTTGTAATCGTTCTCAGATTAGAAACACATACCTTTTGTGATCTCATGAAATCCTTTGTCATTATTAAATGCCATTTGTTGCATTGAATATGACTTTGGTTATGCTTATTTGATTCTTACTAGCCTAGCTGTCCTATCCAGTTCATATGTACCAGATGCATTTGGAGGTAATAGACCCACATATTAATGCTTTATATTTTGAGTTACTGTACATCCAAAGGCATGTATATGCACACTTTTGCCTAATAAAGCCTTATTTGATTCACCTAATCAGCGTTAACGTGCACTTACAGTGTAAACTGTTAAAAATAGAAGACCCTATTAGCTCACACTTAGATTTCTTTTTTTCACCAACTTTTATTGAAACATTATGGTAACTTTTAGATTAAAAACAAGACATGGGTGTATAAAAATGCACATTTATTAGGACTATCCACTGCATGAGTGGTACAGAGATATAAACACATCTCAAACTTGTTTATATTGCACTGTTTCTGTTTAAGTGCAGAATAAAAATAAAAGAAGGGGGCAATAGGGGTGGGCCATGTAATATAGTTCACGGTGATACCGGTAGGTTTTTTTTTTTTTTTTTTTTTCCAATAAGACTTTTGCCAAACCTCAATATTGTGACGTAAGCACAAGCTTCTTTCAGAGGCACGTAGCCAGACATCACTGTCCATCACTTAGTGCTGCAGCCAATGGAGTCACAGTCCCGCCTACAGGGGTTTTTGCTGGTTTTGTGGCAACGCTGAGAGAAACGGGTCAGTGCTAAAAAATAAATAAATAATAATAAATAAAATTCTTATTTTAGTGCCATGCCTCCAAGGAACTACATTTTTTCCCCCTCAACACGTGTGATGGCAATAAAACTGACTGACTTTTAGAATCAAAGTATTTCTTTATCATAGAGACATCACTATTTTTTAGACATACCGTTTGATAATTACAGTTAGATAATGCAGCATGTTCTTTTTGGTGTTAATAATAAACACTGTTATCGTAACGTATATTGCCTATATTAGGCATATTGAGCTATGAGTTTTTTGGTCATATCACCAAGCCTTAATAGGCAATATGTATTTCAGATGATTGTGCTGTGGCCAGAATTTGAATTATTGCAGCTGGAATTATTACCACCATTCGATATATTGATTCAAAAGATGGGATTATGGTACTTCTACACTGCATAATACCTACATTAATATACTCAACTATACTTGGCTTGTTTTGTTTTAGGCAAATTTGGTACTTGTTACATAGAACCCAGTGATGTGTTGACATGGCAGAGCACTGACTGGCCAGAGAGACTTATCAATTGTGACAAAATGCAGACATCACGAAGCACAATATCTATACAGATCTGTCTGATATGATGCGAGGCTAATGTGTATTCAGTCCAAAAAAAAACAAAAAACAAATTTAAATGAGTACATATGATGAGTAAACAGCATTTAAAGATATTGCCACCGTTGTTGATTCCAAAGCCAGTGGTTCCTGTCAAACTGTCTCCATCTACATTTTGGGGGAGCTGTGGTGTAGTGGAACTCAAACCAGTACAAAAAGAGAGTAGTGTAGGTAACATGGAGTAAAAAGGCACCATCAATGGTCTCCCTTCTGGCAAGCATTTGTTGACATTGTCTGTTGTCTGTCATTTGCCTGGATCTGAGGGGGTGGTGGATCTACCCCAAGACTATGTACAGTTTCTAGGCTCTAACAAAGGAAACAGTTCCAACTTTTTTCAGATTAATCCTCAACCATTAGGTACTTGCTCATGTGCTTAGCTCAGCTTTAGCTGGCAAACCACTTTAGTTTTTCAAGGGGATGGTAAAACGCTGTTTAAGCACTTTATGCCTTGTTTTCTCTCCCATTACTTATGGTATTTTCTCAGAAACCTCTGATATATATAAGCAAGCTGATGTTGATTCAAATACAGACTGATCATCTTGGGTAGAAGAGATCAGCTGTAGTTTAACCAGTCATTGTTGCCAAGTCATTAACTATTGAACATTTTAAAGCCATCATGAAAAAGGAAATCAATGTACTTCCTTAAAGGGACCTAATTCCCAGTGAAATAGAACATTTGACTGGGACAATTTTATCCATTTTAAATTTGAGTGGATGATGAGAATTTTACATATTACTGATTCAAAATACTCAGTCTACCCACTGAGTCCCTCAATTTTCAGCAGCTCTCCATTTGATTAAATCCGGCTTTCCCATGTTTGCAGACATTAACATTGTGCCGTGTATGGTATATACTCATATTTCCTAGATAATAGACCAGGACTGGCCAGCCCACGGCTCACAAGCTGCATGTGACTTTTTTCCCTGTACAAGTATGGCTCCTCCATTAATAATAAAACATGTAGCCGTTGGTAGACAAATGTTTTAAGATCTTGACGTCTACTGCAAATCCAGCCTCCTGAACCCACTCCACTAACAGGATTGGCTTTGCCGTTTGTCTCTAACACGTGGGAGTCTGGCTGTAAGGAGCTACAAAGCTGTGTCACATATTACATACATACACATGTATACCTTTTACTATTTAAATGAGGAAAAATTACATAGGCTATTATACAGGTGTGTGTGTGCTCACTCAGGATGGCATCCAAAAAAAAAGAAAGGTGTCTATTATGGTAAAACTGTGTTGCTCCAAGCGCAAATCTCCAGACTCTCTCACACACTTAAGCCTAAGCCTAAAGCTGTACTGTCTTAAAGTGACAGTACACCTAATATGCACAAAGAGAAATCAAATTGCAAAGATGGGTATAAAAATTCCCTGAATCACACACAAAGACAATGGGCATCAAACATCCAACTACTTTGGCAAAGATTTTGGCTCAACACTTGTTAATTAAATGTAAATGCAGATCTTAAAGTATAGTAATAAACTATTTTTCTGTGCTCTAGAGAAGTGTGCTATGAGTCTCTAGATCAAGTCTATGCCCTTATATGGGCCATTTAATATTCAACTAAAAGATTATAAAAAGCTCTCTTGTGATTGGAGGTTGTTTTTAATGTCTTGTAGACAGTAAACGTAAGTCTATTGTTACCCTTTTAATTATCTTAGTCAGCTTCTGTAACATCAGCCAGTGTTTCTGAAATTTTAGAAGATTGACTGTCAATTCTCTTTCAAGGTGAAGACTTCATGAGCCAAAAGGAGAACCAGTGACTGCCCCAATTCTTTTCTCCTATTACTGGCGGATGCTGTGACTGTGTGTTGGGTGGACAGGGTAGCAGCGCAGCATGGCAGACGTGGACCCGGACACACTGCTGGAGTGGCTGCAGATGGGGCAGGGTGATGAGCGTGACATGCAGCTCATCGCCCTGGAGCAGCTTTGCATGCTCCTACTCATGTCAGATAATGTAGACCGCTGCTTCGAAACGTGAGTCTGAAATGTAGATACTTGCTGTATTTTAAAGTATACAGTCCTTTTTTTAAAAGTTTGCACACATTTTGTTTGTTGTTAATTGTATTTTTTACATAGCTAACCTCAACAGGTAACACAACTGTGGGCACAGTTTGCACAAATTTGCAAATATTTTTAAAAAGTGTTCACATAATAATATTTCATTTGATCAGGGGTGTTGATTCTAATTTGAATTCTGTTATCAGATGCCCTCCACGGACGTTCCTCCCAGCCCTCTGTAAGATCTTCTTGGATGAAAGTGCTCCTGACAACGTTCTGGAGGTGACTGCCAGGGCCATTACGTATTATCTGGATGTGTCCGCTGAATGCACACGTAGGATAGTTGGAGTGGATGGGGCCATCAAGGCCCTTTGTAACCGATTGGTGGTGGTGGAACTCAACAACAGGACCAGCAGAGATCTGGCTGAGCAGTGTGTAAAGGTATACTTTTGTTGAATATATTTTTTTATTTTTTTTTGTTCATGTGATGTTTACATCCATTAGAGTAGGGGTTCCTGATGGCATAGAATGGATGCCAATCATTTTCACTGGAAGTTTAGAGTAGGGGTCCACAGTATTGGCCCAGTTAGTGGCTAAATTCAGTATTTGTCATTTTGACAGTCTTTGAATGAGACTTAAATATGTGAACTTGATTTCTTTTTTGTTCTCAGGTGCTGGAACTGATCTGCACTCGGGAGTCTGGTGCTGTGTTTGAGGCTGGGGGACTGAACTGTGTGTTGAGCTTCATCAGGGACAGCGGTCACTTGGTGCATAAGGACACACTGCATTCTGCTATGGCAGTGGTTTCTCGGCTCTGCAGTAAAATGGAGCCGCAGGATTCCTCCCTAGAGACGTGTGTAGAGTCCCTATCCAGCCTGCTTAAACATGAGGACCACCAGGTAACACTGCCTTAAGTGCTGTTTAAATATTTTTTTATTGGTTTAAGTTAGGCCTGGGCAAAAAACGATAGCAATATGTATCACGATAGACACATCATCAAACATGTTAAGAAAAATGTTATTTATAATGATATTTTCACTTAATTGCAGATCACCAGAAAACCCATAATAAATAGACAACGCATGGCTGAATGTACCCCAAACATGCTCCTATGCTTCTTTTAAAACTGTAACAATGTTACAGAAATGTATATAGTGGTAATTATCAAAATAAATCCAAAAAAAATCTTGATTATATATTTGTTCATATCACCCAGGCCTAAGTTGAACCTAATTAGGCTTGTGAAATGGTGGTCTGGAAAATTACATTGTGGGTTCAAACCTCATGTCTGGAAAAAATATACGTCCTAGTCAGAACTTCTAATCGACAATTTTGTCTCTATCGATTATTTTTATTCCGTTATGTCCCCACTGTGTTCATGTGTTGTTCCTTTAAAACCAAGCTACCAAGCTGTAGTCGTGATTCTGCCCCTATGTGCCACATGGAAGCAACCTAAACGCCTGAGGACGACCAAGCTCCTCAAGCAGCTTGTACCAAAGAAAAACACAGCATCTGTGGTTTGGACGTGCTGTGTTTTGACGTTAATTAAAACAACACTGAACAAAAAGAAGTCAAATGTAACTCTGAGAAAAAACAATTTTCAGTGACCAAAGCACCATCACACACCAAATACAAACAATGCTCAAAAAACAAGAGAGGAACCAGCTCCCAGCAGCATTAGAAAAAATATCCCAGCTTTAATACTGGAGCATATTTACAGTACATGCCTCGTCACGGGACTATGAGATTCGAAAACAATCATCATTAATCATTCATTAATTGTAACCATGGTAAAATGTACCATTTGATTGTGAAATTGATTTGTGCTTATATCATCCAGCACTGCACCCTAGCCTAGTCAAAAAAAGGGGAAAAATGTTTCTTGGTTACTTCTATCTTATTTGATAATAATAAAATAGTAACTTATTTGAAATTTAGACTTCCAATTAAAACTGTAAAATTCCCTGGATTTATTTTAATTTTAGATTATGAGCTTCAGCAGGAAGTTTTCTGGAAGTTGCAGTATTTAATAATTTAAGCTTACAACTTTTAAATGTGTTCATGGAGATTAAGTTGTTTTATGCAAACAACAGCAGAAGTAAATTTTATAGAAAATTATCACATTGAAATTCCAATCTGTGTTTCTCTGTGAGGAGAAAGTGCCATTAGGTATTTTCTGCTAATGGTTCAGCCCTGAACTGTGGATGCTGATCTGCATGCTTCAGCCTTAAATGGTACTGTGGTGTTACAGGTTTCTGATGGAGCCCTGAGGTGTTTTGCCTCGCTGGCAGACCGCTTCACAAGACGAGGGGTGGACCCAGCTCCACTAGCCAAGCATGGGCTCACTGAGGAGCTGCTCTCCCGTATGGCTGCAGCAGGAGGCACAGCTGCTGGACCCTCCTCAACTTGTAAACCTGGCCGAACCTCCACTGGAGCCGCCCCCTCTGCTGCAGACTCTAAACTCAGCAACCAAGTGTCCACTATTGTCAGTTTGCTCTCCACACTGTGCCGGGGCTCGCCACTGGTCACACACGTAAGTAACACCTGACAGTCTAGTCAGGATCCTTGTTTCAGAGAGCTAAGAGTGAGGAGAGCTTTCCTGCTTATTTCAGCATAAAAGAATTTGCACTTTACAATAGTTTATTGTTATATGCTCACAGCAAAGCAACATACATGATTAGAGTTTGAACAAGGCATGATGGTGGGTGCCAGGCAAATGGGACATTCCATTTCTGAAGTTGTGTGAGCATTTAACATTCCTCAATCCAGTGTCATGTGTGCCAGGAATATGATAGAAGGTGCTGCTTAATGATTGTGAGTCGTGTTATATGACTAGAAACTAGAAGTTTTTGGAACCTCACAAACCTGCATCTCTCTCACAGTGCATTGACTTCCACTATTCTTAAATGTATTGGTGTGTTTTATTGAAGCTTGTTATACGAGCATGTTATAAGGTTTTGTTATTACTGGTGGTAATGAATGCTAAATTTAATGCAGTGAAGACACAAGTCTATGTAAATGTTAATGTTTAAATTAGGGTTAATGTTACCAACCTGGGAAGAATCTTCATGTCTGAGCTTGCTGTACCATAATCCCAGCAGGCAGGTTTGTATATCTTCAGTTATTTTGTATTAAACAGCTTCCAGCGTCTTCCACCTGTTGCCATCCAAAATAAGGTGCTTTGATAGGTCACAAATTACTCATCATCCCCACTGCCCCAACCCTGACTTCCCTCCCCCCACTCTGTGCTCTCAGTTAAGCAGTTACAGGTTCTCATCAGTTTTTCAAACAATCATGTAGCAGAAGTCAAGACATGCAAATTTGAATGTTTGTTTTGAATTTGCCAGATGCACAATTTACATACAAGTTCAGATATTTAGTTCTGAAGTTCTCACTTCAAAACAAGGGCAAAATTTAGTTTAAGCATTCTCATATTAATACACACTTTTTTTCCTCTGCACAACATAATTAATTTACATACTGCTATCCCATGACTTTCGGCACTTCAGCGTAAACATAACCTGTCTAGTTTGTATGCATGTCAAGATAGTTACTGAGAACTTTCAGCGAGTATGCCTGTGCAGCAGGCCAAAAATTATATTATTATTATTATTATTAGAAACGTGGCTACTGAAACTGTTGTAGGGAAAATGCTGCTCTGAGTTCTTCCATTAGTAAGTCCTGAAATAAAGCTCATCTGTCTTTTCCTCAGGACCTACTGCGCTCCGAACTGCCTGACTCCATGGAAAGCGCCCTGCAGGGTGATGAGCGTTGCGTCCTGGACACTATGCGGCTGGTCGATCTGCTGCTAGTGCTGCTCTTCGAAGGCCGCAAGGCACTGCCCAAATCCACCGCTGGTTCCACTGGCCGTATACCAGGTCTGCGACGTTTGGATAGTTCTGGCGAGCGCTCTCACCGACAGCTTATTGACTGTATCCGTAGCAAAGACACAGATGCACTCATAGATGCTATTGACACCGGAGGTGAGTTTGTGCATTTTGCTGGGAGAAACAAAGGGAGCTTTTCTGCCAGTTGGGTTGAGTAAATTCCTGCCTCATGCTGTTTTAATTAGAATTTTGTTTTGTTTGTTTGTGTTTCTTTTTTCCTCTCAGCTTTTGAAGTGAATTTTATGGATGATGTAGGACAGACTCTTTTGAATTGGGCCTCAGCATTTGGCACTCAAGAAATGGTGAGGGTTTTTTTTTTCTTCAATATTTAAATGTTCAGTTTTTCTTTCCCTTTTGTCTTAGCACAAAATATTTGTTATATTTAAATTATGTTTTCACTATTTTAGTGAATAAATGTATGAATTTGCTATAAGTGCCATCTATAGCTCTGGGTGAATGGGGGCAAGCAGACTAATTGAGCCAAGGGTATTAAGTAAATCGAAGCAATAGATGGATGGCTAGATAGCCATAAAGTATTATTAATACATAATTAGGCATAATGCAACCTGATTTCTTGACCTACTTGATCTAAAGATAGTTTCTGCATTTCACTGGGACAAAGCATGGGCTAGATGTTTTCATCTGATAAATGTTAGATCTCTGACTGTGCTTTAGGTGGAGTTCCTTTGTGAGAGAGGTGCTGATGTCAATAGAGGCCAGAGGTCATCCTCACTGCATTATGCTGCCTGTTTTGGACGACCACAAGTAGCCAAGGTAACAATAGCATTAGATGTGTTATTGGATGTGCTGTACACATTTTAAGACTTTACTCATGTTTTTGCAACATTTCTTTCTCTGGAGACTTTACTGCGTCATGGAGCCAACCCTGACCTGAGGGATGAAGATGGAAAAACTCCACTGGACAAAGCCAGGGAAAGAGGCCACAGTGAGGTTGTTGCAATCCTGCAGTCTCCTGGTGAGTTTAGCTACCTTTCCCTTTACATTGTACAGCTGTCATTTTATACATCGAATGGGGTTTAATTTAAATAATTTTCAATGTGTGTTTTATTAATTTATTTATTTATATATATATTATATATAAAATATAATTTTTTTTAAATAGGAGATTGGATGTGCCCTGTGAACAAAGGAGATGACAAGAAAAAGAAGGATGTGAATAAAGAGGAGGAGGAGGGTAGTGAGCCTAAAGGAGACCCCGAGATGGCTCCTATCTATCTGAAAAGGCTGCTTCCAGTTTTTGCACAAACCTTTCAGCAAACCATGCTGCCTTCAATAAGGTTATTTTGGAAAATAATTTTTAAATAATTTATTGCTTTATTAAAGTCAGTGTATTATGTTTGTGGTTATTCCATGCAGGTTTAGCACCACATTTACCTACTTTTTGTTTCAGTTTTGTTTTTTTTCAGTTTGGCTGAATATAGCCAGAATAACACCTCTTATATTTCTTCACTGCAGGAAAGCTAGTTTAGCTCTGATCAGGAAGATGGTTCACTACAGTTCTGAAGTGCTGCTTAAGGAAGTGTGTGACTCAGATGCTGGACATAACCTGCCCACTGTCCTAGTGGAAATCACTGCTACTGTGTTGGATCAAGAGGTCAGTGCTCATTTTGGCTTCTGGTTCCGTTTTAAGTGTATGCTTACTCGAATGAGTAAGTTGATCTGTTGTCACGAGTTCTAGGATATTGTAATGGCAGTAGGATGTGAACTAAGAAGCTTGTCCTTCTTCTTCACAGGATGATGATGATGGCCACTTGCTGGCATTGCAGATCATTAGGGACCTGGTTGATAAAGGGGGGGATGTTTTCTTGGACCAGCTGGCCAGACTGGGTGTGATCAATAAAGTGTCCACTTTGGCAGGACCTACCTCAGATGATGAGAATGAAGAAGAAGCCAAGCCTGAGAAGGTTGAAATGACCTTTTATTTATTTTTTAAATATTCGTTCATTCATTTAACAATTGTAATGATTTACCCATTTTCGAAAAATGTTGCTAAGTTGGAGACAATGCCAAGATGTTAGCCTGATAGTTTGTCCATGATATTGTATGGAGGATTAGCAAAACATGCAGTTACAACCAAGCATTGTATTTCATTATAAAAACATGCTTTGGTTATAAAGAATTCTTATGCACACAGCAGAAGGCATGCAAATGTAAACGGAAGCAGGGAAGGCAGCATACCAGACTTGGCTCATGTTACGGGGCTCTAAATTAAGGGTGCTGGACTCTGTGTGTGTACGTGTGTTTGTAAAGAACATGTTGGGTTCTTAGATTGTGCAATTCTGTTTTTAAATCCTCAATTTCAAGATTCTGTGTGTCCAAATAGGGCCCTTTTTAATTTTTGCTTGTGTAATCAATTCATACACATTTAGCACTGAGCTGCTGTGGGTGAGCTACCTGAGTTTTTGTTATTCACTAACTTATAGTGTAGAGCCTCTGTCATTGTGTAATTTTTTTTAAAGTAGCCTCTGGTGGAGTGTCGTCAGCTGTCCTGTTATTTTGGGAACCGTGTCTTGAAATCAATGCGTGTTATTTCAGGAGGATGAGCCACAGGAGGATGCTAAAGAGATCCAGCAAGGCAAGCCCTACCACTGGCGAGATTGGTCCATCATAAGAGGCAGGGACTGTTTGTATATCTGGAGTGATGCAGCTGCACTGGAGCTCTCCAATGGCAGCAATGGCTGGTTCCGCTTCATCCTGGATGGAAAGCTAGCCACCATGTACTCCAGTGGTAGCCCAGAGGGAGGGTCTGACAGCTCAGGTGAGCTCTAAAAGATGCTAGGGCATGTCATGTGTTTAAGATGGATACAGTAACAACATGTGAGTAATCACAAAATAGCCAATTGTCTCTGTACTGTATGTGTAAGTAAGCTAATCGGTGAGAATTTTGTAGACTGCATCTACTGGTTTTCTATTTAAGATGAACTTTTTGAGCACTGTTTGATTGTGTTGACTGTAACTAGCATGCTCCTTTTTACTTTGTTACAGTTTTTAATAGCTGTATTTAATTGGAGTTGAATTATTTTGTTTAAAGCCACAGTCCTTGGGTTTTGGGAATTTAGAGGCTCATCTGGTCAGCACCTATTTCTATTAAAGCATGAGTTGGTTCTGCTGCGGTCAATGTTGGAGTACTCAGAAAGCTCAGTCAATGTTGGGTGAAAACAATGTCTTCACAGTATGAAAGGGATATATACAGTTAAAATTGAGATTAATATAAGTCATAGAAAAATAATTTAGATTTTGAACATTTTATGTGTTTTAAATACATTATGATCTACAGATATATATTTCTAAAATAAGTTTTTGGTTGAAACTAACATTAATTTTAACCTTTTTAATATTAACAAATTACCATGTGAAACTGTATTTCATATGTTTGAGCATATTTATTTATTCCTTTATGATGAAACACTCTTACAATGTAGAGTGGGATTAAATCCAACATAGAAAACTTGTTGGGAAACTGGCTTTTTGTTGCAGCAAAACCTTTTGAACAAGGGAACAGTTGCTTTCATTGAGCAACAGATAAAACACTGGCTGTAAGTGCAGATAGAGGGTCTCTTAATGTAGCTAAGAGACTGTGCAGTACGATAAAAGGCTACATAGAAACATGTACTTACATAGTGCTTTAAAACCTCCCTTTTTGATGCAGCTCTAATTGTTGAATTGTGTGGAACAGGGAGTATATGTAACTTTATTGTTGTGGAAGCTCCTCAGCAATAGTACTGCATTCAATTTATAAAAAACAAAACCACAACTTAAGGACTGCTGCTTTTAATTGGTGTAGTTGACAGGCACGCGCACATTTCTCCACTTCCTACCTTCCTTTCTTTTTTTCAGAAAGTCGTAGTGAGTTTCTGGAAAAGCTACAGCGTGCTAGGAGTCAGGTGAAGCCAGTCACAGCCAGCCAGCCCATTCTGTCAACACTAGGGCCCACTAAACTCACTGTAGGAAATTGGTCCCTTACCTGCTTGAAGGAGGGTGAGATTGCCATCCACAATTCAGATGGCCAGCAGGCCACCATCCTAAAAGAGGATTTGCCTGGTTTTGTATTTGAATCCAACCGAGGCACCAAACACTCTTTCACCGCAGAAACGTCTCTAGGTGAGTCTGTGAATTAAATGAAATCAGTTACTTGAGCCTTTTTTAAAATTTATTGATGTATTAATTTATAAAGAATTGTGATTATCAACGTGTGGTTGTATTTTCCATTGTTATCCTCCTATGTTTTTACAGGGTCAGAGTTTGTGACTGGTTGGACTGGAAAAAGAGGAAGGAAGCTCAAGTCTAAATTAGAAAAAACTAAACAAAAGGTAGGAGTTTGTCATTTATTATGTTTGTTTATTTTTCCTCATCTTTTTTTTACTTTCATGGCTTCATTTTGGTGGAAAATGGCTAATTGAGACTCTCATTTAGGGACCTGCTCTGCAAGGGGGTGTTATGTAGTGCTTGTCGTAACAGTGTCTTTTAAGGCAGATGGTTTCTGCTTGCTTTTTTTTGCTTTATATAATTTACAAGTAACATTTTATCCCAAAACCTAAGGGGAAATATTTATAATAGTCAGTTTTATTATATTTTTAATTGAATACTTTTGTGACTAGTTTGCTCATCTAGCCATCCTTCTCTTTTGCTACCCCTTCTCTCCTCCTCTCTCTATGCAGGTGAAAACCATGGCCAGAGACTTGTATGATGATCATTTTAAGGCTGTGGAAAGTATGCCCAGGGGCGTAGTTGTCACCCTGAGGAACATTGCCACTCAGCTGGAGTCTGCCTGGGAGCTGCATACGAACAGACATGTATGAAGATTTCTTTTCACACATGGACCAGTTTTTTATTAGTTTTATTTCATTGACATTGACTTTTTTTATTTTATTTTTTTTGAAAAGCTGGAAGTAGTTTGTTACTCTGTGAAATGTATATTACTTTTTTCATGTGATACTAATAAAACAGATTAAAAATCTACCTATCAATATTGTAAATATTTGAGACTTGTGTTTACTAATTATTACTTTCTCTGCTCTCTTAGTGTATTGAAGGAGAGAACACGTGGCGAGATCTCATGAAAACAGCTTTAGAAAACCTGATTGTGGTTCTCAAGGATGATAATATCATCTCTCCATATGAAATGTGCAGCAGTGGCCTCGTGCAAGCACTTTTTACTGTTCTTAATAATGTGAGTCATGAAAATTACAGATATGAAACATGGCATGACCACACAAACATTATTGTTTAAACCTAACATTTATAACTACCTTAATTTTAACAGAGTGTGGAACTTGACATGAAGCAAGATTGTAAGCAGTTGATGGAAAGGATAAATGTGTTTAAGACCGCATTCAGTGAAAATGAAGATGATGAAAGGTAGGTATATTTAATACCTAGCGTTAATTTTAATTTTAAATTATTTTATTTCCTGTTTTTAAACTGGACGCTTATAAATTTTGTTTTTCTAGCAGACCCGCAGTTGCCTTAGTACGTAAACTGATAGCAGTCCTGGAGTCTATAGAACGGTTACCTCTTCATTTGTATGACACCCCTGGCTCGACCTACAACTTGCAGGTTAATCTTCTTGCCAGGCTTCTTCTTTGTCATATAAACTGCTTAAGACACTAATTACGTCTAAACTGTCTGATACGAATTATGTAAAGCTGCTTTCTGACAACGTCAGTTGTAAAAAGCACTATATAAAATAAATATTGATTGATTGAAGACTATGTTAATTGTTGAGGATTTATTTGAAGTATGGTTTGTAATCTTGGTTGGCAGATTCTGACCAGAAGACTGCGTTTTCGGTTGGAACGTGCTCCAGGTGAGACAGCTCTGATAGATAGAACCGGCAGGATGCTCAAGATGGAACCGCTTGCTACTGTTGAATCACTGGAACAGTACCTGCTTAAAATGGTGAGAAGTGTGATGCCTCACCTCTTTGGTTTATAAGTCAGTTAGTTGTTCTGCGTTGTTCATAACTCTGTCCCTCATCTCCTAGGTGGCAAAGCAGTGGTATGATTTCGATAGAGCCTCCTTCATTTTTGTCAGGAAGTTACGTGAAGGCCAAAGCTTCACCTTCAGACACCAGCATGACTTTGATGAGAATGGTATTGTGTACTGGATTGGTACAAATGCAAAGTGAGCCTACTTTCCTCTTCCTACCGCTTGTTTACTTACCCTATTTTTATGAATTTGTAATGTTATGTAAAAACAAATTATGTATATTCTTAGGACTGCCTATGAATGGGTAAACCCTGCTGCTTATGGGCTGGTGGTGGTGACTTCTTCAGAGGGCAGGAATCTTCCTTATGGCCGGTTGGAAGACATCCTTAGCAGAGACAGCTCGGCCCTCAACTGCCACACAAACGATGACAAAAATGCCTGGTTTGCTGTGGATCTTGGCTTGTGGGTCATCCCCTCTGCCTACACACTGCGCCATGCCCGCGGCTACGGGCGTTCTGCTCTCCGTAACTGGGTATTTCAGGTGTCCAAAGATGGCCAAAACTGGATGACCCTCTACACCCATCTGGACGATGGCAGCCTTAATGAGCCTGGGTAGGTATCCTGAACTCCTCTTTTAAGCAGTGGCAAATTTTATGGACAATCCATATTACGTCTTTTTTGAAACATTCCACAATAAGCAGGTGAATAAAGGTATAAACCAAGTTTCTATCAAAGGCTCAGTCTTGGCAAACAAAGATGGGTCATGAGTCACCAACTGATGCCAAATTATGAGTGGGCGATGTGGCCTAAATATAACAATCACGATATTTCAGGGTATTTTGGTGAAAAAGATACTCTTGGCTAAATGGTGAGAAATATTTTATTAATTTCAAGAACATATTATTGCAACAAAATAAATGCTTAAATTATAAATGATTTTGAACATTCAGTAGGAGCATATAAAAACATATACTACAAAACTACAGTGCAGAAAACTCCCTTAAAACATCACTTAAAAAAAAAAAAAAAAAAAAAAAAAAAGATGCTAGGCTAGAGTCAATGTCATCTTTCTGCTTGGGGTAACATTAACAAACGTTGCATTTTTTACTTTCCTCATACTCAATGCTTGAGGTGGTGAAACAAATTAGTTGTGTTCCCCTTTTTGTTACAGGCTTCTTGCATATCTTGTGCATTGCCATGTTGTTTTTGTACATATTTTATAATCAAACCACCTCCTCACAACAGAAATTGTTCTTTTTGGAACAAACTCTTCCACCAGAGAGCCACTTTCCACCAGTTATGCCTTAACTGCACAATGTCATTAAATATGTCAGAATATTTCCATCATGATATGGAATTTATTTATTTTATTATTATTTTTCTATCATTTTAAAACTTGTAATGATGCTATTGCAAAAGATACAATATGGCACAGCCCTGTGCTAGTGCAGAATTTCAGCTATTTTAGATCTTTCACCATATACCAAATATAATATTGTGAGAAGACTGAAAAGATTATGGGAATTCAGAGAAATCTGTCTGTGTACAAACTTGGACACTACTGTTGATGTTAACTTGACATCAACAGTGGGGGGGGAACTAACTAACTATATATATATATATATATATATATATATATATAATGACACATTTAGTACATTTAAAGAGTCTTTCAAATGTATTTTTGCTTGCGCATCTTCTGAATTTGTGGTTTATACTTTAGGTCTACTGCTACATGGCCACTGGACCCTCCCAAAGACGAAAAACAAGGCTGGAGACACATTCGGATAAAGCAGATGGGGAAGAATGCCAGTGGACAAACTCACTACCTCTCCTTGTCTGGACTGGAGATATATGGCACCGTCAATGGTGTCTGTGAAGACCAGCTAGGTAAGAGATTTCCAGAGCTCAACTTGTACATTTAGTGCATTTTTGCAAATTGAGTTGTGATGTGGTCCGAGCTTGCTGTCCCCAGCCGGCACATGCTCAAAATTTTATAATTTTACCATACCAACCTCAGCTGAATCAAAGACATATGTCTATGTGTTTAGGTAAAGCTGTTAAAGAGGCAGAGGCCAATCTACGCAGGCAGCGTCGACTCTTCCGCTCTCAGGTGATGAAATACATAGTTCCAGGGGCCCGGGTAGTGCGTGGCATAGACTGGAAGTGGAGGGATCAGGATGGCAACCCTCCTGGAGAGGGAACTGTGACTGGAGAGGCCCACAACGGTGAGCATGCTGATATGTGTTTTGTCAGTGTATGGGTGTCTCACCATCTGTAGCTTTTCTAGGAACCTTGTTGGGTAAACTACACAGAACAAGTTCTCAGTTAATTAATTTGTTTACTTTTACAAACGCATGTCAAAATGCTTGCACTTGGCTTTGACAGTGTTTCACATAATCATACCCACTTATTTGTTTATGGGCATTGACTGCCAAATTAAAGGAGATATTTAAAGTTGTGCTTAAGAATTGTGGAGTCAATGATATTTTGTTTCAAGAAAACAAATTGTGATCATCAAGTGCATTTGCATGTGTTGTGGAGATTTATAATAGAAATCCATCTTTATCAAGGAGTGAGGGGGGTTAGACTGACACTTGTGTGGTTACTAATAGCTTTATTTTATTATTATTTTTAGCTTAATTGCTGATGTACTTGTGTAGGTGAATTAAACAGCATAAGACTCTGAGGTTTTCCAGCCTGGCCAAGAGGAGGCACATCTTTTGTCAATACCACTTTCTTGAACTATCCTTGAACAGATTTGAAAGGAGTCATCAGAAATCAAACATTTCTTCCTGTGTCTCTGTCTTTCTTGGTGCCTTCTTTCTTGCTTCTGTCCTGTATTAACAACTTTAAGTGTGATGGTTTTATTCTGCATTCTTCGGATCTCTCAAATTAGATTGTTATTCCTTTCAACTATCTTAAGACTGTCATTCCACACTTTTTTGTTTTTATTAGTTTGCTATTTTGAAGTGCAACCCTCCCCCCTCCCCCCCAACTTAACAGGTAACATTTCTTTATCTTACTTGTTTAAGCATCTACTTCGTTGCTGTTGAATTCTTTGGGCAGCCATGTTTCAGTGTGTAAAATACCTTTTTAACACCGACTGTCTCCATCAATCAAGCCAAGCGCATGTTGATGTCACAATTTGCAAGCTCTCAATGGACTCCATTGCAAGTGTATTTTACATTTGACAGAAGTATATTCTTTAGATCCTTTCCTGAAGTGGCTATTAGCTTGGCGTTTGCAAGATTCTATGGCTTTTTGTTTTGGTTTTTCGTCATTTTTCTGTGCCTCATTTCTACTCCACTGCTTCACCTGGACCAGAATGTATTTTTGTTTCATTTTGTCCTGTTATTTCAATAGATTCTAGGCTCAAACTACTTTTTTAAAACCTAGTGACCTATTTATTTATTTGGTGACCTTTTTTATTTTTATTATTATTATTATTTATTTATTTAAATTCCCCCCGCCCCCCCCCCCCCCCTCAGTGGAAATGGAAAAATCAAGCTATCTTGTCTTTCTGGTCCAGTGTCAAGCAATGCTGCTGTCTTTGACTTGCTACTGTCTTTCTCTGCTCTCTTGCTGGGTCTCATTCGTTCATATGCCCCCCTTCCTTCCCCTCCTCTTCCAGGCTGGATTGATGTTACCTGGGATGCCGGTGGTTCAAACTCGTACCGTATGGGTGCAGAAGGGAAGTTTGACCTCAAGCTTGCACCAGGGTATGACCCTGAGTCAGCGCCATCACCCAAACCTATCTCATCCACTGTTACAGGCACACCGCAGTCCTGGAGCACCCTGGTGAAAAATAACTGTCCGGACAAAGGCGGCTCTTCCTCTGTGGCGGGGGCCAGCTCCTCCAGCCGGAAGGGCAGTAGCAGTTCGGTGTGTAGCGTGGCCAGCAGCAGTGATATCAGCCTGAGCTCTGCACGAATGGAGCGCAGGGTTGAGGGCCTTTTGGAGCAGGGGGTTGGTGTCGGTGGAGGAGTGCCAGGAGCAGAGGGTCAAGAACCAGTAGTGGTGCTTTCCTCAGAAGCTGGCTCTGGCTCTAGCACCAGTACGATTACGACTGATGCTGGAACCGAAAGTGCTGACCGGAAGACGCCAGCACCTGACGGTACCCTGCGACAGTCAGCCGAATCAACTGCAATTTCAATGGGACTGGTCAGCGTCAGTTCGCCTGATGTCAGCTCTGTGTCAGAGTCTTCGAACAAGGATGCGGCCTCCCAGAGGCCCTTGTGCTCAGCTACCAGTGCTCGGCTCTCTGTCAGCTCTCTTTTGGCAGCTGGAGCGCCCATGAGTTCCAGCGCTAGCGTTCCCAATCTGTCGTCGCGTGAAGCCAGCTTAATGGAGTCATTCGTACGCAGGGCACCTAACATGTCCCGCACCAATGCCACAAACAACATGAACCTGAGCCGTAGCAGTAGTGACAATAACACCAACACTCTGGGCCGCAACGTCATGGGGACAGCCAGTGAGTATCTGTAGCTCCCCTATCTCCCCATCACCCCAAGTCCAGTTAATTTTTATTTATATATAAAATGGATTAAAAAGTACTTGCCCCAGGGAAAATGATATAAAGCAAGCTTGCATCGTTCTGAACAATGAAACTGATCTAACACAGACATGGCTTTGTCCCTACAGCTTGGGGTGCTGGCTAAGCTAACTTGCTTCTACAGTGTAAGACTTGGCAAGCTACTAACTGTAGTTCTAAAATGCTTCAAGGCGATTTTTAATGATGTAAAAGTAAATTGTATGCTATAAATGTTGACCCATATCACTAACAGTATAAATTTGGAGCTAAGTTAATTGTTAAATGCATTTGATATACCACCATTTAAACAAATATTTAAAAATTCCCCCTCTTTAATTCAAGGGACAATGATGAAGGTTTGAGCTGCATGATTCAAACAAATCTGCAGGTTGCCTGTCTGTGGCTCTATTGTTAAGAGTGAGCTTTTTAACTTTTTTTTTCTTTTTTTTATTTTTTATTTTTTTTTTATTCATTAATTAATTTATTTAAAACTAATAGCATTTTTTTGTTTGCAGCCTCTCCTCTTATGGGTGCGCAGAGCTTTCCTAATCTTACAACTACTGGTACCACCTCAACTGTTACAATGTCCACCTCCATAGTAACCAGCAGCAGTAACGTAGCCACAGCAACTACAGGTTTGTCTGTCGGCCAGTTGCTCAGTAACACGCTGACGACCAGCCTGACCTCAACATCTAGTGAAAGCGACACAGGTCAGGAGGCTGAGTTTTCCCTCTATGGTAGGCCATGCTAGATTTATTCACCTACCGAAACATGTTCTCCCTTCTCCCTATCTGTGCATCTCCCTAATCTGTGCTAAACTTAATCCGTCTTTGGTCCCTGCCTAATCTCCATTTTGATGGATGCGTTTCTTACCAATATTGTTCTGTTTTCCAGATGCAACATTAGATGGCAAGTGTAAGATATGTTCTCGTTCATTTTTTGTTTTTTTTTTGTTTTTTTATTATTATTATTTTTTGTTTTACATCCTCACAGATTTCCTTGACAGCTGTCGGGCAAACACATTGCTTGCCGAATTGGATGATGAGGAAGACTTGCCCGAACCGGACGATGATGACGATGAGAATGAGGATGACAATCAAGAAGATCAGGAGTATGAGGAAGTTCTGGTACGGTCCAGGGTCAACCTTGGTTACCACGTTCATATTCATAGGGTAAAACCTGTTGTAGTTTCAATAACAGTACAGTGCAACTCCTTAGTTGTTGAGTTAGATTTATTTATTTATTTTTTATTATCATTATTATTCCTTTCCATTCTGTGGTAATCAAAGTGTTTGCTTTTTGCTCATCTGTTCATTTTTTTTGTAAGAAACTGTTTTAATATGTTTTGTAATGAGTGTTAATTTCTGTCAGCATGGTTTCTATGAAAAGCATGCCTGTACTGAGATGGGAGAACTAATACTGCATGTATGTTCATGTAAGCATAATGCAGTACATAAAATATGTTATGTTCAATGGTGGCCTGTCAGGAAGAAGAAGAGTATGAAACCAAAGGTGGGCGACGCAGGACCTGGGATGATGACTTTGTGCTGAAGAGGCAGTTCTCAGCTCTAGTGCCTGCATTTGACCCCAGACCAGGGCGCACCAATGTCCAGCAAACCACTGACCTTGAGATACCTACACCAGGTTACTCATCTTTTACCTCCTGTGGTGCTGGATTATATCACTTTTATAATCTTGTTTGACATGTTCTTTATAGAATTTAATTTGTTAAGTTTTTGGCAGTGACTGTGGGAAGTATTTAGTCTGTAATTGAAAAAGGGAAGAAAATACACTACAGAGGAATGAAAAGTTAAAATTAATATTTCAGTCGTTTTTTTTTTTTTGTATAGACTTATGTATTTAACATTTGCAGGCACACCTCGCTCAGAGGTACAGGAGGAAGTGGAATGTGCACCCTCCCCACACTTGGCTCTTATTCTGAAGGTGGCTGGACTAGGAACCACACGGGAAGTAGAACTACCTCTCTCCAATTATAAGTCAACCATTTTCTATTATGTCCAAAAGCTGCTTCAGCTCTCTTGTAATGGCAGCATCAAATCTGACAAGCTTCGCCGCATCTGGGAGCCCACATACACGTGAGTCGCTTATGTAAACTTACAGCTTTTTTTTTTTTTTGTTTAGTATTCATTATGCCATGTTTGACTTTACGCATTTTTTACATTTATAGGATAATGTACAGAGAGTTGAAGGACTCTGACAAAGAAAAAGAAAGCGGAAAGATGGTAAGACTTTACCTGCTCGCTTCTTCACCTACTCTATATCTCTTTCTTCAGTCACTCTCCAACTCATTAAAAATCCTGCCTGTGATTTTATTTTAATTTATTTTTTAATTTTTTTCTGTGGCTGTTCCCAATGTTGTAAATGCTCAAATGCTCCTCAGTAGATTGTCTCAGTCGTCACTAACCTTAAAGCTAGGAACCTGTGGTTTTTGGGGGTTGTGTGGGGGGGTTAATAGTGGTTAATCTTGGTAATTGCACTGGCCTCTTAGTGTTTAATCCTATTGTAATGCATGTGTATTGCGTGAGAACTTACAATCAGGAAAGACCAACATTTGGTTCTTCCTGTTGTAGGGTTGCTGGTCTGTAGAGCATGTGGAACAGTTCCTTGGCACAGATGAATTACCAAAGAATGACTTGATAACCTACTTGCAGAAGAATGCAGACTCAACTTTCCTGCGCCACTGGAAATTAACCGGCACTAATAAAAGTATTAGGAAAAACAGAAATTGTTTGCAGCTCATAGCTGCATACAAGGTATAGAATGGCATCGGATGTGCATATATATATATATATATTTATATATCTCTATATCTATACATACTACTTTATTTTTCCCTTCACTATTTTTCAGTTTGTTTCTACTTAGTTGACTGTCACTTGTGTACCAACTGTCTGTTTTTGTCCTCTTGTAACTTATGCACATACATTTTCTAGACTGAGTTTATAAATGTCATTGTGATTTGAATTCGCCTTATTGTGGGTTTTTATTTTTATTTTTTTTTTATTTGCCATAACGCATATTTTTTTCCCCCTTTTTTGTGAGTACAGTAGATGCTTTTTATAGTAACTAATATGCTTAATGAAGTGTGTGTTGTTTGAACATAACAGCCTAAGGAGGGAGAATGCTGGCTACTGTGCTTTAACTCTATACACACTTGATTTTTACAGGATTTTTGTGAGCGGGGCTGCAGGTCGACAGGGCTTAGCACAGGCTCCTTGTCAGCCACACAGAGCTGTGACATCTTGAGCAGTGTGCGAGAGCTGGCACAGGCGAAGGCTGGCTCAGGCCAGAGCGCCTGTGGAGTAGAGGATGTGCTGCAACTCCTGCGCATCCTCTTCATTATTGGTGGAGAACCTTCAACTCGCACGCTACAGGAAGGTGTGGTGTTCTCCTCTAGATATACAGCATTACTGTCCATGTTGCCCTTTGTATATTAAAAAAAAAAAAAGTTAAAACTTCAGAGCTGCTTGTACAGCCCCTGTCCGCTTAGTTTATGCTTTTTGTAGTGAAGTAAAAAAAATGCTGTTTATTTTGGATTATTTAAAATGTTTTTGTCTAAAAATCTTTTAATTAGACGTGGATGATCTACAGTTCAATGCACCACCTGAGGAGTTTACCAGCAAAAAGATTACAACCAAAATTCTGCAGCAGATCGAGGTAACAATAATTATTGTGAATTTTCTCAACAATACATTCTGAAAATGAATGTTAATATAGCAAATTAAACTTGAATGAATGTAATTAGACCACCCCACACACACGGTGCCTAAACTGGAAAAGCATTGTAGAATGTATTAGGAACGTAAATAATTTAGTAACTTTTAGTCCTGCATTTTTCTCCTTCCCAGTGTAGGTTAATTGACAAAAAATGTATATGTACCATTTTACAGGACAGCTCAAACTCTAAATAAGTATGTTCTATGTAATATATAAAAATGTTTGCATTCTGCCACTGATTGTAATGTGGAGCTTTATTCCCCACCCCTTTTAGGAGCCTCTGGCCTTGGCTAGTGGGGCTCTCCCAGACTGGTGTGAGCAGTTAACCACCAAGTGTCCTTTCCTCATCCCATTTGAAACACGGCAGCTCTTTTTTACCTGCACTGCATTTGGAGCCTCCAGGTCAGTGTTTTGTGTTTTTGTTGTTCTGCCAAGACTAGTGCATCAGTAACAAAAGAGGAAACTGTATTGTAAGACCTTAGCCAAATTACAAAGCATCATTGGGGACAGGTAGGACATGTCAGTGCAGGTTTATATTAGCAATACATATTTTTAAATGCCTATTTAATTAAACAGTTTAAAAAACATTCAAGCAATGCAGTGAAGTGATGGTGATTTTTGTGTGTGGCTCCAGAGCGATCGTCTGGCTCCAGAATCGGAGAGAGGCCACAATGGAGCGCTCGAGACCATCCACCACGGTACGTCGGGATGATCCTGGAGAGTTTCGGGTGGGCCGGCTCAAACATGAGCGCGTGAAGGTGCCACGTGGAGAGAATATGATGGAGTGGGCAGAAAGTGTGATGCAGATCCATGCCGACAGGAAATCTGTACTGGAGGTAAGGAGAGAAAAGAAGAACAATTTGCTCTTGAAGAGATGTTTATTTAAGAGATCCCAACATTACATCATAAATCTAGTTTACTGCAGCTCTCTAAGTAAAGCCACTTCTGTTGGCATTGGAAGTAAAATAACCAGTGCTGAAGATGTATCCTGACCTTGGAGTATCCCATTTTGCAGGTTGAGTTCCAGGGAGAAGAGGGAACTGGTCTGGGCCCTACACTGGAGTTCTATGCCCTTGTGGCTGCTGAGTTCCAGAGGACCTCCTTGGGCATCTGGCTTTGTGATGACGACTTCCCAGATGATGAATCACGACAGGTGTGTTTATATAAGAGTTATTAATTTTAATAGGCTACAGATCAGAGCCCAAAATTTGGAAGTTGCCATATTTAAACCAAGTTATCATTTTTCCTTTTTCTTAGTGATTTTGATGCTGGTGGGGATTATGTGAAAAGAATACTTAATTATCTTTTTCTTTTTGGTTAGGTGGATCTTGGCGGTGGCCTGAAACCTCCAGGGTATTACGTACAACGTTCCTGCGGCCTTTTCCCCGCTCCCTTCCCACAAGATAACGATGAGCTTGAGCGCATCACCAAGCTTTTCCTCTTTCTAGGCATCTTTCTGGCCAAGTGCATCCAGGACAACCGGCTTGTGGATTTGCCCATCTCCCAGCCTTTCTTTAAACTGCTCTGTATGGGAGATATTAAAAGTAACATGAGCAAACTCCTGTACCAGACTCGTGGGGACTCAGACCACCGCTTCTCTGAGATTCAGTCAGAGGCCTCCACTGAGGAGGGCCAAGACACATACTCGGTGGGCAGTTTTGATGAGGACTCCAAATCTGAATTCATCCTAGACCCACCAAAGCCCAAACCCCCTGCCTGGTACCATGGAATCCTGACCTGGGAGGATTTTGAACTTGTAAACCCTCACAGAGCAAAATTCCTTAAAGAGATAAAGGATCTGGCTGTAAATAGGAGACAAATTCTAGGCAATAAAAGCCTTTCAGAGGATGAGAAGAATACTCGATTGCAAGATCTAATGCTGAAGAACCCTATGGGCTCTGGCCCACCACTGAGCATAGAAGATCTGGGGTGAGAAGAAAAATCTTGTCACATTTTCATTATTTGTATTCAATCATTTATTGGGAAACTCACATCTTTGTCTTTTTGTATAGATTAAATTTCCAGTTTTGCCCTTCGTCCAAAGTACATGGATTCTCAGCAGTGGACCTTAAGTCTAATGGAGAGGATGAGGTATGTGGTCAAACAGTGTACGATTTCGACGTGTTTTTTTAAATGTTAAGAAATTTACCAAAAATACATGTTTTGAAATCCTATGTGAGTGGAACATGCATGCATCAGCCAAAATATTAAAATGACCTTGTTTCTATGCTCATTGTGCTTTAAATCACATAAGAGGCAGATGTTAGCTTTATTTTTAAAGATTCACAGCACCATGTACAATGTGTTTTCTTACAGCATTAGCTTATTGATAACTAGTGCATATTTATGGCTAGAATTGTGCACTTACTATGAGATTTTAATGTTTATACCGTCTTTAATTGCTACAGTAAAATATCCTATGCCACTCCATTAGAGCACCACATAGGGGCCATCCCACTATCTTTAAATCCTATCCCAAACCAATAGGTTTGCTGTTGCTCTCTATGGTCTGGTCAGCAACCACCTAAACATAACACCGAAGTTTACTTATTGGACACAGCCCACATGTACCCACCTCAGCCACTGCATTACTAGCTCTTCACAGGAGTCTTCAGGTTGGCACCTCCCCTCTGCCACCTGCATTTCAAATGGCAACTTTCTGGCTTTAAGAAACACTAAAAGAAATCAAGAAAAATAATTGTAGCCAGTATCAGTTAGATTTTTAGAACAAGCACAATGAATAAATTTATGGAATATCCGAGGCCAGATATGGTACTGTACTCTGAAAGTAAAGCACTGTCTTGTAGTTTTTACCTAAATCAGCAATTTCCAGTCATGCATTTCACCCCATTTCCCATTATCTAAAGCCCGCACACGCTCCTGACTATTTTCCCCTTCATGCACAAACCCCATCACTACTATACTCCACTTGGCAGTGCGTTAACAACTGTGAAGACGTAAATCATATATCTTAAAAATATTTGTCTATAAACACTATACTAGGAAATCTGTATTTTAAAAAAAATCAAATGTTCTACAAATAACAGGGTGAATTAGAGTGTAGAAATCCACAGTAAACACTCATACACTAGAATGGGAGATATTAAGGAAAGGCCACCTGCCTTTCTGTGGCTGAAGGAATGGCTGGTTTGGCCAGGTTTAGGTAATGATACTGTTTAAAAGTTAACGGAATCTGAAACTTGAGCCCCTTTCCACTTATGCACGGTAACCTAGAGGTTTTCTGGGTAACATTTGTACTAGACATTACCTGGACTTGGTCCTCCTAGTACAAAGTCTGTGTGAGCATGTCTGAATAGATCTGCTAATGTTCCAGAGAATCATGCTGTGCCTCAGGTGCAGCCCCATTTCTAAAGCATGCGGAGCATTTCCAGCTGTGTCTGAGGCAGAAAATCGGACTGTTTTATTTGAAAATACAGTGCCGAAAACATTTCTTGATAAAATTGATAATAAGTTTGGAATAGGGGTCGTTAAAATTGTAGTGCTTATTTGTGTAGAGACGTGTAAGCTAGCCTGTAAAGACTTGATGCTAACCTGTACATTTTGGAAACTGGGGACAATTTCCTGGCTAAATATGTTGGTTCATTTGTGAGAGCATTGTGTAGCGCATACATTTTTTATGTTCTCTCTAAATAACAATCTTCCTATGTAACTTTTTAATGGCATTCAGAATTTACGACACTTTCATAGGCAATTTGCAATATATGAAATGTTTGTCTTTATCAGATGGTTACCATGGACAATGCGGAGGAGTATGTGGAGTTGATGTTTGACTTTTGTATGCACACTGGAATCCAGAAGCAAATGGAGGCTTTCAGAGGTAAGATGTATGTATGTAAAGTTTAGACACTTTGAGTCAAGCAGGATTTCGAAAACTGCTCTTTTAATGTGGAGATTCTTGAACACTCAATGTCGAACTGAAGCTTGTCGAAAAAGCTTGTTCTTCTAGACTGGCATATTTTCAAAAATATCTGTATAAATCTGGACAGGGCCTGAAACTATGCCACCATCAGGGTGATGCTTACCTTACAATCGCATTGTTTTGCCACAGTTCTTTGGTGCACTAAAATATAATTTAAAAAACAACAACAACGAAAGTCTGATGTATTCAGATGTCTTTTTTTTTTGTGTCTGAATCTTGTGCAGAGGGCTTTAACAGGGTGTTCCCTATGGAGAAACTGAGCTCATTTAGTCATAAAGAGGTCCAGATGATTCTGTGTGGGAACCAGTCTCCATCCTGGACAGCTGAGGACATTGTCAACTACACTGAGCCCAAACTGGGCTACACTCGTGACAGGTATGAAGTGTTTATACTATAAAGATGAAAATATATTGATAACTTGTTTTTTAAGCTCAAATTATAATTTCCAAGGAACATTTTTACCACTCTCAATCCCTTTTTCATGTTTGCAGTCCTGGTTTCTTGCGCTTTGTGCGAGTCCTGTGTGGAATGTGCTCGGATGAGAGAAAAGCCTTTCTCCAGTTCACAACAGGCTGCTCAACTCTGCCCCCAGGTGGCCTAGCTAACTTGCACCCTCGTCTCACAATTGTCCGCAAGGTATGCAGTCTGATCTTTATTTCCTTTTTTCTCTTCAATGAGACATAGCTAAGGTGTGTACTGAAAGTCGCTAGATTTGGCACTAGTGTTTTTTTTTTTGTTTTTTTTTTAAATAAGTTGCTAGAGGGTCTGAAAAATTCATTGAGCATGGTTCTTGGAGCAGAATGGAAGAAACCCCTCAGAATAGTGTTACACCTTCTAGTGTAAAGATTTACTAGAACAGTAGAGACTAGTTACTACAAGAACAGGAATTATAACATATTAAAACAATATCCTGAGGTTGTTGCCCTCCTGAGTTGTACTGGCCTGTCTCCTGGTATCTCCTCCATGCTCTGTACACTGTACTGACAGACGACAGCAAACCTTCTTGCCACAGCTCGCATTGATGTGCCATTCTGGATGGCAGTTTGGCAGAACTTGGTTTTGTCCCAGTGCTGTTGATGGGTAACAACTGTGTTGGTTGGTTTATTACTAACAGTTATGTTTGCTTACCTCTAATGTCCATGTTCACTTTTAGGTGGACGCAACCGATGCCAGCTATCCCTCAGTAAACACGTGTGTGCACTACCTGAAGTTGCCAGAGTATTCCTCTGAGGAGATAATGAGAGAGCGTCTGCTTGCCGCCACCATGGAAAAGGGCTTCCATCTCAACTGAGCATGCTCTCCCTGCGCCGCTGACCAACTCCCTAAACTGATGAAACCTGTTGTGTTTTGTTGAAGAAAAAAAAAAACAACAAAAACAGAAGCTGTGCTCGCCAATGAAATCCCCCCCCCCCCCTTCAAGAGTCCGCACATCTATCCAAAAGGAATCTCATTTTCAGCTCCACTAGCTACTGAAACAGATTTAGGGCCATGCCCCTTCCTGTCTCACCGCAGACTCATTGTCTCTCCCTGGGGGCACTGCACTGCTTTTAAGGGCTCAAGCCACTGGTAGCCAAGGGCAGTCTTTCCTCATGTTGCGTTTACTTGTCACCCCCCCCCCTCTCTGAGTCTGTATATTTCTGCCTAGGGTTTGTGTGTTTTTGCCATTGTCCCCCCCCCCACACACACACTTTCAGATTTCCAAATAGCACCAATCTTGTGTATGTTCCTAGTATCCCTGGGAGTGGGTACACACCTGCTTCTGTGTAAGCTGAATAGATTTTTTTTTTTTGGGAGGGGGGGGCCTTATTTCCAGATTTTAAGTTTTACTAGGGCCTGCATTATTTGAAATATTAGGATATTTCTTTTTCTCCTCATCCCTTTCTTTGTTTTGCTTAAACTTTCAGCATACAATCATGCACACCACCTTTTGTTACTGTGTATGTTTCAATCCTTCATCACCCTGCTAAAAAGGATGAGTCCCTGAGTGCATTTGTGTCATTTTAAAATAAAGCTGTAGAGACAATAAACACTGGTTCTGTGTGCAAGGCACATTTAAACAAACAAACAAAAAAAAAATTTAAGAAAAAAAGCAAGCTATGCTTCTCCTTGTATTTTCTTTGTATATTATAAACATTTATTTAACTCAAGTTGCAGTTTGAAGTAAACAAATATTTTCAAATGTGTATGCTCAAATAATCATTAAAATGTTTGCAAAGTATAACAGCATTGTGTGGTGTCTGGTGACTCCTGCTACCCATTTATTCATGTGTAAACAGCAAATTCATGACTAACGCTAGCAGGCAAACATTTAATGCTATTTACCAATATACATAAAACTACAAACATTAAATTTAGTAACATAAACTGGCAGTATATTGGCTCAACATGTCATCACAGAGCTCCAGGAGGTGGCGGCTTCAAACTATGCACGATTTTCCATAAACGTTTATTGAAAGGACAGCTACTCATTTACAGAGTGTTACTAAAACTACATGACACTCGTTTAAGCTTTTCAAAGGATTCCACAAAGCAGGTTGTCTTATTGTCGCCAGAGAACTTGACCCAAAGTAAAACTTGTCCAATAATATCAGAGCTTGGACAATTGTCTGGCTAAATGTGAAACCTTGCTTTGTAGAACAGCCCTCAGGAAAACATATACATAAATTTATGAAGGCTTATTCCTAATGTGAAGCTGAGTAAAGCAGCCTGTAAATGATGCTCACCAGTACAAAGTTACCAAACGATTAGGCTAAATCCTTAGGAATGAGCCCTAGTCCAGATCAATTCATTGCAAATAGTTGGATGGTAATTACCAGTTCATACAATAAACTAGCCAACACATTTTTTCAATGTCTTCTTTCAGCCCTCTGCCATCTTGTCTAAGGCCAGCAGTGGTGCCAAGATACGGTTCTTGCTGGTCTCCACTATATGTCCATTCATGATCATCTCATCAAGAATGATGTGTACCTTATCCAAATTGAACATGATCTGATTCAGAATTAAGGAATGATATTCTTTCAATACAAGGAATTTAATATCACACCGGGTGGAACTTATTGTTTAGCAAGTGAGTAAATTACAAGCCAGTTCCCCAAGGTGCTCGTAAAAGTCAAGTCTAAGTAGGGAGAGACTTAGATGTCCCGTAGATGTTCAGCAATATATGACCAGTGACTAAACACACAGATCTGCCAAAATATAAATATGACCCATGTCCATTTTATCAGCTCCACTGACCACACCCTAGTCCTGTTGCTTTGCTTGTGGACCCCAACAGGACCATCACAGAACAAGTAATAATATCTTACTGTGTTTCTCATACCTTATCACCCTTCACTTACACTTGGTTCCTGACATTAGGAAAAACAATGCAGAAGCCTTTGCTCACTAAGCTCCTCAACTCTGGAATAGACGTCCTGTTACGTCCTGAGTTGGAGCTCAGACTCACTATCAATATTTAAATCTCAATTAAAACCCTAACTTTTTTGTTAATCACCCACTTTCAGGTTTCTCTTTGTCTACTGGTGTTATAACTGGTTTTACATATTACCAGATTTTACACAGCTCCAGGGACCTGGAGGTTGTGGGTTCGATTCCCGCTCCGGGTGACTGACTGAGAGGAGTTTGGTGTGTTCTCCCCGTGTCCGCGTGGGTTTCCTCCCACAGTCCAAAAACACACATTGGTAGGTGGATTAGCGACTCAAAAGTGTCCGTAGGTGTGAGTGAATGTGTGTGTGTCTGTGTTGCCCTGTGAAGGACTGGCGCCCTCTCCAGGGTGTATTCCCGCCTTGCACCCAGTGATTCCAGGTAGGCTCTGGACCCACCGCAACCCTGAACTGGATAAGAGGTTACAGATAATGAATGAATGTATTAACCCTGTCTTACTACTGTAGTAAATAACCACCTATCAGACGCCATACTCCCTCTCCCGCATGTCTGTTGCTGGGTTCTTTTTATTTTGGAAGGTAATTCCTCATCTGCTATACTGTGAGCCTATTACATTCCATATTTTTTCCCCATCTGGATTTCATTGTCCTGTCTCTCTCATGCATCAAGATGCCATGTGCCTGCAGCTCTCTCTGGTGTTACCCTGATCTAGCCCCTGTCCCTATTCGTCCTGTACAAGATCTTGGCCTTGTCCGACAGCATCATGCTTGGCCATGCGAGGATGCTGTTTTAGCCCAAATGGACTCTGCACCTGCTTTTACCCTCCCACAGAATCATTGACCACTTCCATCTTCCTCATACACCTTCATCACAAATATTTTACCTTCACATTACCTATAACTCATTATCCCTAGTTCAGTGCACTTTTACTTCTGTTTGTTATTTGTTGTGCTCTCCAGTTTCACCCAGAGAAGGATGGGTTCCCCTTTAATGAGCCTAGGTTCCTTGTGCCCTGAGGGGTGTCCCCCTGGGCTTGCAGATTGTAGGCTTGGACCCAAATCTCTGTAAAGCTGATTTGTGGTGACTTTTTGTGAAAAGTCTGATTTGGGAAAAGTGCTATATAAATAAAATTAGAGTGATTAATTTGTATTTCCTCCCAGGGTCCAAAAACACATGCTGATAGGTGGATTGGCGACTCAAAAGTGTCCATAATTGCGAGTGTGTGAGTGAATGTGTCGCCCTGTGAAGGACAGGTGCCCCCTACAGGGTGTGTTCCCGCCTTGTGCTCAATGATTCCGGGTAGGCTCCGGACCCACTGTGACCCCAAACTAGATAAGTGATTACAGACAATGAATGAATAACTGATATTTGGTTGATGGATCAGTCTCAGCACTGCACTGGCATTGACATGATGCAGGGTATGAGTGGTGTTTTTAATCACTTTAGTGTCACTGCAGGGCTGAGAATAGTCTTGTGGGCAGTGTACTATGACCATTAATGGACCTGAGGATGACTAACACAAACTGCACGGCTACTCTTGAGCTACATTTCTGAACTTTGCATCTACTTAATGGAACAACAAAGTAGGTGTGTCTAGCACTCTGGCCAATGAGCGAACACAGTTTTTAATATAACTCAAGGCTGCAGTGCTGTGTCTAATCCCCTCGTACCAGCACGACGCACACTAAAACACAACCATCACGTCAGTGTCACTGCAGCTCTGAGAATGATCTACCCTACAAATATCATCCCTGGTGGTCCTGTGGAGGTCCTAATCATTGAAGAACAGGGTGAAAGCTGGTGTATCCAGAGCCAAAGATGTAGTACAGTCTGTAATTGTAGAAGTACAAACGGTGAGTGGGGCTGATAAATTGGACAATAAGTGTAGAGACAAGGAGGTCATCTGAAAGTTTTGGCTGCTTGGTAAACTTCATAAAATAGTTTTAAAAAGGATACATCCAGTTCACTCTGAAAAGAAAACAGAGAACATTAATTATTATACTGACCATTTATTGAACAGATGATTTATTTATGTGACTCATTAATTATCTTAAACTTACCACACGACTGAAGTACTTGTCCAGCACTTCAATAAAGTTGTGGACAAGCTCATAAATGGAAAGTTCATTCTGTTTTTATAAAGAAATACATTTATATTAAGAACACACAATAAGCTCTTTATCTATAGTTACTGTTACAAGTATTCGGGCAAATAACTCACCTCACTGTCAGTGATGCCAACCACAATAAAAAGAGCTGCATACTGGCGGTATACCAGTTTGTAATCCTTGTACTCTACAAATGAGCACTGCGAAAGATGTGGAAAAGAGGGAGAAGGCATGATTTTGGGTAAATGGTTTTGTACAGTGGTTCATTAAATATCAAAGTGTTTTTTTTTTAATTAAGGGTATTTAATAAGTTATTTCCTTTACTGCAGTAACAAAGCTTCTAATCTTTTGGAATGATTTAAACTAGATGTTGACATCATGATTTTTGTGATGATTTGACTTCATCCAGCTACAAAAAAAAATATTAAGGTCAGGTAGTCATGTTGGATGAATGGTTTTAGTTCAAAAACTCCAGAGAGTACCGTTCCATTGCCCCACGGCCCAGTGGTGGGAGCTTAATATACCTCTAGCAGATGCTTGGCACTGAGTGTGGTGACCTTAGATTACATTTCATTGTTTTCTGTTTCCAACGTGAAAAAATAGCCATGGGTGTCTACAAACCTTTGGACATATTTCTGTACTTTCCCAGACAAAGATTAACCCTAGTCCTGGACTACGCAGCATTTGTATTGTGATTTTCTATTGAAAGGAGGACATAGTCCAGGATTAGGCTTAATCCGTATCTGGGAAACCACAGCATAGTATGTACTCCAGTGACAAAAAATTGTGGGCAGTCTTTAAAAAAATCTGCATTTGGACAAACTGGACATATATTATCAGTAAATGGCTGAAAGAATATGAATACCTAGTTAACATCTAATCTGTTAGATATCTGTTAGTATCTAATCTGTTAACACATTGTTAACAATCCTAAAAAAAAGTCTTTAACATTTCTACCATGCTAAAGCTGCCCTGGACAACTGTAAGTGCTGTTATTGATGGGCCACAAGGCATTAGGCTAAGCAGCATAGTAACAATTACAAGTTCACAAAATTAGACTGCTGTCCTTAGGTGGTGTAACGTCTGCCAGTGGAGCACTGAGAACACTACCTGTCCAAATGCATAGTGTCATTTGTAAAGATTGGTGGATGAGAAATAATGGTCTGGGCTGTTCTTCCAATGAAGGGACATCTCAATGTTACAGTAACATAGTAATTCAAACTTTTTTTTCTGCTTTAGCAAAATTTAAATAGACAAATGTAGCCTAATAAAAATGCTTTAGCGTCTGGTTTATTGGAAACAGAGGGTGTCAAACAATGTAATTTCTGGCTTAAGAGATTTTTAACAAAATTATTATTATTATTTTAGAAACCATTTACAAATTGCCATGATTTGTGTCCTATATAATACAAGATGTATACTGATAAAGGCACAAGCTTTATAAGTGTGATGCAATTAAATTTATAGAATAATACTTAGGAATGTTTTACATCGATTCCAAATAAAATAAAACCAAAACTGCTTTTCTTGATTGCCAGCACTGACCATATACTCTATTAATAAATACTCTATTAATATTTATCATATTACCTACTCTAATTCTGGTCTTAAATTGCCTGAGAATCTTCACTGCTATATTTGGCACAGAGTGGGTCTGTGTAGTGTGTCTTGGTGTGGATGCCTGAACTCTGATATCAGTCATATCAGATCTAGATTTATTGGCAATATGTTGGCATGGCATTATTGGAACATTCAAAACTCAAATGAATTTGCTCAGAATGAGTACAAGTGTGTGCAGGACATGGAGAAAAGAGCAAGGTCTTAAAAGGGTAAAAGGATAATAGATTTTTAGGAAAATGAAGCAGTGGTTACTAGCTGATAAAAATATAAAACATGAACTGACCTCTTCTTTTTTCCGGAACAGGCATCCCTTGACTATGTCCGCCTCCAACGCCGCCCTCTTTCCAATATCTACATGCTCATAATACTTTGACAGGCGAGTTTGCCCCTGCTTATTTAACATTAAGAGGAACTTGATCATGGTGACTTGGGAAGGAGGTGGCTGCCACTAAAAATATAATAACAATAAAAAAGAAAAAAAGAAAAAAAAAACACAAACAGGTATTTAACCATTAATACTTAAAACTGCAATGCAAATAAGATGACTAGATTGATTAGCAAATGTTGCTAATGTAGTGTGTAATGTCCAAATGGAACTCATGGCATGGTGCATGCATTAATAATGCTAGTAGGTCCCTACTTGACTTGACTCGGCTCTTATGCTTTTCTATTAGGCAAATATGGTACCTGGAACTGGGTACTTTTTTAGTACATGCTTGTTACTGGTTCCAAGCAAGTTGAGTAAAAACTATTACATGTAAACCTCACAGAGTGCTGATTGGTCAGAGAGCTTTGTCAGTCACAATGAAATGCAGACATACAGCACAAACTAGTGTGTGTGGGGGTGTCTTTATAATGGAAAACCAGCCAGGTTCCAAGTGTTAAAACAGAATAGAGTAGAATCAGTCAGTCCCATGAGGTAGAAAAGCCCCATAAGGCCAAAGCCCTACAGGTACCGTTAATACATACTCAGTGCCGCAATTCCATATGGATTATACCCACATTATCACATAGCATATCTGGTCTCCACAGATGAGGCCATACCAAGCCTCATTCTGTTAATACATGTTCGGTGTCACCAGTCCTATTTCAATATACTTGACCCAGACTCACATTTCTCTGCATGCACAAGACTGTAAATAGACACGATTAGGTGTTTGATTTTGCATCTGTTCAGATGACTATCTGCACGCACTAGTGTTTAGAGCTTACCCAAATTTTCTTTATCACTACATCTCAAGGGGAAATGGGGAGGGCCAATCCTATTTTACCCCTTGCCCCACCACTTAGTCCAGCCTCTTCGTTTAGCGTAGTTTCAATATATTATGACCTTTCACTTTGCAACAAGCATAGAACATCACTAGTATTATGATGATGTTTTGGTAGTTAACTAGTAAATTTCCAGTTCCATGTTAATTAGTGAAACAATTACATTCTGGAACCTGAGGCTACTGGAACTGGATTCAAACAAAAAGCTGTCGGATGTGTCATATCACAGAAAACTTAGGAGTGTGTAATAATATGTTTGTCATACTTCTAAAGTCTTATGATGTCCTAAATTTAACTAATTAAATTTAGGACATGGTTGGCTAATAAATATTCTCATCTACAAAAGGGGGGCACAACAGAATATGTTTGGAAACAACTGATTTACTGTGTTATTTAGAGGTTTATCTCTTGTTGTTGTGTGTATTTGTTATTGGTGTGTAGAGACACAGGTCTGCCAGAAGGACAGTGCTGGCGTGTGATTCCCCTGGATCTCACTATATCCCAACCCCAATTTCTGCTTGTCCCTGTGTCCTTTTTAAGAGAATTTCAGTAATATGTTTGCCAAGGCGGTGCAACAGGTAGTGTTGCTGTCAAACAAGGTGCTGGTCTTATGGGTTCGAGCCCCGCCTTGTGTCTCTGTGTGAAGAGTTTATTGGGTTCTCCCCTGGTTTATGTGTGTTTCCTTCAGGTGCTCTGCTTTCTACCCACAGTTCAGAAATACATGCTGGAAAGCGGATTGTATATTCAAATGTGCAGGTGTGAATGTGTGAGTTTGTGGTGCCCTATGATGGACAGGTGTCCCGTCCAGGGTGTATACCTGTCTTACACTCAATGATTCCGGGAAGGCAGTTTGGCCTGAACGGGATAAGCGGTTACAGACAACGAAAGAATGGCTGTATTTGACAACTTTTTCCTCACAGGCGCCACAATGTGCTGGTCGTCTTGTGTGCGTGCGCGCGCCCTGAACTGGACTCTCTGTGCGCATGTGCAGTGTGGGGCGCTGTGTAGGATTGTGCCGGAGTGTCCCGTCATGCAACGCGCGCTGATGCCCGTGTCGCCCGCAGTGAGGCAGCGAGCGAGAGTGAGGAGAGTCTCTCGTGCAGAGAGCGGACTAATGGCGGACGGCGGAGCCGTGCGCTCACACTGAGCTCGCGACAAACACAGCGACCACCGCCACGGACAATACACACACGCGCGAGAGCTTCTAATAGTCGGAAAGAGGGGCGCGGGACCCGAGAAAAGAGCCTCGCGCTCCCGGGGAGTCTGGTAGCGGGACACTGCTATTTTTAATTCTGAAAGATGGATGAAGGAGGAGGAGGAGGAGGGATGGCCACGGCGAGACAGCAGTCCGCACCACAGCAGGGAAACAACGGCACAGTGAACCCCGCACTCGGGCCCGGTGCCGCGCCGACCGTCGGCCCACAGCCGCCACCGCCACAAGACGAGCTCCCGCGTCCACAGCAGTACACCATCCCCGGAATCCTGCACTATATCCAGCACGAATGGGCCCGCTTCGAGATGGAGAGAGCGCACTGGGAGGTGGAGCGGGCCGAGCTGCAGGTAACGTTAGTGCTAGCGTCCTAGCACACGAGCTAACGGAGTTTCCGCTGATGCTTTAGCTTCAGGCTGTATACAATGAGCTTAATGATCAGTTTTAAAGACACGTTTTGTTCATAGAGGATGGCAGATAATATATTCTCTGGACAACGTGTCCTCGTTCAGTGGGTTATAAATAAAGGTACAATCACGACAAAACTGTCTGCGGCTAACGCTACTTGGAATTGTCCGTTCCACCTTAAGTTACATGGAGCAATAGTTTACGCTATCTTCCCCGGCTCCTGCGAATAAGAAGCTGTTTAGTCTCGGGCCAAAGGGTCGGGTTCGAGCAAGACATCGGCGAATGGATGAATATTACTTATGTTTGACTAGGAAGCCTTCAGTTTCGGCCCCAAGTCCACAGAGCGCTGTGCGCTTCTTTACCAATAAACACGGTGAATAATAGGCAGCGGTTCCGCCCAGTGTGTCTTACCCGCCTGGGGAACGGCCCCGTGGGATCTCCTCGGTGTTGTGTGTTTTCCCTGAGTTCACGCCGTGCGTGTTCTGCGGGAGCGAAGTCGAGAAGAAGCCGCTCCTCTAGCACACAGCTGACTGTGTCAACTAATCTCCCGTTCAGCCATTTTGTTTTGGTCATCATGGCGTCGGTGTGTTCAGGTTTTTATTGAGCTAACGTTACAGATCCAGGACCTGACACTGCTTCTCTCTTTCACTACGAAATAATAAAAAAAAAGCCTCAATGGGCTACGAGGTGACAGTTCACCAGGACCCACTTTCATATTCAGTAAAAGCCTCGAACAAACGGAGAGTTGTACTTTTTTGAGAGCTTGTTATCATAGTGTCAGTCGCACTGCTGCACACTGCTAGCTTGCTAATGTTACTGGCTGTGCTGTTTGATTCTGAAACTAGACGCTTGTATTTTTGTTGCTGTTGTGTCCAAACAACACGTAAGCCATCCGACGAGTGTTTTCCAATCTGTACAAATATACTTATATCCCATGTGCAAAAAGACATGTACTGAAATAGCACTCAAAAGAATGTAAGAAGAAACACTCCTGTCCCTGTCACTAACACTAACCTGTGATAGTTACTGAGAAAGACAGACATAACCTCTGGTATAGAAACAGTCCCTTAAAGGAGGATTCAGTGTATGTTTCTAATTTGCAGAACAGTTCAATGGTAAAGATGTAAACAAAGTATGAAACTACAAAATTATACGCTACAGAGAAACTTCCAGACTCAGATTTCTTAAGTGTTGTTGATGAGAGCCTGAAGTCAAATGTACAACTCAGATTTAAGCATGTATTTAACCTACAACACCACCAGCAATTTTACAGATATGTTCTGTGATTTTTTTTATTTTATATGCAATGTTCAGTATGTGCCTCGTCCAGGGTGTGTTCCTGCCTTGCACTCAGTGATTCTAGGTAGGATCCGGATACTGTGGATAAATGGTTAGATAAAGGATTACATACAATGAATAATCATCAAACTGAATTAATGAATGTTGAGTATGTTAATGTAGAAATAAATGTTTCAAAAGTCTTTAGGAGAATTTTACCAAGCGTGTGGGTCTCAAGCACCTTGAAATATTGTTTCACAACTACCGTAAACTAGAGTCTTGCATATCCCCCATATGTTAATGATTCAAGTAATTACTGGAGGCAATCAACATTTTGGATGTCTGGGTCTTTCACCACAGCTATGAAATATTGCATTTCAAAATTAAATAGTCAGAATTTGTTCTCTTACTGAGTTCTTGAAGATATATTTATGCTACGTTGCTTTGTTTAGTTTTGTTGCCAAATCAGTCATGTTTGCCATCGGGAGGTTCAGGTTTTTGTTAATGAGAGGTAGGTAAGGTGTAAAAGAGCTGTGACAGAAGGTTGCAGCTTGAGGCAGTTTTAAAGAAAATGCACAACTGTCAAGCTGAGGAGGATGTGAATGTTTCACTGCCTCCATTATTTCTTTCTTCATTACATACTTTAAGCATGATGCCAATCTTTAGTCCTGTGGCCTGTGTATCTCACTCGCACTTAGACGAGGCCAAAACCATGTAGCTTTATATCTCTGAAACATTTGCTTTGTCTGAGAGCAAGTGGAAAACATACCTCTGGATTCATACCAACTCTGATATTATCATAATTGTCAGGCCATTGCTGATGTATACATTGTCAAGCATTAATCGATACAAATAGAGGGCATTTTGAGAGCAGAGTTTCTTGCAGAGATATCTTAAGAAGTCACATGACAATCCCACTAACTTTTATCTGGGTTAAATTGGTGTTTGTAGGTCATGACAGTGAGCCGTTTTTTTGACACTTCTATAGTGTCCAAGGATGCAAAATTAAGTCAAATTGATTTTATTGTCAGATATGTGTTTAGTTTTGAATTCAGTGCATAGATTACTAGGTAGGAGAGGATTGTCCAAAAGAACAGTCTTTTGAAAATTATAATTTCTCATGATTAGTTCTTCTCACTTCACACTCTTCTCTCTTTCCTTCTCACTTCACACTCTTCTCTCTCTTTCCTTCTCACTTCACACTCTTCTCTCTCTTTCCTTCTCACTTCACACTCTTCTCTCTCTTTCCTTCTCTCTCTCTCCCTCATGCCACACTCTTCTCTCTCTCTCTCTCTCTCTCTCTCTCTCTCCCTCTCACGCCACACTCTTCTCTCTCTCTCTCCCTCTCACGCCACACTCTTCTCTCTCTCTCTCCCTCTCACGCCACACTCTTCTCTCTCTCTCCCTCTCACGCCACACTCTTCTCTCTCTCTCTCTCCCTCACGCCACACTCTTCTCTCTCTCTCTCCCTCTCACGCCACACTCTTTTCTCTCTCTCCCTCTCACGCCACACTCTTTTCTCTCTCTCCCTCTCACGCCACACTCTTCTCTCTCTCTCTCTCTCTCTCTACATCCCTCCAAGTACTCCTCTCTCTCTCTCTCTCTTGCTCTTACTCTGAGATCTTTTCTCATTCTGTCTCTTTCTGTGCTCTCTACTTCTCTCCTTCTTACTTCCTCCAACCCTTCTCTCTAACTCACACTCCCCACTCTTTCTCTTACTCGTCACTCTTTTTATAATTCCCTTAAGTTTTTGAATGCACCTGCCCCACATGTCCCCCCCACACACTTTCAGCTCTTTTCAATCATTATGTATTTTCTTACTGGAGTGAAATTGTAGTTGTGCCCCCGAATTAAATAAAAGGAGCAATTTAAAAAAAAAAAACACAGCAGGTCAGTGCCTCTGAAATTATGTTTAATGGGAAAATGAAGTAGTTTAATACAATGTTTTACTCGACATGACATCATTGTATACATATAATACACTGTCAGTCTAGGATGAAGCCAATGATCTAACATGTCATGATATTAATAGTTCATGTTGATAACTCAAGGATTGCATGACCTCTGTACTTCATTTTACAGCAGTTTGCTTTCTGTATCAAGTTGTAAAAATATTCCAGAATGACAAGTTTACTTAAGGAATAATGCACAAGAGGGAGTGCTATAATGTAGGATATTAGCACTGGTGTTCAGCGGTTGTAGATCAGTACACCAGTGCCAATATCTCACATTATAACACAAGTCTTGAGTGTATTATTGAAATGATACCACAGTTCATTATTGCCATTTATTATTAGGTTTTAAGATAAAGAAGGTTGTGAAAAATTCTTTATCAATCTTCCACAAGGTAGCATAATTTCACTCTGTCACATGCTGGTAAATGAGAGCAGTGGAGAAAAACAAAGGTGCCTTGACTCAATTAAGCACAATCACAGTAACCACATGGAAGTAGCAATTTTATATATATAAAAGGGACCTGGAGGTTGTGGGTTCGATTCCCACTCCGGGTGACTGTCTGTGAGGAGTTGGTGTGTTCTTCCCGTGTCTGCGTGGGTTTCCTCCGGGTGCTCCGGTTTCCTCCCACAGTCCAAAAACACACGTTGTTAGGTGGATTGGCGATTCTAAAGTGTCCATAGGTGTGAGTGAATGTGTGTGTGTGTTGCCCTGTGAAGGACTGGCGCCCCCTCCAGGGTGTATTCCCGCCTTGCGCCCAATGATTCCAGGTAGGCTCTGGACCCACCGTGACCCTGAACTGGATAAGCGGTTACAGATAATGAATGAATGAATGATTTTATATATACACACACTTTTTTCCCCTCATTACTTTCAGATTTACTTATGTTTACTTATCAGAATATAGATAACGGTCCACTGTGCCTTAACCCTTTACTGTGTTCAAAATAAGGTGCACGAATGGTTTCCTGTTGGGTGAAAAAGTCCAGGAACCCCAAAGTCTTGTAAGCGCTAACGTTGTTGCTAGGTTACATGTATTTTGCCGAGTGATACCTGAAGGGCTTAGGTTAGAGTGCCATTATCGTGTAATATTGGCACTCCTGGAACGTCTCTCAGCCAATCACACTGCAGGGTCAGAACTAACTGTGGTATAATTTAATTTGCCATACCTGTTATCACACCTGTGCTGTGACTGCTGTGCATGCCAATTTGTGATGCTGGTGCTGAAATAATATCTTGCTGCCTTAATTTTAGAGAAGTAGCACAAGTTATTTATACTGATTTTTTTTAAGTATGCATATGACTTGTGCATGAGATTATTAAACACAATAAAAATTCCTAGAAAATGTGTCATGTCAGTCAACTTGGAAACCTTCACACTAGCAGGTGAGAAGTTTCTCACGTCGCCCCTAGTTTGTCTCTTGTGGGTGTGTGGAGGCCACTCGTGTTGTTGCGGGGTGGGGGGTGTATGTTCAGAGATCAGAAGCTGGCCAAACTTCGTACCCTGTGTCTACGATTGGTTCAACAAATTTCCCTCAGCCAATCATTTAGAATGTCGCTTCACTTCGTCATAACTCATTTGATTTGTTGCTCTGTCATCGTGTCGCTTGTTGCTAAATTGCAGCTACAAATCACGCTCTTCCATAGGAAATGATGGACGCTTTATGCTTTTGTGAACTGCTGCTATTGTGAACATAGGGTTAGTCTGTAAAAGGCAGTGGTGAATCTGTGTATACACTTTTTTTCTCTCATACACTTACTGATAAATTATTCCTGAAAAGTTGATGCAACCTGTCAAATGAATATTAGGTAAAGGCTGATGAGACAATTTGTATAATAATAATAAAAAAACTAAACTCCAACGATTTTAACAGCTTTTAATATTTCTGCTTTGAAAATAAAATTTGTTTGTAATGAGATTTCAATGTGGATTTTACTTGGATGGTACAGTCAGTTTTCAGATGGTTGTCAGGCCTGTGCAATCATTGTCCATCAACATGCCATTACAAAGAGTGAATCTTTAACCAAGATCATTATCAGCAGATGGAGAAAATCTGCAAGCAACTTTTAAGGCACCCTTTCATTCATTATCTGATCTTGTTTTGAAACAAAGTGTCATGTTGTGTTTCATGGCTATGAATGGAGGAACCCACAAATGGAAAGTTTTTGACTGACTTTGTGTGTATGTTTGAGCTGGTGGTGATAGCTGTAGCAAATCATAAGAATTCAAAAAATACATTGCACATGCAACAATTCCAAAGTCTTCTGCTTCTGTGAATCAGAGATGTCCAAGATTTTTAAGATATTAGATATATATATATATACAGGCTCAAAAATGTCTGACTCAATGGGTTGATTTCCTGAATAACGGGGCTTACCGTGTTGATCTATGCAGTGTCTGTATCGTCACATGTGGCTCATACAAAGAAACATAAAACCGATAAGAGCTGGCTAGCTAATAGAATGTGACAGAGCTCAAGCTAGGACCAGTTCTATGACATGGAAAAAAAATGTTCCAAAACCCACATTAAAAATGGTCTTCCGGACTTTTGTGGAATTACATATTTCCACCAGAGAGGTTGCGGGTTATTCCACAAACATGCGTAGTGCTATTTTAATTTAATAACAGGACAAAAATCTTGTTAGTGATGGCACAGGCAGCCAGTATGATTCACTTTGCAGGAAGTGGCAGGCATAAACATTTAGCAGTGATACTTATTCTACTTCTGAGGGGTAGAAAGATGTCTTAAGGTGGGTTTGGACAGTGCAATAATCTAATGTTTTATTGTCCTCTGTCATGGCGTTGGTAGATTTGTTGCCTTTTATTAAAGACAACTTGGAGAATAATTCTAACAAAGTCTGATATTTTGATCCAAAATCTTATATACAGACTTTGATTTCTACATGTGAGATTTTGTCAACAATTTCAGCAGCAACACTTTCATCGGTGTGACATAGAGTAATCATAGACCAATGCGCCGCTGTTTATGAGAATATGTGAGGTAGGACTGTAAAGCTGGCTTTGAGGGGGTGGGTCTGGGACGCCAGACTTCACTGTTTAGCCTTCTGGAGGTGTTGTGGGCTTAATTCAGCGAAACACCAATGAGAGGAGGTGCTTGCCTGATCACCCCTGTGAAGAGCTAGTGCTACAGTGGCTGGTTTGGGTACTCGTGGGCTTGGCTCAATGAGTAACCGTAGTTGTTAAGGATAGCTGGCTGCTGATCGGATCATAAACGGCCACAGCAACCTTAGTACTGAGGTGTAGGATTCAACAGTAATTTTGGTGGCTGCAGGTAGGAAGTGTGTGTGGTGGGCCCTATGTGAAGCTCTAATGGATTGGCATAGGATATCTTATATCGTGCATGATTATAATTAATTATAAACCACACCAGAACTTGGAGGGTGTTCATGAGTTTAATCAAAATACACTTTTTATAAAATTCTGTTGAGGTTTCCTTACCATTTGCTACCTCTGTAGTCAGCTTGCATTGGTCTGGAAACTGGTCTAATGTATTTACGAAGGCCCAGTGTCTGTAAATGGTTAAAAAAAACAATGTGTCTTGGCCCAATATGCTACGCTTTCTCTCTCTCTGCCCATGGCAGAAAAACTACATTTTGGAACTTTTTAGACAACGAATAGACATCCAAATTTTAAGAAGAACTGAAATAAGGATGTTGCTCTATACCTGCTCTGTAGGTGTGTAAAATTGACCTATTTTTGTTGTTGATGGAACTGATTCTAAATTTAGGAGAGTGCTGCATGAATGTAAACACAGACCGAATGTGCTACAGAACTGAAGCACTCTAGTATAACATTTTCTGTTGTGAATCAAACCAGAAAACAGCGTTTCCCCACAATCGTAGATGTTGCCTTAAATTAATTGCTTTAATCTTTTAAAGCAGATTGTGTGGCATAATTTAAATGTAAGATCAGATTTTAATTCAGCCGCAGAAAAGGCATCATAATAATACAGGGACAAAATGTAATCATTTAGTATTTGTAGTTCTAATTGTTTTTTGTGGACACATTTGTAAGATCAAAAATTTTAGATGCACAGGAATGAATAGCATTAAATAAAGCTATTTAATGGAAACACAAAAAATGTCAAAATAGACATTTACAATGTCTAATGAAATATTTCTTTGTGGATTTGAGTAATTTGCTTATTGCATTTCAGATAAATATTTGGATATTTTAAATAATGACAAAAGTATTACATTAAACATTAAAAACATTGAGTGTGTTTAAGACAGAGTTTTTAGATTAATTTGGTTTAAACTGTGATAAATTTTATTTAAAAAAGAAAATTACCCTAAGCCTGCCATGTCTCAGTAAACACAAAGACACAATAATAACTCAAACTTCAATGAGATGTTTACAAGAGTCCGATACAATCCGGATTATTATCCAGATAACAAGCATTAATCAGCTTGATTGTTTAAATTGCCAGCTTGCTTGTGTTAGCCTTCAGTCTAATCTGCACCCATCCATGCTATTCCTGCTTCTGTGTCCTTTCCTACAGCTTTTGGGGTGTTCTTTTCAATATAATTACTGTAAAAATATTAGTTTTTTTATGCCTAGAACAAACTACGGGTCATACTCATTCTTCCCCTTTGTACTGGTGTTTACTCGAAAAAACAGTGATGACCAGATCACAGCCATAGACATAAACAAAACAAAGGCACTGTTTTTGTTGCTAGGAAAGTCTGAAACAAATTCCAGTCTATAGGAACAGGTGGCAGTCCTGTCACAACAGTCACATTTAAAACTGTTACTTGTATTTTCTTTTAATAGCCAGAGCAGACAATTTATTTTTGCTTAATATTTTATTCTAAAAAAATGCACACGATTTTGCACTGCACACAGTTTGGAATGTTTTCAGTTGGATGTTTAAGATATGGAAGCAACTTCACTAGTATTTTTATTGACAAAATTAAACAAGTTTTTTGTTTAATTTCGTAACTTTTAAAAAAAAATATTATACTAGAACATTTTCCTCTCTTTTTATTTTTATCCTTTATTCAGAATGGTATAAAATAATGAGTAAACCGAATTGTGAACTCAATCATGAATCAAATTGAATCGTGAGCAGGGTATATCATTACATCTCTTTAAGAAAAAAATACAATGAACTGATTAAAAAAAAATTAATTGTTCTCCTATTTGAGTAGTTGGATTGCTATTCTTACAAATAAATGTCACTGAGCACTCATTTTTTGACAGCTGTGTGGAGCCATGTGTTATACTTTGGCATGGGTTATTCTTGCCTCAAGTTCTGAAGCCTGCTCCTATGCAAGACCCTAGATATGGGCAGTGACCTCACCATTTTTCCCCAGAGCTGATATTTAGGACACTATCTCTGTGGCGTGAATCACATAAATGTATTGGTTTAAAGATATAGGTACTATATGAAAGACAAGTTGAGTAATTTTATCAGGTCAAGTCTCATTTGTGCTCCTTCTACAGAATGTCATACAAACAAGGTTGCTTATTGTGAGATGATTTTAAAGTGTGCTTTTTATTCAGGAATATGGCTAGTGCGCTCTGATGTGTCAGAAGACAAGCGCAAACAGCTGTTTCTCTGAAGCCTCTGCTCTCCAGGCCCATTAGTGGCTGTGCTCAGCACTCTTTTTTTTTTTTTTTACTGGCCACTCTCTTCTTTGTGATCATCTTCCTGAACATATTTATCTGAATTTGTATGTAAAATTACTTATGTTGATTCTAGAAATGAGTACAAATTATCTACTGTGAACATTTGCACTTTTTTGTTTGCTGAAATTAACATTGGGAATAAAACAATTTCCATATATTTTGATGTCTAATGAGTATGTGTTAATGTGGTATTTTCACCAAAACACATTATTTTCTGGTGTCAGGGAACAAATGACATTAACACAGAGATTAATTTGATCCCTAAGAAACTTATGTTCTAAAGTATGAGAAAGTATACAGAATGCTTCTCAACATTCTCTTGTTTACATCTTTGTCTTATTTTAACAGCTGCACTAAATTAGGAAGAATAGGATGCTTAGGGACCAAATGGAACAGACCTTTGGTGCTTTTCCACTGCAAGGCATCAGCTTGACTCAGCACAGCTCAAGGCACTTTTCCCTGGTCCCGTTTCCACTAGCACAGCTCTCCTACAAAATGTAGCCTGCGATGTCGCTAAACCCCATCTCTGTTGGGAACCGCAAGTTTTGAAAACCACAACAACAGCAGTGTTAATGTAAGGCACGGCTCTGTGCACCAGTTATTACATAGTTTTCCTTGTTGCAGCATCTGGCTCTGGTTGGAGTTTTTCGTCAGTCACCAATCCAAGGAGATTTTGAAGCTCTTCAAAACGCCACTGCGTAATGTTGTGAGATGAATAACAAGAAATGTGACAGCTTCTGTAGGGATGGGCTGTAGCTACACTACATGGGTGATACGGCAAAAATACATTATCACTTTTTTTTTTTTTTTTTTTTTTTTTTTTTGCAGGATCACAACCTTGATTTTTATCACGATTCTAGTTTTTAACTTCTTAACACTCCAGGGTTTTGTTTTTTTTCCAATTTTCCGCCTGAAATGCTTGAGGCAGTGAATAAACTAGAGGTAATATTTGAAGCAATGTTTGCTGAAAAGCCTTCAGAATTTTTAAATATATTAAAATGAATCTTTAGTGGTCAAAATACAATCAAAACATTTTAGGCACTTTTCTACATTTTCTAAATCTTATAAATAGAATGGAATCTTCAAAGGCCCCAACCTCTCCATAAGGAAAATGATTAATTTTACTGCAGAAAAAATGTTGAATTATCTTAGCTTAATGGCAACATTTTACATTTTACCTTACTTGACAAACTAATCTCACGCACCTCTCCAAATGGCTTTTTACCCTCGCCAACAGGAAATAAGTTCTGACTCACCCAGATTTATTCTGATATTTAGTCTTGTTTCTAACCCAGCACTCTTCCCCTTTAAGGCCAGACATGTTGGAAGGAAAGAGCTTTCCCCGATTGGCTGCCTCCCTCACTCCCCTCCTGTGTTTAAATGGTCTCAGTATGGAAAGGGCAGACTTTCAAAACATTGTTTTGATTGTTTTTATTTTGATAGCTGTATTTTGTAAGGACTCTACACTAACATGAGGATTACTAAGCGCTAGTATGCTTTGTGTGCGTGCGAATCACTTGTGAGCTCTTCAGGCTTCGTGGCACAATAGTGTTTTTTTGTTTTTTGTTTTTTGTTTTTTTTTGGCGACATCTCATGTATGGAATAACGAATTCTTTTTGTTTTAATTCAGTAGTCGTACATTTTAGAGGAGTGGCTTACGTTATCGGTGTCCCGAGAGTCTGCCCGTTTGACTGATGTGTAATATGTACACAGTATTTAAACAACTTATAAGAACTGCAGCGGACTGAATGTGCATTAGCACGATCCAGCGATCTCCCTGCGGTGGTATATTCTGGACAAATTCTTATCCTATCCTTCTTATCTGACATCGTCATATCACATACCCTTACACTGCTGTAACTTTGAGATCTTACAAACGGTTTGTTTGTGCTGGAGGTCTGCATTTTGCCATGAAAACAACTTAAAAAAAGTACCCAGGGCTAAAAAGTACCCAGGGTTTTAAAAAAAATTATAAATAAAATAAAACCACTGATTTTTTTTTTTTTTTAACAAATTGACATAACTGTTCCAGAATTTAAAGACCAGAGGAAAGAACAGAGCAAGCTGATAAAATATTTGTGACATACATTCTTATGTAAGTATACATGCCAGTAAACACAATGGGCGATATTGAGGTCAACAAAAAATTGAGGCAATGTCCATATATTGTATGAAAACTCAATTATGTAATTAGTTTTTTTCTTCCTGGTAAGCTGTCATTTAGTAGCTGTGAATAGGAAATATAAGAATTAAGACATTTTCAGTTGAATTGTCTTAATTGAATTGAAAGAATGATTTTGTACTTATTTTAAAGGACATGTGTTACACTAATCCTGTTGTCTACAAAAATATATAAATTGGTCTGTGCAGTAGTTAACCTCTATTTAAAGTGTTTCAAAGTTTAATAAAACTGTCCTTATTGATTTCCATATTTTTCTATTGAGGGACCTTTACATCTGTGACCTCACAGTACAAAGCTAGAGATATTCATAATGCTGTGTGCTTAATGTAGTACTACTTATTACCAATGATGCAAATATAACCTATGATTACAGCTACAGCCATCCCAGCATTTTACATTTCTGTGATGACCTGCTTGATTCTTGTGAGTACACAGAAGCCATATTTTCAGGGAGTAGTGTGGTTGTCTATAAATACCCCCTCCTCACTGCCTCCCCCCTCACACCAACCAGCCTTTAAGAGGGCTCAAGTTGCACAGCTGCTCTCTCTCTCAATAATGTTAAAGTGTGAGGGAGGGCTTTAGTCCTTTGGGTCATTGCCTTTTTTTTCTTTCTGCCATGTGCTACTTAACATTTAGGTTCTCACAAACAGAGGAGTTATGATCATGGTTAATACTTTACCAGAGGTCTGCCATGTGACTTTTAGTAGCTCGTCAGTGATCATCAGATTTGTCATTTTGGTTCAGAGTACAAAATATTCCCCACTACTGTTTAAGAAATTTACCATTTTCAATTCATGTTATGTATGTTTTGTAAGATGTACAGAAGTTCAATAATTTTGTGAATTAAATGACTGATATTTCAATCAGAGTTATGTCATGTCACGTCAGTGTTACACCACCTGAATCCTCTAGTGGGTGCTCAACATAGATATCAAGCATCTCCAAAATTTCATATTGCTATTATTATTATTATTATTATTATTATAAACCAGTGACGGGCAACACGCTGGTGCAGCAGGTAATGTTGCAGTCACACAGCTCCAGGGACCCACTCTGTGTGACTGTCTGTGAGGAGTTTGGTGTGTTCTCCCCGTATGCACGTGGGTTTCCTCTGGGTGCTCTGGTTTCCTCCCATGGTCCAAACACACATGTTGGTAGGTGGATTGGTGACTCAAAAGTGTCAGTAGGTGTGAGTGTATTTTTCCCTGTGAAGGACTGGCGCCTCCTCTAGGGTGTGTTCCCGCCTTACACACAGTGATTCTGGGTAGGCTCTGGACCCACCACGGCCATGAAATGGATAAGAAATTGCAGAGAATGAATGATTGAATGAATAAACAGTGGCTCTCTTCCTCAGGGACGCAGGTTGGTTTCAGAATAGTGAGGGTAGATGATATGGCAGCAGTATAAACTAAGTATTAACATTTGCCCCCATACATGGTTTATATCTTATTTAGTTTTTAAAATATTGAGAAAGAAATGCATGGAAAAAAAAAAAAAGGAGCAATAATGCAACATGTTTTTAAGAATTTCTTCAAGATTCCACATATAAAATGAACGCTAGAACCTGTGCCTGAAACTTTTAATATAACATATTTCTCAAAAAAAAATTAATGTTTTGAGATTTGTTTTTATTGCTGTTTGTTATATGAATCATTGCTAAGGAAATAATTTCTTCTTTGCATGTCATCAAGACAGAATCCAGAAGGTTTTTCTGGTAGTTTTTTTTTTTTTTTTTCTTTTTTTTTTTTTCTAACTTTTCTAAGACAAGTTCACTCTGAAAAATATCTGGTTATTGAGTTATAGTTTTTGTTCATGCCTTTTGTTTTTTTTGTTTTTTTTTGTGTTTTTCTTGTAGGCTCGAATAGCATTCCTCCAAGGAGAGAGAAAAGGTCAAGAAAATTTAAAGAATGACCTGGTTAGAAGAATAAAAATGTTAGAATATGCATTAAAGCAAGAAAGGTTTGTAGAAATTTAAATAACGTTATATCATTGCTGTCCAAATAAAAAAAAAAGCATCCCTTGTTGTGGTAAAACTTCATGATGAATGGACCAATAGAAAAATTGGTAAAAAATTACTTGGAATAAAATAATCTTCTAGCATTGACTTCCATTGAAATTTAAGAAGGTTTTTCCTTTCTTCTGTAAAGTTGCTATTTTGTGAGATACATGTTTTTAATTGGACAGCAACGATATTTATGTTCAAATGAATAATTTTGTGTAAATAACTGTAGTACATCTGTGTAAAGCAGACATGAATTATGGTCTGCTGAGTCACAGAGAGTCAACATTGTTGCTTGTTAAATTAATTCAACTTTTTTTCTTTGTAGAGCAAAATACCATAAATTAAAATATGGCACCGAACTAAATCAAGGTGAGGTCAAAATGCCCAGCTTTGAATCAGGTAAGTTTGTTACCATTATAAATGAATGATTTAGAAGGATACTGCTGTTTCACTGAAATCAATGATATGTGTTAAAATGTATTTATTTTTCCCTTCAGAAGATACAAAAGATACAGAGGTACCTGCAGTACCGCAGAACAGTCAGTTAACCTGGAAACAAGGCCGGCAACTCCTAAGGCAGTAAGTTTTCAGAACCTGAAGTTTAACCTCTTCCTGAGTGTTCTGCTGTGTTTTGTAGCAGTTTTCAAAACCAAGGGAAGCAGAACATAAATCATATTTAAGAGCTTGTCTGAGCATATCTGTTATGTTTTATCCAAGCAAGGGGTATCATTGGGTATCATTTGATATAAGGCTGAACCAGTTGATTTTGATGTCTGGATTTTTTTTTTTATTTTTTTTTTTTACAAAAATGTATTCTTTCTTGTCAGCATTTTGTCAAAATACCAGCTTTCGTTTTACATGGTGTTAAGAGTCATGACATATATACCATTGGAAAATTAACGAAATAGTTTTTTTAAAATATCATTTTATGTATATACTGTTGTACTGTAGAATTTGTTTTCAGTGATTCCTATCTCAGTCAATCATTGGGAGTCCCTTTTGGTTCAGTTGTCTTTTCTTGCTCGTTTGGCATAGGTATTAATTTTAGCATTTCTGTCTGTGTCAGATATCTTCAGGAAGTAGGTTACACAGACACAATATTGGATGTGCGGTCACAACGAGTGCGGTCTTTACTTGGTTTGTCTGGTTCAGAGCAGAATGGCTCTGTGGAAACCAAGAACCTAGAGCAGATCCTCAATGGAGGAGAGTCTCCAAGCAAAAGGAAGGGGATGAAAAGGTACAAACTCAACAACACACCTTTTTTACACATTTTTTGTTTTTATTAACGACTACATCAGAAATGGCACCTTTTGCTTGTCTTGTAGGAATCCTGGAGATGTACTAGAGACATTTAACTTCTTAGAAAACGCAGATGACAGTGATGAAGAGGAGGACGAAGAGGGAGACTTGATGGATAACCTTTCAAACAGAACCGATAAACAAAGAATAAAGAAACATAAAATTAAGGTGAGATTCAAAGATTACAGGTCTTACTTGTTTTGTTGTGAAGTAAGTTTAATCAGCTTAATACTCAATACATAAATGCATGTACTGGTACAGACAATTTCTATCCTGATAAATACCTTGCCTTACTGTGGTTTACAGTATTGTCATGGTAATGTTTAAAAAAGAAAAGAAAGTGTACTCTTTAAGAAAAAGAACACACTTCATTGCTGCTTTCTGAATAGCAAAAATGTCTTGGTATTACAAGTGTTTGAATTTTAGATTACAAAAGTGTAAATATATAAATAATAATATAAAAACGATCTATAAATGGCTTCCTTGACTGTTGGCCGGGCATTGTCTGTGATTGAAGTTCAAAGACCAGCAATGCTTACTGAAATGCTTGGCATAATTGAGGCGAATTTAGCAAGCACAGAAGAAGGTCTACTAGGATATTTCCATCCACATTCACCTGTGTTTGTTAAAGTTCACTTGTTCCTCATTACAGTTCACCACAGTGTAGTGTTTACTCCAGAGTGAGATTAGCATGGCCTGATACTTTACATTGCTCTCTAGTTATAATAAAGATGTTTCTGTCATGCCTATAAACTATATTCATTGTAGAGAGCGTGAAGTGCAACGAAAATGCATGGATTTTGGATCAAGTCTTCCCAAAAAAACAAGCCAATCTACAAAATATTTCAGCCCTGATAACAGAAACGCAAGCCAGACCTGAACCCTAAAACCTGTCAGATTTTGTACTATTCTAGTTACATTTTTTATATGCTTTGATGAGAACTGTGACGGTTTAGCTCAGTCACATACTCCCCCTTTTGTCACTACTCCACAAAATGTAATTTTACTTGTACAAATAGAGCACTTTTTTTCTTAAAACTGTTGTTGTACCAAATTATTAATTAGTTTCCTAAAACAATAAAGCAATGTAATGAAACAGCTCATGTTTTCTCAGGTGGGAAATGAGGGTTTGGCTTCAGACCTTCCAGATGACCCAGACACAGAAGAAGCACTGAAGGAATTTGATTTCCTGGTGAATGCAGAGGACGGTGAAGGTGCAGGCGAGGCCCGGAGTTCAGGAGATGGCACAGAGTGGGGTAAAGACTTAACCATAAACATTTGTCATTTTCCCATTTCCCTAGTAATAGCAGAAATCCATGGATCCATTCTCAGTTTCACATGCTTGGTCTGTTATTTTGAGGTCTTGCTCAAGAATCCTAATGGTATCATTCTTAACTTTTTACAGTGCTTGAATGAATGTAATTGATGAATATAATTAATGGAGAACAGGACTGACTCTTGATAAATTTCACACGTTTAATGTTAGTCCTCAGATTTTAAATCATCAGCTTATTTCAAGGCTGAGAGAGAAGCAGTGCAAGCACAGCAAAGATGGTTAACTATTATCACCACGCTGCAGTTTCCTCACGTACTGGAAATCATACGATGTAAAAAAAACAAAAAAAACAAGCTAGGGGTGTTGGTCAAAACATAGGGTAGTTATGGTGAGTCTATTTGAATTTAAAGGGGTGGGGGGCAAATGTAGGACATGGCCCTCCTCCTTTTACAAAACCCATTTCAGAAGTGTTCATGAAATAAAAAAGAATCTGTGGTTTGTTCATTCTCTTGACCCTTCATTTAACTGACACAAGAACAAAGAAAAGAACTTCACTACACTTTGTAAACAGATTTTACAGAAGAGTCATGTTACACCATTCAACAATAAACTTGTACATAAACAATAAACCCATAAAATGACCATTCACTAAGAATTCTTTTCTTAGGCTTTGTAAGCAAACATGGGCTGTGGTTCAACACTGAATTTTTTTTAAACAATTTAAGAGATTTCAGATAGAACATTTATCTGTGCAAGATTGCAGTGAATTTAGGTCTTTCACCATCTGCCACATATAATATTAAGAAAATATTCAGGAATTCCAGGGAAAATCTATCTTTGTGGGACAAGGCTGGAAGCCCTTCACTTCAAGCAGCAGTATGGATAAATGAGCAAAAAGTACATTGTACCGAAAAAATCTGTCTGAAAATGTGACACCTGACTTTTCGTTTATTGCTCTCTAACTATTTCCCTCTTGGGCGTAGCTGAACCACTGCCATTTCCGTCTGGAGGGGGGAAGTCCTTTATCATGGGCTCAGATGATGTGTTGGAAAGCGTGTTGGGCCTCGGGGACCTTGCTGACCTGACTGTGTCCAACGATGAAGCTGATTACAGCTACGATGTAAGTGTCTCAATATGCCTTGTATACTTTTTTATGGTGTTTCTCCTATCAGAAAAAATTAGTATTAGTATTTCCTCTGTTCTTAGTAAATAAGTTGACTGCAGCAGCAAAGTATTTGATAGTTTCTTAAAGGTGCAGTACATGATTTTATACCCATACATTTTGTAAAATTCAGAGAATGTATCCTCCCCTTTCGCTAGCTTTCCTGTTTGTTTGTGAGCTGGAAAAGGTCCAGTGTTTGTACGCTGCGGTCCTAGCTCAGTAAATTGGTAAACAAATGAAGTGGCTTGGGCAGCACCACAAAACACCCTTCAAACCAACCAGGAGGCGTTCATGATTGTGCACAGGACTGTATCCTTGTCCATCGCCAGCTTTGATGCTCCATCTCCCTGACACTGGCTCTGCGTCTCCATCTCTCAGTTGCTTGCTCCAGCACGCTCGCCCTTCCATTGCCCCCTCAGACATGGCCAAAAAATGTATCTGGAATGTTGAAAGGCTCAAAAAGGGATGAAGCTGTAGTTCTTTTCCTGTTCGATATATTGGTAAAATAGACTTATGTTTGCTGTTTCACAGATGCAGCTATTCAATAATTTAAGGTGAAATGGACTCCCAAATTACAGAGATTGTAGTTACATTTGCATAAAAGCCGGCACCTACAGAGTGTGGTACCAAACTAAACAGCACAAGTTACAAATGTGCTTTGGTGGTAAGTTAAACAGTGAATAAATGCTCATGGGCTAGTTCAAATTGAACCATGAAAAACTGTTACAGTCAGATTCTAATTAAAACATACAGGTCCACCTTTTATGAAAATAATAATAATAATAATGATGATAAAAAATGCAAACTCGAACCTAGCAACGCTCCATGTTCTGAATGAGCACAAACGGTAGGGGTGAGTATGATTTGGTGTGAGAACAGAAGTTCTCCAGTATGGTATACTTTACTTTAATCCCAGCCTAAATCTCCTTTACTAATAGAAACACTAGATAAGTTGCTTGCCCCAGTACATTACATAGCTGTTGCATTCACCCCTTAGTTAATGTATTTTATGCTAATGAACACTTGTCAGTTGTTGTCAAGCTTATACTTTCATAATTCTAAAGTAATATATAATGGTTATTTATTTATTATTTATCTTTAATGCTTGTAAGTTTCTTTAAATTTATAGGGGCACACATGTCAGACCAGACAAGCTTTCACTGGTTCACTGGTTGTCCTTCTTTGACCTGTTGCTCTGGAGATACTCTGACCACAACGGTTCTCCCTTGTCAAAAACCCTCTGTCCATTTTTCAGGCTTTCATCACACTCAAATTCAAGAACTGACTGTTCTACCTAATATACATGCCACTCCTTTACAGGTGCCATTGTTATGAAATAGATGAGGGTTACCAACTTCAACTGTCAGTAATTTTGTGGCGTGTGTGAAAATATTAGAATATTGTGAATACATTTTTATTTGTTTATAATTTATTTAAAAATAAACTCATTTTGTATTCATTCACGCAAAGTGACATATTTTTTCAGGTTATTTTTCCCATCTCAAAGCTTTTTTCAAGGCTAATTCTTTTGTCTTTTTTTGTCAGAATAACTTTGGTTATTTGGGTTAATAGTCATCTGGGTCATTGGGAGCAGCCATGGCTTTTGGATAGGGAAGTGAGCTTGAGGCCGGAGAGATGCCTTGTTCAATTCCCAGGACCGGCAGGAAAACATTAATCCACAGCTGTAGTGCCCTTGAGTAAGACACCTAACCACCAAACTGCTCCCTGAGTGCAGAGGTGGTTGGCAGCCCACTGATCCAGTTGTGTATGAGTTCATTGCTCCTAGGTTGTGAAGAATTGCTCATTAGCATCTGTTTGTTTGTTCACTGCCATGGATTGCTTAAATGCTGAGAGGAATTTCCCTAAGGGGATTAATAAAGGTTTCTCTTCTTCATTTATACACTCACTACTTGATTAGGGCTCAATTGCTATGTATTACTGTGTCAGTGCAGCATGGCACGGAGGCAATCATCTTATGGCACTGCTGAGATGTTACTGAACCTCAGGTTGCTTTAATGGTGGCCTCTGGAACATTTGTATTGCTGGGTCAGGTGTTTCTCACTTTCATCATGTCAGTACCCTATAGATTCCCTTTGTGGCTTGTGAAGTCCTCCCAAGTTCAGTAACATTTTTTAGATGCACATTTTTGTTTCATTTATTATTTGGAGTGCTTCACTAGATATTGCACAAAAAGTAGGAAACTAATAAAGGAGCATATTTAGGGACGCACGAGAGCATTCTTGGCTCAGTTCCTCTGACTAATTCTGGGACAGTCAGTATCAACTGACCTAGAAATGACTTTCCCTCAAATGTCGCATTCTATTTCACTTCGTCAGTTTTCTAAGTCTACTGCTCTTGAGGCACACTATTGACCCATGGTCACAGGACTTGCCATTTCCAGGTTTCATTTCACAGTTGTTAAAATGCGCTTCCCCCTCCACCCTATCTTCTATTTTTAGCTGCCAGCCAATAAGGACGCGTTCAGGAAGACATGGAATGCGAAGTATACCCTGCGCAGCCACTTTGATGGAGTGCGTGCCTTGGCCTTCCATCCTGTTGAACCAGTGCTGGTCACAGTCTCAGAAGACCACACACTAAAGTTGTGGAACCTGCAGAAGACAGTTCCAGCCAAAAAGCAAGTGGTCTTTAGTAAATTCAGTAATGCTGAGTGGGGTGGGTTTGATGGAGCTGTATGAAAGATTTGGCTTCATATATATATAATGTTTGTATGATATATATTTCTTTTTTTATGTATTGACTTCTAGAAGTGCCTCGTTTGATGTGGAGCCCATATACACATTCAGAGCACATGTGTAAGTGCTGTATTCCTCAATCTTCATGTCACTAAATCTATGATTTGCTTTGTTTAATGGCCTAATAAGAAAAGTGCAACCTGATGTTTTCATCCTCAGCTCAGGTTAGGTTTTGTGAAAATTAGTTTTATGTTTTATTCCATAGTGGACCAGTGCTTTCACTGGCTATTACAGCAAGTGGAGAGCAGTGCTTTAGCGGTGGTATTGACTCAACAATTCAGTGGTGGAACGTCCCCAGCTCTAACGTAGACCCTTATGACACATACGGTAAGGAAATTCATGGGTAATGCTTTCTTTGCAGTTTGTCATAATCTCCTCATAGAAACTGCAGGTTGTCTTTAGTGGGATAAAGATTGTCCACAAGTGGGTGCTGTTAGCTCTTATGTCTATTCTTAAGAGTCTGTGTCTCTTTGTTGGTTTAATATGGTTTAAATATCTTGCTTATTTGAAAGGTAATTTAAAAAATAGAGTGCAGCAGTAACATCATTTCTTAGTATTCAAAATGGCTGGAATTGAAACTTTTTGGCAATGTTTTACTTGAATATGTCTTTTTGTGTGTAGATCCCAGTGTTTTGGCTGGCACGTTACTTGGACACACTGATGCTGTTTGGGGACTGGCCTACAGCGGAATCAAAAACCGACTTTTGTCCTGTTCTGCTGATGGAACTGTCAAGTTGTGGAACCCTCAGGAGAAATCGCCATGCATCTGTACATTTAATTCAGAGAGAGGTAAAAAAGTCTTGCTCAGGTTTTTTTTATTATTATTATTTTTTTTTTTTATTTATTTTAATCAACTTATTGATGTCAGTATTCCTTTAAACATTTCTTAAAGCTTTCACATAGCCCTGAAACGGATGCATGGAGATTAGGCTATTCTGATCATAAGACTAGTCTTAGATATTTCTGTGATGACAGCTGTGACTAAGTTTACTGATGTTGTGCTTGAAGCTCCATTCTTTATTTAAGCTGTCAAACAGGGGATGCAAATGCAAAACTTTGTCAGCTGGATATGAAACATTCATAATAAGAATATTGAAATGATAGATGCAACATTGTGACGGCAAAATTTGATATGTTGTGTTGTTTACATTTGTGGTTTTATCTGTTTTGCAGAACATGGTATTCCCACATCAGTAGATTTTAACGGTTGTGATCCAGCGTACATGGTGGCCTCTTATAACACCGGCACGGCTGTCATCTACGATCTGGAAACCTCTCAATCTGTTGTGGACTTTTCGGCACAGAAAGAGAATAGTAAGAACTACATGTCCAGCCACAAAATCTTTAAAATTGCAGTGCTGTCTTATGACCTGTTTCTAAAGCAGGGTTGGTCAACCTATCAGACAATAAGAACCTGAAAAAAAAACTGATTACTACTGCCATACTACAGCAATCGCAATATCTCATGACAATCACAAACTGAGTCGCAAAAAAAGTCTACTCACACGAGTTTCAATTTTGGGAGTCAACTCTTTACTATCTTTATTCACAGCAACGGCAGTTAAATAAAGTCCAAGTAATCAAAGACACTGCTCAGCAGAACAGCTTTGGAACCAGACTCTGAAAATAACTGGATATTTCAGAGCAGTATCTGCCCCAGGTGTGAGGACGAAAGTGTGTGTTTTAATGTGTTTTTATTCAACAATCTGCACACACACTAAAGGAAAACCCTTATTCCACCCCAGGAAGTCCTGCAACACAGCCTCGGACACTGTGGAGGCTTCTGTTTGCCATGTGTAAAATTATTTCAGAGTGTGGTTCTAGATCTATCCAGCTGAGGACCGTCGTTTCATGTTTTTATTCTCTTTACAAATCAGAAACAGGGTGTTTCTCTTTTTCCATTGTCCCATTTCAAAATGAAAAAATGTCCACGGATTGGCCACCCCTGCACTATAGTAGTTGTACATTAGAAGCAAGCTCTAAGTTCTGAAAACAGAGTAATAGCATTTATTTAAAATGGGAGAACTAGAGGGATTTGCTGCCAAATTTTCACAAATATCTGGGAATGGAGCTTGATGTATTCTCCTTTCTTGCAGCTGTTCCATTTGGGAGTCACATTAATAAAGTTGTTAGTCATCCCACTCTGCCAGTCACAATCACAGCGCATGAGGACAGACACATCAAATTCTTTGACAATAAATCAGGTTGGTCTATTTTGAGCTTTTTAATCTTATAAAAGATTAGTGTATTTTATAGAATGTGTTTCGCTTCCTGTCACCAGGGTTCAAAATGTTCTGTTTGACTTTTCGGACATTATTGTTTTTAGGGATAATCAGAAATGCAGTTTTGATCACAATGATAAATACATCAAGTGTTTGGATTTTTTTTGCCATTTAATTAAAAAGCATTTTTTGTAAACTTGCCCTTATTGTTCCATTCAGGTAAAATTATCCATACTATGGTGGCTCACTTGGATGCCGTCACCAGTCTTGCAGTGGATCCTAATGGCATCTACCTTATGTCTGGAAGTAAGTGCCCATGCTGCTGTTTACCATGCTCACTTGCCAAACATTTTTAAGCGATCAGCTTTGAACTGAGTATTCTTCTCCAAGCTTATTGAGTTGTCCTAAGTTGTTGTGCTGTTAAAAAGGAGTCATTACTGGCTTTACTTGTCTTGGAGGAACCATGTGTTAGCCTTTGTCCTCCAAGAGGGAGATGTAGCTAGTGGGTTGAACTAGCAGTGGTGGTTTAAGGTGGTTTCCATCCACTGCACTTTTGGATGATCAGGGGTGGCGTAGAAACGAGGGAGATGGACAGATCTGAGTGGGTTTTTGCTTTGATCTGAATATTTTTACAGTCAAAAATACACTTTATTTTTCAAAAAGCTTGTAATTAATTTGATGGGGCCTCTGTATGGTTTCTGTCAAATATTTTTAATGTTTTGATAGGAAAGTAAAATCCTGTGTGCTCTCTGGCTTTTGTAAAGTGCTTTATATGTGTACAATACTCTGCATATGCACTAAAATAAGAAGCTCGGATGGTGCTGGTATGAAAACAGAGTGGTCTTAAAGCGCAGAGTAGAGAGTAAAGGAAGGTTTCATTCTTTTGACTCTCTTTCACAGGTCATGACTGTTCCATTCGGCTGTGGAACCTGGACAGTAAAACGTGTGTACAGGAAGTCACTGCTCACAGGAAGAAGTCAGACGAGTCCATATACGATGTTGCCTTCCACCCATCTAAGGCATATATAGGGAGTGCGGGTGCTGATGCCCTGGCCAAAGTGTTTGTATAGAACAGTCCTCAAGAAAGCTTAAGCAAACTCACCCTCACAATCAGACTTTAAGAGAAAGATTCAACTGATTCACTGCCTTGCTTAACAGGAGTAGCATTTCTTACACTACAGTGAAGCGGCCTCCGCCATGCATCCTCGCCACCGAAGGCACGCGCGACGTCTTCAGGTGCCATGTAGTGGACTGTTGGTTTAACGAGGCCTGCTTGGGGTGCCCACTTAGTTTTAATCTTTTGTTTTTCTTCAAAATTAAAAACACAACAAAAAAAAAAAAGCATTTAACTGTACTTTCCTGTAAGTCGGAGCTGGAGTTATACCAGTGTTTGTCTTCTTTTGACTGGGTTTGAAATGAGCTGAGAACGTGTACTGTAGGTATGTTTCAATAACCGTTATTGTGCTCGTCAGAAGGTCATCAGTAACTGCGATGTGGGCAAGCTGCACCAGAGGATCTAAAACCTCCCGTTGCACGGAGCCACAAGCAGATATCTGGCCTCACGTGTTGCCCTCTTGACGTTCATGTAGCGTTACATTAAACAAAAATGAATAAATAAATAGAAAAGACCTTCAGAAAGAACAATTCAGCTCAATCAACTTCATACCTTAGCATTAGCTTCATGACATTTTGTGTAAAAAAGAAAAAAAAAAGTATAGTTTTTATAATCCTTTTTATATAAATGAAGACTGTCAACAGTGCTGAAGACATTTTTAAAAGGAAGAAAAGGGAGCCCTTCATTTTGACCCTCTCTAACCCTTCAAAACAGACCCTGCATCACTGTCAGCCCCTGATGAGTCCCGCCATTATGAATGCTACTGTCTGATGTCGCTGTAATATTGTTTTATCACATTATGGAAATACTAAATGATAGTAGAAGCACAGTCCGTTTTGCCTTGAAAGCTCCTTAGGTTACCGACAAATAAACTTACAGCATCCTATCACTATGTGATGTTTTTGTACATCTTACTGTAACTGAGTTTATTTATCACAGGTTAAGCAACTGAACGCTATTGGCCTATTATTTATTTCACTGTTTTGAGGTAGTCTTAGCCTCTTTTGTAAAACGTGTGCAGCCCAAGGATGATTGATAGTTTGGGCTCTTAAAAAATGGAATTCAAAAAGTTAGGTTTTTCTCTTTTTAAGATGTAATTTTGGCTGAAAATGAGGTTGAAATTGACTTCATATTCTAGCAGAATAGTGCTTTGAAGCATGGGGAGATTATTTTAATTTTTTTTTCCTGTATTCCATTTTTATAAGTTAAGGGATCTGGATAGCTAGTTTGAATCACAATTCTAAGTTGTTATTCTGTCCCTACATTTTATCCTGTTTTATTTTCAAACATACAATTTATGGTGTAACTGAAGACCTTTCTGTTTGTGTAATGCATGATTAATACATAAAGTATATTTTCTAGTCTTCCCAAAAAAAGGAAAAAAAAACCCGATAAGTTTGAAGATGTTTTGATGAGTTTTGTAAGTTTTTTTGATTTACAAACTACGGATTAGCAGATTTTAATGATTGTACCACATAGCAAAATACAACTGTTGAAAAGTAATGTATATAAAATGTCTATAATAAATATTAAATGGTGTACCTGTATATGCAAACCTGTTCCATGCTTTGATAATCGGCAATATATATATATACACGTGTTTAGTGATTAGCTACCAGTCAAGGAAAGTAAAAAAAAAAAAGAAACGGATATTAAACGCGTTTAGGAGTTTTAGTGTGCACGTTTTTTTCTGCATTGATGTTTCTTGATCTTGAAGATAAATGCTAAGAAAAGAGATTTATGAGAAAGTCCTTAAATGCAGTTCTCCAAAAAACTACTCTTTTTATTTTCTTCTGTAGGCAATTTATAATGAAGAATTTTCATCCTGTATTTTACAGTTAATAGCAGTTGATAGCAAACTTGGCAAAAAGAAGAATCAAGCCAAGCATTCAAAAATGTAAGTAAACAAGAGCTGGAAGAGGAAGTGGAGGGGGGAAAAACAGATTCGAGTTAGCCATTATTTGGCTTGAACAGTGCTTTAAAAACAATTAGCCATTTTAATCTCATTAAATTAGCTAGAAGACTCGAAGTGTGGGGCTTTCATAAGGTTAAGAAAATAGTTAAGCACATGCCTATTTAAGAGTATCAACTTTTCTTAAAATATTTAAGAGAAGATTAAGCAAAAAAAAAAACAATTCTTAAGATTTTTCAAGAATAACTAATCTTAACTTTTTTCTTAAGCATGGAATTAAGAAAATAAAAATTAAGAACAATTTCTTTCTTAAGACACTTTTGTGAATCCAGCTCCTGATCCACAGCGTTCAGGACCTCAGACTGAAAGACAGAAAGTCATCTTCCAACAATACTATGACCCTAAATGCGCACCCAAGACAACACAAGAGTAGCCAGGAACAAGTCTGTGAATGTCTTTCAGTGGCCAGCCAGAGTCCTGACTTGAACCCAGTCAAACCTCTCTGGAGAGACTTGAAAAGGGCTGTCCACCGACTGTTCCCATTCAACCTGACAGAGCTTGAGAGGATCTGCAAAGAAGAATGGCAGAAAAATCCCCAAATCCAGGGGTGTATTCACTGGGGCCTCATGCTCAAGAGGACTGGAGGCTGTCATTGCTGCCAAAGGTGCTTCAAGTAAATACTGAGTAAAGGGTCTGACTACTTATGTCAAAGCAATATTTCAGTATTGCGTTTTCAGTACATTATCAAAAAAAACATTAGTTCTGTTTTCACTTTAATTGTGGCGTATTGAGTGCAGAATTATTTTTAGCACAAAGCCGCAGCATAAAATGTGCAGAAGTGAAAGGGTCTGATGTTGTGAATACTTTGTACATATGGTCAGTGTTCCACAAAAATAGATTATATCTGGGACAAAAAATGTATTGAATCTGCTTGCCTCAAATTTTCAAATGCAGCCACAGTTTAATGAGCAACAACTGGTCGTCTTGTAAAAATACCTTGTCCTTTATTGTGAGTTGAAGTAATAAATTAAATAGAAATGTACAATCACTCTAAAGCCCCCATCCCACCCTTCTCCCTTTGCAAAGCATGCATATAGATGAGTATAAAAACAAACACTTAATAATACATGAAAGCATAATTCAAGCCAAAAAATACGTGATGGGGAAAAAACATTTACTGCAAATAGTCATTCTCAACATCACAAATCCAGATACATGTACTGTGACCGAAGCACTCCCATACAATACGTGAAATAGATATTACGAAATCATGTGACCCAGAAACAAAACAGCTGTGTGCACATACTACAGTGCTTGTGTATGTTTATCTAGCACAGAGAGCAGTACTTGATATAACCAAGACATCTGAGCTCTAAAGTATTCTCTCTGGTTTTCTGTCCTACAAGTGACATACACAGAGAACTCTAATGTCAGCTTTCTCAGCTTCACTTTAGTCAATAGCGGTCACTAGTGCAGAGCTCTCCTGTGCAGTCAAACCCTTTTCTCACCATCTAGATCGATACTGAAGATGCTCCGTTTCAACAACAAAATAAGATGTATATTTTCCTAAAACATAAGGACAAGGTCTCAAGTAAGGTCAAGTAATTAAACTTTACATTGTTAAAGAGGGTTATGGGGTTTTAGATACATATTAAACAGACTACGTTTGGATCAAGCACACCTCTAAAGTATACAATCATGCACACTTCTCCCATCCATACAAAATGACACAAGGGCTGTCCCTGCACAGAGAAGTGTTTTGGAAGAAAAGGAAAAGAAAAAAAAAAAACACGCAAAATACTGCTGTTTTATTCTAGTATGCATAAAAATCATCAAACAAGACCACACCACAACATGACCCATTTCTTTTTTGTCTTTCTTTGTTTCTTTCTTTTTCTTTCTTTCTCTCTTTTTCTTTCTTTTTTACTGCAATTATTTATTTCTTCTTTCTCCCACTTGCCAAAAACCTTTCTAAATTTCCCCGCCTTCCCTGACACATTTCTAATTGACCTCGGTGAAGTCTCTGCACATCGCCCGCACAATTGGCTGCTCAAACTGCTCCAGGCCGGTGAACTCTCGTGTAAAAAAGGTGTGGGTGTCTTTGGGCTCGGATGCCATGGCCCTCAGGTCCTCCATTGGGGCCCAGGCCACCCCCACAGAGAACACTGTAATTCCTGTAAAGGAGGAAACATTGACAGGTCATGATGGCACTACTTACAACAGCTGGGTACATAAAACAGATGTGGATGTACGAGAATACAAGGCGTTGTCTTTTACACAAAATTAAGCTAAACCACCACCTTTTGTTGTACTTCCAGCCTGAACACATCTTACAGTTTCCTACAAGCTATTCATTTAATGTTTAATGTTTCTGAGAAAGCCTTTTAAGTTTAGTACAAGAAAAGGGTGGATGTTTGCCCTTTAGCATTCCATGCTAACGACACTGCTGTCCATATTTGGTACAAAGATATTTCATGTTGATTTCAGAAATTGTAGTGGATAACAGATTTCAGGGGGGTGGAGGTTGGTGGGGTGGTTTCCTACCCTCCTTGAAAGGTTACATAATGTAGTTTCTGCCATGTTGAGCCCAGATTAGCAACGACAAAAGCTCTCCTCCCCTATTACAGCTCCGTGCATCACCACGATGATTTTGAAGCTGTAATTTTAATGTAAAAATACTGCCTAGTGTTCCTAGTGTATACCTGCTTTTGGCTGTCTACTAATTACTCACCCGCTCTTTGAGCAGCAATCGCTGGCCCTCTGACATCATCATAAGACTGGCCGTCAGTTACGATGATGAGGAACTTCCTGCCTAAGCCCATGGTACGGGGCTGGAAGAGATTCTCTACGGCATAGGTGATGGCATCTCCAGTAGCTGTACCACCACTCATATATGGGATGTTCTGGATGGCCTTCAAGGCGTCATCTTTTCTTGTGTGCTCATTGAAGCCAAATTCCAACCTCTGGTCATAGGTGAACTGGATGGCCCCAACGCGTGATCCAATGTCTGAGATGTCAAAGTTACGGGCAATGGAGCTTAGGAGGCTTAGAACCAGTCGGAAGTTGGCATCACCCACGCTGCTGGAGCCATCGATCAGGAAGCCCAGATTGACTGAGTTATAGCAGGTCTTGCTGCAGAGCAGTTGGTCAATGGAGCAGAGCTTCTGAGCTAGTGGCTTTACAAACTTGTTTGTGCTGAACCAGCTGGGCATGGTCATAGTGAAGAATCCGTTGTCTTTGCAGACAGCCTGCAAGACACAGATTCTTATAATTTTTTTAAAGACTATTTCCTATTTCTTTAAATAGGAAGACATAATGCTCATGCTCCTTTAATCCCTTCTCTCCTTAGATACTTACTTTCCTCATGAAGTCCTGATCCCTCACCAATCCCATCTCCTCAGGTATAGGTTTGGCCACAGACACCAGAAACACATTTATACCAGATTCTCTGGCCATTACTGCTGCGTCCTCCAGGTTGTCAGAGGGCCATCCGTCAATAAAGGCCACAATAATCCGTGGATGACCCCTTCGCACACCATACTCAGGATTGAAGAAGTTCCTCACTGTGTGTAATATAGCCTTGCCTGTACAGAGAATAAAACTACAGATTAGTTTTGTGTAGTTTCATATTAATTGGTCTGCTATCAAGTTGTAAATAGCTTCTTTATGCAAATGATGATAATTTACAATGTGAAGTTTTGAAAATAGAATTACACACCTGTATTGGTGTTGCCCCCAATGTAAGAAATCTCTTTCAGGGCAAAAATGACATCTTTAGGCATACTATAATTGCCTAGGAAAAATTCGATCCGAGGAGTCTCACTGGAAAGATAGATATAAAATTGTATCAAAAATTGCAGCTTGTGTCATCAGATTAAAAGTTTGAGGGTCATCAAGTAAGCAGAAAGACTTGCTATACACCTTGTTTGCACCACCCCCACACGTGGTCCATCTGGTCCGATTTTTAGCATTGCTGCCAATCTACCAATAAAGTTCTTCTGCAGATTGAAGCGCCGTTGGCCTATGTGGTAGCTGCTGTCCAGCAGCACAGCAATATCTACTTGGCATTCTGTAATGACATTAAAGTTACAATATTAATGAAAAAAGACCAGAAAAAGAGTCCTTTTGAATCTGATGTGTAAATTTACCGGTCAAAATGGACAAACCTCGGTTTTCTGGCATTGTAGGTTTTTTTGGTGCCTTCTTTACAGGCTTCTTCACGGCTTAAAAAAGAATTATCGATCAAGTTTAGGCTGTAAGTATGGAAAATGTTCTTATCTAAAATCTATCCTTGTATTGTTACCTGTTCCAGGCACTGGGATGGCAGAGCTGCTTGTTTGGCTCGATACTTCCATGGGTGAGCTGATAGTTCCTGAGAAAGAGAATAGGATTCCTTTTTCAAGCTCAAATAAAAAGCCAATATCATATTTTTTATTGTATTTTTGTAGCCTACTTCTTACTTATGATATTTTCTTCTTTATTTACCATAAAAAGTCTAAAATTATTGTAGCCCAACCATTCTCCTTTTATCCATTTGAGAGGTCTATTTTGATGTTCTGCCCTTGTATTGTAACTTCTAGAAAAGCAGTCCAGGATGCAGCTGTTAGGATTAGGATTCAGGAATAAGGGGTCTGATAAAACAGCTGGTTGCTGTATAAGTAACATACTATACATGTATATGCACAGACTTTCATGATCACCAAATCATTAATTTGTTTGCTCATTTAAACCATTAAAAGTGGGCTGATTATACAGCTTGATTTCCATATATGTATGCTTTCAGATAACTTTGAAAGTATCCACCTGCCTGAGGAGGAATCCACATGCTTGCTGGCTACATATGCTAGACTTAAAAGCAAAATTTCTACATAATTTATGTCAAATATCCCCAATTCCCAAGTTTATATGATCTGAGCTCTGCAGAGAACTACAGCAGAAAAGGAAAAAAAAAGTATGTCTTTCCTAGTGGTGCAGTCTTTCAAGACATAATAAAGATATATTAAATGAGAGAGCAGCATAAAAATCCAAAACCACACAACCACAAAATTCCATGCTATAATTATGTCAGAATTAGAACACTATTAGTAATAATAATGATCTGAAATGAAAGGTATTATAGGCTAATAAATAGGTAGTTGCTACACTTTTCTGTAGTAACAGTTTCTCTGAAGACGAATTCAGATATGAACATTAATAAATCAAGTTGGCTGGTTAGTTCTGGATCGCAAAATCCATTCCAGCCCTACCCAAAAATGCCAACTCCATTCACATATCTGACTTTAAGCATGGTGCCATTAAAGTCATGTGCAGTTGTTCAAGAGCATCTATTTTCATTTTAACCTTTTCTATGGTGATTTCAAAAATTAAGTGTATTAAAGGAGTGGATGTTTCCCTTTAAAATTACAGCTTCAAAATCATTGTGAAGCTGTTATAGAGAGGAAAAAGAGCTTCAGTTTTTCTACTCTGGGTTCAGCACCGCAGAAACTGTATTATGTAACTTATAGTGGTGGGTAGGAAACCTTCCCCTTCTTCACTGACTTTAGTACACTGCTGTAAATGTGAAATACTCTTTGCAACTGTAGGGAGCACAGATACCCGATGTTATCTGGTGTTACTTTAAAGGTTTGACATATAAACCATGTGTGAAACTGTGCCTTATTCCCTATATAGTGAATAATATATTTACTGACAATTAAGAAATAATATAATATATTCACTATATAGTGTTCCACCATTTTGTAGCTAGTATCTGAAAACATAGTTTGCAGTGTACTCAAACAATCCCACAACACACCGCAAAAAGTAGTCATCAGCCTATTTATACTAGTGGATGTCGAATACCCATAATACACTGTGTTGTTTGGTAAAAACCCACATGATGTGGTGTCCTCCTGATTTCAGATCCTCTTATCTATTAGTAATATACGTAATAATGAATAGGGAGACATTTCGGACAAAGTCATAGTGTATGCAATAAATATGTATTTGTAAAGGATATTTAGGCCAAGTATTAAACATTTTTCTCTACGAAGTGTATGTATATGTTTGATATTCTGTGTAAATTTCAGGCTTGAATTATGCCCCAAGAGGCTCTCAGTGATTTTGACGGTTTGGTGTTTATGTTTGAAATATAATCTCCTGCTTGTTCAGTGTAGAGTCTTTAGAGGGTGAGCGTCGCCACCTACTGGCCACAGTGAAGGAGGAAGACCAGCGTGAGATGGACTGGGACTGGACTCCGTGAGAGTAGGAGCTGAGGTAGTTGGTCCTTCCTGGCATTTTGTGGATCTCCAGAGGCCCTCCGGAAACTCCGATAATCCCCCTGAGAGAGGGACGGACAACTGTTCACTGACAGGGGCTTAAACACATACATTCTGATCAAACGTCGACATGCTGAACGTGTGTATATAACTATAAACGTTATTTGTCACCTCCATTTTAATGGATTTAGCCTACTTCAGCAGTGTAAGCTATCACTAATACATTTTAGTTAAATGCTTATTTTGAAACTTGTCACACAAGTGTGAGCCTATCCTAAGGTTAAGAAATGATTTTTTTTCATACAAATTCCAGTTTGTATGGTTCTTAACAGAATATAAAAAAAATGAGGAAATTAAAATAATTCATTATTAGTCTTAAAATATTTCCTGAAATATGAAGAAACATTTATTTAGACACTTTTTAAACAGGCACATTTATCTGGTAAAATTACTCCAGTTTACCCTGAGCTCCCTGTGCTCCTTTTAAATACATTTACAGCTATAAAGGAACACTCTTACTTCACTTTTGTACACTTTGTTAGAAATGGGATAAAATTGTAATATGACGTGTGCTTCTGTTGGAGTATTAGTTTCCAGAACAGTTCATGTTATATGAGCCTCAGACTAAACAGCTCAGTCTGCTGCATTTAATGTTAACTTTCCTTTTCACAAAAACTTTCAAGCAGTACTTCTCACTGATATTCTTTGTAATTTCCATGTGAGGCCATTTGTGTTGATATTATAAAATTATTCATAAAACTCTGCTAATACTGTACAATTTCTTTCCGTTTTGTCAGCTCCATTGAACACATGGGTGCACTTGGTAGTTTATCTGTCACATTTTGTTACCCCACATTCACCCTGTTCTTGAACTGTCAGGGGCCACTACAGAGCACGTTATTATTTCTTGGGTGGTGGATCATTCTCAGTGCTGCAGTAACACGTGTGGGACTGGTAGGAGTGGATCAGACACAGCAGTGCTGCTGAGATTTAAAACACCTCAGTGTCTTTGCTGGACTAAGAATAGCCCTCTACCCAAAAATATTTAACCAACAGAATCCGGTGTGCAGCAATGTGTCCACTAATGAAAGACTAGAGGATGACAAACGAGGTAGGTGTGTCTAATATAGTGGAACGTGAGTGGGCATTGTGTTAAAAAAAAAAACTCTAACAGCACTGCTGTGTCCGATCCATTACTATAAGGGCAAAAAACACCAACACAACACCATCACCACCACCACATTCGTGTCAATGGCTCTGCACTGGTTCCAGCACAACACACATTAACATGCCAGCACCATATCAGTGTCACTGCAGTGCTGAGAATGATCCACCATCTGAATAATAGCCTACCTGTTCTCTGGTCCTGTGGCAGTCCTGGAAACTAAAGGACAGAGTGAAAGGAAGATAAAAAATATACAGTGCAATAGACTACAGTCTGTAATTGTTGGACTTCTAATTGCACCTTTTAGGTAAGCCGAGCAGATGAAACGGACAAGGAATGTAGAATATTAGATTATTAATTTATTTATTTATTTGGCCAGGCAGTGTTGTTCTATGGGGTGATTACCCAGACATGGATTAAGCTTTGTCCCATGTTTAATGGAAAATCACACTGCAAAATGCTGTGTAGTCCAGGTCTAGGCTTAATCCCTGTCTGGGTAGCCACCCCAAAGTGTTGAGATGGCTGGAACAAAAACTTGTGCTATCTGTCCACTACCAACGATCCTGGATTCTGTCCTTGTGCTCCTTTCTGGCTGTAATGATAGCTGATTGCAAGCTAATACAGTAGAGCAGTCAGCTTTTGGACTATTTGTTGTTGTTGTTTGTTAACAGTGTTCTGTACCTGTGCACTGCTGCTCCACAGACGCTGGATATGGATGCATAAACTCCAGAGCCAAACACAGACAGCTTCCACAAGGTGCAGTTCGCTGGACACAGCAGCAGATGAGCTGAGTCCGGCAGATCAACTGCTCGCGTCCCACACATGATGGGCACTGGAACTGAGTCGTAGGGGTTCAGCCACAGGACATGCAGGTGATGAACGGAATGGGGAAAAAATATTTACAATATAGCTTCATTAAATTAAGCACAAAAATTTGTTTATAATCCATGTCTTAAAAATATAGAGATGCTAAATAATATATGTTAAAGTCATATGCGCTCAAGCACCACTGGTCGAAAGACATTATCTTGTCAGTGAAAATAAGTACACACCCTCTACAGAACACACAGCACATTTTATATTTATATAAACTCAACAAATAAATTCACTACACTTAAAATAATAATAATTTAAAAAAAAAACAAAGACAGACCACTTAATTCCGATCCAGAACTGCTGTAGGTTGTAGACAAAATGCCTGTGTCAAGAGATATAGGTGTATAAATCAAAATTTAATAAATGCACACAAGCATAACATTAGGGTCCTATAATATATGGCACCTCAGTGCTGCATTTTCATTAAGTTTATAATTATACATAATAGCGTATAATTTTGGAACAAAGATGTATAAAGCACAGTGTCATAATAATGAACCCCATCCTACCTATAAGATGAAGAATTGCAAGCCGCAATGACATGGTTAATGAAGATTTCTGCAGAGACACACAGCAGGACATTCATCACGCTAAACTACTTAGTGCTTCCAAAGCAGCCGAGGAGAAAAAAAAGGTTTGCAGCAGTGTATATATTAAATCTATTTAATGGTACAATTTCTTTGGTCTTCAAGGCAAACTCTCTTCACAAATGAGGATTTAAATTGGCTTTTAATATTTGTTTTTCAGACAGCAATAAAATTAGATAGTACAGGAAACAAAAATGTAATCCCCAGACACATTTATCACAAGCCGCTCCTTTAGAAGTGCATATTTCAGTTAATCCTCCAGAGAGAGAGAGAGAGAGAGTGAGAGAGAGAAGGGAAAGGGACACAGGTCTTGAAATATTATTCAATATTAAAATCACAGAAAAAGCAAATAATCATTTAAAATCAAAGGCAGCTTACACAGCAGATATAGGAGCCAATGTTTCCTTAGGCTTCTAGGTTCAGATGTTTTAACGAGGAGTCAGAAATAAGTAATTCCTTTGTGGGTGATAGTCCAGGGTTGTCTGAAAATGGAGGGTAGTGCAAGACCTTTAAATAAGGACCCTGAAAACCTTGGTAATTTCTCTAGTGACGTCACAAGAGGCGGCCCCTCCAGCTCTGCTACCTGGGAATGGGTGTGGGATACTGGGAAAACAGTGTACGACTTATCTGTACTGCTCAGAGCCTTTGAGCGCAATCCATACAGCAGTGTTCAGCACAGTTCACACAGCTAAAAACCCCATATCATGAGTTGACTTATATATATATATAATTATCGTTGATTGAGGCAGACCTCTTAATCCAGTGCTCATAGTTCCTCAGAGACATAATCGGCTAAAACAGGTAAATAAACAACAAAAAAACATCCAAATAACTTATCTTAATATCTTAATTGTCACGTTGCTTGTCAAGCATCTGATTTTGTGTAATTCAATCAACATTGGAGTAGAAATGAATACAGTGTCATGCTTTGCTGTGTCTCCGGTGTCGACCCGAGGAGGATGGGTTCCCCGTATGAGTCTTGGTTCCTTCCTAGGTTTCTTCCTCCTGTGCTGAGGGAGTTTTTCTTTGCCACTGTTGCCCCTGGCTTGCTCATCAGAGGCTTGGACCCGGATCTCTGTAAAGCTGCTTTGTGAAGACTTTTTGTTGTGAAAAATAATGCTAAAGAATTTTATTGAATATATGACTAATAAAATACTAAATAATTATAAATGATAAAGTAAATAATCCACAGTCCAGACTCCATTTCCAAAGGTGCTCTCAACAGCCATTGTCATTAATGCAATATCTCTTTTGTAGATCCTGCCATGAACAGTACATTCAAGAAAACAATCATAAAAAAGTTCACTTGTCCGGAAAAAAAATTTGCTTTAGATGTCCATCTTTGTGTTTCTTAAATGTCAGCTGTGAACCCTGAATGTTTTACATTTAAACCATTTTCTAGAATGATAGTTGTTGAAAAGGGATGTGTGAATTGAATGCAACTTAAATATCTATAAATACAATAGAATATGGTATAGTTTTGATTAAATTCAATTAAATAAGGAGTATATTGTTGCTGTCTAAAGAAAAAAATATCTCCAAAACAGTAACTTCACAGGAGAAGGAAAAAGGTCACTTATGATGTTGAATGTTTAGATCTGGAATACAGACACCACTTTAAATCAGCCCAAAGTTATTGGATGATGGTCTGTGGCACCAGTGATTTGCTCCACAGACCCACGCTGGGGGCATTTATACTATCCTTTTGAGTTTTTTCTATAGACAACACCTGTGTTAACAATGGGTGCACTTTACAGTAGCTAATTCACTCATTATAAGGATTATCTGCTTTTGGACATGTAGTGTACTTTGAATGATGGACAAAAATAAGGTATTTTGCTTGTTTGCTCACTATTGTGATGTCTTGAGCAAGCGGATGCCCGGTAGCAGCCAACGATAGCCTGCAATCAGTGATTTAAGATTGTACATTAATAGATAATGAAAGGGTGATTAATAATAGAGAGGGGACTAGGAGTATGATAAACAGATGTCAGGGTTGTCTATGAAGTAAGCTTGTATAGCATTGTCTCAGTCTCAAAGTGTTTTCCTCCAATGCTTGAGTAACTGCGGCCGGTCAAAAACCAAGACAAGCAGTGACACTAGAAGTGACACAGGTTTAATACGAAGTATCAGGACGATATTAAAAATGGATGGGATCCTGTTCTTTAATAAATTTAACTGAACATAGTGCAGATGTTTCACTGTTCAGTGTGAGTTTATTCTTTGTGTCAGGTGTTCACTACGTTTAGATGCATCTTATCATGTTTTAGTTAAAAGTAGCTCATTTTAAACATAGTTCCTAAAATATATACCCAGTTGTTATCAGCCAATACTCAGCGTCAGCAGTGCTAGTGGTATGGCCTGAAGAGAGGAAGTAATGTGCACAGGACATGGAAACAGGCCAGCGTGTCCAAGGCTGAAGGATCACAGCCTTACCTTGGTGGTATTTATGTTGTTTGCTTAAATAATGTTGTTGCTGTAGCAGAAACAATTCTGATCCTTTGATAAGGTCAAAGAACACTGTAAAACCCCCCTTTCTTTCACTTACAAATGTAGTATTCAGTAGTCTCTAATAGAGCCATACAATTCTCTTTTTTATTGCCTGGGTAAATATTTTTATTCTTCAACAGAGTGAATATTGATGTGTCTGGTGCTGCACAACATGTTGTTCATCAAATAAACATTTTTTAAAAAGATTACATTTAGGATAATCTATATACTTGCATAAAGAACAGGGAAGTCATTTGGCTAATCTGTCTCCATCTGAGAAAGAGTTAAATTAAAATATCTCTGAGATATAGGAGAAAACCTATAAGAGTTTTTCTGTCTGTTAGACCATTGTTAACAGACGTCTCAATCCTGTGGGTCTGACAGGATGTGTAGATGATCAGAAGCTGTTAATGAGAACAGGAAATAGACAAAATAAATACTAAAAAATAATGATAATAAAGATTGGACTACTGGGAACAATGGATTGGTCACCCCAGAGCTTTGCATCCAGGCCATCACTCAGTATATTGGACTGTGAGAAGCAGGAAGTGCAACAAACACCTTAGGCTGAGATTTCCAAACTTAAATTATGGAAAAATATGCCTACAGATTTATGTGAAAATCTCCAAGCCAATCTTTGCTAAAAATGTAATAAATACTAATGGATACTGGAAATTCTGACATGTTTATGTATTTAATATGTTTTCTGCTTTATTCTGATGCTGAAAAACAGATGGCCATTTTGACAGAAAAAAAAAAAATTAATTTGAGGTTTCTGGCTTTTTCACAGTACTGTAGGTACAAAGAGCACATATAACAAGAGCCTTGTTGTGGGACGCTTTGTGTCATTGCTACAGCAAATAACCATGACAGTTTTTTTCCTAAGGAAATGATTTATTCTGGTTAACCACAATCAGACACTGCTGTCATTGGACTTAGCTAGACAGTTCATTCTGCTGTTTTAATCCTCATTCAGATGTCTCCACAAAGGAACAGGCATTAGGAATGTAGAACTATTCAGTCTAAGACATTTCAGCAAACAATAGAGCAAAGGCATGTTCTCCTGCTTACAGAGACAAATGTCAAAGGTGAAGGGGCCATTTTCAAGTAACATTTATGTAACTGTTTTGGGTTGTGATTTAATAGGAATTGTCAGGTGTATAAAACCTCTTATCAAGTGGAAATTTCCAAGTTTAAAGCAGGACAGTCAAAGAGTAAAGTGATAGTGTTGCTATTTACAGTGGCATCTCCCAGCTTGCTGGCATGTACCGACGAAGTGCATCAGGACGTTTATATGGGAGTGTGGCGTGTGACAAGGTTCTTATTCACAGAGATGGATGAAGAGCACTCATAGAATGATACTTGATCCATCTGTTATTGCCTGCAAAGAACAACTGCTCATTGTAACGACTGGGAAGCCTCCCAGTTTCTCAATTAATGAATATTTCACAGCACAGAGGTTAAAGTTGTCTCCGGCAACAAAAAAGACTTTAGACTGTGTGTGGTACATTGTAACCGTATTAAATACTTAGTAAGATCTTTGTTGAAAACAAGCTTCTCATTCTCAGAGTAGGTTACAAAACCCTGTTGGCCAAGGTATGTGCTGTAGTTTAAAGTTTGCTTTGGGGTGAACTTGAAATTGGCATTATGCCCTGCATTTTATTCATCTTATTTGGCAACGTACAATTTCAGCAGTCATTAATAGTCATTAAGCTTAGTGATGTTAAATGGTGTCTTTGACTTGAGTTATATACCAATATAATTTGATGTGAGTTATATGTAAGGGTCGGAATTATGACAGTATTTTTCATAGTTTTGATGAATTACAACACTTTACATTGCTTTTCTGAGCAAAGGTCAGTGACCAACTATGTTTTTTTTTAGTATTAGTATGTAGTTAGTCCTGTTTAATTTGATTTAGTGTTATACGGTATTTGTAAAGATGAATAATAATAATTTTATTGTTTCAGCATATTTAAAATATATATTGTGATGCATAATGTCGCTATATGCCATATCCCTCGTTAGATAATAAGAGAAAATAAGTAGAAGTCCTCTTTATGGAGCAAACTTTTTCATTCATTCATCATCTGTAACCACTTATCTAGGTAAGGGTCTGGAGGGGATCAGTCCTTCACAGAGCGATAGACACTCAAACATTTGAGTAGTAAATCCAACCAACGTGTGTTTTGGAGAAAACCCACACGGACATGGGGAGGACGCACAAAACCCCTCACAGACAGTCACCGGAGTGAGGCCTCCTAACAACTGAACAACAGGGTGACAAAGTATGCAGAGCAACAGATGGACTTCAGTTTGTTGTTTTAGAACAAAATAGTCCTCCTTTATGGTCAATGAAGCTGAGAGAATGGACAATGCATGTAGAAACTAGGAGGTTGTCATAATGTTATGACTGAGATATATCAAATATTTGATATATGATATAATTCATGTTCCAATCATATCCTTGGTGTATAAAGCCAAGCACCTAGGCATGTAGACTGCTTCTACAAACTTTTGTGAAAGAATGGGTCACTCTCAGGAGCTCAGTAAATTCCAGTGTGTTACCGTGATAGGATGTCACCTCTGCAACAAGTCCACTCCTGAAATTCCCTCACTACTAAATATTCCAAAGTCAACACTTTTATAAAAAAAATTCCAATTAGGAACCACAGCAACTCAGCCATGAAAATGACAGGGCAGAGTCAGCGGATTCTGAAGCGCATAGTGCACAGAGGTCACCAACTTTCTGCAGAGTCAATTGCTACAGGCCTCCAAACTTCATGTGGCCTTGAGATTTACTCTAGAACAGTGTGTAATGGGTTTCCACGGCCGAGCAGCTGCACATAAGCCTTACATCAACAAGCACATTGCAAAGCGTCGGATGCAGAGGTGTACAGCACGCCACCACTGGATTCTAAAGCATTGGAGACGTGTTCTCTGCATTCACACTTCTCTCACCGGCAGTCCGATAGACAACTCTGGGTTAGGCGGTTGCAAGGAGAACAGTACTTGTCTGACTTCGTTGTGCCAAGTGTAAAGTTTTGTGGAGGAGGGATTATGGTGTGGGGTTGTTTTTAAGGGATTGGGTTTGGCTCCTTAGTTCCAGTGAAATAAACTCTTATTAATGCTTCAGGATACCAAGAGATTTTGGACAATTTCATGCTCCTAATTTGTGGGAACAGTTTGGGGACGCCCTTTTCCTGTTCCAACATGACTGTGCACCAGTGCACAAAGCAAGGTCCATAAAGCGATGGATGAGCGAGTTTGGTGTGGAAGAACTTGACCATCCTGCACAGAGTCCTGACCTCCACATGATGGGACACCTTTGGGACTAATTTGAGTGGAGACTTTGAGCCAGGCCCCATTCAACATCAGTGTCTGACCTCACAAATGCACTTCTGGAAGAATGTCAGAAATTCCCATAAACACACTCCTAAACCTTGTGGAAAGTCTTCACAGAAGAGGTGAACCTCTTATAGCTGCAAAGTGTGGGCCAACATTATAGTAAACCCTATGGATTAAGAATGGAATGCCACTCAAGTTCATATGTCTGCGAATTCTGCTATACTTTTGGCAATATAGTATATATGTTTTATATATTACATTAAGCAAATAAAAATTAACTGTTCATGTTATATAAATAAGAATGAATACGTTTTTTTGTGTTGAGAATACATACATTTTTCACTTAATTAATTAACAAAACATGTCACTTGATCAAGGATTCCAAAAATAACCTTGCTCAGCAGGTGCCTTTTTGGTGTGAACTTCACGATTAGTCAATAATCTGAGGTAATCTGTTATTACGTAATTGGGTTTTACACAGTGTTTGTTCCAGTTGAGGCAGATAATGGTCTTATGGAGAAATGGGCTTGAGACTGAAGTCGTGAATGGTGAGTTTGGCCAGATGAGAGGCTGAGTTTAAGGAGAGGTGACACACTTGTTTCTGTCCAGGCCAAGGCTGTGCTGTCACATGCTGCACAATGTGAGACTTCATGGGAGATCCATGAATTTCCGCAGAGGAATGCAGAAACTACCGCTCCACTTTGTATAAATAGCGTCAACCATCCAACACTTGGATGAATGTCTCATTTAGGCCACCGTCTTCACCTATACAAATATTAGGCCTGGCTAATGTGATATAGACTGGAGCCCAGATTTGTCTGCGAGGATGAGGAATCTATTTTCCCAAAATAAAAGTCCCAAATCACTATGTGTCTAAAACATTAGCCAAGATATACTGTATTTCACCATTAACATAAAAGAGTTTAGCTATTGTGTGTGCTTTTTGGACGAGAGTCCTGCATATGCCATGTTCCACATGCAAAAAGCCACAGCAACAGAAAAATAAACCCCTCCTAATGTGAGCAGACAGATCTGTGTGAACTGTGCCTTTTCTTTCTTGGCATAATTCAGGATCTAGAGAGGCCTTGTTTAGGTAATTCAGGGGTACTTTGTGTTTTTTGTACAGCCCTTTTTTCAGCCCCTGCTTCACTTTGTCACCGGTGGAGGCCCCTAATTTGTTATTATGTACCTGTCTTCATTCATTAGGGTTGCTGAAAATTTAAGCTACTTACCTGCAATGAACACCCCCATGTTAAAGTAAATGTGAAGTGTTATTTTGTAGGACTGTGTTATATAATGGTTTTTGAATGATAATACCAAAATGGAGTTAATGACTCACCACTAAACAATGCTCAGAGAAAGGACGCATGTCATGTCATCACCCTACGTAATGTTTTATTCACACAGGAAACATTTGTTCTATGCAGTATAAATCTATTTTCTTTCTTCCTTGGTCTGCAACAACAAAGTAGTTTAGGACTGTCAGGCCCTGGAATGCAAATGGTTGCATGAAATTAAATCATCTACATGTAGAGATAAAATGTGAGAAACATACTCATTCTCAATTTTTAAAAATCCAGTTATAGATGATTTAAATTCATGTAGCCTTTTGACATAAAAAATCAAGTCAATCCAAGGTATCGTTTTTTTTTTGTGCACTGTGGTGGTATATTTTACCGTCAGTGCAGTGCAGCCCTCAAGGATACATATTTAGTACTTTTAGTTAAGGAACAATATTGTACCATGTTGTATATTAACAGTTTTGTGCTGATATCATGTGCTCCATTTAATCTCCAGGAGTTACATTTAATTATTTAGTTCTTTTACAGTTCTTTAATGGAGGCTTGCAAATCTTCACCTCACTTTCTGGAGAAGAGAATGTAATGTGCCTTTACGGATCACAACTAGCCTTTAAAACCCGATGTTGTACCATTAAAGGTAAATTTATGCTATTTGTACATTTAGTGAAAATTATGAACCTGTACAGTACCTTTTTTTCTGACAGAGTATATCAGTATTTACTCCAAATATTTGTAAAAATCTTTTATATCTGCACCCATTATGGACACTGATATTAAACACATCTTATATAATCTCTAAAAATAAAATGAAATGTGCCTGCTCACAGTCATCTTAAGCACATGCCAAGCAAACTCCTTGAGGACGTATTAGAGTGATTAAGCACCATCTAGCACCATCCAGCACCATCCAGACTTCACTAATGACCTCACTAATGTTTTTGTGGCTGAATGCCATCAAATCTTCACAGAAGTGTTAAAACATTCAGTGTAAAGCCTAGAAAGTATAGAAGCTATACAGCAAACTACTTATAAATACAATTCCTTTAAGAGGAAATATGAGGTAATCAGGTGTGTACAAATTTGTCCATGTAATTTTTTGGCTAGAATTTGGCCTTAGAATGTGTGTCTACTTTCTAACAGTTTGCCAATAAAACTGTCATGGTTTGCCTCAGATCTTCTTAGTACTTAATAGAACTCTTATGTAAGTAGCCATTATAATGCTGTTCCTTGCATTGAGGTGTCTTTTTCCAAAGGTTGATTATATCTTTTCACTATTGATATAAATAATGGAAGGGAAATACATATTCCAGTTTAATAGCCACAGCTTGTAGAAAAACCTTCAGACTCTTTAGAGAATGGATAATCCCTGTATTGAGCTTTAGTGCCTGAACTCTGTAGTTTCCCACAATTTTCAGCCCAGGGCAAAGGAAGGACATTTCCCACATTAGCAGGAGCAGGTCATCAAGGGCCCTGTCTTTGCAAAACTGCCCTCTCATTAATGCTGCTTTCAGAATGACTGCACAAATGGTCACTTCCATCAGCACTCTTTAACTTTAAGGCCTTAATCCATATTCCAAAAGCCATCTTGAACTCCACACTGTTGTTAATCGTTATAATAATATTGGTTTTAATTGGGAGCGATGTTCATGATTTTAATAATAATTAAAAAAAAAACACATATTTGATAAAATTCTGTGGATGTTTCCTCCCCATTTGCTTGCTCTTGCGTGGTTGAAACCGGTCAAAGTGTCTCGGTCCGGTATGCTATAGGCTTCTTCTGCATTTTGACAATGAAAAACTTCCAATGTTGAAAAGCATGAACTGATATGAGAATATTGCTCTATTCCTGCTCCATTGGTGGGTAATGTTGGCTTATGTTTGCTGAAGATAAAACTGACTCTAATTCAGGTGTGCGCTAAATGCATGAAAACTAAACACAGACCAAAGTGCTACAAAACTAAACAACATGAGTTACAAACGGGTTTCTGTGAATAGAAATTTACAGACAATTTCAGCTACTTACAATACAATACTTACAGTACTTACTACTACTTTCGTTTTTCCCCCTTCATTCCACCACTTTAAAAGACGTAGAGCTTCTGAACAAAAACAAACATGAGAACAGCAATTTATGCAATGTACAGTTCATGATGAAGGTTTTATAGACACCTGCACCATCCACCTTTTTATTTATTTATTTATTTTTTGGAAAAGAATGGTATTAATACGTGTTTTGTTTCAGTCTGGTGCAGCAACAGCTTCTCTACTTCTATGGAATGTTCAGACAGGATGTTGGAACATTTCTGTCAGAATCTGAGGGCATTCGACCACACTGTCACAAAGGACTCTCCAACTCAAAAGCCATGGGTGGAGTTCCAACACTCTTGATAACACAGTTTCATAGCTCCATGAATGTGGCCTTCTCAGTCCCTGATAAAATTGGAATTTAAGTTAAAAAAAATACTTAAATAAATGTCTTTAAAGTAAATATTCAGTAAAGATGACGTAAAGATACCAAAAACTATATTACAGTCATTTTTTTCAAAGTTAAAAAGAAGTTTAGCAGCTTTAGCAGTTATTGATTTTAAATATCATCACTGTCCAAAGAATAACATTTAGCCCAATTTTTGTAGAATTTTAGTTTACGACATCATTTGCAATTAGCAGCTATCCTTCACGTTGTGAGAAGATTTCATTATGAATGGACCAATGGAAACTTCCATTGAAAGTCGAAAGTGCTGTAAATATATTATTTTGGAGATACAGGTTTTTCTCTGGAGAGAGACGATATATCATGACCCAACATTGTGTTTGTGGACTCCTTCTCAGATGTCAAATGAATTTTCTGAAAAAAAAAATCACTCACAAATATTTTTATATACTCCATCAACCACATTTTAGATGGCTTCCTATTTCTTACATGTGATCAGATTACTCAAATGCACTGGAACATTATGTATTTCTAATGGGATCCGAAGCAGAATAGGCATTCATCCAGGTTATACACACCTGCATGAGTTTATCTGTCTAGCGACCATCGGTTTACCAAGGCTTAAATTACCGCAAAAGACAGCAAAGTTTATTTAACTAGCACAGTTTCTGACAGCGGAACAGCAGACACCTACTGTTAATGTCTGTCAAAATCAGTGTGGGTTTGTATCCTTGGATCACTGAGTAGACTCAAAGCAGATGTTTTATAAAGTTTTCCCATTTCTTACATTAACATCCTCTTGAGAAGATGATTAGTGTAAACATAAGCATGAATTAATATAGTTTAAAACTACCGTCCAGTCAGAGACAATCAAGCAAAAATAGAAGCTCACAGTCATCCAGACTAGCTTGGTTTCCTGAAGGATGCTTCAGAGAGGAAACTTTTGTCACTTGCCACCATTAAGTGGGTAATGTGGGTGTGGGCTCTCCTGTCTGTCATTCTGAACACTGTTGCTAACACCTTCAATGTTGCTCATCTCCACCCCTGACTCTGGGCTCTCTTCTTCTCCTGCCACTTTAAAAGGGTTCGGATGGAGCTGCAAATTGTGTGGCTGGGCAACCAGTGCTGTTGGGGAGGGGATCTGAAACTCTCCGGGTCTCAGGCAAGGGAACAGAGCCTGCAGATCTTTCCGGAACTTAGAGCTCATGCCAACATAAATGAAAGGATTGTAGAAACTTGCTGACTTGGCAAAGAGGCTAGCCAGGATACAGTTGAGCAGGGGTACTTGGTACTTGGACCACATGGAGATACTGCGTATGGGGACCAGGCCAAGAGGAAGGCCACATACAGAATCAGGGACACCTACAAGGGGGAAATAATCAAGGATTTATGTGATTGTGGGTGGAAGCAAAATATTGAATCAAAGAAATATTATCAAGACAAAACGTTTTTGTACAAAATAATTTAAAGGGTTAAGGTAAAGGTTTGAGTTAAAGAGATACAAATCAAATTTATACAACTTTGGTTTCAATTTAGTTTAAAAAATTAGCATTTTTAAGCATACACCATATCTAAGATGTTAAAGTAAAGTAAATTATGGTGCCTTTCCCCAGTATGGTACCTACTTGACTCTATTTAGCTCTACTTTCTTGGTACGTAGTTGGTTTTCCACTATAATACCTCTACAGCCACCTGAAATGTAGCCAGTGACGTTGAAAATCACAGATTCTAACAGGAACCAAGGGCTTCCTAACCACAACCATGATAGCGGTAATGTTAAGCATTGTTTATTCATTATGTATTCGCATTTGGTTGTTGTTGGTGTTGTTGTTTTGGTCAAACAGAAGAGACATTTTTCTTCCTTATTGCATCATCCAGCTCTTGCTGGATTATTTCCTCTGACACAATTCCAAGGAGCGTTTGAACCACTTAAAAATGCCATGGTGTAATATTACGAGCCGCCGTTGTGAATTGGATTAAAACAAGTGTGATCGCTACTGAAGCTTGGCGATTTTACAAATGGCTAGTTTGTGCTGGGAATCTTCATCTTAGATAGATAATTAGTTAGTTAGTTAGTTAGTTAGTTAGTTAGTTAGTTAGTTAGTTAGTTAGTTAGTTAGTTAGTTAGTTAGTTCGTTCGTTCGTTCTCTCTCTCCGGGCAATTATCAGACTGCCAGGTTAACACATCATGTTTAGTGCTGTAAATTGTTTAAAATATTTAATTGAGTTGAGAATGACATTCTGTGATTAATCATGATTTTCAAGTATTTTTATTTAGAAGGGATATAAAACAAATACATTTGTAGAGTGGTATGCAGAACAAACTGGTTAGTGGAATCTGTGTAGAGTACTTTTTAATGTTTCAGATTAGTTTTTTTTTTAATGATATTAGAATTAGAATCTCTCACTTTTTTTGAGAATGTTTTAAACCTTTCAGAGAGAAGCTTAACATTAAACACAACAAATCTCCAACACAAGCTTTAATTGAGAAAATTGCAGTGTGAGAAATTCTGTATAATTTTTAGTCCTTGAGGCAGGAAAAAAATTGTAAGGAACTTCTCGTAGCAGCTGTATATGTGTGTGTGCTGCTTGGGTGAGAGAGAGAGAGAAAGGGTAAGAGTGCAGGTTAGTTATGAGATTTACTCTGTATTTCAGCATAAAATAATATAATCTACCACCTGAATTCAACAGTAGAAAACCGCTAATGCTTCACTAGATGCATTAAACGCTATTTCAAGAAGTTGTGGCCAAATATGGTAAAATGATTCATTTGCATAAAAAAAAAATTAACAGATTAATGTTTCCAGATTAATCATGTGTTAACACTATAATGTTGACAGTGCTAGTTTAGTCCTTACTTGGCTTGCTTGGAAGTAGGAGTGAGCCAGGACTGAAAAATAACCAGTTTCCAGGTGTCAGGTATCGAATTTGTCTAATGGAAAGGCAAAAGCGCTGACTACAGCCAAGTTGAGTAGAGTAGGGACCAAGAAGTGGAAACGCACCATTGGCGTCACCCAGATATTTTGAGGTGACAGACTTTTCCTATACCAGACTGGTGTTCTTGACAGAATATATGTCTTGTCCAAATGACAGAGCCAAGTGAACTATGGAATAAATTATATATTTATATACTGTGTAAATTATTTATTTGAACATTCAAATGTCAGAGGTGGACCAGACTGAAAATAGTTTTTAACAAAAATTCTACACTCATTAATGGTGCTTTTCCACAGCATGAGTCCAGCTATATTCGACTCAACCCAACTCAGTACAGCGCGGTTCTCTTAAAGCTTGTTGCTTTTTAACTTGTACAACTCCCCCGTGAAATGGCGGTGATGACATTGCAAAACTGCATCTCTAACAGGAATCGTTGGATTTGAAAACCACAACAACGATGGTGGTAAATTTAGGCGCTGTGTTGCTTTTGTTTTTTTTGCACTAAACATGGCTCTGCTCCCCAATTTTCACAGATCAGTTTTACAGTTTTACCCCCCCCGGGAGACGTGTCCTCTTTTTCTGCATCTCAGATCTGGTCACCCTATTTGAATGAGCTCTGCATTTTGTGGTGATTGACATGTCTCTGGCCAGTCAGCGATCTGCATGGTTTTCATGTCACCGTTTAGTACCTACTCGGCATGGTTGGGACCAGGTACCAGATTTGGCCAGTGGAAAAACAAAAGAGAAGTCGAGTCAAGCAGAGTCGTGTAAACCTCACAACATCCTGGCCTTGTGGCTAGACTTAACAGTGTGAATGACGTAGACATATTTGAAAACTAGAATGAAATTGGCACAAATAAGTTGAAGAAATAAATGCTTATGATGTGAAGCTTGACCAACACTGAGAATCTGGCCTAGGTCCAGTCAAATTCACATGTCCCATATCTGCAGACTACAAAATAGAATGTCAACCATTCATGGGAACAATGTTTGTAAAAGTGACTCCATTTGTATCCGATTCTGTGAGATTGACTGTCAGCATTCCTTTTTACTAAAATAAGCACAAGAAAGTCGAGGAGATTACATTTAAGACAGACCATACCTCTGTAACTGCCCCAGCCCAGAAGCGGTTCTTCAGCCCAAAACAAGGAGAACAACCAGACTGCAGCGATGGCAAGGCCTAGGTTTTGCTTGTTGATGTGACAAGCTGAAGGACAAGACTAAATTCTTGCTTCAGGATAGTTGCTCTCCAGTGTTCACTGATTAATGTTCAATTTGTACAGCCAAATGGGATCTGCTATTGCTAGCAGGGAGAATGAAAAACATCTAACAATTTATTAGAGTCTTGCAGCAGTTTTAAGTTTTAAAATTACCAGCAAGCTCATGGTTGGCTAAGAAAAGGTTGTGTCTACAATATGAAAATAAGGTTTAAACAGGGAAACGAGCAAAACTGAGTACATAGTCTCAAAAATCAGAGCAAAGGAATGAAGGGGTGTGGCCTATATACACCATACAAAGAATGGTGTAGAACAAACAACAAGGGAGGATTTTAACATAGCACTTATTGACCCAAGCTGCCCTGAGCACCTGGAGTAAGTGGTGGGAATGCGCCAAAAGAAGGGGGGAAAAAAAATGGTATGCTGGGGCATACCATGTTGAGGCTGGCATCCTTTGATGTAGCGGATGACACTGATGGCTGTCAGTGCGGTGATGCTGATGAGGCCAAAGAACAGTATCAAGAATCCATCCACCTGGCCAAAGTACAACATCTCCTGCTGCACAAATTTACGGCTTTTCTCTGCCAACACAAAGCTGTAATTGCTCAAACGTGTGTCATCACCCACTAACCAGTCCCCTGAGAAGTAAGCCAGGGAGATTAGAGGATAACTGTGCAGATGCCTGTGTGCTGGAATGAGTTCAGGTAATACAGCTCCGTCCACCCTTCCCCTCATAACAACACCTGTCAGTATGGGGCATGAAATGCCATGAAAAACTTCTGAAATGCTGAAGTACACTTACTTCAGGGAGAAGCTTATCGGGGTGGGAAAATGTTACTTTGAAAGAGTTATAATAATAATAAGTTACAGTCTGTATGTGCAGAAATGTGTATACAGTCTTATTAGCGACAGATATTTAGTTGTGTAGATGGAGATTGTGATTTTTATAGACTTATGAGCTGATATGAGATACTCTGGAGCTATTGAACCTGAGGTCACCATGCTCAAGGGTTAAGAGTATAATTCCCCCCAGCACCTGGCTGAACTGCATTTCCAGAAATATTAATTCAGCAGCACATGACCTCAGTAATGCTCTCGTGGCTGTATGCAAACCTAAGAGTAATGTTCCAATATTTCTAAAAGCCTCTCATGAGAGTAGGAGCTGTATCCATAAACCTTTGGCCATATGTTTTGTTACTAACTTAATCAATTTTCAATTTTCGCTACATCTAATTATTTGTAATGTTTTTCACATATGGTTTGGGAGTGAGAAATACACATACATGAGTGGTGATGATTAGAACAGATTGCCCCTTTCCTGCATTTTTTTGCCACAAACAGCTGCAATATAATACAATGAATTATAAGTGCCTTAAAAAACATTCTGTCAATTATACAATTAACTGTAATAATTATAGAATTAAAAGTACATTTTTTAAGCTCAGGGTCTGTTTAAGAAAAGTTAGGAGGAGAGTGAAATATTTGGATTAACGACAGGGAGTCTATATAAATGTATCTAGGGGCATATCATTATTATTTACTTTTAGGAATTTCTTTCCATAACAGGAAACAGTCACCAGAGTGCTTATAAAAATAATAACCTACTTACCTTACATGTCCAAAATGTCTGTATGAGATCATACTTGAACACTTGAAAACTTCAAGGATACCCTGATAATACCCAAAAATTGCCATACTGGCATCACAGCTGATCCTGTGGTTAAAGAGATTTCCTTTCTTTGGTCAAAAATAAAATCAGGTTGCCAGTCCAAGAACGCCAATCTATCAAATACTTCATCAAATGTTCATCAGTTCACAGGTCTTAGATTTCTAAATTAACAATCCCAAACGACTGCACAATGCTAGATCTTATGCTTGTGTGAAATGAATAATTAAATGTGTCAGACCAAAGGCGTAGATTTGCTCTTGACATTAATGGGGACCTATGAATCTATGAATCGTGATGTAACCGTTTCTGCACCTTAAGGTTAATGAGACGTTGACAGATTTTTTATTTTTTTGGAGGGGATCAAATTATTGGTGGGATCAATTCAATATTCGCTGGATATTGGTGGGGATACGTCACATCCGTCCATGCCAATTCTTCCCTTGGGTCAGACACTACGACAAACTAAAATATCTGTGCAAGATTACCTAGCATCATCAAATATTAACTTATGGCTGTTTCACCTCCATCAGAACCATGTTATTAAGACTCCACTCTGCTGAGCTTCACACACTTTCTGTCTTCATCTTGGTGAAGACAACAGTGAAAGTGATCTGTCCATATGCAGTCTATTATCAGATGAAAGAAATTGATGGGCTACAGAAGGCAGATTACTAGTGTCACATTCATTCATTCATTGTCTGTAACACTTATCCAGTTCAGGGTCACGGTGGGGCCGGAGCCTACCCGGAATCACTGGGCGCAAGGCAGGAACACACCCTGGAGGGGGCGCCAGTCCTTCACAGGGCAACACATACTCACACCTACGGACACTTTTGAGTCGCCAATCCACCTACCAATGTGGTTTTTGGACCATGAGAGGAAACCGGAGCACCCGGAGGAAACCCACACGGACACAGGGAGAACACACCAAACTCCTCACAGACAGTCACCCGGAGTGGGACTTGAACCCACAACCTCCAGGACCCTGGAGCTGACTAGTGTCACACTGTATATGAAATTAGGGGCAATGTGGCCACCACTTCCATCATATCACATGAAAGCCATTTGCTCTCCGACTCCTCAGATTTGTTAGTCTGTTAGTTACTAAGATAATAGCATGTGTCTTACGCCAGAAGCCTTCCTGACCTAGTTAATTCTACTAAATAGAAGTTAAAACAGGGGCATTAATTACGTTTGTATTTTTAATCTTTACCATTCTTCTATCAGCTCTATCTTGCTTGCTAAACAATATGTCCAAATGATTGTAGATTAAACTTATAAAATTAAACTGTACATTCTGGAACATCTGCATTTTAAGATCACCGTGCTCAATGCAGAGCATTAGCTAAGGAGTGGAAATGCATTCTCTAGAATGACAGACATCCATCACAGTACCTTTGGAATGAGTTGGTGTGGTTTCGTGATCCCAAAATAATCATTTACTGTCAGTACCTGAACACACTCATTCTAATGGCTGAAGGCTCTCAAATTATTTACAGAAATGTTTTAACATTTAGTCTAAACCCTTGCCAAAAGTGTGGAAACTGTTACTGCAGCAAAGAGGGACTTGTAATTGATACCCTATTTGTACCTTTAAGTGAAGTAGGTGTAAATATTTGCAAATGGGTGGGCATGTGGTGTACTTTACTGAGACGCAGTAGGAACATGGATATTTTGGCAAGAAATACACAGCAAGAACACAGCTGTTTGTGTAAGACTTCAATTTTATTGTTGAGAGTTAGCTATATGATTTAATTAAATAACTGTAAACTGAACATTTTAAAGTACAATGAATTTTAGCAATTCCGTTGTTAGAAGGACAGTGGTGTATAAATGAAGAGGTCTTGATTGCAGATTTGAAAGATGGATAAGTTGGTCTACTTCTGACCCAGTTGGGAGAGCTGTGGAGAAAGGTGAGGTGTAAAAGTCTGTCATTTCACAAATGTCAACTCAATTTTTGGTAAAGAAACTAAAGCACACAGTGTGAATTCTTAAGGAACTGGGTGGTATTTATACCCACACTGCACAGCTTTGCATGAATAAGGAAAATAATAAAGAAGGTAGAGACATGATAGAACTATTTACTCATGCCAAAAATTGGATGGAATTATATTTAGTAGAATTGCAGGTGAGGACAAAAATGGGCAAAACTAGTGGAAAATATTTACCAAAGGACTGACGCGTTATGACTTGATGTCTACTTTGTTAAGACAAAGTGCACTGGGGAAGATTTGTTTCAGAGAGTAAAAAGCATTCCAGTGCACTCAAAGCAGTGTTGCTCCAGTGCTCTCTGTCAGTTACAGTTCATTTTTAATGGGTTTAATCCACGTATGTAAAATATTCTTGTCACTATCAATTCATGTGTGACGCAAACTGTAACACAAGGACCCCTGAACATTTGATGGAAATCAACTTTGTTGTCCAAGGATTGTTCTTTTCACTTGTGAAAATTTGAACATACTGAGTGAGAAAATACCTGTTTCATGAACTGTGGTGCATTGAACAACTCACTACAGCCATACAACACCCTTTTCCCGGGTTTGGCCTGAAATGAATAAATAAATATATAAATCGACATCTGTTATTCATAGCAGCACATTCCTCCAGAGCATCATTCAGCATTGCCACAACATACCTTAGCGTAGTCCACAAGGTTTTGATATTCAATATAATTTCCACCACCAACAACAAATACAATGGCCTATAACAGAGACATCAGATGCAAACAATCAATTATAATGATACACCAAAAATAAAAATATGTAGCCATTTAGTAAAGAACATGTACATAAAATTAGCTTAGAAAATTAGATTGCGAGTTTGTGAGGTGATGCCTAAGGCCTCACATATATGGATATTTTTAAAAACTGAGATTTTCCTCCCTCTGTATAAGAAAATATTCCCGTCTAGATGAATATTAAAATGGTTGCATTATCATGCCAGTCCAGTAGGGGGCTCATAGTAACTCAAAGTGAGACATCAAAACACCACGAAGAACCCTGAGAGAAATAGAGGTTTACTCCCAAATCACTCCGTACTCCTCATATAGTGCACTAAGCAAGTAAAGAAATTACTGAATCTAACTCTTAATAGAGCATTATATATATATATATATATATATATATGTGGGAATCAGACATCTAGTGCTCTCAGCATGTATTCACTGTAGATTTCTGATTTCTTATATAGGGAATAAGGAGCTATCTGAATTGCAGCCAAAAACAGGCATGCAATTTTTGAAAAGCTGTTTTGCCTGTAAACCCAACTCCACTGACAACAGAGTTTTCAACAATCTCCACCTTGGAGAGTTATTCTGGAACATGAACAGTTATAGACAATTTCAAAAAATACATTTTTAAACTCACCTCCTGAAATGGGTTCTTGTTCCTCGGAATCGAGCTGGAAAGTTGAAATTAATTGTGGAATTTATTTATTTATTCTGTGTTCATTCATTCATTCATTGTCTGTAACCGATTATCCAGTTCAGGTTTGCTGTTGTTCTGTGTTTAGTAGATGTTTAAATATATTTGATGTAGATTATTTACATAAAATTGTATAAAAGCTCCGGTTTCCTCCCACAGTCAAGGAAAAAAAACAAAAAACAAAAAAAAAAACACACGTTAGTAGGTGGATTGGCGACTCAAAAGTGTGCGTAGGTGTCAGTGAATGTGTGTGTCTGTGTTGCCCTGTGAAGGATTGGCATCCCCTCCAGGGTGTAGTCCCGCCTTGCGCCCAATGATTCCAGGTAGGCTCTGGACCCACCGCGACTCTGAACTGGATAAGCGGTTACAGATAATGAATGAATGAATTAATTAATGTATTTAGAAAACTAATAAATTTAACAAAATTTATAGAGCTATATTTCGAGGTAGAGAATAACAGTTATGTCTTTCTTAAACACATATTCAACATGAGACAAAGTAGACGTTAAGAAAACAAGAGATCTGCCAGATCTGCAAAGTCGTAAAAAAACAACCATAGTAATTCAATAAAGCTGAATCAGATAAAATACACAGCTATAACATTCACAAATAAACTGGTCCTGAAAAGAATCCCCAAACTATAGGATCATACCTTTCACTGCCTCGAAGCATCTTTGGATCAAAGTACCTGTAGTCATCGGTTTCCTAAAAAAACATTAGGCAAAAATTAGGCAATACACAATACATGGACAAATTAACAGCTATTAAAAATCCCACTCTCATCTGTCTGCTTTAATGCCTTATCAAGATGCTAATACTTCCCAGCAACCATTTGTCCAAGGGTGACGACCCCTCAGACAGCAGAATTCAGCAGAATAAACTCAGACGCTACCGCCCGTTTATTTCCGCAAAATTTGAGAGAACTGTCTCTGGAGATGCCGGCTGATGGCTTTGGTCCTCTTCACTCATCCTCCCTACTGACCGTGGCCAAGCCTGTCTCCTCTCCCACAGGACCTCAGGCAGCTCAGCCTGGCAGGTCTGCCGCTCCCGCACATACTTCACCACAAGAAGAAATACTTTGCCGTCAGCTTGCTGAAAGAGGAGCATCATGGGCTTCTAAAGGCCTAAATGTTCCAGATTTTTGTGCTATCGGTTTACCCCTTTCCTGGGCAATGGCTAATGCTAATCACAGGTCAGGAACACCGCTCTTAAAACTGGGCACCACTGGTTTTGTGGACACTCCAGGCCCATTAAACATGTCTCTTTGAGGACCATCTGAGGAGGGGGCTGAGGCAGAAGGGTCTGGATAGCTCTCTGCCTCTGCTTTTCCCAACAAGAGCTGTATTGTGCAGGGCTCTGTAACTCCAGGAGCTGGGAAAATTATAATATTGTTTTGTCCGATTCAGGCGTATGGTTGGGGAGGATGCCGGGTCCTGGCAGAATCACTTCCAGTCTGTAATGAGATCTGGTAATCTGTCTGCCGGAGCTTTATGAAAGAGTGACTACCAGCAGAGAGTAGCTGATGGTGTTTCAGAAGAAAATAAGTTCTTTGTGTCACAGAGAGAGAGAGCAGGAAGCTAGCAGTTTAGTAGTGTATAAATGACACTTTAAAATCGATAAGACATAAGCATGGTGGTAAAGTTCCAGACTGAAAACATTACAGAGTGAGTGTCCAAGTGTCTAGGGAGTATCATGCTTCTAGAAAGCCTTCTCTAGAAGTCCTATTTAAGAATAGTTCCAGAAGTCTTATTGTTGGAAGAGTGTCAAAGATTTGCCACATCATATCCTCTTTGCACAGTTCCAAAGATCAGCATCAATCATTCCCCCCACATAACCTCGGCAGTTAGAGACATTTTCAAAGGCAGACTTTTCCTTCAAAATGGTCCAACAACAACTTGAAGTGAAGCAGTGTGCAAAATGGGAATTTTGCTACCAACACAAGACTCTTTGGGAAAATGCATGACCAAACTGACTCTATTTAAAAGACTTGTTTATGTTGCATCTGGATTTAAGGAATTGTGGAGTTTAAAGGACAGTTTCTTCCTAGGATATGTCTACCATTGTCCAATACAAGTACAGCATTGTGCAAAAGTAAGAGACGAAAAATCAAGAATTATTGAACAAGTTTATTTTTCATAATTAACCAATCAACCATAACATTCTGCGCTTTTCCGCATCGAAACTACACAACGCTACTGGACTCGGTACAACTCTTTTGCTTTTTCACTGGCCAAATCTCGTACCTGGTCCCTGGAACTGGGTAGGTTTTCAGTCCCAGCTCACTTCAGGTTCCAGCCGTGCCAAATAGGTACTAAATGGTGACGTGTAAATCCTGTAGGACACTGATTGGCCGTAGCCATGTCAATCACCACAAAATGCAGAGCTCATTCAAATACAGCACAAACACTCTGCTTGTAAAATCTCCAAAGTTACAGCAGCTTTCACATTTATTTTAATCGGACTCACAATGGCAGCTCATAACTTTACCTCGAGTAGTTTATATGCTCCTTGAGCCGATTGCTGATGAAAATTTCCAACAAAAGCAGAATGTACAACAAGTAAAACTGATCTGTGAGAACTGGGTCGCGGAGCCGTGTTCAGTCCAAAAAACGAAAATGACACGCGAATACACGATGAGTAAACAGCACCTAACTTTACTGCCGCCGTTGTGGTTTTAAAAGCCAGCAATTCCTGTTGGGGATGGGTTTTTTTTCGATGTCACTGGCTCCATTTTGCGGTGAGCCCTACCATTGGAAAAGCGACAAGCTTTATGTGAGCCGATCCGAGCGGTGTCGAGTCGTGTAGAGCCGGACACATGCAGTGGAAAAGCACCAAATATAATCTCCTCCTTTTTTTTAATATACTCACACTTTGAAGTTCTACAATTACAAACTGTAATCCATCTGTTGCTCTGCATACTTTATATATGCCCCCTTTCATCCTGTTCTGCAATGGTCAGGACCCCCCACATGACGGCCACGGAGCATGTAACAGATCATACTCAGCCCTGCAGTGTTTGATGTGGTGGCTGTGTGTTGGTGTGTGTTGTTCTGGTACAAGTGGATCAGACACAGCAGTGCTGCTGGAGTTTGATAACCCATCAGTGTAACTGCTGGACTAAGAATATTCCACCAACCATAAATATCTAGCCAGCAGTGTCCTGTGGGCAGCGTCCAATGACCACTAATAAAGGACTTGTGGATGTCCAACTCAAAATGTACAGCAACAGGTGAGCTACTGTCTCTACTTTACATCAACAAGGTGGACCCACGAGGTAGGAGTGTCTAACAGAGTGAGCCGTGAGTGAACAGTGCTAAAAAAACTACAGCACCACTGGATTTAGAGTGTCTGATTTACTCATTACAGCACAGCACACATTAATACACCACCACATCAGTGTCACTGCAGCTTTGAGAATGATCCCCTCTGCCACATCATAGCTGCTCTGTGGTGGTCCTGTGGGCGTCCTGACCACCGCAAATGCAGGGTGAAAGAGGACTCACAGTGTATGCCGAGCAACAGATGAACTTCACTTTGTAATTGTAGAAAAACAAAGCCCTCCTGGAGGGTCAATGGAGGGTTGAAACAAAAGAGGTGGTCATAATGTTATGGCTGATCGGAGTATGTCTGAGTAGATGTAAGATAATCCTCATATATGTATGAGGAAATGTAAAAAGAAAATAAATGAAACTATTTCTGTAATGTTCTGTTAAGGTGTGTTTTTCTATTTTTTCCTCCTTTAATACCCTTTTCAAATGAAAAAGAACTATGAAGAGTTGGACTCTGTCTTTAGCGCAGTACTGTGTGTCTGCAAAAGTACTTAACAAAATGACTTCTAAGAGAACAGTTGACAAATTAGTATTACTTTCATTTATTTCTGCTGTGTACTGCAAGCATTTCTAAGTGACTCCTCTACTTACACTGCTATGCTTGGCTATTCTCCCTCAAGTCATGCCTTTGTACCACACAAGGGTTGAGCTAAATAGTCACCCTGATACTACGTCTTGAATATCGCAAGCATTTTAAGGTATCACAGTTCCAATTTGGTCTTGGTGGCCTCAACACTCAGAAGATGCAGAAGGAGCTTTTGAGAATTTTGCACCTTTGCTTTGTTTCAAATGAGCTAATGGAACACTTCCAAATAAGAATCTAGAAATGTAATACTCTGTACCCCTCCCTCCGTACCTCACTTCTTTTCTCCCCTCCATTCCACTGCCTTCTCCATTCTCTGCTTCTCTGCAGGTGTTCTTTGGGTTGAGACAGTGCACATTAACAGCGCGGATCAAATTGCCTGGTCTGGGCCCTTTCTTTGTACTGAAAAGGCCTCTTCGCTGCTCCGTAGAGGGTGAATTCAGTATCCCAAAGCAGTGCGCGCTTTACACGCTAATGCAACTAGGCAGCAGAGTGATACAAAATACCACACAACTACTGCCATGAAATGTCAAAGCTGGTAAAAATCTGTTTTCCAGTGGGAATGCACAACTGTAGCCACAAGGAGGCAGTCTTACTGTTTTAGAATACATTATCATTATCAAATTGGTTGTCTTGCACACTAACGAGAGAAAACACTCACCGGATTTGATTTCATTTCCATCAAGTTGTCCAAGATCCGTGTAACAGGCAAACTCTATGAGAGAATAAAAAGGGATTCCCAATCATTCGATAAATACAAATGTAAAAACTACAAAAATCAATGTGGAAATTTTTAATGAATTCTTGAGACAAATGGGAAAGTGTAAATTTAAAATGCACAACAAAGATCTTTACATATATACTGAACAATCACTGGATTAGGAACACCTATTTTGTATCTACACTCATTGTGCATTTTATCAGCTTCACTGACCATACAGGAGCACTTTGTAGTTGTACAATTACAGACTGTAGTCCTCCTATTTCTCTGCATACTTTCTCATCCCCATAACACTCTGATGCTCAGTGGTCAGGACCAACACAGAGCAGGTATGATTTTGGTGGTGGATCATCCTTAGCACTGCAGTGACACTGTCATTGAGGTGGTGGAGGTGGTGTGTTACCATGTGTTGTGCTGGTACAGGTGGATCAGACACAGCAGGGTTGCTAGAGCTGCTAAAACCAACAATATCCAGCCAACAGCATTGTGTGACCACTGATGAAAGACTAGAGGACAACCAACAAACTCTGTGGCAACAGATGAGGAACTGATTCTGACTTTGGATCTACAAGGCGGTCCAATGAGATACGTGTTTAAGAGTGAACAGTGACTGGACAGTGTTTGAAAACTCAAGCAGTATTGCTGTCTCTGATCCACTCATACCAGTGCAACATACAACAACACGATCACAACTTTAGTATCACTGCAGCGCTGAGAATGACCCACCAGCCAAATCGCACCTGCTCTGTGAGGATCCTGAACACTGAAAAGCAGGGTGAAATGGGAATAGGAAATTGTGCAGAGAAACAGGTGGACTACATTGTAATTGTAGAACTACAAAATGCTTCTGTATGGCCAGTGGAGCTGATAAAATGGACAGTGATGGTAGATAAAATGTAGATGTTCCTAATCCAGTGATCGTTTGGTGTATAAAAGAAAGTGTGTTCTCTGTTAAATTACTCAGTTAAAGCCATTGAGTTAATTAAAAAAATAAAAATCTGAATTAATCCGAACACTACGTGTTTTTGTACATTTTTTTCAAAATTGTACATTTTATTTCATTCGTTCATTTAATTAATCTTGTGATCTCTCACTACTCCGAGCACTAGATGAGAGCTACTTGGACAAGCGCACATTTTTGAGAGCTTGCTCCCTTGACAACCCTTCCGTCGTAAAAATGTGTTTATACTCACATGTTGTTTCAAGACCAGATTCTTCACCCCTTCCATAACAAATTGTGAGCCAGTGTTCATCACCCTGGAGAGAAGGCTGAAAAACAACAACGAGATCATTTTAAATCTCTACGTTTTACAATGTGTTGTTGCAACAAAATGACACATTCTCTGAAAATGAAATTTGGTGCTATTTCATACCCCATTGGTTTCACTCCACTGTTGCCATAATTGGCTGGTGCAGCAGCCATCTTCGTGAAAGCTCTGGAAAATGCATTAGATTAGTTGCAAAGCTTCTGTTCTTATTATTATTCTGTTGAATTTACTGCAGTTACTATGAAATTGTGATGATATGTTATGAAGTGTTTGCTGACACTGGCCAGAACTCACTTCCACTGTTTTATGTAGTTCAAGGGTGAGAGGTCACAGCCAATGTCAATCAAGGCCTTTTTATATTGCTCAAGATCTCCCTGCAAAGAACAGAATATCTGAGATTGAAATTCGGAAAGGCACATTATTTATCTAAGTATGCAATGACGGACCTGAGACAGATCACTAGCTATTAGGGTCCCTTCAGCACCTTTCTATATGAGGGATGAGGATAAACCCTCAGTCCTCTCAAAGAAATCGAAGCCTACGCCACATTAGGGTGGAGACCATTTTGATTTCACCAACGTCATTACTGACTCAGAAAACAAACAACAAAATGGCTGAGCTTGAGCAAAGGTTTAGCCAACAAAAATCTGCCTGGGTCCAGAAGCACACAGATGAAAGGAAGGACACAAGTCGTGAAAAAAAAAAAGATTTCCTGTTCTACTTCAGGCTGTCAGTCCTATAAATACACAATTCTTCTTTGGAGATGACATGCTTCCACAGCCTGCACCGATCAACATGATAGTCAGGAGACAGCAGGGTCCTTTACCCACAGCACTGGTCAGAATGCTTCCTCTGCTGAGTAGGATCTGAACTTCAGGGGTAATCCTTGGTCACTGTTGCAGAGGCAGCAATGCCTGGATGCAGGCCAGTTAGAGGTCATCCACATCCCAGCTTGATCCCTTGGCGCCATCTTCCTACCTCTGGAGAGCAGGGGGAACTCACGCTGCCATACTTGCGGTTGGTTAAGTAACGTCCAACAGGAGAGACCTTGCCATGAGTCAAACAATCCTGCATTATCAGGCTACAGGAGTAATAATGCTTGGCCATGACATCAAAGAGTGTCAGTGTTCCTCAAATCTGCGCCACATGTGTCCCATGGAACAAGAAGGCTTTTGAGGATGCTCTGAAAGTACATTTTAAGAGCGCAGACAAGGTATCGCTGGAGCATTCATGTGGTGTTTGGCTTGGTTCTGTCCTGCACGTTGAAATCCATGCGTCTACCACTAATTAGAATAAACCACTGCATTACCGAAAGTACACAATGGGACAGTGTACCACAAGCCATCCCAGGAAACATTAGGTTGTTATGGGCCGGATGAACTGAGAAAGCAGCTATAGGCTATTTTCCATAGTGAGAGCTATAAGATATAGCAATATAGGGTGGGGGAGAGGTAGACAAATGGGCCTTACCTCAGATGGAGGTTGCTGGGCAGTGATGTAGTAGATCAGGAAGAGTCTCATTTTATCTTCTGTAGACCCAGCTATCAATAAAAATAAAATCTTCCATTAGGACTGCCTCGGTCCAGTACAAATTCACATGGTTTATTTTAAGAGCAGGATGACTCCACTGTGAGAATGAGCACATTTTTTTATGCTTTAAAAACACACAAATCCAAGGTCATTGACTTCACAGAATAATGAAACTCTGTATAGCTTAAATCATGGCAAGTAACTTAATTATTATTGTAGCTAATGTCTTTATATCAGCTTGTGTACTCATCAGAAACCTATGAAGAGCCTGGGGAGATCAAGACATGAAAGCCTTCAGGGGAAAAAAACCTCCACAATTTTGGCGAGAGAGAAAACACATTCTGTCCTTTGCTAGCATCCCAGAGTGTCTTTAAAGTTGACCGCTTCTCTCCAAGGACAAGATGTATTTCAGGAGGCTAATTTTGGGGGGAAAACTGGTTGAAGAAAAGGGTACAACAGATCTCTAGTAAATTACTTAGGTAGAAGTTAAATATTTAGTTTTATTTGATCTTCTATGATTGAATGGGTCTTGGGAGGTACATCATCATGCACAGTAACATTTGTCAATCTATAGAATAGGCAAATATTTTTAATTATAAAGTTCAAAGTTGTATTAAGAAAACAGCAGGGCCAGTGGAGTTAGTCAGAGTCAGCACAAAAGTATGAAAAGCCATAGTGTTTGTAATAAATTCTCACCATTAGCGTCACTGAAAATTTCCAGAAGGGATTTGTCCAAGGAGGACTTGCTCATTAGCTTTTCCTCATACTCAAAGTACACATCCAGCTTGCGATTCTGCAGACAGATAATACAGTTCAGTCAATAGTCAGTGAACAACAGAGAGTGTGCTTTGAGGAAATCATGGTACATGCTGAGACATTGTAATCCAAGAGATAAATAACATTTTTTCTTGTGTAGCCCTCACCTTGATGTGGTCCAAAACCGCCGTGGCCACGTTGGTGTGGAGGTCAATCAGTCTCTTCTTCTCTAGGAGCTCAGGAAGAGAACTGTTTGGAAAGGGTGAAACAATCTGTTATTTGAGATTTTATTTTCAGGATGTTGGGCAGTAGGACTGTTTTTGACATACATATACAACAGATCTCAGCACACAATCAGGCCAGAGTAATCAGAGTAAAGTTACAAATAATACCTGCAAGTGAGAGGACATTAAAACGTGAATGTTTTTAGATGATTATCACCTAATGCAACCGGCTTGTACCCAGTACTTCATTTGTAAATCATGAGGTAAAAGAACACTGAGAGTGGAGCGATTAAGCAAGTGCGCATGGAGTGTAAAGGATCAGGAACACAATGAAGATTTGTGTAAAGTGTTTTAGGGGCGGACCCCGTAAGGTTGGCTGTCGGTGCTCATGCAGGCTGTAAACTAAGGGTGGGAAACTCATTTGTGGTGACAGGCCTCATGATATACCGCCCAATGTCGAGGGGGCCTGGTTGATTTTTATACACCTTCTTCAAGAAGGAGCAATGATTTGCTAGTGGGACAGTGGCTGACAAACAAATGGCAGCTTTCTCTGACTAATAACAGAGCCATTATGACATACAATCAAATGAACACCTGATCATTCAGTTTTCCTTCAGAAATCAAGCTTTATTAAAAAAAATCAAAAGAGATTCTGACAGTTTTTGCCTCTGAATTTGATTGACTGTTGTCCCAACCACAGCCAAAATAGAGATTGTGATTGGTTCCGCTATGGAGATTGACTCTAATTTTGTGTGGTTTAGGGAGAGTGGATTTATTTAAATAAGTGGCTGAACTAAATTAAAAAGTTATCATTAAAGACATGGATAGTAAAGAGTATAACTTTGGTCACTTCCAAATACGTGAGGTGTCGGATCTTGTTCTGTCAGGATCCAGCTCAAATTAAACACTGCTTGTAACTCGCCAACTAACTTATGCACGTATATATTCACTCACATTTAGGAAACGCTCCATACAGGGGGGCTATTCAGCACTTCAAATTAAAGACATCATGTATCCTTGTTCTTGGGATATTTCTTAAGCTTTCTTGGTGCTGTGCCATACAAAATCTTACCTGACTGCTGAGGTAAGTTTAGCAGTGTTATCCGACAACATGCTAATGGCACCCTCATCCTCTCCTTCTAAGCCCTTTGGGGAAAATGAAAATCCAAATATCAGTGGTACTGCTTCCTAAATGTAACAGACCATGTAGAAATGATTCAAATTTAATCTTTGTGTCAGTATAAGAATTAGTGCTTTTTAGACAGACCATGATACTCTTGAGACGCTTGACCTCATCTTCTTGGGTTCTGTACGCATCTAGCTCCTGCTGCACGGATTCTGCGACCTCAGGAAATGGGCTGAAAATTTGACCACAGCAACAACACTCAGCTTTGGCATGTGACACCTATCTAGATTGAAGTGACTTTTAAATAATATTTCACTCTAAAGTGAGGTGGAGAACTGTTAGTATGATCTTAACAATTTCTGTAACAACTACTGGTCAATTCTAATTAATGGCAATAAAAGAAACAGGAAAAAGGAGCACTGGTAGTTTCTACCATTTACTTATTTTGGGTAGAACTTTAAGCTCGCATTCGAAAACAAAACTAAAACACTAAAATAAAATATAGTCTGGGCTCTATTTAGCTATTTATGTCCACTTAAATTTAACTAAAGCAAGAATGTTTTCAGCCAATAATCCAATCTACTTCACAGAGCAATGATACAGGAGAGCGTTTCTCTGGTTATGCATATTATTATTACATTCAGTCTTTTCAGAATGCTCTACTCTGTTCCTACTGATTATGAACATATAGAGCCCTACAACATATCAACCATAGAGAGTTCCAAGGTGCAATAAAACTGCAAAATCACATTTTCTTTTTTCTTTTAAATTGGCTACTCACCTTCCTTTGTGTTTCTGCCAAAACCTGTCAGCAGCAGTGAGATCATAGGTTTTCTTATTTTTCTTTTTGGGTCGAGCCCCTGCTGGATTAGAGTCTGACGCTGGAGTCTCCTCTAAAGTGACCCTGTTCAAATGGAGGTCCTGACACGCACATGGACACGCGCACACAGACAGACACATACACACACACACACACATTTCATAACTAAAAGATAAAAGAAAAGTAAGTCAGGAATCACAATATAACAATGATGGTGATCACAAATTTTTAAATACAAGCTGCTGGTGGGAAGAAAATTGACAACAGCATTTTCGAAGTTGGTTGAAGAGCGTTTTAGAAAACCTCGATTTTTTTAGTGACCTAATGCCGTTTTAGTGTGGACAGAAGGCCAAATAAACGGGTCTGTGTGGACGGGGCCGTATTTGTCATCTAACCATAAACATAAGCACCTGAAGTTTGCTAAACACTGCTGGGTCTTTAACTGGAACCATATTCTATGGTTAGACAAACCAAAAGCTGAGTTTTCTGGCAACAAGCAAAGTGAATTTGGCATGAAATGGATGACTACAATTCCAGTGAAAAGTTTGGACACACCAACTCAGGGAGTTTCCTTTGTTTTGGGCCATTTCCACATATTGTGAATGTACAGTATCAGTCAAAACATTTGGACATCTTTTCATTCAATGGTTTTTCGTTGGATTTTAATATTTTCCATATGGAAGATATTAAAATTACAGGAACACATATGGAATTATGTAATAAACTAAAGTGTTAAACAAACCAGAATCAATTTTATAATTTAGATTCTTCAAAGTAGCCACCTTTTGCTTTGATGAGAGCTTTGCACACTCTCTGTGTTCTCTCAATCAGCTTCATGAGGTTGACACCTGGAATGATTTTCAGTGAACAGCTGTGGCCTCGTCAAGAGTTAATTTGTAGAACTGCTCGCTTCTTAATGTGTTTGAGACCATAACTTGGGTTAAACAGAGGTAGGGGCTGGTACACAGTTCTATACAGTGAATAGCCACCACTAATGACTAATCAGGAAGTGTCTCCTTTTAACTGGTACTCTACATCGAAAAGCCCACTGTTGTATGGTGGCAGGACCGGGCTGTTTTTCCTTCAAGGGCTCTGGGAACCTCATTAGGGTACATGGTATCATGGACCTCAAGAAATACCAGGACATTTTAAATCCTACTAAATCCAAATGTCTACCTTCTCCAAGAAACAAAAAATGGTTTGTGACTAGATCATTGACCTTTCATTAGGACAGTGACTCAAAACCAGATCAACAGAAGAATGGTTTAATGAACACAAAATCAAGATTCTGCCATGGCCTCAGTCCCCTGATCTAAACCCCGTAGAAAATATGTGAGGTATGCAAAAGAGGAGAGTGTACAAAAGGGGACCCAGGACTAGGGGTGGGTGATATAATATTGCTCATGATTTTAATTCAATAAGACGTTTGCCATATCACGATATTGTGACGCAAGTCCGAGCAGAGGGGCAGATACTCCACAGCTCCCAAACAGAGAATGCGCTTCTCATTGGTCATCACTTTTACCTAGCCAATCAACAGCCAGACTTAGCTGTCCATCACTTAGTGCTGCAGCCAATAGAGTCATAGTCCCGCCTACAGGGTTTTATTGATTTTGTGGCAACGCTGAGAGAAACAGGTCAGTGCAGCCAAAAAAAAAAAAACAATTATAATAAATAAATGTCTTATTTTAGTGCCAGGTCTCAAAAAACTACATATATTTTTTCCCCTCAACACATCTGTGATGGCAATAAAACTGACTGACTTTTAGAATTAAAGTATTTCTTTATACATAAGATAATTTCATATAAATTAAAATTAATATTAAATAATTTACATGAACTGTTATTGAAGACACCATTTGTTTACGTTGTTATAAAAATAAATTAAGCAGCAGCTTGAATGTAGGCAGCTTGATTTTTTTAGTGCGAGTTTACTTGAAGTGTGCATTGTGTAACAGTACTATCTATGAAAATCTAAGTATCAGATCGGGACTCAGTGTTTGCAGATACTCAATGTTTAAAGACACTTATCAGGATCAGGGCAATAAAAAACTTTGAAAGGGACATCACTATTTCTTAGACAGTTTAATAATTACAGCTAGCTAATGCAGCTTGTTCTTTTTGGTGTTAAATATAAACTCAAATATTCTGACGTTATATATTACTGTGGTTTTAATAATATCGTATATCATCCTTTTTTTTTTTTAGGCATATCGAGATATGAGTTTTTTTGGTCATATCGCCCAGCTCTATCCAGGACCCTGGATGTTTTGGGATAGATTTGTGCTCTGTATTTTACAACCTTATAAGATATTCCAGAAGGAGAATAAGTGCTGTTTTATTGGGAAAATGAAGGCTGTACAATGCAGGGCTGCCAATAACAGTGGCACATGTTCTGTTAATTATTTCTTGAGGATTTTATTTTCTCAGAATAAATGTACTTAAATTTAAGCATTGATTGATCTCATTTTTTTTCTGTGTCAGATTAAACAATTTCACTAAAATATAAAATTCTTATAACCCTTTTTACTCAGTTAAACAAGGGTGTCAATAAACTATATGTGGAGAGAACTATAAACAAGCTTTTTTTTTTTCTTTTGTTCATGTATTTTTCTTAACTTGGTGGTTTGCAAACCTCACGCTTGCCTCATAATATCTTCCAAATATCCATGACATATTTATTACAATGCCTGACATCATAAAGACGAACGAAGCATTCCAGATTCACAATAATTTTAGCCCCAGGCTTGCTTTATTAGGGCAGAATCATTTTCAGAAGGATTCTGAGAAAATAAAATTATTTATGTTCATTGGCGCACACCAAAAACTTGATGCGTACATTCCACACTTCATGAAACCTCTTTGTCATCCATACAATAACTGCAATAATTTAATCTTTCCATAAGATGCAGCTTGGAAGCAACTGTACTTTCCATCTCTTCATGGAGGAAAAAGTATATTTCTTAACTCTTGGAGAACTCGAGAACTATGTCAGTATAAACAAATGCTATGGGCCTAAATATACTAGGAGGGTCGTTCAGGTCTTCCTTACCAAGACGTCATGAATGAGAGCTTGATAGGTCCACGTGTGATGGAGCGGGGTGGCAAGGTCCAGGTTGCGGTCGGCAAGAACAAAGAGAGGCCTCTGGAAACTATTGGTGGTTGAGATTGAGAGCGAGAGAGAGGCAAACAGAAAGAGAGAGTGAAAATATGAAGAAGAAAAAAAAATCCAAATGATTAATCTCTCCCACATTGGCTCCAGCAATGAAACCAATCTCTCCTTCTAGATCATTCCGTGAGCTTCCTAGGGTTGGGAGCTGGGTACTGAGGGAAGGTGGACTGGAAGGCCAGCAGGGGAAAAGATTTCTTTGTAATTTAAGTTGAAGCTCCAGAGAGCACACAGTGTACGTGGGCAAAAATGAAAAGCTAGCAAAGCTTCCTTAGTTTCTTAGGGGCTTATGTCCTAAATATTAAATTCCTTTACATAAAAGTAATGGAATTAATACTTAGCAAAGATTTATAACTTAAGCTGACATGAATGTTAATCTTGTCAGAGTCTCTGTGCCTCTGTGTGTGTGTGTGTGTGTGTGTGTGTCACCTGAACTGGCCAGCACCCATGGTATCTCCGGTGAAAAGGCTGTTGCGTGCATCTCGCAAATTCTCTCTCAGTTTCTTGTCAAGTTTCTGTTGACATGAAATTAACAAATCATATGAAATGTAATATTTCCATGAGAAAATGTATATTAAAAAAGAAATAATTACATATACGCATTATATATATATATATATATATAGAGAGAGAGAGAGAGAGAGAGAGAGAGAGAGAAAGAGAGAGAGAAAATATAAAGAATATTTTGTCAATATCAACAAAACTATCTTCAAGAAATGGTAGTTAACAACTTATAGCCCAACTTCCCCATACACTGAGAAATACTAGTAGAAAACTAGTCTCAATATATCATCAAGATTAACAAAAGACAAAATTCCACAGAATGGCTTTCACGGCAAAATAAGTGAGACTTCCAGCTTACCACAGCTACCATTTCAGCAGCATTCCCTCTAGAACATCGGATTATTGGGACAGCACCTAGGAAAACAGGAAATATCACTGCTTGCCAAATGTAGGGTACATTATACTTTTTTTTGCATATCATCCTTAAATACACAAAAATGCTTCAAAAACTCAATTGATTTTACATTTCATGTATAATATAGCAGAGGGAAAAAAACATTCAGGACTAAGCACATTAAACTTTTGTGGTGTTAGTTTCAGATGCTGTGTTTGGCCATTTACAAAGAAACAGTAAGAACTCGTATCAAACCTTTTACCAATGGTTACGTCAGATGATAAAAATGATAAGACTTAAATAGAAATGACATTGACGCTTTTTAACTAGTGTTTTAGCCAGCATTAATGCAAGTCATATACGTAGCAGGTATGTATACAAAATTTGTTAAAATAAATGTATAAATGTGTGTTCATGATAAAATGCGTCCATCAATATCAAACCAAATAATAAAGATGAAATGCTGCCATCTAGTGAACATTACTAGTGGCACGAGTCACTGCAACATTCTGCTTACCGAGGGTGACAAAGAAGCAGAAGAGACTGTCCACAATCGTGTCCATTATAGCCTCCATTTCTGTGTCCTTGATATCTGGTTTATTTATAGCTGAAAAACGAGCAGTTGTTATGTCAGTCACAGAACCAACACTCCCACATTTGCTCAATTAAACAAACCTTCAAGCCTTATATACAGTACCAGTCAAAACACCTTCTCATTAGTCATTGGTGGAATAGGGCTATTCACTCTATAGAACTGTGTGCTTAGACTTAAACAATCTTTATACACAAGTGTATTCAGAATGAAGTTTCGTTGCAATAAGGTCACAAATGAAATATACAGCAGCACAGATTTTAAATTATAATTAAATTATATTATAAGTGTATAAGTGATAGCACAGAGCAACAGGAATTACAAAGTAGGGTGCAAGATATATATTTATATAAAATATAAAAATAAAAATAAAATAGCAGCATTGGATAAATATAGATATATGAATATACAGCATCAAAAAAATATTTAAAAGTGCAATACTGAAAGAAAAGTGACCTGTGGGGTTAAAGATTGTTTATAAACATTTGAGTTAAGAATTTTTTTCACAGAGGGCATGGAGTCCAGTATTAAACGTTAAATTATCTAAGTGTTATGAGTTCAGCAGTCTGATAGCATGGGGAAAAATCTGTGAACCCGGTGATCCTGCACAGAATGCTCCGGAACCTTTTTCTAGAGGCCAGCAGGGAAAACAGTCCACAGTGAGGATGTGAGGGGTCACTGATGATGTTATTGGCTCAGGATATGCAGCGCATTGATGCCAGGTCCTGAATGGACCAGTGACACTGTGTTTTCAGACCAGTTGAGGTTATCTTTGATGTGCAGCCCCAGAAATGTAATACTTCTGACCACCTCTGCTGCTGTGTTGTTGATGAGAAGTGGGGACGAGATTGGGCTGGTTCTTCCTGATGTCGATGATGATCTCTTTTGTTTTATCCACGTTCAGGATCAAGTTGTTTGCTCTGCACCAACCCATTAGCAGCTCAATTTCCTCTCTGTAGGCCCAATCGTTGTCATCGTTGAAAAGGGGTACCACTGTCATGTCATCCGCAAAGTTCACAATGTGATTTGTAGCGGCCCTAGGGACACGGTCATGTGTCAAAGTGAACAGCAAAGGGCTCAATACACAGCCTTGAGGGGAGCTTGTGCTGAGGGTGATGACACTGGAGGTGTTCTGTCCAACCCTTACTGACTGTGGTCTTTCAGTGAGGAAGTCTAGCAGTCAGCTGTGAAGAAGCCCAGTGATTCCAATTTATTCGCCAAATGCTGTGGAATTAGGGTGTTAAACGCTAAACTAAAGTCCAGGAACAGCATCCGCACATGAGTGGTCTTTACCTCCAGGTGTGCGAGGCTCAGGTGAAGAGCAGAGGAGATGGCATCCTCAGTGGAGCGGTTTGGCTGGTAGGCAAACTGAAAGGGGTTGATTGTTGAGGGGAGTCCAGAGGTGATGTGCTCCTTAACCAGCCTCTCGAAACACTTCATCATAACTGGAGTGAGTGTGATGGGCCAGTAGTCATTTAGTGATGTGATATGAGTTTTCTTGGCACTGGAATGATGATGGCAGACTTGAAACATGATGGGACTTTGGTTAGATGCAGTGAGGTGTTAAAAATGTCTGTTAGAACCAGCCCCTACAAATTATGGTCTCAAACACATTAAGACGGCGAGCAGTTCTAAAAATTAACCCTTGACGAGGCCACAGCTGTTCACTGAAAACCATTCCAGGTGACGACCTCATGAAGCTGATTGAGAGAATGCAGAGAGTGTACAAAGCTGTCATCAAAGCAAAAGAGGGCTACTTTGAAGAATCTAAGGTATAAAACATATCCTGGTTTGTTTAACACTTTTTTTGTTTACTACATAATTCCATGTGTGTTCCTTCATAGTTTTAATGGCTTCCATATTCATTTACAATGTAGAAAAAAACAAAAAAACAACAACTAAGGAACACCATTGAATAAGATGATGTCAAAACTTTTGACTGATAATATACAATATGTGGAAATCCCCCAAGACCAAGGAAACCCTCCCTGAGTGGGAGTGTGTCCAAACTTTGACTGGTACTGTATCATCAGAAGCTCTGCTGCCAGCCTAAGTCATAAGTGCTGTTGGACTTTAACTTAGTAAAATTTAGGGCATCATATGCCTTCAAAAGTGATCAACAATCCTATATTATTGACTACTCCTAACACTTTGTGATGAAACTGAACTACCATCGATGTTGCAATAGCTACAGGTGCAAGTAAAGGGACATAACGAATCGAAATGATGATAATAGGCTGATTAGCATAGCTTTTAAAAGAGAAAATAGTGACATGTTTGGCTCTGTTTGGTTGCTTGTGTGGCCATCTTGCTGATGATTCACAAAGCGTTCATAGTCCTAAATCTGGTGGTATATAGCCCTACTCTTTGGCCCTACCCGTCTTTCCCAGCAAGAATTGAGACACCCTACCTCTAGGCAAAACTGAGGGGAAGGGCTAAGTGGTAGAGCTAAGGGGTGAAATGGGATTCATCCTAAATCCTTTATGACCTTTTAAGGCTGACCATCATCTTAAGTATGTGCAATTTGTGCTCTATAACTGTCTTCCTGTTCTATAATGATGTTTTGAAATATGTTTTCAAAAGAAAAAAATAGTCTGTAGCTCTTACCGTGGTAAGATATCTGTTCTTGGTTCTGATTGCCGAGGACAAACATGTCATCTTCTAGCGTGATAAAGTTCAAATACTGATCAAACACCTATAGAAAGCAAAGGAATTTACATTTACATATACTGTCTATTATTTTGCTTTATAAAAATCAAAACTAATTTTAGTCATATACATTTTACGCTGTGGTCACAATGTCCTTTGTTTTACAGTGTGACCAGCAGCTTCTTGGAACTGTTTGATTCAGCAGGCACCTGATAATATACTAACAGCCCTAGAAGCAAAACCACAAGCAAAAAGTCAATTGAATGTTTCATTTTTTACATTTATGTATGTATGGCAGGAGCAACTTGCTGAGTGATGTGTTTGCAAATAAGGTGCAAAATGAAGGTGTAGCCATTATGTGAAGGCAGTTATACTACTGTATGTCTTGAATGGATATGCATCACTCTTGTGTACATCTTATAATTTATGACACTAAAATGGGCTTTGACTAAATAAAACTTGCAATAGAAAAGAAATGTACAACCAGAGGAAGTTTAAATTAAAAAAGAGACTATTTTTTTGGGTATGACTTACTTTGGTCACCTGGGTCACTGCATTTGCTGCAAGAGCTGCACTTGCTATATCCTCCAGTTTGCTTCTGGAGATGGCAGAGATAAAATTCAGGTAGTAGGACTCATAGAGTTGCTTCCGCAGGTCCTAAAAACATTGAAAGTATGTGAGGCAAAATATAAATGTAAAGTATAATTATGGGCTCAGAAAATCCATTGAATTTTTTTTCTGGTTATAGCTTTATCACAGACCTGACATATTCTGTCTATATTCTCGTCTGTGGGCATTACAAAGTAAATGGCAGGGACATCTGGAATGTGATCTCTCTCTGAATGCAATAATCTGGGAACAAAAAAGAAGGATGTTAAGGACAACACAACAAATAAAACTGTAAACTGCAAAACATCAGTAAAATTTCAGGTAATTTAACTCCTTACAAATGAAGGGTGATTCCCATGTCCCTTAGCTCTTTCACAGATAGAAGGGGAGAGATAATATCTTGGCCAACCCGATCATAAATAAGGACCTAATAAGACAAGAAGCAAAATCAGTAAGGAAATATATACATATGGATTGAAACTCTTTAACTATCACTGCTTTATAGAATAATCATCTGCTCCTAATATTGTGGACAAAGAAGAACCAATACCTTCCATAATGGTTCAGCTGCTGTGTTTTTCAGGGGTGGGGCATTGAAGTTCAGCATTCGCTTTAATGCAGCTAAGAAAAAAAAATCATATTAATCATTATTCATTAACGGTACATCCATAAAGACACATAAAAAATTCTTAGGCACTTAGCTTTTCTATTATTATTTAAAATGATGTATCTTCTCAAAGCATGGTACTTGTATAAAATTATAATACAACTCCAGCTGTGTAAAATGTAAATAAATACAGAATGGAGTTATTTGCAAATCTCATAGGCTCATTTTATTAACAACACATTTCAGGTGTTGAAAGTCACAGATTTTACCATTACATGAGAGATATTAACACATTTGTAAACTTGATGGCAGCAACACATCTCCAAAAAGTATGGACAAGACAAAAAAACGTCTGGAAAATAAGTGATACTAATTTAAATAATACATTAAAATCTCAGTCAACCTTTGGGCCCTCAGGTGGCACTGAATTAAGAACAGGCTTGATTGTGCACTGGAAATCACTGCAGGGGCTCAGGAACACCGTCCAGAAATGTCACTGTCTTCTCTGGGCTAAATCTCATTTAAATTTTTCATTAAATGGTAAAGTGTCTCACTTTCAACATCTGATATGTGCTCTATTTTCTATTGTGAATATAATATGGGTCTAGGAGATTTGCAATTAACTGCATTCTGTTCTTATTTTAATTTTACACAGGGTCCCAACATTTTTGGAATTGGGGTTGTATATTTAAAATAAATATAAACTAAAGTGTAAAAGGATTTTTTCCCCCTAAAAAGTACTAGATGTGTCGTGAGCTAGTGTAAAGAAGAAAGCTTGTTTCCAGATATTCTCCTTGATCTTATGAATTTGTTTAATAAACAGCACACTTGATTTAACATAATGAAAAATGTGTTAACCCTGGTAACTTCAAATAACACTGGACTGCCACAAGGAGAAATATGGGAATGTTTAAACCAGTTATCACACTTTGAATATCACTACTAGTTTATGTTGTTGTGGGTTTGTGCAAATAACCACAAATCTTTTTTTTCATGTGCCTTCAATTTTAGAACTGTAATGTAGTAGTATTTTATGATTTATCTGGTTAGCCTGTGTGTATTAAATAGGAGGGAAATGCTGAGCATATGGTTCAATATCAATATCTTTCAAGTAATAATCTTTCAAGATATTGGCCAGTGTCAAACCTAGTGATCTAAGTAACAATTTGTCTAAAGGAAGATATGAATACTTTTTTAAAAAACATTTTGGGGATGTTCCCTCGAGATTGGCAGTTTGCCTAACACTATTAGGCTGTTAAACAGTAGTTTTTTTTTTAAGTTTAAGAAATGGTATTTATCCTTTGTATAGTGAAGATGTAGAATTTAAGTTACTTTACTGTACAAATCTCATTTTCAGAAAAGCTGGCACGCTATGTAAAATTTAAATGAGAAAAGAATGCAATGATTTGCAAAACAATTAAACCCTATCTTTAATTTAAAACATTACAAAGACAACACTTCAAATGTTGAAACATTTTTTGATTTTTGAAAAACAGCTATATGTACTTTTGGAACTTGATGCTAAAAATACCAATAATAAAATGGTATAGGGCCAGAGTTGCATCACTTTTTCTTTTAAAAACTCTATAAACATTGGGAACTTCAGAGACCTGTTGCTGCCGAACTGAAAGTTAAAGTTTATCCTATTTGTATTGATATAGAATTTCAGCTGCTAATCATTTTGGGTCTCTTTAATAGTAGTTTTCATTTCATAATGTGCCAAATGTTTTCAGCGAGTCTGAACTAGTTTAGCATCTGCCATTTACTATGGGATAACTCTGTTGTAATGCATGCATAATGTGGATAGGCACTGTCTTGCTAAAATAAGCAAATACTTCCCTGAAAAAGATGTCTAGATGGCAGCATGTTGTTCCAAATTTCTGTATATATCATTCAGCATTAACAGTGTCTTCACACATGTGCAAATATTCCATGGCATGTTCACTTATGCACCCCAGATCATCACAAATGCTGGCTTTTGAACTGTGCATTTATAAAATATAGACTGGTCCCTTTCCTCATTAGCCCCCAAAATGTGGCATCCAATATTGCCAAAAACAATGTGAAGTTTTAATTTGTCAGACAACAGGACACATTACCACTTTGCCTCAGTCCATCTTAAATGAATTTGGGTCCGTAGAAGGTGGTTGTGTTTCTGGATTCTGTTTATATATTGTTTTATATTTTTAACTTGCATCTGATAATGCAGAAATGAGCTGTATTCACAGATAGTGGTTTTCCATATTGGCCATTTATCCAAATTTATTTTTTGCAGCATTACACATCTTTAGCAGTCTTTTTGCTGCCCTGTCCCAATATTTTTGTAATGTGTTACTGGTATCAAATTCCAAATGCACATATAATAAAAATAATAATTTTCAAATTTGACATGCTGTCTTTGCACTGTTTTCAATTAAATATATGCTTTAAATGAGTTGCACATCATTGCATTCTGATATATTTAAATTTTGCACAATTTCCCAACTGTTATGGAAATGGGGTTCATATATTTGGTCAATTGTTCTAGAATAAAAATCCATTATAGCTAAGAGTCTGATTCCAAGTGATGCCTCAGCCATCCGAGGCTGGAAGTCTGAGAGAGAATGTATGGCCTCACCACTGACCATCACTCTTGATTGTATGAAGATTGTAGAGAATGTATTTTTATATAACAGGCCTTAAAAGAAATGTTCTCCTCAGAGTGTGCTGAGGTGAAGAAGCATGTACTAGCCTTCACCATCTCAGGTTGATTGCATACTGTGACTGGAGGAGACCTAGTGAGTGTGTTTTATACAATGCCTGAGCAAAAAATATTCTAATAGTGAACTCTCATGGTGCTTTTGCATTGCATAATATGTACACGAATGTTTGGACCTCTTCAAAATACCACTGCATCATTTTATGAGCTACCGCTCTGAGGTGGATAAAAACAAATGTGATCTTCCTGTAACTTCGATATGTAACTAATGGCTAGTTTGTACTGGATATCTGCATTTTGTTGTGATTGATAAGTCTCCCTGGCCAGGGAGTCAAGTAGAGTATTTTAGGTACCATGCAGTGGAAAATATTGTCTATTTTATCAGCTCCATTTACTATACAGGGGGGACTATGTAGGTCTACAATTACAGACTGCAATCCATCTAGTGTTCTACATATTGTGTTAGTCCCTTTCAACCTCTTCTTTAAATGGTCAAGACCTCCATAGGACCACCAAAGGCAAGTATGATTTGGGTGGTGGATAATTTTCAGGACTGCAGTGATTCGGTTGTTGTGCTGCTACAAGTGGATCAGACACAGCAATGCTGCTGGAGTTTTAAAACACAGTGTCCACTTATTATCCACTTTATTAAACACACCTACTTTCTTGGTTGAACCTTATAGATGTAAAGCCTGAGATAGAGCAACTGGTAGATTAGCCTGTAATTGCAGAACTATGAAGGGTATGTGATATTATGTGATATTATGTATTTGATAAAATGGACAAGGAGTTTAGAATGTTAGTGTGTGGGGTATTTGTTTTCGGCCATTCTGCTTATTTTCATTCTATTTATTTGTTCCTCATTTTTAAATTGTATTGTATTTAGGTAATAACTCATTTTAGTCCGTGTACATTTCTGGTTTATTTAGTATGTTACATGTGTGCAGGTGTATTCCTTGTATTGGTAAAATACAAAAAAGAAAAATACAAATTTGATTCTGAATTTTAGGCAAAGATTCCTAGACACCATGATGTGCAAACTTTACAATCTGTTAATTAAGTCTTCCTCGTTATAAGTAAAGAGCTGGACTCCTCCCTACATTAAACTAACATTATATGTCTGAGTGTGATGGAATTAACAAATGGTACATATTTAGGTAATGTGTACCGTTAAAACAGCTAGCTAACTTAGATAGCTGAGTAACGTTATCCCATAAATCTAAAGGAATTCAGCTGTGTAGTTTAATTTACTCTAGTACCACAGTCCGCAAAATGCTCTTTAATTAATCCATAATGTGAAAACATGTTCAGTGTATGTGTAGGCTATATTCCCTGAATGTTCTGATGATACGAAATCTGACAGACTCCCACTGAAACTCGGCCGTAGAAACTGAATAATGGCAGCGACAAGCGACAAGTGAGACTTGTTACATTTATTTTCCGCGGCTAATACACGGACCACGGTTAAAACCCTACATATTAAAACACGGCAGAATAAATCACACCGCTGTTTAATTAAAAAAATTATGCGTTAACAGACCTGTCTGTTTTTCCCGGATGGACGCCGCCATCTTGACTGTTTATGCAGTGATGAGTCGGCGGGTGACGTGGCAGCGAACATACGAGATAGAGCGCCACCTACAGGTGGAGAGCGCCGTTAAAACATTTAAATATTTAAAGACACCATCCGGGAAAATCAAGAGGATAAACTTATTAACGCGTCCGTGTGGTATTTTGTTTATACGCTGAAAGACATGCAACCGACTCCACAGATGAGCATTTCCATTTTGAAACTGCAATGTCAAACAGAGGAATTTAGCCAAGGTTTCTTATGTCATAAATTTAAATGTGACATTAATATATATACATACATACATACACACACATTTCAAAGATGGTTTCCTCATCATTTCCTCTATGGTCTGTTTGCGTGCTGGAAAACAGGCAAACTGCTTATACGATTTAAACCCAAACAGCAAAAATATTGCTTATGGAGCAATATCCTCATCTCGGTCATGGTTTGAGGTGTATTTGTTGTCTAAACACCAGATGCCTTTTCTACGTAGCTTGAGCAGAGAGAGAGAGAGAGAGAGAGAGAGAGAGAGAGAGAAAGAGAAATATGGAGAGAGATTAGTCTCAAAATACTTTACAAATGTGTAAATGTTAATCCACAAATTAAACACAAGTCACAAATATGTTTCACTGTTCACAAATGAACACATCCCTGTGTCTCACAGACTGCAATTTGTACAAATACAGTTACATTCATAAATACATGTTTTTGTTTTTCATAGATATATCACAATTTTATGCGAAAATAAATACATTTCTTTAAATTTACATTGCAAATATTTGTAAACTCGAAGTCTCGATTTTAAATTTTGTTTGTAAATTGTTTCATCTGCGTTTGTGGATCAAGTCACGCACGTGTTTTTCATGACGTGCATTTGTTAATTTCCTCTCATGGGTTTTTGGATTTTTAGACTTTCCTTTCGCATTTCACCCGATCCAAATACAAATGCAGCCTGATCCACAAATGTGGCCAGCACGGGAACACGCCTCCACTAGGTGGCACTGTTCTCCCCCCTGTGTCTCAGGATTGACCTGTTGCTCTCAGGGCCACAGCAAAACAACCCCCAGTGGGCGGGACTATGACTCCATTGGCTGCCGCAGTAAATGATAGACAACTAACTCTGGCTGCTGATTGGCTAAATAAAAGTGATGACCAATGAGAAGCGCATATTCTGTTTCGGAGCCGTGGGGTATCTGCCTCTCTCTCCGACTGAGGGAGAGCATCTGTCTGAAAAAATCAGCCGTTTTAACAGTCCAATCTCAAAATTACGTCCCGTATCAGTCCAATAAGCAACACGGTTTTAGTCCAAATACGGGACGATTTTAACGTATCTTTTTTGACAACACTAGTCTGCAGCGAAATTAGGGAAGTTCCGCTGGATTTTAAAGTTGTTAAATTTAGGACACCTTCAAAAGCATTCAACAGTAATCACCCGCTCCTAACTGTGTGTGATTTGAAGCTGAATTCAGCAGTTTGGGGGCTTTTTGTTTGAACTTCCACATTAAATGTTGCGCAAATGTGTCTCCATTTAAGTTGGCCCTCAAGTCAAGAGGAAGGTCTCAAAATCCAAAAACCCTTGAGAGGAAATGAACAAATGTATGTCATGAAAAACACATGTGAGACTTGATCCACAAACACAGATTCTACAGTTTACAAATAAATTTTAAATTCGAGACTTCAACTTTTTTGCAATGTAAATTTAAAGAAATGTATTTATTTTCGCATAAAATTGTGATATCTATGAAAAACAAAAACATGTATTTATGAATGTAACTGTATTTGTACAAATTGCAGTCTGTGAGACACAGGGATGTGTTCATTTGTGAACAGTGAAACATATTTGTGACTTGTGTTTAATTTGTGGATTAACATTTACACATTTGTAAAGTATTTTGAGACTAATCTCTCTCCATAATAGAAAGCTTAGCATACTGGACCAAGACCCTTTTTTTTTTTTTTACTCATTTACAGTCACTGGAGTTTCGTAAAACACATTAAACTGGTTTCGAGCATGCAAACAGAATGGAGAGCTAGCAAATATTGAGGAAACATTCTCAGAATTTTATAAAAATATTTTTTGAGTAAATTCTTTTTGTTAGTAAAACATCTCCTTTAAGGTGGAACTGACTGGAAATGTGGGAGACCGCAACCTATATTAAAGTAAACACATAAGTAAATACAACATTAACCAGGTGAGGTTACAAGAAGTTTCTTTGGCTATTTAAACAGTGGATGAAACATACAGACAAGTTAAACTTCAACAAATTAGCTAGAGGCAGCTTCTTACTGAAAAATATCCTTTAAATATCCTAAAAGATACTGGGCTTCTGAATGAACACAAATGTTGGCAAGAGTTTGTTTTGCTGGGAGAACATAGGTTTTCCAGAATCATCCATATTGCTTTTAAATAAATACTAGGTAAGATTTAGTATTTTTGCTCCTGGGCTCTGCCTAGAGTTGCAGAGTATAATGCACTTTTACGTTTCTGGAGAGGGACAGGTGTTCCTAATCTCCTCCAGAGAAACAACAACAGAGGGCCAATTCTCCCTATTACAAGTCAGTGAAACATCACAATTATTTTGAAGCTGAAATTTATACTTAAGGTTCCTTTAAGGAGACAATCTTGTCAACTTGCAGGGTGGGGTTTTCAAGCTCTAAGCAAGTAGTAGAGAGGTAAGTGGTGATAGAAGCAGAGAAGAAGCAATTTGCATAATGCTTTTCATAATTCATCATTCTTTTTTTTTACTGTAACTGCTTTATCCTGTTAAGGGTCATGGTGAGTCTGAAGCCTACCTGGAATTATGGGTCACAAGTCAGGAACACACTCTGGAGAGGGCCTGTTGATGAACAGAGATTACTTTTCTGGTGCTTAACTGATTAATTTGATTGAATAAACAGATTATTTGCAGGGACAGTCATTAAGATTTAAACAATGATGAATTTAATACGTCTTCAGTGCAAGAATCAGAAACAAAAGCATCATCCACTGGTCCACAGAGATGTGAAAAAGTGGTATCATCTGATTGATCACTTATTTACACAATTAAGGAAACGCATGCAAGACACACACAAAGGGAATGGTACAGGCCTGCATACGTGACGCCCTACAGTGAGGGAGTATTTCTGTTTTGCTGTTGGAATGCATTTTGCTGGTATTTGCTTCTACTGGTTGTAAGGGTTACTAAAAACGAAAGTTACTTTGGCTAATCACCTAATGCTAATTCTGTGTGCACCAATTCTTTTCATGCTTTTCAACGTTCGGATGTATCTCAACAATCAAAACACCTCCAGATGTCATTTCTCTGCTGTGGCTCAGACAGCGAGGCACAGAGTTAAAGCCTGAGCCATTTCAGACATAGACCCAACAGTTTTTCCAGCACACAAACAGACCAGTGAACTACCAAATGGGGAAGAAACCATCACTGAATTTTATAAGAAGTGTTTTGAATTAAAAGTACATTTTGGCAGGTGGATAGTGTCTGTAACACATGAGTGTGTGATGTCCTGAGAAGGACTGACAGGGTGTGTTCCTATTTACACTCAGTGATTTTGGGTAGGCTCCAGATTCATGTCAATATTTATCAGGCTGAAACCCAAAAAAATAATATGATTGGTAATGGAACAGTAGCTAGTAAGCAGTCATGTATATGGAAATACTTACATTTCTATATATACCTGCTAAAATGTTGAAGCAGCAGTTTGCAAAGTGTACCATCAGTTCTGCTCACTACTCCCTGACCCCTTGAACATTCGCACCCCTATTGCTCACCCTTCAACAACGTTATACAAGGGTTTAGGACAATAGGGATGGGGCCATAATATCCATATTAACATTAATTAGCTCTCCACACTAATCACTGAAAATGTATTATTAATTTATATATTGCAATATTTTAACATTGTGAACTATAAATGTATCTGCCATTACTAGCTGAAGAAAGTAACCCTACTTATGCTAGTTAAACAGATGAAATCCCCAGTCAAGACCATAACTTGAAGGAGCAATCTGTAATATATTTACTGTACTAAAACCATAAATGTCCAAGGTACTGGCATCTCTGATAGCATTGCTGAATCAGTATATTTTCTTTGAGAAGTGTCCATTTCTGAAGCTCTACAAGAGATTTGGCCCGAGATACCTCCCTCTGTCCAAACAGAGAACTGTTTTATGTTTTATATGAAAAAGGTGAATAAAACTACTCAATGACGAGTGCTAATTAATAGTATTTGATAACCAATGTTGTGTTTAGAAAAGTGGCCCTATTGTGAAACATTAGATAGGCAAACAAAACAAACATTTAAATATATATTTATAAAACAACAAACAATACCACAGAACAATAAACAAAACAGGATAGAAAATCGGTATCTAAAACATGATTTGCTCAACACATTCACTTTTGTGTTACTTTGGCCTGTGCTTTTGTTTTTCATTTATAAAAAACAAAAACAAACAAACAAACATGCAAGTCACTGAAAAATACAGACATTCAGGTAGACATTCTATATAAAGTAAAAAAGCAAATCTGACTGGGCTTTTAAAAGTAATCTATGGATGCCACACAAAGTTTACAAACATCAACTTTTGCTCCACTACATGGATTTATTCTGGCTGGCACAGCAAACGTCTATGCCCAAAACCATCAAGAAGTGTGCACCAACTGGTACAATTGTAAAAGAACCCAAATCCGGTGACTAGTTTAAATGAAAAGAAAATATGTTACAATTAAAAGAAACAAAATAAAAGGCTCTCTGGAGCACAATTTAATGACAGATTATTATGGGAAGAATAGGGATTTGTCATTATCCCACAAACTGATTTTGTGGGAAAAGTCAATCTGCATTATGACTTTCCATAGCAAGTCAAGAAATCAGTGTTGTGATTACAACAATGCTACCATATTGTTTAACATACCTGGTTTTTGCATATTAGATGAAGAATGTAACGTTATATAACTTTTATTTTTCAATAAATTACAACTCTATTAACAAAGAATGTTGTTATATACAGTAATAGTAATACAGAACAGGCCTCGTACTGAGTACTTGTGTTTTACAAATTCTACCCGTTTGTAATAAGTATGCCCCCTTCAGGGTGTATTCCCGCCTTGCACCCAGTGATTCCAGGTAGACTCTGGACCCACCATGACCTTGAACTGGAAAAGCGCTTACAGCTAATGAATGTATGAATGTAATACGCATGTGAGTGTGAACTGAGTTGAGTTCTTCAGTAATTGTCCCTCCACATAGTTTTCTAGGAGAACCACATACTCATTATCTAACAAAACAAAAAAGGTTCACAGATGAACTAATACAACAGATTTACATATTTAGCACCATTAAGGACTGCACCTATATTTCAGCTCTAACCAGTTAATTCAGGAGACCGCAGAGCATTCAAATGGCCTGCATCACGGACACCTGACACACAGCATATTCCAAGTGTTTTTTGAATAGCTCGTAGGAGGGCAGCATGGGTAGAACAATGTGGTTAACTTCATTCTGGCTTTGAGGAAACGCACAAGAAAGGTCGAGTGGTTTAAAGAATGATAGCGAGGGGGCAGGGTTGAAGCCAATGGCAGGGATCACATCAGCACTGGTGGCAAATCTGAGAACATCATCTAACGATGCTGCACATTTTCCGGCTGGAAGAAAAGAAATGAGGAACACAAAGTTTTTAAGAATTTAGCATTAGATTTACATAACTTTTGTATTATAGCACAGAATATGCCACAGTTTGCTGGTAACTGTATATAACTTGCTGGCATTTTCAATACAATTGAAAACAAAAATCCAAACAACAACAAACATTATATACATTAATTAATAAATACCTTCACATTCCTGTAGATACATCATCCATGAATTGATTGTCATTTCTTCTTTTGACTTCTGTTTCTCATCCTCAGAAAACCGAGCAGTAAAAAGGGAAAACATTAATTCAGCTGTCATCCTTTCTACTGGGTCACAGAAAACTGGGTAGAAGCCCTCTGGCCTAGACTGGATGCGCTCAAAAACACCTAGTGTCCTCAGGCCTTCACGAAATCTAAAAAAACCAAACAAACAACAACAACAACAAAAAAAAACACCAAAATAATAAAAAGGTAGTTCACAGTTGATGAAAATGACAACCAAGAGGTGTTTAACACTCATGTACTATTTGCAATACATTCTTAATATTGCAGGATCTAACCTTTGAAGAGGCAGCTGCATTCTTATTATCAGGTAGAAATTTAGAAAGTCCTCCAGCAGTGTGTATTTGTCCTCCAGTTTGCTGACCTCTCGCCAGCAGCCTGCTACATGCAAATGCTCAGATGCGGCCCTCATTGCTTGCTTCAGTTCTTCCAATGAGCTTGATTCTGCAATCTGAAAGCAGTTTAATTATAGCATGCTGACCATACACGGCAAAAAAAAAAAGCAGGAGAAATGATATATATGGACTCTAACATTCGCATCAGTAAGTCATTCACAGTTATAAGAAAAGGAATAAACTATACACGTGACTGACCATTCTGACTTTGCGTGTTAAAACTACATCTCCCAAGTCTTCAACAGTTAGCTTGTAATCAGACGGGTAATGGAACAGGCTGTAGTAGAGTGCAGAAGAGAAGAATGCCACAGGAGGGCCTCCATGGACAAGAGAGAAGGCAAGGAGACTACCAATCTCATAGTACAGATCATCCCGAAGTGCTGCACACAGAAACGCCACCATTAATAAAGCTATTCCTGGTATTACTCAAGTACATATCTCTGAAGAAGCTCACCAACACTGAACTGAAATACATTGTTCTTTAAACAGGGGAAAGAAAAGTGGGGTTCTGCTTATTTTTGTAAGATAATTTGCAATGAAATGTCTAGAGATCATGTATACTGGCTATAATTATGTTTGTCTAACAACTTAGTATTTAGTTTTAAGAGACGTTCAAACTAGTTAAACTAATCTTTTTAAGCAGGCAATTTAATGAGTATAATTTTACCTTGTGAGCTCAGAGCCAGGTTTTTATCTCCTTCGGGCCCCTCAAAAATAGTTGAGTGCTGCAAGTTCTGTACGAGGAGGCTGAGGAACCGCTGTTTGGACATTTTCTGACTTTGCTTGCTTATGGAGAAGCTCACAGACAGTGTGTGGCAGGGGTTGAAATCTCTCTGTCGCAGAGCCTGCAGTGCAACTTCAACTACCTGGTCACTTTTCACTTGCACTGTTGTGGTCTGCTGTGGTGTTATCTGAGTGGCAAGATCCATTAAAATCTCTGCAGGACTTGCATCCAAACACCGTCTGGCATGAAGAAACAAATCTCTATATACATTCCCGTGGCATGCTTTCAGTCATTCACAACACATCACAGTTATTGAGTTTCATCCCTCACCTCTGACAATTTCACTTGCGTGTAAACAGGCACATGATTCAAAATCAACAAGCCAGGCCATAAAAAATACAACATACACTGATCAACCATAACATTATAACCACCTTCTTTTCACCTTCCTGGATTAAAGGGGGCAAATAAAATATGCAGAGCAAGAGATGAACAACAATCTGTAATTGTAGAACTACCAAGTGCCCATGTCTGGTCAGTGGAGCTGATAGAACAGACTATGAGTTTAGAAACAAGGAATTGGAAAATAAAGTTGATTGGTATATTCTCTAATGGCCGTTCAAGTGGACATTCAAAATTGTATTCCAAAATCTGGACATCAAAACAGTGTATAAAAGTACCTTTTAGAGATTAGTGATTGAACACTGGAGAGACATCTTTTAAACAGCCTTTTCTTCTCTTGCCTCTTAGCTAGAGGCGATTTAACATGGTTTGGCAATGTGGACACTGTTGGAAATTAAAAATGAGGTAGAGAATTAAAAAAAAAAAAAAGAAAAAAAAAAGGTAGAATTAAATTTCATTATTTCAAACTCAGAGTAATAGTCATAATCAGAATTACTATATTTGTCTAGGCCTGTCACAATAGCCATTTTTGTGCTCAATATACAGTCCCAGAAATAATTGCAATATTGTCATTTTAAAACAAATTTTTGCCACTGATATAAATGACAATCTAATAGCATAATAACACAGTTACACCCCTTTAAGAGCAATTAACATTTAGCAAAGACATGGGAATTATAAATAAAACCACTATTTTATAACAAATCAACATAATGGCTCCAGAACAGGGACCGGTGCAGCATGACTGGCTAATATTATGAATGTTGATCCTAATGTAAACACAATGGGTGATACTGAGGTCAACAAATATCAAGGAAATGTTTATATATTGTATGATAAATTGATAATGTAATGATTGCGGCAGTCCTGTTTGTCTAGGCATTTATATATATATATATATATATATATATATATATACACACACACACACACACACACACACACCAATTTAGCACATGTAGAATCTCAAAGAATCTTTTTTTTTTTTATTACAAAAATCAGAACAAGAAATTAAGCAGCTTGGGATAAAACTCTCAGCTGATCAAACTTACCTGTTCCTTCAACAACAGCTCTACAATCAGCACAACTCCAGTTGGCCTCATATAGCTTGAGAGAGGAACATTTCCTGTGGGTTCCACTAGATCCGCAGAACTTGCAACGAACTATCTCAAAAGACCTACAGGATCACAGAGATTCCTTTACCATCAAATATCACTTATTTTAATAAAACAATTACACTCTACTGAGCAGATCCTCTTTTAGTTGCAGATGTTTAAAAACATAAATAAATCAGAAGTGTACTGAATGCTGCCCTTTGCTTACCCTGACTGTGCACTGTAGCTGCGACCTTTATGGCAGGAACATTTAACAGCATCACACCGCTGGTACACTTCTAAAAGATCCCTGTAAGCATTTTCCTCCAGTTCCCATGATGCATCTCTAAACAATTAAGTTCCATTAAAGAGTCTGTTTCAAATGAACAAACTTGTATAACCAAAAAAACAACAAAGTACCTTTCTGGTATGTATATTCCCATTCTGAGCATTTCTTGCTGAAACTGTTCCTTGTTGTTGCATAAGGTACATCTGAAGAAAAACATTGCAGCACTGTGCGCCTGGAACTAAAGGAGGTGGGGGAGGAAAAAAATAAATAATATATATAATAATAATAATAATTAGCAGCAGCAAAATAATATTTTCTATATGTATAAGCTCTTTAAGCAAGTGATTATGTCCTTTCTGTTAGGGTTACCTGAACACATTTTCTATGAAACCAGCTCCCATGACAAACGGGGCACTTGAGCACAGAATAGGACAGAACAGGCTCAATGTTTTCCAAGCAGATGGAGCAGCAAATAGGAAGTGTAGGGCTGATAGAGCAGCTCTGAGTAGGACGGTGCTTCTTACAGAAAGACCTGAAATAAGACTTAAATGTTAGAGCTAAATTGTGTGAAAAATTAAACAAATATTTTAATCTGATTGGACTGTCTGAAGCCAATAAAGCACTCAGTTTAATAAAGTTATTTATGCGGGAATTACAACAAAATTTAAACGACAGTTATTCTTGCCCTTAAAAATGGGTGGGTGTGCAGGAAGGAAAAGCTCAATTCTCATAAGCATGCATTAGCTTGTGTCTAGGCCTGTTACAATAATTATATTGTTGACTTCTTGTACAATATATGGATTATCTCAATCATTTTTGCTGATTGCAGTATTGCCCAATGTTTATGGACATTTCTCTTTACTTTTGAATGAACGTCGCTAATATTTTAGCCAGTCATTCTGTTCTCGGTTTCTCTAGTCTCACTATTCTAGAGCTGTTTTGTGGATTAACTTTAAAAACAGCGATTTTTTTGACTAGACATTAAAAAAGAAACATATTGCTATGCATGTATGTTAATTAGGGTGTAACTGTCTTTGGCATAAAATGGTCTTAAAATGACAATAATATCGCAATTATTTCTGGCACAATTGTGTGTGACTGTTGTGACAGGCCTTTCTGTTGCTGGACCATTAATGTAAAGTACTAAACCTGGTGGACACAGGACCCTGAATTGGATAAGTGGTTACAGACAATGAATTTCTGAACACACTGTAAGCATGACTAGTAAAAAAGTTTAAGTGTTATTGGTAATCTAGAAAACACTAACAACAGGAAGTTTAATACATCTGCAAGGAACTATACATGTATATGGTAGGTCTTAGGCTGACAGACTCCTGAGACTAAAACAACTGAACCCTTGTGAACACCTAGAAGGTACTTGTAACGTGAACGAACAGACTGTTGGCTTTCTAGTTATTTATATGCTTATATTTATCATTATTTAGTAATGAATGTAGCCCACAGGTAAAAGTAGCATGCCAAGTGCTCTATTTTGCATCGGTTAAAGAAGGAAACTACTTACGGGAATAAGTCAGTAAACTGGAAGATAAACTCCTGTTCGATTCCACAAGGCAAGTGGACCATCTGTCTACAGCTTTTAATGGCGCATCCAACTGAAGCACCATTCTTTTTACAGAGCATGCACCTCTGCATTAAGAAAGGGGAAAGTTATTATTTCCCTATTATACAAGTAGAAGGAGCACATCACATAAAAAGGCTTCAGGTTGACACATTTGAGATGACTTACCAGTTTTGAAGATCTGCGGATCTCCTGTCTGATATCGTCCACGAGAAAACCGTGAACACCTTCATCCTCTTTTCCTCTCTGGAATATTCCACTAGACATTAACTGTAAGAGGACAGCGGTTACACGTGCTGCCAGGGTTCTAATATCTTTCAGGCAACCACTTTAAGTTATTTATATACAAAAAGTTGTTTTGCATTTTCCAACATCTTTAACATGAAAAGTCACCATTAAAACCCTAACATATACAACCTTTCTGACTGACAGTGAATGAACAACTTAAAAAAATAAACTGCTGGTGTTTTCATGAAGGATTGTAAAAGCTAAGCAATGTGGGAAATGGCTGTGGTCAGCTTAAATAATAGTAACGAGGAAATTTGTCAATATAGACACCATACTATGGCCAATCACTCAATCAACACCTAATTCACAAATTTAGTCTGAACGGCTGCATTTTTTCCATACATTGCCCACAATGCCCCCTTATTCACTTCTCTTTACGTTTGAAAATCTAAATCATTGTACACAGCACTACTGTAGTGAACATGATTAGGAAATTATTTCAGACCCGGTCAGGTTTTGCTGGTCACTGTGTGACACTAGATTCCATCACAGGCTTGGTGTAGATTCTGAGAAGCTGAATCATCATCGATATCCATAGAAAATCCACAAAGGGACTTTGGTTGTAGAGTATTTTGTGTGCACAGTGGGATTGCTGAGGGCACTGGATATTCTACTATTCTTTTATTTTATTTTACAGCTACAAAATAGTGTACTTTACTATATAGAGGCATGATTTTTGGACCCAAGTCTTTTGACATTTTCTCCTTTTTCACACAGAAGTACCTAGGACTTTACTTATGTTTTCAGCATAGTGTCCCATTTTCCAAGTGTTTTCCACAACAGTGTTTTGTTCCCACAAAGTAGGATTACTCAGTTAAGCCATACATGTAGTGTTAACCCTGACCAACAGCACAAGGGCAGGCAACAAAAGATATTCCAAATGGACATCATAGACTTCATCTGGCTTACTAAGAAATTTTACTTTCTGGAAAACTCCCTGGCCTCTAAACGACTGTGTTACATTTTAATCAAAATCTTTATATTATTCCAGAAGAGCCACCACAGATATCCAAATCCTTACCAAGCAAAAATAATGGACGGTGATGTTATGCTCCTGCAGAGTGACCTTCTCGCCATATTTGTCTGGACAGTTGTCACGTCGCTTGCACAATTCACAGACTACAAAACATAACAACGGCTACTTGAAAAGTCAGAAACTGGGAATATGTTAAAATAGTCTACTATATACATGTAATGACAGCATCAACGTCGTCTAGACAGTTTAATTACATTTTAGAGCATTAAAGTTAAATAAGAGACTAAAACAACATACTACCGTCGAGAGCGTCCCCCTGCGTTTCAGTGCATTTCTTCATCCTCTTTTTCATTTTAACCTTATTGTGCTGCAGTCCTTAAAATCGCCAAGAGCATTAAAATATAACCTACGATAGCTACCAAACACAACAGAACTCAATCGGCTCTCTTATTTAGTAGCGTAAAGCCACATTTCTTTCCCAAACAGATGTTCCTGTCTGTTGTTATGTAAGTCGTCGATGTAATCTTTAAACTGACTCAGTATCGGCGAGTGGAGTTCGAATGAAAGCGTTCGGCGGAGAATAAGAACGGCGAACTAGAGACACTGAGGTCCCATCCGTCTGTAGTTTTTCGAATGAAAAACACAATTTCTGCAGATTTCGAAGCTGTTAGAAATGAAGCGCTCGTTGAGTTTAAATCTCCAAAGTTTTGAAATTCGAAATTCGCAGCTCGTCTGAGAACACGCCCCCGCCCTCTTCTGATTGGTTAAATTCAAATCAAAACACAAATAGAGAGAGGGATTGTCAGGTCATGTGCACCGCAAGCGTACTCAGTGTTACATAATAAAAGCCCCAGTGACGTGTAATATAGCTTTTACAAATGTCTTTGCGCGATATACCACACCAGAGAGAGAGAGAGAGAAAGAAAGAAAGAAAGAGAGAGAGAGAGAGAGAGAGAGAGAGAGGGAGGAAAGAAACACATGGACACCGTGGTAAGCACTGTGGTAATAAATAAATAATAAATAAATAAAATTCTTCTATTTTTTCTCATATTCCCCTTTTTGCTTTGGCAATATTGTTCTCATATCAATGCCAACAGTCACGCCAATAAAATTACTTTGAATCTTGAGAGAGTGAGAGTGAGAGAGAGTGAACAATAGGGATGTGCAGAACGAGAGGCCAAAAAAGGTTAAAATTTGAAAAAAATTTTCATTGGTTATATACTGGTTACAGTACAGTAGGTAAACTTCTAAAAACTAATTTCTGTTCAGCCACATAATATATGTAGGCTTTGTTTCCAAAGAAAAAATCCCATAATGATATAAAAGGTTCATATATGTATCTTTATAGTATGTACAGACCTATGATTATTCAATTAGCCCCTATTTCTGAGTCTACGTAGTCTTCTTTCACTCATCTACAGCTCAAAAACCCTGCCCCACCAGTCGAAGGGATTTGCTCTTTATATTTATAGCATAATAAACCCTGGTTGTCAGAATCCTCCTTCATTTGATACTGTCTTAATTGTATCTTCAAAGAATACATGTTCAGCCATGGTGTTGACTGCTTAATAATTATTTCACACATGATACCTCTTCAGGCATATATAAACACAGCACAGACCTGTTACAAAGGGTATACACTTGATTTTCATTTGAGGGGCTCTTTAAAAACGAGCTTTGCCCAAACTGAAAACCAAAGCACTATGCAGTGATGATGTCACGAAATTGAATATATGTATTTTATTATAAGCATATTTTATTGGGATTATTCACCTCATTTTCAAAAATGAATTCATCATTCATTTTCTGTAAGCACTTCATCCTGTTCAGGGTCATAGTAGATCCAGTTTCTACCCAGAAACACTGAGAGCAAGCCAGGAGCAAACCTTGAAATGGCATCAGTCCATCACAGGACATCACACACTCCCTCAGGCACACTTCTTGAATAGCCAATCCACCTTCCAACATGTGTTTTGGGGCTGTGGGAGAAAACCCACACAGACACAGGGAGAGCACACCAAACTTCTCACAGTCTATGCTATGCTAGGCTTGCTCTCTTTCACTTGCTCTCAGAGAAATGGCATCTGGAGTTTTTTAGACACTGTAAAAAGCTCCAGACTTTGAAAAGTTAGAACCGAGATAGGTGGGTAATATTGACTTATTTTAGCTGTGAAGTAATACTTAACGTGGAAATGTCTCAGAATTTGGGAGATGGCAGACAGAATGAAAGACAGAAAGTTTTACAAAACCGAACAGCTCAAATTACAAATTAATTTCTGTGGTAAATCAAACACTAAATAAAAACTGACAGACAAGTTAAAGTCCAGCCATGTACAAACAACAGGTTTTTTCTTCAAACATAAGATCACCCACTCAGGGAGGGTTTCTTTTGTTTTGGGCCATTTTCCACATTTTGTGAATGTACAGTACCAGTCAAACGTTTGGAATTCTCTCATTCAGTTTTGCTTAGTTTTTTTTCTACATTGTAAATGAAGATGGAAGACATCAAAACTATGAAGGAACACGTATAGAATTATGTAGTAAAAAAAGTGTTGAACAAACCAGAAAAGTTTTCATACTTTAGATTCTTCAAAATAGCCCCCTTTTGCTTTGATGAAAGCTTTGTACACTCTCTGCGTTCTCTCAATCGGCTTCATGAGGTCGTCACCTGGAATGGGTTTCAGTGAACAGCTGTGGCTAGCCCTATTCCACCAATGACTAATGAGAACGTGTGTCCAAAGTGTTGACTGGTACTGTGTATATATATATAATTTTATTTATTTATTTATTTGTTTTTTGTAAAAGCAGTTCCCTCAATTTGAAAAAGTAGCAAACAACTCGAAAAACAAAAACCCCATAACAATTTAGTCAGGAAAAAAAAACTTTTTGTTTTTTTAAATATTTCATTTTGAGGACCATGACCACTCAACAGTCCAATCACTGAAATTAGAGTCTGCAAAGCAGCTGACTTCATCTTTAACACTGTTAGTAAAAACCAGTAGATGGTGGTAAAGCACAGTAATTTGCAGTGATCTCACTGCTACAACACGCACCTTCAGAACATCGAGATTATTTTGCTTAAACATACTCAGAAAGCATGGCATCTAACAAGTAGGCTAGACTTTTTCTAGGATGAAGGTAAGCATTTAGTTGCACAAAATCACCAGGCAGTCATATCAAATGAGCTGTAGTCATTTTTTTTTTTTTGCATTTATGGTATTCATCAGATCTCTGAGAATGAGAATGTTTATGGTTTGGTGTTTGTTTCCAAGCGGGGAATCAAACCTTAATCTGCCATGTTGACAGCAGTGGTTTTACCAACTATTTCAGTGTCTATGGCTGATATGTAGTTCATTACGACCTACACTGGTAGTTCATTCTAAAGCAGACACAGAAAGATCTTTCCAGAGTCTAGTTACAAAGCACTAACACCCATCTAGTCAGTTATTTCTAATTTGTGATGGAGCATTGCCTCCTAATGCACTTAAAATATCACATTACTACAGTCTACAGTTCTGTTTTTATTGCATAACTTGCCTTGGTGGACTAGACAAGCCTCATAATGAATTCTAGACTTAATTAGCTTAAGCAATGTTTTGGCTGTAATTTGTATCAGTTTCACATTAAAAAATAATCACACATTTTCAGGGTTTGACACAATGTGTGACAGAGAAATGGTTTCCTTTTGGCAATGAAAAGAATCTGTGTAGCACCCAATATTATAGTTCCTGAGGCACTGTTGGCAGTGATCACATGATGGCGAGAGGCCACTCTTTGGCTACTGACTGCCCAGAATTCCAGTCTGCTTGCTTGCGTTTGTCCAGCCAGATGTGCTGATGAGATTTGGGTTGCATATGAATGTATGGCATATTTCTTGGGTCCCAAGACTTTAAAAAGTTTTTGCCACTATGTCACATGATTATTGGGAACAAATATTGTTTTCCTTTAGGAGTGTCTGAAGATTCATTCATTCATTGTCTGTAACTGCTTATCCAGTTCAGGGTCACGTTGGGTCCAGAGCGTACCCAGAATCAAGGCAGGTGCAAGGCAGGAATACACCCTAGAGGGGGCGCCAGTCCTTCACAGGCTGACACACACACACACACACACACACACACACACACACACACACACACACACACACACACACACACACACCTATGGTCACTTTTGAGTCTGCAATCCACCTACCAACATGTGTTTTTTGACCATGGGAGGAAACCCACGTGGACACGGGGAGAACACACCAAGCTCCTCACAGACAGTCACCCGGAGCGGGACTTGAACCCACAACCTCCAGGTCCCTAGAGCCATGTGACTGCGACACTACCTGCTGCACAACTGTGATGCCCACTGTGTGAAGATTTTGGTTTAAAATGGCATGACTCAACTCATTTTCAGTAGTGGAACAATGCAAATTTAAACCATTAAATTATCAAATTAAGCAAAAGAAGAGTTGACTTCCAAAGAAGTATTTCTTCAAGCATCTTGAGTCACTCGTATTACCTGTTGGGCAATGATCAGTTGAGGTGAAACTCTTGGAGTCGACTCAGTTTATCTGTTGCTAAATAAATTCAAAATATATTTAAAGAAAAAGTGGCCATATTCCTTCCATAATTTTAGATGTTAATGTGTTTCTTAAAATAATTAAAATAAAATTACTTTTAAGCTATTGTTCATGAATGATAGCAATAAATAATATCTCAGAAACAGTAAAAACTCTAAAGAAACATGATTTAACAGTCTGAAAATATGAAAAAAAAAAATATATATATTATTTTCGCAGACTAAACTTTACAATAATTAAATGACTAAAATGAGAATAATGCACATTTTTGTCTCAAGACTAATATACACATTTTTGCCAAAGCTGCCAAATTTAATGAATTTGGTGAAACATCACAATAATTTAGAACTGTAATTTAAAGTTAAATATAAAATCTAGTGTTCCTTTAATTCCAAAACTACCAAAACTCCATCACAGAGAAAGCAGTTCCACTGCTGCACAGCCCAATGCTGGAGGGGTTTATATCACTCTAGCTGACACTTGGCTTTGAGCATGGTGATTTTATGCTTCTATGTGGCTGTTTTTGTCCATCCCATTCCATAGGTCAATGCTTTTCTAGTGAAAATTGTACAAGCTGTGCATGTAATTGGATACCTTTCAGCAATGGGTGGACATTAAAGTAGCTGACTTCATTAATTGTATGGTGCATTACCAGACTTTTCGCCATATGTTGTAGCTGTTCTGAGAGGGAAGATTGATCATATAGAGCTGTTCAGTTTAAAGGATGTTTTTAGCTCGAGAGCTAAACAGACACAGTGCCAAAGAAGCCTTCTTTAAACTATCGTTATTTGATCTTTGCAGTGTACATACATATTTTTTTGCAGCTATTCCAGTGATGCACCAGAATTGCTATTCTCAAGGCTGTGTATCTGTCACTGTTGTTTGGAAGACATTTGCGGCTGAGGGGAGCAGCCAAGTGGATTAAAGCAAATAAGTGCTGGGTTGTTTGCCTCTTTTTCCATCTCAAGCAGATCTAGGAGAAGTAGGACCAGCATCTCAACTTGCCTATTGTTTGACAACACATGCAAGGGGGGTCCTCAGATGCACTCTTGGCCCGTACTCTAAGATTACAGGCAGCGCTTCTCTTCCCCAGACTAAATTTCCGGGGGGAGTCCAACAACTCCTGCGATTTCTGCACGCTTCGCTCCCTCCCCCTTCCAGCGGCCAATACAGCTCCGAGCTGGCATTATGCAAGCTAATTTAGCCAATTATGCACAGGTGTGATGCTAATTCTTCTCTCGCACACTGAGCTGCTGGCAGTAAAAATAGTATAATTACACAGCTGTCCCCCTGTTTGTATCCAGTGCCACTGTAGCAGCACCATGTCTCGCTAAAAACACTTTCTCTCAAAAGCCTTGCCTGGAAGAATTTCCCTCAACTTCCCTAACTTCTGCTCGCTTTGTTGTGTCTGTCAGGAGGTGGATATTTACCAGGACTCTGGGGGTTCCAGCACTCAAATGCTGACATCATGTATTATACATTAATGTGACATATTGTCATACATAGTAACCTACCTCAGGTTAGGATACAATGGCTCTATGAGGAATGGAAGAACAAATAGTTTTGAATGTAATTCTTGTGCAGTTACTGCAAACGACATGAGAAATCTATGAACAATCCCATGTAACAGTTCATAAAATGTGAATCTTTCATTTTCAACAATGTAATGGGAATTTGGTCGCACTAGGACCTGAGGTAGCTGCTTCTGTTACTGCACAACCCGGTCTCACACCTACTCGTGATATAGTCACATATATAGGAGAAGGCATTTTGTGATGTAGTCGCATATTTTCGACATTTTATGCGACAATATCACAATTATACGTGTATTGGTAATTACCATACAAACCCTCATATCAGTGCCCCGTGTTATGCGACAGTAACACGAAAACTCTTCCTCATTACAGGCGTCATTACCATCCGTTAATACCACGGTCTTATTTTTATTTACGGAAAATATAACATTACTAATTAATTATTTGCTGAAATATCGAAGCAAATAATGGCTAGAGAAATGGCCTTTTCAGTATTAACCTTTTGAAAATGAGTCAAAAATAACGTTAAGTGAAAGAAATGTTCTCGTTAGAGTTAAAGCTAAAGTAGGACACCAATAATAAGCATTGCTTAGGGGAAATTCATTCATTCATTATCTGTAACCACTTATCCAGTTCAGGGTCGCGGTGGGTCCAGAGCCTACCCGGAATCACTGGGCGCAAGGCGGGAATACACCCTTCGAATTATGCCTTTTTCTATGTTATATAAGTAATGACGCCTGTAATGAGGAAGAGTTTTGGTTTGTATGGTAATTACCCATACACTTATGATTGTGATATTGTCGCATAAAATGTTGGAAATATGCGACTATGTCACGAATTGCAGTCTCCTATATACGTGACTATATCACGAGTAGGTGTGAGACCAGGTTGTACTGCATGTCCTTTTGAAGTCATTGGCTATCGGTCTGTATTGTTTTCTTGACAGAATGTGCACAGAGTGTATGCGGGGAGAAGGAGTTTCCTGATGGCATGTGTCATTGGAAGACCAAAACATTTTTAAAAACGTTAATTGAATGCCTGTTACAATCTTTAATTAACCAAACTGAAAAGCCACTGATGCACTAGTTAAATAGCATTATGCTAACAGAGGAAACCTGATTATTGATGACGGTAAAGTTAGCCTGCTGAAAAAGCCAGTTTTAGGGCAGACTGAACTGATGTTTATGTTATTTCTTGATGTTATGGCTGTATATTTTACAGATACAGATATATGTTTTGTGTTTCTACACATAGATGGATGTTCAAAATTGTTTTTGTAAACGCAGCAGCTCATTGTGGCTTTGCTTAATCTGTACTTTGTCAAAGAAATTTGCGGCTATGAGGCAGTTATCTCTAGACACCCCCTGGTTAAAGCTTAGGTCCGCTAATCATTAATCTCTAATATATGTAGTTAATCTGTAAACAAATACTGAGGAAATATTTTAATTACATATTCAGGAACAACTCAACTATTATACAGTGCACCATTTCACATCAAAACAGAGCTGACAATTTAGAGCACAGAGTTTTTTTTACCTCTGTATATATAAACAGCACAGAAAAAGCATGGATGCCTCCATCAATAGCATCAAGCTAACCAGCTAACGTAGGAGATATCAGCAATCGGTAATATGTGTGGTATATTTATATATATATTTATGTTAACTGCCTAATACTATGTGTCGTGAAATGCATTTATAAATAAAAATCTATTATTATTATTATTATTATTATTATTATTGATTGGACTGTGTTGCAGCAGGTAGTGTCGCAGTCACATAGCTCCAGGAACCTGGAGATTGTGGGTTCACGCTCCAGGTGACTGTCTGTCAGGAGTTTGGTGTCCTCCCTGTGTCCATATGGGTTTCCTCCAGGTGCTCCGGTTTCCTCCCACAGTCCAAAAACACACATTTTTAGGTGGATTGGCGACTCGAAAAAATGTCCATGGGTGTGAGAGTGTGAGTGAACTCACACACTGTATGTGTGTTGCCCTATAAAGGACTGGCGCCCCCTCCAGGGTGTATGCCCGCCTTGCGCCCAATGATTCCAGGTAGGCTTCGGACCCACCACGACACTGAACTGGATAAGCGCTTACAGATAATGAATGAATGAATGAATGAATGAATGATTGGACTGTTTTAAAACAGAATAATTAAATCCCTAATTTTCAATATTGTTAACAAAATGGATGAACACTGGTTAAGATTGCAGTCATTGTTATTTTTGTGAGGTAAATAATCACAGCACTTTAGACTGAGAGAAATCCAGTAAATTATTGTAAAATAACATTTATTTTAAGGATATAAGGGAGAGACAAGTGAAGGAGTGGAGGAATTTTTATGTGATGCTTATCCTTGTTTTGTCCTTGAAGCATCTGTTTATTGGTATTTTTTCATGAGTAAACTCAACAGGACTTCTTTTCTTCTACAGTTTTCCATGATTAAAACAATAGCAGAAACTCATTACAGAAACAGATTTGACTCTTTCCTGTAAACTGTGTTGATCATGGCCATTCCAGTTCATTTAAAAGTTGAGAGAGATGTTTGTTGACTCTCAGCACTACTTTGTTGCTGCCTTAGCTGCTATGCTATGAAGCCAGTCACATTCAAAATGGATTGATGTATTTACTGTTTTGACAAACTTATATCATTCTTCCATAGATTTAACTGCTTTCTTTTTTGTGCTTGTGCCCCACAGTTTTACACATTTTGTCTCTAACAACCTTTTTGAGGAGCCTAACGCTAAAGCTTTTTCTCAGTTCATCAGCCATTTATTTTTATTATTATTATTTTTTTTAATTTATTGTTACAGTTATATAGCATCTTTCTAGATACCATAGGGCGCTTTACAATCCACATTGTTCAGAACATCATTCCATTCAACACTCAATCCACACACACACTGGCGAGAAGTGGCAGTTCCTTAACCAGGAACGACCATCCACCTGGAGGACTGCATCGGGCACTAGTGTTTCAAGCAGGACAGAGGAGCAATCCATATCTGGGCGCACACACACATTCACTTACAAATACAGGCATTTTGGACTGAGGGAGGAAATCCATGCAGACACGGGGAGAACATGGAAACTCCACCCAGATAGGAATTGAACCCAAGATCCCAGTGCTGAGAGGCGAACGTGTTAACCACCAAGCCACGGTGCTGCCAAAAATCTGTTACTGTATTACTGTAAAATCTGTTTATAAATACCTCCCGGGCTTATTCTACTGCGTCAAACACACATGTCCAGCGTTTCAGTTTGGATGACAAATGTTATGATTATTTATCTGTTAGTACAAGAAAAAACAAATAGCTAATCAATAATGCAATTTGTTGGCAAATATTTTTACAGCTGATGTTTACTGATTTTGTGCAATTAGTTGTTACAGCCCTTAACCATAATAGACTAACAAATAACTTAAAAACTAACCAAAAAACCCTGAGTGGGCCTTATCTTTAGGAGACCCCAGGTGATGCCTCCGAGAGAACAATTCATGTCATGCTCTCTGGGAGGGAAGCACAGACCCCTCTCTCTCCCATCATGATGCCGATGGTGTCTAAGCTAAAATAACATAGTTTGGTAGTTAGTGTTCTCCTCTTAGCATGTTGAGATGTCCAATAATTTTTGGCAATATTTGAAAAAAAGCATTAGTGCTCACAGCTTGGTATAATCAGGGATTCCTAGCCATTAAATAGGATTAGCCAAGGCTAAGATTGGGGAGAAAACCACACAATGTATTAAAAAGCAATAAAATAACCTGCCACACTGTATGGTGAAAAGCCAGTCTCTTCTAGTGCCACAGGATGTACCCCTCCCCCTGTATGAGTGTATCATGCAATTTGGCATTTGAAAATTACGTAGGATCTGGCACTCTAATGCACTCCTTCCATCCCTCCATCTCAGAGAAAGAAAAGGGAAAGGGAAAAAAAACCCTCCACCTTTTGTTCAGAGTGGGAGAGCATGCACAGGGGACAGCAAACCTCATCATTAAATTCTGCCACTTACGATCGCCTAAGTGAAGGCGACATGACCATCAACCCCAATGCACAGCTCTGTACTTCGAAAAAGAAAGCGGGAGAAACACACAGACACACATGCACAAAATTGTTTTCATGCATAGTGGGGTCATTGCATAGACAATTTTTTTAAAAAACACCCTTAACTTATCTACACCTTAATAGTAAGTAACTACACCTTAATACTAACCAAGTCTTCACCTTATAAATGAATTAAATACTTAGTAGGGACCAGCTTGCATTCCACACAAGAAAGACAAGCCCACACAAAGTAAGTGAAACCTGGTACACACACACAAATATATATATATATATATATATATATATATATATATATATATATACACATACACTACAGCAAATAAAGCCCAGGCATGATTATCAGCCTGTGTCAGAGCTGTGAACCAGTGCCAGAAATTGACGAGCAAAGGCAGGCCGCTTTCTTGGATGGAGTCAAATGAAGTGCTCCAGTCACAGTTGCTTTCAATATTCGCATTTTCTGTGGGGAATACAGGCTTGACTCCGACCTCGGCGCACATGTGCAACAGCTTTGCGGCGGCTCGTCTCGTGTGGCTCAGGGAAATTGCTGTCTTCACAAGCCAAATAATCCTGGCTCTTTGACCCCGGCGCTTCGGCCGAGTCTAATTATCAGCTTCAGCTCCTGGCCCGCTGGGGTCCTCCGGTGACGCTTCTCCTCCACTGGCCCCCCGCCGTCCTCACCCTCCCCCCAAAAAATGAAAATTGACTTGTCTGTGGAGTGATAGAATGTGGCTGCTAATCAGAAATGTGAAAAAGACAAGGGGCAGGAGCAGATAGAAAGAAAGTGTGGCACCTGAGAGCAGGCATCTATTGTGTCGATGTGTTGAGCCTCTTCTGTTTCAGACAATCTGAAGTTTAGTTAACGTAGCTTACACATATGCAACAGAAACATCTTTCTGCATAAAGGTTTCTTTGAATAGTAACAGTAATGGAACATATTTTGGTGCTATAAAGAAGCCATTTTGCCAAAGGGTGTTCATGATATTTCTTTGGCAAAAAGCAATTCTGAAGATGCCATTTTAGGTTAGGTAAGGGGTGTTTTCCTACATTTGTCCATTTGCAAACTGCTGCTGCGTGATGTCAATGTGGTCATGGAAATAGTTGTGTAAGCAATTACTGGACCACAAGAAACTTTATGAGATTGCAGAAAATTTAGATGGATTATGAAGAGAATTTTTCTCTCTCCTATGTCTTGTTGTTGGTTTGTAATAAATGTCTTTGCCAATTAAAGGCGAGTGTTATGATTTGAATCAAAAAACCTTTTGTAAAATTAAGATGATGTTTCCTCACCTTTTGCTAAATGAGTAAAATAACAAAGGGGCTGTTTTTGCGCATACCTGGTTTGTCTCCTTTCACCTTATCCTTCAAATGGTAGGGACCACCACAGATCAGGTATGATTTTCATGGTGGATCATTCTCAGCGCTGCAGCAATTGATGTTGTGGCTGTGTGTTAGTGTGTGTTGTGCTGGTACAAGTGGATCAGACACAGCAGCGCTGCTTGAGTTTTTAACCTCTTGGTGTTACTTCTGGTCTAAGAACAGCCCACCAACCAAAAATATCCAACAGTCACCTGTGAGCATCATCCTGTGTCCACTGATGAAGGACTAGAGGACAACCAACACCATGAATCTTGTCACACACCAAGCCCAAATTCAACCTGTCTCCTTGCTCCTTCCTGCAAGATGCCCTGTTAGAGGCTGTATGAAGTATGCTTATGGCTGTTTCTCAGACTCTATCCTTGTGTTTGTCACTGCATTTTCATGTTAATTGTTTGGCTAAACTATATTTTTTCTGTGGTTTAATGTTATATCTATACAGTACAATATGGAATCAGTGTTTATGAATATAACATTTAAAGTGTGAAAAATAGCATATTGTAATATACCTTGCCACCATGTATTTTATGGTGAAGTTCTGGCAACCACATCTGTCAGTATTTTATCAAAAAATGTACAGATTTTAACTTACTAGAGCGTTCATTAATATGCTGTCACAGAAATTACTTGGGTAGACGCAGGGAGGGAAAAATGACACAACTAGTGAACGTGAAACTAAATAACAAAACATTAGACACGTACCTGAAGACTAAGATTCTGAGTAGACCTCAACAAAACACATAATTACAAACCAAGACAAACAGAGAGACCTAAAAAGCTAAACTTAACACTGATATCTAAGGCTAAACCTAAACATGGAGAGCTAAATCTAAAGAGAGAGAGACCTAAACACAGGGAGAAAAACCTAAACACACAACTAGTGAGACAGAGAACCAGGAACATAACAGAGAGTGCTAAAACTAAACAAAGAGATACTGAGACAGAGGGACCTGGAATGTTAACAGTGGACGGAAACTGAGATTAAATACAGGGCTTATAACAGAAGGTAATAAAAAACACCTTGGAACAATAATCACATGAGTAGACACTGTTGAGAGGGCGGAGCTATGGACCAAGGAGGGGCTAAGGTGGAGACAAGGGAGGAGAACAAGAACAAAACAAAACAAAGAGCCATGTGCGTATGACAAACAAGGGAAACAAGAGAAGGAACGCACTGGACAGGGCAATTCATGACACATCATTTTGAAGATATGTTGACCACTCTTAAATATATGTAGATTCTGTAGAACTTAAGCAGTTTAATCGAACCCTAACACTGTGTTGAATTTATTTTTAAAACAAACAACTTAAACATTCCACAACTTCAACATCAAATCTACATTTCTCGCTCATTTTAAATTGTTATTCTTCGCTCAGACTGAATTGTGCTGCCTCCCCTTACAAAAGGGAAGCTTATTCTTGATATACTAAACATGTTTATACTTAAGTATACTGGTGATAAAAATACAATAAAGTATATTTGGAGTAAACTTTTACTTTTGATCAAGATACACTTAAGGAAGGTATAATTAAATATTGTTGATTATAAACAAAGTTTAGGTATAGTTGGCTTGTAGTTTGGTGTGGAATTCATTCATTCATTCATTGTCTGTAAGCGCCTATCCAGTTCAGGGTGGCTGTGGGTCTGGTGTCTACCCAGAATCACTTGGCGCAAGGTGGGAACACAACCTGGAGGAGGCGCCAGTCCTTCGCAGGGCGACACTCACTCACACATTCACTCACAAATTTTTTGAGTTGCCAACCCACCTACCAACATGTGTTTTTGGACCTTGGGAAGAAACCAGAGCATTCGGATGAAACCCATGCAGACACAGCGAGAACACACCAAACTCCTTATAGTCACTCGAAACGTTGGGGTGGAATAGCTGAGAGTAAATAGTACATGGGTGGAATTGTAACAGCATTCCTCACCTTTTTTTCCAGGGAGGGAACACGATCCCAGTTTTTTGAGAAATCCGTGTAAAGAAAGCCCTGTTTCAGTAGCTTACTGGACGTAAGCAAAGGCTAGAGACAGACATGAGCAATTTGGATTTTATTATAAAAAAAACAATCCCGAGAGATACTCCGAAGCCCATAAGGACTAAATCCAGAGGCAAAAATAGAGAAAAACTAAGCGAGAATTCTGTACACATGAAAACAAAATAGAAGAAAACATTCAGCTGAAGGAAAACGTGGCCGTTGTTTGCATCATTACAGCCCTAAAACAAGGTTTAACACCGCGCCATCTCTCCTTCACCTACTGCTACAAGCGCAGAGAGCCGCTGTGAGCACCTGCCCAATCGCCATGCTGTTTTCACCTGTTAAAGCACATAACTGATATTAAATTGACCTCTTCTTGTTTTTTATTTCTTTAAAAACGCTTATTGCCCACAAATTTTATATGTTCTCATAAATGTATAATTGTGTTTAAAACATTCATTCAGTGACTCCATTGGCTGCAGCACTAAATGATGGACAGATAACTCTGGCTTCTGATTGGCTTAATAAAGGTCACGACCAATGAAAACATGTTCTCTGTTTAGGAGCAATGGAGAATCTGCCCCTCGCTCCGGCTGAGAGAGAGATGTGTGTTTCTGTCTGAAACCATTGCCATAACAGTGTGACCTCAGACATGTGTAACAAAAAGCGTCCCGTATTGGTTCAAAACGCAAAGAAATCTTAGGGGGCCCACAGAACCATTAAAACCTGTCTAACGACAACCATGGTGAGTAATACAGAAGTATTTTTGTTGTTTTGGAAATTCAAACAGTGAATAAAAACGTACAGCCCCACATACCAACAACTGTTGGTTTTTCCCCACAAACACAGAGCTTTCAAATTTAAAAGACGCTTAATTCGCTTCAGAATATAAACAACCAGAGAGAACAGTGATTGTCCACAATCCCCTTTAAGGCTGCTACCCCAACCAACCTACACAGAAGACTGGGATGACTAGTGTGGGCCACAATTCTAGCAAAACTCTAATGATTGTATTTGAACATTGGAAATTTGCTTAAAAATGTCATTGTTTTAGATTGGCGTTGTATAAGGAATTGTTGGCAGTGATAAAAAGAAGTGTAGTGACAAACTGATTAGTGCTAGACCCCTTCCCGACTCAGATGTATAATATACACAGGGCATGTCATGACAAAGAATAGTCTTTTATAAATGTAATGGGTTATGAATGGAACTAATTGTGTTTGCGATTGCGTGGAGCACTTATGTAGACTGGTATAGATACAAAAATCTATCAGAAAAGCAGAGACTGGGCAGTGTTGGGGTGTGTGATATTGTGTGTGTGCATGTGTACATATGTAGCCTTATCTTGCCCCTCAGGGGCAAAGGGCTCACAAAGGGGTGGAGCCTTGTTCTTTTCCACAGCATTAGGGCTATCAGTGACCTGTGTGTTTCCCCACAGAAGCTTTTTAACAGCAGACTGAAAACAAACAGAATGCGAGAGACCCACCCCCATACACACACACACACACACACAGAGAGAGAGAGAGAGAGAGAGAGAATGTGCACTGTCAGCTCCAGATATCCACTAACTCCACCTCAACATTGGACTCAGGTAGTATATTTTACCCTCCATTTTGGATCAAATTTAAGTTTTGCCTTATTGCTCCTTACTGCTGCTCATTCATGGATCTATTCAGCTCTTGGTTGTTTGACACTGAATGTACGAGAATGATTAGAATGCACTGTTGAATGGAAGGGGTGCTATACTATAGTGGGACCTGAAAAGACAGAGTTGAGCACGGATCCTGCCTCCTGCAGGATCCTGCAACCTCTGAACCCCTGAACGAATGATTATGTTTGCTTCCTCACTCCTCTCGTGGCTAATTAACACAACTCCAGATTGACTTTTTCCTGTTGCTTGCAATAGCACTGGGTTTTTATTTTTTGGAAAAAAAGAAAAGAGCAAGACCTAAAGAAAAAGGAATAACTTTTTTTTTAAATCTCCTCCTCGTTTTTCATTTTTTCCTCTTTGCCCCTCGTTGAATGCCTCATATTGCATTGCTTTGCTGAAATCTAATTTGAGAGAAAAATGGCAACCCAGCTGTTCTTTTGACAGCGAATCACCAAAACATGGGTTCTTTCAGCTCAACACCCATCCAGCAGTCCACCCTCATCTGCACATCAATGGAGCCCTTCTCTTGTCTTGAAGGCTGTAATTAAAGTAGTGCGTGGAGCTGTGGGTAATTTACCGTCCCTTTCCTCTCTCTCTCTCTCTCTCTCTCTCTCTCTCTCTCTCTCTCTCTCTCTCTCTCTCTCTGATGAAATCAGGTATCAAGGAGACACTAACACACATACACACACTCATTCCACCCGCCATAACATGGCCCTGCTTTTGTGTTCCTCTCAGGAATGCTTTTAATGGATTAGATGTGCTCCTATTACATACACAGATTTATGATACAAACAAAGAGTGTTAATTGTCCACATATTTGTATGCAGAGGGGTAAATGAATTATCGCTAGGGGTTGGGCACTGGGAAAATCACATTGTTTCATAGCAACCGGCAGGAAGAAGGGCCACAGTATGATTGGATGGGGGTTTCGGCTTCTGATTGGAGGGAACTGAGAGAGAGAGAGATAAAGAGAATGATGAGTTGGTGCCAGAAAGAGAGAGAGAGAGAGACGGTATCCTTCATTGGGGTCAGAACTGTACCAACATTATTATTTTGCAGTGCCACAATGCCAGTTGAAGGAATGAGGGAAAACTGCGCTGGGCAGGAGATGACTGACAAATAACTCGGTGCAACCATGAGATAAACGGAGACAGAGAACAGTATAACTCAAAAACAGCAAGAAAGAATGAAAAAAAAGGCAGTATGAAAGAATACTGTGAAAGCATTCAGCACTCTTCCTTGTTTAATTTGTTCGCCAAGTCAATTAGGTGCTCATGTTAGCACCTACATGTTCCCTCAAGGAAAATGAGAGAAATACTTACCATGAGTAATGCTCGTCTGTGACTGATTTCATCTTTAATTTACATGTTGGCAAGGCGTTCAGTTCATATGGCTAATGATGGAACTCACTGAAACAGCAGGGGACTCCAGTGCAGGAATAAGGGTTTTCTTCATTTAGGATAGACACTGGTGCTGCAGTGGAGGTAGATAGCTTACAAGGGGACATTTTCAATGCGTTTTATTTGATAGACCTGGAGCACCTGCCGACTCACAGACTGTGAAATAAGACAACCCAGTCTGTGATTTGTGGTCTGTCCGAAACGTGGGACTTCTGACGTCAGGTGCAGAGGTTTTACAATTCTATCGCCCATTCATTTGTGTATCTCCAGTCACAGCGCGGCACCCAGTTTTATGTGAGAGCACAAAGATGACATTAAATGCTTTTCATTGCAATGTACAGGGTTTAAAGTGGGCTGTGGCTCATTCTTTTTTAAAGAAGTAGGTGCATAACCAACCATTCTGAACAGGGCTGTATAGATGAGGTAGAAAGTGGCTATGTTGTTGGATCCTCATGGTATTTTGACCAAAACATTTCACAAAGATTACAGTCTTAACTTGTAGAATATGGGGAGAATGCAGCATATCCCAAAGCTATGTACTTATCCTTACTACTTACCTAAAAAGTATACTTAATGTTAATTTTATTACTTATACTTAAGTAAAGTTTTAGTATATTTCCAAAGTATAATTTATAGAATAAGTTCAATTATCAGTGTATTAGTAGTATATTGTAAGTATAGTATTTCAGTACTTCTTATGACTAATTTGGCCAACTTTTTAGTTTATAAAAGTTATCTGAGTATATTTTATGTGTAAGAGTAGTAAATTCTCAGTACACATTTTGTTATTTTGTGTTGCAGCTATACTAAAAAGTAGACTATTATATACAGTACCCAGCAAAAGTTTGGACACACATTCTCATTAGTCATTGGTGGAATAGGGCTGTATAGAGCTGTGTACCAGCCCCTACCTCTGAACAACCCAAGCCACAGCTGTTCACTGAAAACCGTTTCAGGTGACGACCTCATGAAGCTCATTGAGAGAATGACGAGAGTGTGCAAAGCAGTGATCAAAGCAAAAGGGGGCTACTTTGAAGAATCTAAAAGTATAAAACATTGTGTTTTTAACACTTTTTTTTACTACATAATTCCATATGTGTTCCTTCTTAGATTTAATGTCTTCCATCTTCATTTACAATGTAGAAAATAATAAAAAACAAAGAAAAACCATTGAATGAGAGGATGTCCACACTTTGGAGTAGTACTGTACATTCACAATATGTGGAAAATGGCCCAAAACAAAGGAAACCCTCCCTGAGTGGGTGTGTCCAAACTTTTGATGGGTATTGTACTTCTATCCCACTTATAACTGTAGTTGGATTATAATATGAATAAAGCCTGTTACAATGCTGTTAAAAGCTACAATACTTGTAAACACTATTGTTAGCGAAATTAACACAAACAAGGCAACACTGTAAAATACCTGGACCTAATTCTTCTTGTCCCTGCCCGGTGAAGGGCACTGAATGGCAGTTGGCAATTTCAAATAGCATAATAATCAATAAAGTATCAACATATATGGGTGGTGAGGTTTTGATGTGGTAGTAACAATATAAGCCCAGAAATGTGTGTGTGTGTGTGTGTGTGTGTGTGTGTGTGTGTGAGAGAGAGAGAGAGAGAGAGAGAGAGAGAGAGAGCATGCATCAGTGCATGTCTGATGCTTGTGTACATGTGCGTGTTTGTGCATGATGCATGTTAGCTGGGGTTTTCAGGGTTCAAAACACATCACTCCAAATCAGGCCACTCTGGCTGAGCCTTGGTGAGTAAGCAGCCCAGCCAAAGCAACCTTGGCCCACTCTCAGCAGAGGGCTCACTCGATCTGTCACTCAACCAAGCCTAGGTAGCAACCTTTCCCTGCTACCTTCTTAACTATAGGTAAGCTGCTGACTCCAGAACTGTACAGTGGTGACACCGGTCTACTATTAAAAGCACCTATTAGTCATTTTTACCACCAGACTTTAGCAGTGATAGTAATTAATATTGTACTGAGGTGACCAAAACAGTACTTAATTGTTTTTTTGTTTAGCATTATTATCCCACCTGATTTTTTAAATTCCTTCTAAAGTATCAGATAAAACCAAACTGCTGGTGAATACTGTGTTTGGGTGTGGCTTTTGGATAAGTGCAATAGTATTTATACAGTAAGTGTTCGAAAAATCTTTTTGACAAAACACTGCCCTGGGAATGCAATGAAGTGTATTTATAAGGTTTTGATCAATAAATTCTAACATCTCTTATTTAAGTCACATTTCAAGCTATACACACCAAAATTGACCTGGTCAAACCTGGATACATGAAAAAAATTCAGACAGATCGCATTCCTCTCTCATTTTATAAATTGCTATAAAACTAACAAACCTTCATTAATCAACACAGAATATGAACCAGATCGATTGACAGAACATCCTTCCCTGAATAATATCATAAGGTAAGCAATCTGGGAAATGGTTCTTAGTCTTGAGCATTTGTTCTCATTCATTTGAACGAGACTTGCTTATTACTATGCACTTAGAATTTACTCCTCCTTCACCTTTTTAAGCTGGAAACAGCAAACCTTGCAGGAATGTAGATGCTAAACATGAATATGGTGTTAAATATTTTCCTCCATAAAGCAGTGTATGGTGTATTGTTATGGACTTGGATGTTTCTCTTTGTTGTGTCTCTATCCTGTCCTGTCCATATATTCTAGGATCCAGTCCTGGGTTCCTGAATCCTCATGCCGGATGCCGGAATCTGTGTCTATAGTTTGGCTTCAATAGTCCACTATAAAAGAGATGTTTACGTCACACATGGCAGGAAGATTTCCTCACTAGACTGTTTATCTTGTGTGCGGTTGTACTCTGTTTGTGTTTTGACTTGTTAATTGTTATTTGTGAACTTTGCCTATCTGTTTATTGTATATATTTGTAAACGAGTACCGGTTGTAGGGAGTGGCTGCCGTTTTTGTTTGAAGAACTGGGGTTTGTTTCTGTTTATTTGTAGGAAGGGCATAAGGTTAGCACTGTGTCGTTGTTTTTGTCGTCCTGCACTGGTTAGTTAGTGTACTTTTTCTTTTTGCAAACATCACACTGTCCATCCATCCATTATCTGTAACCGCTTATCCAATTTTAGGGTCGCGGGGGGTCCAGAGCCTACCTGGAATCATCGGGCGCAAGGCGGGAATACACCCCGGAGGGGACGCCAGTCCTTCACAGGGCAACACAGGCACACACACATTCACACATACAGACACTTTCGAGTCACCAATCCACCTGTAATGTGTGTTTTTGGACTGTGGGAGGAAACCCACGCGGACACGGGGAGAACACACCAACTCCTCACAGACAGTCACCCGGAGCGGGAATCGAACCCACAGGCCCCTGGAGCTGTGTGACTGCGACACTACCTGCTGCGCCACCGTGCCGCCCCATCACACTGTCCGTTATTTCATTTTGTGTTGCGGTCTGACCTAGACCAGGTCGTAACATATTTAGGGGCTCGTCCGGGATTCTAGGATCCAGTCCTGGGCATCCGGCATGAGCATTCAGGAACCCAGGACTGGATCCTAGAATATATGGACAGGACAAGATAGAGACACAACAAAGAGAAACATCCATGCCCATAACAGTATATATACTGCATTTTTTTCAAATATGATATGGTTTCCTATAGAGTTAATTTTGTGTCAAAAATTGAATCCCTATATTTGAAAATACTCGAAAGCTTGCCATCTCAGAGGTTTCAGAGCACCTCTCAGTTAAAAATCGGAGACTCTAGGTTCTAGGTCTACACCTACAGTGTTTGAGCTGCAACCACCAAACTTATGTCTTCTAAACTTCTATGTCTAAATAGTGTGCTTGTGATGTTTTTAGTCTGTCTCTGCCATAGTCTGTGCAGTTTCTGCAGGAACTGCTGTTTCAAGTTTATTTTACACTCTCTCTATAAAATAAAATTCACATGGCAGTGACCCACTTCCCAGTTTATGCTCCATAGAATGGGTCCTTCATATAGGAGCAGCCATGTTTAGGTAGGTTTAGTGCAGAAGCTCCAATACATCCAGGCCGCTATGTGTCAAGATAATGTTTTAAAAGCTGAAATGAATTATTGGAGAAAAGTACTTGCTCCATGTAAGGTAATTAATTCCAGCGAAGTAATGATGCTCAGTCAGCGCGTAACTGGTTCCAGCCTAGGTCTTTCTGATAAATATCTCAGGGCCAAGATTTTCAGTCCCAGCCCCAGTAGAGTAAAAACCTCACACACTTCTTAAATGTGTTTTGCCACCACTGTGTCAACACCAGCCCACACACTCACATGCGGCTGCGATATTAGTGATGAATGATTTATGACGAGCAGCTCACAATTCTCTGCAATAAAGTGTCCCAAAGCCCTTGCCATTTTTTTTTCTTTTTGGCAACATTTATTCTCACTTTTTTTTCTTATGTAATAAAATGAACAGGACTCTAAGGAGGGCTGAGAGGTTCTGTTTATTTTACTATAGGGAATGACAGGTTGTTGTCTCAGATTATGGTTATATGGTTTGAGTAGAGCTGCACAATATGTTATTTGTTGATTATTTTCATAACATATTGTCCAAGGGTGTGGATTTTGGAATCTGGGTCACTTTAATGATAGGTGGGTTTGGGGGTGTTGGAAAGCAAAATATTTGTTAGTATTTATTGTTGTATCAGTAAAATCGACAATTTAGTCTTTGTTGTGTAGAAAAAGAATGATCCAGATTAATTATTGGGTAGGTTATAAGGCAGTATTATAAAGAAAACAAAATGTGCAATTATTTTTCATTGTACAACGTATGACGTGTCTTCTGCATTTAACCCATCTGTGGCAGTAGGGGTTGTGAAAAAAACACCCAGAGCCGTGGGGAGCCATCCCCAGTGCCCAGGGAGCAGTTGTGTGTTCGGTGCCTTGCTCAAGGATTGTGGGAGGAGGATAGTGTGGTTCCTTCACTCCCACCACCCCCAATTTTGGAAATAAAACCAACAACCTCTCAGTCCTAAGCAGTCCTCTCTAACCGTTCCAGTCAAATGTTTGGACACACTCACTCAGGGAGGGATTCCTTTGTCTTGGGCCATTTTCCACATATTCTGAATGTACAGTAACAGTAAAGAGTTTGGACACCATATCTTTCAAAAATTATTATTATTTTTTTTTTTTGTTATAATTTTATTGTAAATAGACATTAATAGATGGAAGACATTAAAACTACGAAAGAACACATGGAATTATGCAGTAAACAAAAAAGTGTTAAACAAGGCTCACCGCCTTCATGTGTTTGAGATCATAACTTGGGTTGTGCAGAGGTAGGGGCTGGTACACAGTTCTATACAGTGACTAGCCCTATTCCACTAATGACTGGTACTGTAACTGAACTATGCGTCAACACTGTCCTGATGTTTCAATGAAATGGCATTAGATCTGCTGCACCATTCACAATAGACATTTGAACAAGAAATGGGCAACTTCTGCATTTATAATGGTATTGTTGTAATGGTATTATTCACTGGAGTGATCGAACTCCATCTTGTTATGAATCACTAAAACCGGGGGTGACAGTCAGTTGTTGGTTTTTTAAATACAATATCTGAAGCGAAGGCAAAAACTAAAAAGAATCCAAAATCAGTATACCAAGATAAACAAGTCCAAAATGAAAACCCAAAAAAACTAAATTGAATACCAAGCGAAATGTCAGAAAACCAGGAAATGTATTTTAGAAACAGAAGGCTAAGAATTGCAGAAAACAAAAAGCTTAAAGAACATTATTTTGACCTGAAATAGGAAGAATAGAGCCTCTGCTGCTACTCTGGACTCAACACTACAGAAATGGAACTATGCTACTTGGAGGAGGGTAGGAAACCACCTCTCCCACTTGATTTCAGGGCTGTAAAAATGAATAACACTCTGGAAATGTAGGGGGGCACCTGGAGAGAGAAAAAAATCCCTCCTTCCTAGAGCTCATTTAAATAACTTCCTAGATGAGTTATAAAGCAGAGAATTCACTAATTCACAGGAGACAGTGACCTCTTTTGGTTTGGAAGGGAAACACCATGGGTGTGTGTGTGACACATCTAATATCTTGGAGATGAGTTGGAGTGGCTTTTGAGATCCAGAAATAATCATCCACCATCAGAAGCTGACTTCTATAATGTTTCTGAGTCTAAATGTAATCTGATCTCCACAACAATATTCTAACGTTTAGTGTAAGGACCTTTAAGAGCAGTGCAGCCAAAGGGAAACGAATGGTACATTAGATATACTTTAACAGTATGGCCAAAATTATACCTAATAGCTTTGGTAGCATGTAGCAATACATTACATTACAGTTCTACATTTGAGCCAAATAGCAACACATGCTGAAGTAACTTTGACAATAGGCTTCTTTTCCTGTGAGCAATTATTATATTTTGAGTTTTGCCCACGTTACTGCAACATATAGTATAAACTGTTGAACAGATTTATAAAGAACCAAGAATGTGTATATGTTTGTTGTCTTTTGGGATTATCAGTGTGACAGGTTAAAGTACAAGGTCCAGAAACATGTTGCCTAGAAACTAATGGAGAGAATAACCCAACATGCATGTGTTTGTCCTGCTGCTGCTGGTGGTAACCATTGGCAACGGCAATAGATCTTCTCTCCTTTGGAGTAATTTAGTCTAAAGATGTTTTCTTTTTTTTTTATAACACAAGACAGTTTCTCCATGCGAAGCTTATCTGGCCATTTAATGCATTCAGGCAGAGAGTGTTTAATCACCCTCAAAAATCTGGGACTATTTTGTGATCTTTCATGCAATGGACTTGTCACAGTAAAGCAATGTGTATTTGACACCTATTTATAGACACCTGCTTATCTAAAAATGAAATGAAGGTTATTATTACAGTCTGTCTTCCTTTGCTGCAGTAATAGTGTTTACTTCTTGGAACAAGCTGGTCTCAAGTTGATTCCAAACAACATACTTAAAAAATGACATTCCCAGGATTTGTACAATGTGGCGCTAGTTAAATTCTAATTCTTATACTAAATATGTAGATATGAGCATGCATTTCTGGCAGCCTAGCAGAAACAGTCATCATAAAACTTCCTCAAATCCTAACACTAAAGTGCAAAAGTTTAGAAAAGGCAGAATTATGTGATTGCGCTATCGCTAATACTAAACCTAATCCTTATGCTAAACATTTCCATAAATCTAAGCTCCAACAGGTTAGAAACCCCTCTGTTTTTATATGCTTAGCACTATCTCTAACACCTAACCTTACCTCAAGAAACATATATTTAACATAAACCCAACTCTAACCTCAGATTGTTGTGCTTGTGTTATATACTCAAACAGATTACAACCAGGTTTCTGTAGCTCTTTTTCGAGTACATAACAGATAATTTTAATATATTTGAAACAGCGCCACAAGTGGATGGGAGCTCACTTATTGAATGTATATTTGGTTGGCGGATGATTCTCAGTCCCCCAGTGACAATGAGGGGTTTAAAACTTCAAGCAGCCCTGATCCACTTGTATGATTACAATACATGCTAACACAACACCACCATGTCAGTTTCACTGCAGTGCTGACAATGCTCCACCACCCAAATCATACATGCTCTATGGTGGTGCTGACCATTGAAGAATAGATTGGTGGGAGGCAAATAATTTATGCAGAGTGGAGCTAAGGGAATGGACTGTAATTTTAAAAACAGGGAGGTAGTCATAACGTTATGGTTGATCGGAAAACTAGATGTTAACCTCAGGGTGCTCTGGAGCCACCGTGACCCTGAACTGGATAAGGGGTTACAGACAATGAATGAATGAATAAACTACATTAATCTTAGTGAAGTCAAACACTAATTTTGATTTAGCCTACTTGATCGGAATCTGGGGAGGCACAGTCGTGCAGCAGGTAGTGTTGCAGTCACACAGCTCCAGGGACCTGGAGGTCATGGGCTGAAGTCCCACTCTAGGTGACAGTCTGTGAGGAGTTTGTGTGTTCTCCCTGTGTCTGCGTGGGCTTCCTCCGGGTGGTCCGGTTTTCTCCAACAGTCCAAAAACACAGGGTTGGCAGGTGGATTGGTGAATCAATGTGAGTATGTGTCGCCCTGTGAAGGACTGGTGCCCCCTGCAGGGTGTGTTCCTGCCTTGCGACCAGTGATTCCAGGTTGGCTCCGGACCCACCGCGACCCTGAATTGGAGAAGTGGTTACAGATAATTAATGAATGAATGAATGAATGTTCTGAATCTCAAACTCCACTTCAATTCATCCCAAATAACTTGTATGGAGTATTATTATGCCAGAGAATTAAGTTACAATTTCTCCACGGCCCAGAGCTGGGGTGCTTATACCCCTCTAATATGACGCAATAGATGGTATGACTTCTTCCGATTGGAAAAAATAATAATTATATATTCATATGGCTATATTATAGATTGTCTGATCTGTCAAAAGTGTATACTCCTGTTGCAGTGCAAGTGAGCCATCATATTTGAAGGGCAAACAAAAATGCAGTGCAATCTGGAGCAAAGATGACGCTTGGCTCTGGAAAATGTTCTTTGAATATGAATATCTCAGTGATCCATTATACATGGGACCAGTTTTAAAACCAGTCCCTGTGTGTGAGCCTGGCTGGAGGATATGGAATGGAGGAGGATGTGAGTGGGGTGGGGTGGAGGATGGTGGAATGTGGAGGGTGTGGGGGGCGGGGGCAATAGAGGTTATGTTAAGTTCGCTTGACTAGCCTCCAGTCGACAAGCAATTCTCAGGATAATCTGGCTTTTGAAATTCAAGTGCCATGTGCTTACTGTATTAACAACACTTGGATTTGCCAACACCCCACCATGTTTGGCATGGTAGACATTTGTAATTATTTTTTTGAGTTTGGCCCATTAAGCCAATGATGATGGGTGGATTTTCAAAAGCTGTCTGGCATAGCCTTTCCTTACTGTTGTTTAAAAGCAGCAGAAAAGTTATTTGAATTAAAAAGTTATTTCAAATGTATGTGCCACCTATGTTTCTGGGTAGGATCCTGTGAAGCTGCTTTGTGACAACATCAGTTGTGAAAAGCGCTATATAAATAAATTTGATTTGATTTGATTTGATCCAGGCTCTGATCATTTTGAAGTGGTTACAGAAAATTAATGAATGGAAAAAATTAAGGTTTCAATCTTAATTCAAGATTGAAACCTTCATTTTTTCCATTCATTAATTTTCTGCGTCTCTGTCCGATATGCTAGGCATTCTCTCTCTGCTTATGATAGTAAAACTGCATTTTGGAGGTTTTTAGACAATGAAGAGACCTTCAAACATTGAAAAGCATGAACCAACATGAGGATATTGCTCTATTCCTGCTCCATAGGTGGGTAACATTTACGTATTTTTTCTGTCAGTGCAACTGATTCTAACTTCAGGAGAGCAATAACCGCATGAAAGTAAACACAAACCAAAAGAGTGAGTAAAAAAAAGCTTCTGTGGTAATTCAGACAGTAAATAAAAACTTACAGACAAGTATAAACTTCAGCTTTGTACAAACAAAGTCGTTTTTTCCCCAATATAACATTCCACCTTAAAACATGCTGAGCTTCTGAACCTAAACAAACCAGAGAACAGTTTCCCCACAATTGTAGACGTTCCATTTAAGCACGATAATTTTACGCTTATATAGACCTGCACAGCTAAACATCTGTGTCCACAACTAGATGACTTGAAGTTGAATTTACCAAATACAGTTTACACTGACGGGAATGAGGCAACTTATAAAACCTTAAAACTAGCTTATATGATTGGCCATTTGGGCCTTGTTTCATATTAAGAGATTTGAGTCCACTTGTACAGTAAATTGAGATGGCATTAGGAGCCCTCATCACTGGCCTAATCGTGGAAAAAAAGGCCAGAGTCAGTAAGAAGTCCTGTAATGGGATAAGATCCTTGCCTTACTATGGTACCTCTATTCATTGTGCAGTATTTTAGAGCTCATCCCTTTCACCTTGTTCAATCAAGTTCGGCTGCATTATGAAACAAGTCTTTGGTGAAGATTAGTAAGGGCCTCTGCCTCCTCGTGTTTGTTGTGGTTAAATTCACCTGCAAAAACCCGGCTAATATGACTTGACGGCAGTGACTTTGAGCCGCTGATTCTATGCAAACAGGGCAACTGTTTTTTGTGCTCTTTTAATGGTTTCAATCTGACAGCAGGCCACACTGCATCCACACAGTGGATGGCAGCTCTGTCCATGGGTCCAGACTTAATTGCTTTACTGAAATATTGAGAGCCATGGTGTGACCATCAGGTGGGCCACACAAAAGAAAAGGCGACATTAGCTTAAATCTGATAATATGATTATTGGCTAGCAGTTGCAGTTTCAGCTACCCACAAAGGTACTTCTGTATTACAGATTGTATCAATTGTTTAGAAACACTTGACACGAGGGCATAAAATATAGTTTCAGACATTTATTTCATATTCATATTTAGTCCAGTAGCAACATATGAATATTGCAAAGATGGCCGCAGAGTGGAAAGACATTCCTCAAAAATTTTAACTTTAAAGAACTATAGGTGCTATTTTTATCTTAATAAAATTAATGCTTCAAAGTCATTGTGATGCGTCACTGACCTGCAATATGGAGAACAGAGCCCCTGTCATTGTGACTCTGTACCAAATGAATTTGTTGATTTTGTTCCTTTAATTTCAAAGACATCAGAATCTTCCATAGAGGACTCTTAACTAAGCCTCTGCCATGGTTTAGTTCCTTTACATAGGAAGGATGTTTTATAGTAGCGATATAGATTAAACAATCAGTGACTAAAATGTCATTAATGAATCCATTTATTCATTTCTGTAACTGCTTTATCAAGATCAGGGTCACAGTGCGTCCACACACCACAGGACCCCCAAGACCCTGTAGCTGTCAACAACAACATTTAATGTTATACCAATATGCCACACACTACAATGACATTTCATTCACATAAATATGTTAGCATATGTATTCAAACAAAAGTTGGATCCAAAATGGCTGACTTCAAAATGGCCACCATGGTCACCACCCATCTTGAAAAGTTTCCCCCCTCCCATATACTGATGTGCCACAAACAGGAAGTTAATATCACCAACCATTCAGATTTTATTAAGGTGTATCCATATAAATGGGCCGCCCTGTATAACAAAAATATTATTAAAGACAAGGTCTTTAAGGTGAATCGGTATGTTTAAATAAGCGGCCGACTGTAACATGTTTATGGTTTGCCATTTCTGTATGTTTTCATTCACTGTTTGAATTAGCACAGAAACTCATTTGTAATTTGAGCTGTTTCATTTTGTATGCATTTTTTATGCAGTATGTTTAGTTTTATGGAAAATCAGCAGTCAATACAAATTTGGAGTCAGTTCAATCTTAGGTTAAGTAATACATCTGAAACCTCACAAATAAGTCAGTATTTTTATGGAGCCCAAACAGAACAACATCCTAAAACCTTTCCATGCTTTTCAACATTCTGAGGTCTCTCCATTGTCCATACACCTCTAAATTATCTCTCTCCAGGAGACTCATACATAGATTGGACCTTTATCCAGAAGGCAAGCAGATGAGAGTGCTAGCAAATGGTGAGGAAGCATTTTTTGAATAGCTCATTTGCTTTCATTCCATGACAGGCATGTTAGTATTCACAGCATAGCTCTAGCTATAACGTTGCCATTTACCAAGCTTTGTGTTTGCTCTAAAATATTGTAAACAGGGTTCCACGGCTCTTCTAAGCATGAGTTTCTCTTGGCAGAAAGTCAGTGGACTGTTTCATGCCTAAATCTCTGTCTGTCATTATTATGAACACTTTATCACTACTTTTCTTTATAGCATGTTTCATAACCATGCATTGAGAAGGTGTGGTGAAGTTGACTCACTTGTGAACATTGTCAGAGGTTATTTTTTTCCTCCGTCCATTTCACAAAATTAGGCACAGCTTTCTCCATGAGGCCCTCATTAATGCGACTTCTATGATGGCCTCTGTCAAGATGGCTGGCCTCCATGTGGTAGGGGGTCCTGTAGGTGGATTAATTGGTTCTGCCAGGTTCCCTGGGCCCTGTGCTAATGATGGGAAGAGTACGGATCAGAGCCCTCACCAGCCGAGCACTGCCCAACTCTTCTGATGCTTTCCCCTGGAATTCTTGCCTGGATTAACTGACTTCCAGCCCCTTATTAGGCAGTGTTGGCCTCCCCCCCCTCCATGGGGGCAAACCAGGGTGAGCAACCTGCCCAACAGTTTGGGCGATGGGGTAATGAAGCATGGGTAAGAGAGCCATCCAGTTCAACAACCAACCCCCCCATCATCCTCCACCTCCAGCCATCTTCATCCCCTTCCTCTTGGCTTTTCCAAATTGGACATGTGTTTATAATACACCACGCTCCAGAGAACAAACAGCAAAGACCCAGGGCATGAGGACGCCTCTCTTTTCACTTCTCCATTCTCCACTCCTTTGTTGACATTAGAGTGTCTGTCAAACAGCGTTTACATCAGCACCACTGCCAGGAGTAGCACAGCCCACATCTGGGTTAGTGTGAAACTCATCGGCATCCACAACATCCATAGCAATTCAGCAGCTTTGATCACTTGTGAAATTGGCTTGTTAAACCAAGGCATGATGTGCTTTTTGCAGCTATTAGACGGTTCATGCATTTTTGTGTTTGTGTACACTGTATAGCTAACTGTTTTTGGACACCTTGTCTGCTAACATTCAAGAAAGAAGAAAACATTCATTCATTTTCTTTAACTGCTTCATCACTGTGGTCAATCCATCAGCACAGTGGGCAGCATGGTGGCTTAGTGGTTAGCACGTTTGCCTCTTGGGTTCTTGGGTTCAAGTCCCATCTGGGTGGAGTTTCCATGTTGTCTGCATGGATTTCTCCCACAGTCTAAAAACATGGAGGTTAGGTGAATTGGCTTCTCTAATAATTGTCCTGATGTGTATGTGAATGAACGTCTGTATGTGTGAGTGAATGAAATGGAAAATCCCAGAAATGGATTGGCACTCTATCCTGGGTGAAACCCTAGTGCCTGATGCAGTCCCCCAGGTGGACAGTCGTTATTGGTCAAGAGTACGCTGTGTGCATTTGGCTGCCGCTTCTCACCAGTGTGTGAGTATTAAATGTTGAGTGTTGATTGTAAAGCATCCTTGATTGTAAAGCATTTCTAGAAAGGCGCTATGTAAGTGTAAGTATAACGTTAAATCAGAGAACAATAGCAAATCCACCTTCCAGCATGAGTTTCTGGATTATGTGAGGAAACCCAAGCACCCGGAGGAAGCCCACATAGATGTAGGGAGAACACACCAAACTCTTCACAGTTACCCAAGGGAGAGTGAAGACCAGGAACATGAAGTCACATGAATCATGTGTATTAATAGGGAATTAATGCTTCCTTATCACAGTAACATATTTTACTTCCTAAGAAAGGTATTGGAATAGATGATGTACCATTTCTGTGAACATTTAAAGTTTCTTACCCAGAACTCCATTCCAGAGAAAGCACTTCAACTGCTCCACATCAACATACCGGGGGATATTTATAAGTTTCTAATCTGCAGTTGGCATTAAGGACTCTGAATTTAGACTCATGTACAGCTGCACCACAGGGTAGAAGGGGGCAAACAAAGTATACGGAGCAACAGATAAACTACAGCCTATAACTACAGAACTACCAGTAAAGTACTGTTAAAATACATTATTTCACTATACAGTGTTTTTAAATAATAATCCTACTGTAATCCTACTGCATTAAAATCACACAATGTTCGCAGTGACTTTTTTTAGAGATTAACACCCACTTCATCTCAGCAACACTGATACTAAATCAGCTTCACTCTATAGATAATGCAGCTCTAAATCCACCCACAATAACAACCTACAGATTCATAACTCATTATACAGGCTATAGAAGAATTGAAGCTGGTGAAATGTATTCACCATCATCCCCTATAGAGGTCTGGGATATTTTTGTTGGGGGGTAATGTGAGTTCATGGGACAGCTGGGTTGGGTTGACCGAGCTCCTGAATAATTTAGTAGTTTACGGTGTCCCACACAGGGAGCAGTGCACTTCAGTAAAGCTATATGGAGCAGGTCACTAGTTGAACTGATTTTGCACCCTCTACACCCGTTGAATCTCTGCATTGTTGTGCTAATATACATTCAATCCAAACTCAGTGGCTGAATGTTTGTAATATTTTTTTATGTGTATTAATAATAGAATATCCCCATTTGCTGTAGCGACAACTTCTGCTTTTCTGAGAAGGCTTTACATTACATGTTGGAACATTGATGGATCATGAATGGAACATTTTATTACATGCAGCCATGACAGCCTTAGTGAGGTCAGGTGATGTTAAGTGATTTGTACATAGCCATGGGTTGCAGGTGATGTCATTGTGTATAGTAGCTGCCATATTAGGTACCTACTTATTACTCAAACACACAATTTAAATCTTTCAACACTTTTAATCGTAATTTAGATGTTAAAATTAAATGTCCACTACATAGTGCACATCACAGATAATACATGTGAACCTTATAGCTGACTATGAACTCTCACTAATCCGCTCACATTTTCAGACAAGGAGAACTCCATCCATCCATTATCTGTAACCGCTTATCCAATTTTAGGGTCGCGGGGGGTCCAGAGCCTACCTGGAATCATCGGGCGCAAGGCGGGAATACACCCTGGAGGGGACGCCAGTCCTTCACAGGGCAACACAGACATTCACTCACACCTACGGACACTTTCGAGTCACCAATCCACCTGCAACGTGTGTTTTTGGACTGTGGGAGGAAACCGGAGCACCCGGAGGAAACCCACGCGGACACGGGGAGAACACACCAACTCCTCACAGACAGTCACCCGGAGCGGGAAACGAACCCACAACCTCCAGGCCCCTGGAGCTGTGTGACAAGGAGAACTATTTTATTAAATTTAAATCAAATCTGGCGGCATGGTGGCGCAGCAGGTATTTTGGTATGTTCTCCCTATGGGTGCTCCAGTTTCCATCCATGGTCCAAAAACACATGTTGCTAGGTGGATTTGCGACTCAAAAGTGTCCGTAGGTGTGAGTGAAAGTGTGAGTGTGTGTTGCCCTGTGAAGGACTGGCACCCTCGTCCAGGGTGTGTTCCTGCCTTGTGCCCAGTGATTCCAGGTAGGCTCCAGACCCACTGTGACCCTGAACTGGGTAAGAGGTTACAGACAATGAATGAATAAACTAATAAATCTAATCATAGAAATAATTTTAATCAGTCAGTCATGATATGTCTTTATCCTCCAAAAACAGTGGCAGATTATTTATCCAGTAAACAGGGATAAGAATGAGACAAAATAATTTGTGACTTGTGCTTGTTGTCTCTTAAATGATAAAACAAAATATGAGTGAAATAACTTGATTACTGAAGCTTGTATGTGATCTGTGTATGAATATCTCACACAGATCTAATCACAAGAAGAGAGGAATGTATTTGAGTCTAACATGCTAACCATATTCCATTAAATCCTATGACAAAAATGCTAATACGGCTAACGTAATATAATGGTCTTTTTCTTCTCATTATGCAACAGGGTGGGATCCTTTACCCCCCTGCTGCAAAGAGGTGGTGGGCTTCTGTGTTTCTGAGTTTTGTGAGACTCACTGCAGTAAAGGGACAGAAGCTGTGTGTAAGATAAATATATCCATCTTCCCCCAAAAGCCAATCTAACTTTCCTCAACTTTATCAAAAAATCATCTGACTGCAAAACTTGGATTGGAACTGGATGCGAGCATTGAGCATGGCACCCTTAGGCTCATATGCAGGTGCTTCAGAGTATGCCATTCTATCAACATTTTGGACAGATAGTGTATAATGCTGTGTCCTCCTCACAAGACATTGCATCTGCATCTCATCCTAGTAATACATACATATTCTCAGACATAAACAACAAAATAAACCAACACAAATAAATATCTAAATAAAACAGTGGGTGTTAATTGCAAACAGAGACATTTTGATGAACAGCAAAAAAACAAAAAAAAAACAAATCATCACAGTTGACTACTTTGGATTCCCATCAGTGCTTCTAGTCCCTTTACAGTAGCTTATGGAACAAATGGTATTGAACTTGTTGGAGGAAAGTTCACATGATGGGTGGGCTAGTGCGGTCAGCAAGAAAGACAGTTGGTCGGCAATGGGCCAACACCACCTTCTTTTTCTGGGAAAAAACACACACAGCAATTAGGAATGAAAACGAGTCACACTTGTGATGCATTCACTTTCTTTGCTTGATTACAGGGAGCACCACCTGACATTGCAACATGTGAGTGGGATTAAAGATGCATGCAAATGGCCTGGGTGGGTTTTAGAATGGAAATTGACAGAGGGTGTGTGTGTGTATATATATATATATATATAAAATTTGTCTTGAGAAAAATTTTTGCTTTTGCTCTTTGCGCTTGCATTTGTGGAAAAGCTATTAGGTGGAAAAAGTGGTAGTGAGAGTGGGCCTGGCATGTTTTTGTGCGCCTGGACCCCGGGGATATGCTGTTTGTGTTGGATCATGGGAATGTGTTGATATGGTCGGTGTGGTAACAAGCCGATATCACCAAGCTGACATTGCATGTGTTGGTTGTGTATGGGTGTGTAGAGATTTCCTCCTCCTCCTCCTCTCCAAACCCCCAGCAGTGTGGGCGAAAAAGAGGAGGAGGGTTGGGGGTGTGTGGAGGTCAGAACTGTGTATGTTTGTGGTGGTTGTGGCGCGCAGGGGCTAAGGTAGCGTACGTCACCCATTGCTCTGGCTCCTCGCCCCCCCCCCCTCACCGCTGGGGCTTAATACAATCTATAAACTCATCTGTCTGTTTACGTACCAGCAAAATACCCTCTCTATTCGGCCCATAATGTATACACCAGAGGCCCAACACTGTGTACACAATACGGCTGTATCGCTGCGAGCTGTGTGCTGTCGCGTGAGCTCTAGCGACACACTGTCGCTTTAATAAATAAAAAGCGCGCGCTCCAGTTGGCCTTGCTCGGCTTGAGCCACATCGCGTGCAAAGGCAGCTCGCTGCGCTGCCCTGAGCCTAACGCGAGCTGACATGTTACAGTAAAAGTACTTTATGAAATCAATATTAAATTCACAGCCTTTGACATCCCGGGACATCCAAGATAAAGGGGAAATAAGGCGTAGAGTAAATAGTCCTGCAGCTATGTCAGCTGCTTCGAGGAGGAAGCCACGGGGAGACACAGGGGAGCGCACCGAAAATTAGTGCAGTGCTAGTCATGTTTTATACCAAGGTCTTGACATCAATGAAAACATTATGAAACGGCACGCAAACTCTGACAGGAAAGAAAAAAAAGGAGAGAGGGGGAGAGAGAGAGAGTACTAGTGCTAGCGAATGTGTAGGGTGCTGGCAGAGGCTAGGCTAACGCTAAAGGGAGACAGAAAGTGAGAGAGACAGAACACACAGAGAGATAGGACAAATGTAACCACCTACAATGTCTCGTCTGTCCAAAGAATACACTCCTCAGAAAGTCACATGAAGCTTATTTATCTGACAATTAGGATGGTGCACATGCTGATAGGGAACAGCTTGGGAGATGGCACACTGCAGGCCTTAATTCATATCATGAGCCCAGCAGGATGAATCTGTTGTGAAAGGCCTTTCCAGTTTAAATAAACACAACTTGAGGCTTGCTTTAATTTTAATCACTAATGGCCAGGTGAATATTATTAAGCTTATTAGAGTCAGTTTTACACTTCAGTCAAAAGAGGACATGTGGAATATTATTCGTAACATTACCGTTAAAAGGTTTAGAATAATCCTTTTTCTTATTACGAAAAAAATAATTGCAGATATGAATAAAAATGTCATATTTTTAAATAGATTCTAGCTTCAAAAGATTATTTCTTCAGGACAGAGAATGCTTTATAAAACAGAATGAATGGATAATATAATTTAAATCCAATAAATCATATTCAAGTGGTGGCACAGCATTGATCGTGAAATGCCAAACATATATTTGACATGCAGTATCTTCATAGATAAGTCTGGATTTGTTCTGTGCTGTTGCTAAAATTTTGGGCAAACAAGAAGAATGCATAAATAAATAAGTATATTAATTAATAATTGAGCAAATACATAAACATATTTGCTGATGGAGCTGCTGAAAGTTGTGCTACGCTTAATTTCTTTGGGATAAATATTCATGAAGGAGCTTGTATTAATGTCAGATTTTTTTTTATGATAGGCCCATTTTGTATATGTGCTTTACCTCTTAATTTATACCTAATTAGGCTTTGATGATACATCCATGAGGCAAACACATCAACAAGCTGCCGGAGGTCTGCCCACGCTTTTGCAGCCAATCAAAGAAGATTATGGCTGGAGATCAGATGCTGCAGTTATGACAGCTCATTTCATGACCCTGGTTAATAGCAGCCAGCTCTAGCTCAAGATACTGTGCCCCTCCCTCTCTCTCTTTGTCGATTTATTTATCTAGCAGGCCATGGGCGTGGGCTTACGTGCAATGGACGCACTGGGATGAGTCTCGTATTCTACTTTGAGAGAAATCTGGCAGTGTCTGGATACACAAAACATAAAAATATAAAAATTAGCAAATTGATTCCTCTGAAATATAATACATAAAATGTATCAATTAATTAATTAATTAATTATCAATTAAGATCAATTATCAAAATAGTGAGATCACTCCACTTCATATATTTACTTAAAACAAGTAAAAAAAAAAAGGAATCAACTTAAAAGTAGTCAGTATCTGTACTGTTTAACCTAGCAATGCTTTATAAATATTTGTAATGTTTAGCCTACTTCTATGTTTTGTGGAAGCAATTTTATCCAGTAAATTTGTTCATTTTCTTTCAAAATATTTATGAAAAAATGATGCTTAAAACAAGCAAAATGAATAAGACAGCATCTCTAGATGAAATCCCTTAAGACAAGTGAAATTGTATAGAAATATTTTGAACGATATTATAATATCCTTGCAAAAATGTTACAAAGATGTAAGATGTGAAGTATCCAACCCTAGATTTTTTATTCAAAACTTCATCACTGTCCGAAGTAAAGCAAGCATCTCCATAATGGCAGCTATACAGGAGAAAACAAATACATTCTACAAGTTCTAATGTAAATTAAGGTAAAGTGATTTTATTCCTAGTCCACTACTGGTGTAGAGAAGAAAATACGGGATATAAATGATTTTGAAAGTGATGAGCCATAGACTAGATCTCAGATGATTTTTTTTTTTTGCTGCAATATAGAGGACTCTAGGACTGAGTGACTGAGGCCAGTGGCGTTTAATAGGTCATTACCAGAAGGAGATGTATTGTGAAAAGTGTGTGAGTCTTGAAAGGTCAGGGGAAAGCGAGCCTGGCAGGAAAAACCCAACCACACAGCTTCCACTAACCTCAGAAAGCCCCCTCCAACCCTTAAAAAAAACAGCCCATCTCCCTCCACTCAGAGAACAGACTGATACAAGTCACAGGGAGCTCCTTGTTATCTCAGAACCTCATTATTCTCTGAGTGGAATGTGCAATCTCCATTTCAATCTGATGACTTATATTTAGCTTAATAAGACACATCGTCTGGATAATTACACGAACAAGTCTTAAGATCTGGAAATTGAATGTGAGAGAAATAGACAGGAGATTGCAGAGATTGCACATATTAATTTAGATTCTAAATTAAAGGGAGAAAGGTATTGCGAGGTACATCATTTAAATGACCTACATTTAGATAGGCCTGACTTTTTGAACAGGCTTTTTTTTTCCGGGTCTGCTCACTATTCCACAAATGTTGTTTGGTATGATCACTAATGGATCAAACCAAGTTCAAACCAAGGTCAGTGTCATGTGTACAAGGACTTACCTGTAAATACATACATACATTAGAGGTTTTTGGACACACTTGTGCGTCCAGTGTTTCTTCAAAAGTGAATTGTATTAATAAGGTGTTGATCCCCCTTTGCTACTGTAACATCCTCTGGTGTTTAGGGGTAAGCTTTGGGTTCTGTTCATGTTTTGTGCAGGTACTGATGCTGCACGATTAGTTCTGGATCACACAAGTATTGGTTGGAACTCTAGATAATGCAGTTCCACTGCTCAGCCCTGAGGGGTTTTTATAACCCGTGATCCGCCACTCTGCATTGAGCATTTACAGGTACTCCAGGGTATCTTGATAAATGAGCACAATTATACAATTATACATTTATGGCCAAATTGGCTGCACTTTAAAGTGTTCACTAAATATAAGGGGTGTCTACAACATTTGGGATTTTTCTTTCTTTAATGGAATTCATTTGAGGTGTGGATTTGTTCTGTAGTCATCCACCCTTGCTCCCTCCTAGCACACATTTCAGAGTTGAGTGCATGCACACACACATTAAGGCTGCAAACACAAAGAGCTTTTCATTGCTTCCAAACAATGGCAGCTTCGCAGCAAAGTTGTTTTCCTTTATTGTGATTTACATTTCCACAGGATGAGCAAAGATCCCTGTTACATCTGAAACATTAGCATTTCATAGAGAGAGAGAGAGAGAGAGAGAGAGAGAGAGAGAGAGAGAGAGAGAGAGAGAGAGAGAGAATGACAGTGTGCATGATTCATAGGCCTTAATGTAAGTTGGAGAAACAACAAAAACTAAAGAAGCCTGGGGGGAAAAGAAGATGTTGTGTAAACTGCTGTGTCTGTGTTTTGTCTGCGTTCAACAATGATCCTCTTCGTGGGCTAGTGAGTGTACTGAAAATGGCTGCTGAAAATTTAGTTCAATAAATCTTAAGCCAGATTAAATTTTCCATAAAGCTGCTCCTAATCACCACCTTCTTGGTTGCCTCAGTCTCTAACTGACCTTTCAATTTTGAGGCTATGACCATTGTCTTACTTTTAAACTAATAATTATATATATATATATATATATATATATATATATATATATATATATATATATATATATATATATATATATATATATATATATATATATATATATATATATATATATATATATATATATCAGGAGCAATGCAAGGCAGATGTCTATTAGCTATTAGCTAGGAGAGCAGTCTCCTCCAAGTGTGTTGAGCTAAAAAAGTATATTGCCTTTGTTGATTGGCTTCACATCATTTGGAGCTGGGTTGTGGTATTGTCAATGATTAAGAAATGGGGGGAAAACAGTAAAATAGAAGAAAATAATAGAGTGAATCCCATCTCTTAATTTCACACCAACCTCTGTTTTCAAGTGTTATCTTAGTTGTAGTGGTTAAAATCTTCTCCTGTGAAACAGGGCAACCTTCCAAAAGACTGATACATCATCGGAACACAGCCACTCTGTGTAACATAGTGCAGTTTCTGCCATGCTGAGCCCAAAGTTGCAATGACAGAAGCTCTGTTCTCTCTATGAAAGGTTAATGGAGCATCACAAAGATTTTGAAGCTGTAATTTTAATATCCCCAAATGAGTTTTATTACCTTTTGTTTCCCACAGGGGCAAATAAATATGGAGTTCACTACATTTATTTCAGGGGCACTGCCTTCAAGCAGTTTCAGTGCAATTCTGGAGGCATTGAAAAATGAATTCAAAAGACTAGAGGCTGACATCATTTTCAAATCCACTCATTCAGATCAGTGAGTGATCTGCATGAGACTAAACACATCATGATCATATGAAAGAAATTCTAGTGTACCATGATATTGTGTCATCTTAAATCAGTAGGAAATAACATGAATGTGAAAGAAATATGGAGGTGACATCATCTTATATATATCTGTGATCCAACATTTTTGTAAAGCAATCACATAAGAGCTGCAGCTCCTATTACAGAAAAGTAGAACAAACTGAGTCATAGAATAAAGGTTAGGCAAATGGGCTTGTGGCTCAGGAGCTCTGTGGTTAATCCCCTGGAACGGGTAAAAATGGGGGTGAGGGGAGTAAAGAAGCAGCGCTTTTGCCTTCCTCTGTATTCATGGCTGAAGAGCAGTTGAGAAAGGCACCTAACACCCAACTGCTCCCTAGGACCACACTAACAAAATATAAATAATAACAAAACAAAATATAAATAATAAATATAGGTGAGGCTGCTTTCACTATGACCCAAAGCTCTGGAACTGTTGTCCCAAGGAGCTCTGGGCCATTTAATCTCTGAACACCTTCATAAAGAGTCTTGAAATATTCATATTTAAATCATTTTAATACCCTTGTGAATTTTTTAAAAACCCTTGTGAATTTTTTTAAAACCCTTGTGAATCTTTTTTTTTTTTGGTCAATTTAAAATTCTATTAACTTTATGCCGTTTCACTTTTATTATGTACTCTCTTAAAGAAGTATTTTTTAGTATTATAAAAAAGTATTTTTATAGTTTTAGGTGCATGCAAAAAATGTTGGAAAGTAAAGATGTGCAGTAAACATTAATAAAATAAAGAAAGTCAGTATTATATGTGGCGACCATTTGCTTTTTTTCCCTTAAATATTAGTCCTAGGTATAGTTTGTACAGTTTTATAAAGAAATTAGATGGTAGTTTTACTGAATGTCTTGGAGAATCTGCCACAGTTCTTTCAAGTTTCTTGCTTTCTTTACAAACATTTATTGATTTTTTGTAACATTATAATTATTATTATTATTATTGTTAAAGTAAATCTAATTTTTTTTGTACTGACTCAGCAATGCATAATTCATAAAATAATTTGTAACAGAATTTGTACTAAAAATAGAAATGAAAAAAAAAAAAAAAAACCTGTAAAACACTGTGCTAATTTATGAATTAAATGTGCTATAATAATAAAGATTAAAATTCTTTATTATACTTATAATTATAACATTATTGTATATATATATATATATATATATATATATATATATATATATATATAGCTGCTGCAAAGCATATCTTTTTTTTCTGTGTAGATTTTACAAACCATGCATGCACAATTGAACGACTGTGTCCTTAAAGTAGCTGAAATCACTAATTATAAGTGGTAGACTTGCAGTGTACGTCAGAAACAGGTATCTGAATGGGGAATTGGCATCACTTCAGAGGATGCCACTTTCCATTTTTTTGACTTCTGCTACTTCAACCCCTATGATAAGCCTCAGGCCACTAACGGAGTATAAAGGCATGGCACTATACTCACTTGATTGCTTACTACTCTGAATGGAATAGCCTGTGCTTTTTTGTGACTCTCATTAGCACCATACCTCTCTCTCTCTTTCTCTCTCTCTGTCTCATATTCTGTGTGTGTGTGTGTGTGTGTGTGTAGAGTGATAGACAGCTTGTTACCCTCAACCTGAGGCGCCGCCTCGTTAACACAGCCCTTCGGAAAATATGGCCATAATGAAAGAACCTGGCAACACATCGCACTGGCTCTATTAGCCTCTCAGTTTCCCTCTCTGGGAAACTGCTCAGGGCCTCCATTCAGCGGCAGGACTGAACAAAGGGCCCGATTCTTCTGGGTGGCAGACAGGGCCCACGGACAGCTGGGTAGGAAATGTCACACTGTGTGCAGAATGCCCATTATCAGAAGCCCCTCATTCGTTCCTTGGCCCCTCAAAGCCCTTGTCCATCGCGCCTGTTCCCCACTTTCCCCACACAAGCCGATTCCGAATTGACAAATTGTGCCTTGCGTCTGTGACAGAATATAATAAATTTGAGAAAAGGGGGCGGGTGAGTGGAATGGGGATAAGGTTGTTGGCGGTGGTGGTGGTGGAGGTGGTGTGTATAAGGGAGGGTGCATCAGGTCTGATCCATTTGGCCCAATCTAATTGGTTTTCGGCATCAAAGATGTCAGTCAACCCCGGCTCCCCTCTTTAGGCAGCTACTCTCCGTCTCCCTCATTATGCCAATGGCTCCCATTATAGGAGCCATCAGCCCTGCTGCACTGAGGGATTGTGGTGGAGGTCATAATTAGCCATTTCATTTGACAGAGCATTTCTGTCCCTATTTAACTCTTAACACCCTCCAGCCCAATTCTTCACACAAAATAGCCGTCTCAGCGTTGCACCTGGTCTCCGGTCTGGGCCCTCACATATTTCCCATTGTCTCTAGCATGTCCCATGTGTTCCTCCATGGCCTGAGGGATCGACCCACAGTGTCAAAACTCTCCGTCACTCTGGGCAAACAAAGCTTGCTACGCCACTGATATGCTCGCCTTTTAATTACTACTTGGCTATTACACTTAAAGTTGCGTAATTATGGTGCGCATTCTAGTACTACCCACTAATATTAGCCTATAGAATGAAAAGATCCCCATCTCGCTTATATACAGTTGTATAGAAAAATTATAATACAGTGTACAGCTTTATCAGCTACTGATTGGTCAACAAGTTTGAAATAAAGAACTTATAGCTATTTAATTTTGCATGATGTGTACGTCATGTGGAGCTTATTGAAGCTAGGTAAACTCAATCTTTCATCTTTCGTAAACATGCATACTTCCCTCCAACAGCGGCTCAACAAAACCCTCCAGAGCAAGATTTCCCAGTTTAAATATTAAGAACAATCCTACAGATGATATACAGTGATCGACCACAACATTATGACCACCTCCTAGTTTCACACTCACCGTCCATCTTCTCTCAGCTCCACTGGACACAGTGGAGCACTTAGTTCTACAGTTTCAAACAGTAGTCCATATGTTGCTCTGCATACTTGTTTGCCCCCTTTTCACCCTGTTCTTTCATGGTCAGTACCCCCAGAGGACCACCTCAGAGCAGGCTTGGTTTTCATGTTGGATCATTCTCAGTGCTGCAGTATTTGACGTGGTGCTGCTGTGGTTTTGTAACATGTCAGTGTCACTTTTGAACTGAGGATAGTCCACCAAACAAAAAAAATCCAGCCAACAGCGTCCAGTATACACTGATGAAGGACTAGATGTCGACCAACACACACTGTGCAGCTACAAGTGGAGTGGACAGTGAGTAAAAACTCCAGCACCACTGCTGTGTCTGATCCACTCATAAAAGCAAAACAAACATTAACACACCACCACCACATCAGTGCCAACTGACCACTGGAGAACAGGGTGAAAGGGAGAAAACAAAGTATAAACAAATATATATATATATTGCAGAATAACAAATTGCTCCTGTTGGGTCAATGGAGCTAAAAGAATGGACAGTGAATGTAGAAACAGGGAGGTGGTCATAATGTTATGGTTGATCAGTGTATGTATTGATGTACAAATTATTATTAATCAACACAGAAACAGTTAAACATCTGGGTGATATTATTGACAACATTTTTCCAAAGGTGAGAAACACGATTTGAAGTTTCAAAATAAACTACAAAAACACCACACCCACTAAAACATAGTCATGTGGACTCATAGTCAAAGTGATATCTACCTAATGCAACAAACTACATGCTGGGTTTTGCAGGAGTTTATTGTACTAGCATTTAAACTAATTTAACATCTTTGATTACGTAGATGCTTGTCTTGGCTATTTGTCTTCTGTGGATCATCAATTTTGTGGAAACCTGTTAAGTTTGAGTTAGAGATTTCTCTGTAGCGAGAAGAGAAATGAGAGTCAAAGCCATTATTGCTCAAGGGTTCTCTTTATTATGCCTTAACAACGGCTTAGTGAACAAGGGCATAAAAGCATTTTGGGCTTGATCATGTGCAGCGAGTGCGAGGTGAGCCTCATCCCCTGCCCCCTGCCCACAAGTTAACAGGCCCACATGCACCCCAAGCTATGTACCAGCCACTGTACAAACACAAGAAACAATGCTGAAAGTGACCCCCCGGGTCTCTGGCACGTCCAGGCCTTTCCCTAAATCTTTGACCCACCTACAATATTGTGTAATTACATGTACATTATATTATATTATATTACATGTAAGTGTGGACTGGCAGGGGTTTCATCCAGAGGGGCATGACTGTATATGAATCCATGCTGAAGTTTAGAAGCAGAATACAGGAATATGTATGAGAGCTGTCCACAGAGTTATATTAATGACATCATTAACAGATCTGTTAGCTCTGTCTGCAAAATTGAAGGGGTCTTTTAAGGTGTCAGCCAACGTAATTAATCCCACGAGTAGTCAAAAATTATGATTTTTATAACACACTAGAAATGACAACTCAGCGTTTTAAATGTTCTGGTTTAAATCCAAGTCATTTAATCACATCACCAGTGTGCTTTTATTCTTGGAACCTTATCTTCCTTCATATATAATGTACCTCAGTTAGAAAAGTGATTGTATGTTCCTCTGGTAAAGAGAATCAAACCAATCAATACATGAGATGAAGTACAAGAAATATGAAAATACTTTGTTAGTGGATGATACTGTGTTGCTATTAAACAAACAAACAAACACCAAAATAAATAATAAATGAATAAAGATATAACTAATTGCGCAAATATACACAAATTAGTAAATATCTTCTGCCAAAATGTCTGTGAGTTCACCATTTAATTTTATTTCTGATAATGGATAAAGTCTTAAGTTTCAGGTTATATTTACTAATGCATAATTAATTATAATTAAATTAATTCTTTCTAATATCAAAGTGTAATATTTATTTACTCTGTATAGTCTGGAATAAATAAGGAATCATTTTAATTTTAAAGTTTCCTTTTAAAGTTGTCATACACCTGTGGAAGTCAAACAGAGCTTAATTAGAATATTAATTTTACATGCTACAAGTCACTGGGATGATATTTGGAAGTTTTGGTCGTGCTGTTTTCACATTAATTTTCAGGAAAATCTAGAATATTAATAAATATCCCCATGCAATAAAAATTGTTAAAAGAATTTTGTTTGAAAGTTGCGGTCTTACTGATTATTCTGATGTGTGAGTCATGTTTGTAAGTTAACCCTTTCCCTCATCATTGAAGCAAATGATATATTTTTTTAAATGTTAATTTAATATAATTTTGCATTGTTTTGTGAGCTGGATTACTCAGCGAATTTTGTGATGCAGCAATTTTATTTATTTATTTATTTTGCCTCTCCCCTTGTAGTTACTCTGTTCTGATTACACCTGCCAGAGCTATAGCTTACATACTAACAGTTATTGTGCCTAATCACTCTGATACAAATATCAAAACTGTTTCTAGGCCTACACCAAAAAATGAGTGACCATTCTGAGTGACCTGACACTGGAGATTGTCTGGATTGGGGTCCCTACCTGTCTCATGTCTGATCAGCTTTGACAATAAGAAGTAGCACATACATACTTCACCCACTTTCCAGAAAAAACATCAAGATTTGGGGGTTCCTGCTCACCTCACATGGCGCCATCTGTATGTGCCAGGATGTCTTGTCTTCATGACCATTAAACGGATCTGACTGTGGTGTGAGTGGACTTTATATATATTATATAGAGAAGATATATTTGTTGGCACATATTTTCAAAGACTTTTTGGGTGAATACTGACTTCTAGAGTTTGTTGGCAACTTATCCTCCTAGAGCTAGCGTTGAAATCAAGAAGAATATTTTGGCTCTAACGTGTCTTTGCCCAGGGCGGCACGGTGGCGCAGCAGGTAGTGTCGCAGTCACGCGGCTCCAGGGACCTTGAGGTTGTGGGTTCAAGTCCTGCTCCAGGTGACTGTGAGTTGACTGTAGGTGGATTGACGACTCAAGTGTCAGTAGGTGTGACTGTGTGTGTTGCACTGTGAAGGACTGATTCCAGGTAGGCTGTGGACCCACTGCGACCCTGTACTGGATAAGTGGTTACAGATAATGAATTAATGAATGAAGGTGTTTGGCCAAGTAACTTAATCTGGTGTAAGTGGAAAATCGTTTAAAGTGGATATTTGCCCAAACTATTATTGTAGATTTAGCATGGGCGGAATGACGTGTCTCCACTGATAGACAGTGAATATTGAATGGTCCCCACCTCTAACTAGATCCCCTCAAAAACAACAAAAAACAAACAAAAAAAATTAACCTCTCATTAACCTACAGGTGCAGAAAGGGTTAAATTGTATTCTCTACTCGAGTCCTACCTCCCCATAACACACAGGGCCAGTGTGATTGGCTTTGCCTTTCCCTGCTGTCACGTGAGACTAGCTATGTTCTGTTGTTACTAGCACAAAAACTGGAAGGAAAACTTTACAGTGACATGCAAGACTCAGGTGCAATGTGGGTGACACATGGGTGTCAAAAGTAAGTGAGGATGGCAGCAAAAAAGAAGGTGGACATAGGGAGCTATTTTTTTCATAGAAATGTGTAAGTCACTTAAAGTCAAGTTCACTAATGAAATGTGTACATCATAATAACGTTAACGTCAATGCTAGGCTTTGGTGCACAGCATACAGCAGGCTAAAATCGACTAAAGCTATGAATAACATGGTTTCTCTTACAGTCTCCCAGAGGAAACCCAGGCAATGGTGTTTTGGGAGGGGGGTGGGGTGGGGTGGGGTGGCTTGATTCATAGCTCCCAACCCATGTCAAGAGCAAATCTACACCCTTGCTTTCAACATATTTATAAAATGAGTATCAAAACATACAGACTACACTACACTCATTATAAATGCCTATTCATACAGAGTACAATTTTCACACAAAAGGGAAAAAAACTGATGCGATTTTTAACTTTCAACATGTTTTTGTCTTAACAGTCTCAAATCTGAAGCTGGAATACGAGGAAGAAATGGGTTCATTCAGTAAGAGCGATGATGACTTGATAATTTTACTTTAAGCACTGCAGCTAAATAACAAACCCTAGTCTACAGAACAACACGGGGGAGTTTGAGGCTCTGTTTCTCTGTGTGTTGCTCCTCTCATTAAAAAAGTATATACAGTGGAACCTCTACCTACGAACTTGATCCGTTCCGTGACCCGGTTTGTAAGTGGAAAAGTTCGTTTCTCAAGTCAATTTTCCCCATTTAAAATAATGGAAAAGCAATTAATGTGTTCCAGCCCCACCCCGAAAGTCACCCTTTTTGCACTGACATATGTTTACAAAACTCTCAAATTAGTAAAAAAAATACATATAGCATTACTAAAAATAAAAAAGAAATAAAGCTTTAAGTGGTTACATATTGAAGACGTGACGACTGGCTGGAGGAGTGAGTAACACAGGCACTGGCTGTATGACGGGAGGTGGGGGGTAGGTGGAATAAAAGAGAGTAGGCGGGTGAATGTGGGGAGACGAAGCGTAGATACGGCTTAGCACGAATATCGATGTCTACTATTTACACTAATGCTAAATTGCTAAAACTACAATTTGCTAATCTTAAACGCTCACTCGATGTCTGGGCGCTGGGAGACTCCTATTGGGGTCAGTGGCCATTTCCAGCCGCGGGCTCAGCGGAGGCTCGGGTTCGTTTCTAGAGTTCATGGTTCGTTAGTGGAGGCAAAAAATATTCAAATACCCGGTTCGTATCTTGGAAAGTTTGTTAGTAGAGGTTCCGCTGTATTTCCTTTAACCTCTGCATTTTTACAATCAGCTTGTTGGTTGTTCTTTAAGCGTTTGTGTCCTGCTATGAAAAAAAAACAAGCTGTTCAGCGGCCATCTTCCTGCTTATTTGATTGGATCTGCAACCATGACAACGGCACTCTATGTCTGATTTTAATAAAACCAAAAAGTTTTGAATTTAAAATTTGACACAGCATCTCAGTCCGTCCGTTTCTGACATTGTGTGAAAGACACCATTAATACACATGTGTTTGTTTTCAAAATTTGACCTGGTATTAATGTTGCCACTGGGGCTAAGTACAGGCCAATGTAGATATGTGGTTAAGAGGTTATTTAAATGATTATCCCCAATGATGAGGTGCTTTTTTATTTGCGTGCTTATCCTGTGTAATTTAATCTGCTCTTGTTTTTTCTGCTGTAGTGTCGACCAGAGGAGTCTTGTGGCAGTTTTTCCCTGCATGGTGCCTACACTGCTTGGTTTGTCTCTGTTTGTTGCTTTTCATCTAGGCTAATCTGGTACATGGTCCTAAAAATCAGGTACTTTTTCAGTTCCTACTCCTGCCTGGTTCCAAGTGAGCCTTTAGTAGGAACTAATCATGATGTCACAGCGCTAACTGGCCAGAGAGACTTATTAACAGCGAAATGCAGACATCCAGCACAAATTAGCCATTTGTCCAAATGTCCAAACTGTCCAAGCTACAGTAGTGATTGTTTTGTTTAATGTGACTCACAACTTGATCTTGTAAAGTGCGCTGTGGTGTTTTGAAGAGGTTCAAATGCTTGTTGGATTGGTGCCCGACAAGAATACAGCAAGAGCCGGACAGAGCACAAAAGAATGAAAAACTCTATTGATCTTTCTGATCTGAAATGCAGAGTTATGCCCAGTCCCAAACAACCACAACAACACCATAATAGATGAGTAAACAATGCTGAATATTACAGTGGCTCTTGCAGTTTCCAAAGCCCCCAGTTCCTGGTGTTTCACAATGTTATTGTCTACATTTCAGGGTGGGGCGGCTTTACGGCGGAAAAGCACCAAGGGACCAAGTGAGCAGACTCAAGTAGAATCGGTACCATGGCGTGGAATAGTACCATTTTCCTTGAGGTTCCCCTTGACACTGTTGCCTCAGGGGGGATAAAAATTCCCGAGTCTGTGTGGGTTTCCTCCGATTGCTCTGCCTTGCCTTCTGAGATCACCATGACCCTGATGGATATTAAGCCGTTACAGAGAAAAAATGAATTAATTTAAATTAAAATTTAAAGTATCTCAGGGGTTTCGGTAACTCTGCTTTAGAGATGCTCATATTCTACTTAGCCTCATCCTACATACCACTCATCAGTCACCCAGCACCTCATAAACCCGCTGTGTGGACCAACAGTTTGAGCAGAGTCTTTGTAGATCCTGGATTACTGACACTCCTGTAATCCCCTCAGCTGCGCTCCCAACGTCTCCCAGTCATGTGCTGTGAATAGAAACAGTAACATGCCTCTTGGAATCAGATTATAACACTGTAATCCATCATGTGACTACAGCTACATTTCCTCAGTGTCATTTTGCCCAGTGGCTCAGCTGTGCTATAGTGAAATATGATATAAAACCATCTGCTGTTTGCAAAATACAACTGGCATTTTGCTAGTGCCATTTCCTTTTTGATTAAATAATGTATGTTTTTTTGCAGTTTACTCCCAGATTCACAAGCTTGACCACAAATATGTCACCTTAACCTGTCTTTTCATTCTTTCTTGCATTCATATCCAAATCCAGTTGCAACTTACAATCATGGAATATACTGTGATATAGAACAATTTAGTTTTCTTAAAAATGTCAAAACAGTTTAAGGAGTTTTGGCCAAGAACTCTTATTGGCATAACGGACTGTTAGAAATCAGACCCCAGTTTTCTGTGTGGAGGACAGCAGTACTGGCAATGTACCACTGCATGGTATCTACTCTGCTTGACTTGGCTCTACTCTGTTTTTTGCTTTTCCATTACTCAAATTTGGTCCCTGGAACTAGGTACTTTTTTAGTGCTTGCTCCTGCTTGCCAAGTATGGACTAAACCATGTGTAAACCTTGCAGTGTGCTTGCAGAGACTTGTCAAACATGACGAAATGCAGACATCTGGAACAAACAAAGCGTTTATCAAATCAACAAACTACAGAAGAGATCACATTTGTTTTTATCCAGATCACAGTGGCAATGCATAAAATTGCACAATGATCTTTTAAAGAGGTTCAAACACTCCCTGAAGTTGTGGCTGACAAAGGAATACAGCGAGAGCTGGACATTGCAACAAGGGACAAAAAACAAATTATCCGTTTTAAATGGGGCACAGAGCTTTCTTCAATTCCAAGAAAGAACAACAACACACAAATACATGATGAGTACACAATGCTTAATGTTACTGCTGTTGTTTCTGTGGTTTGAGACCTTCATTTTGGGGGGTGGGGGAGCTTTATAGCGGGATCCAACCAGGTAACAGTTGAGTAGAGCTGGGTAGAGTAGGTAGCATGCAATGGAAAGCTCTACATTTCATCATCCACAAATCCCCAGACCTCTTGGCTATGCTAGTTAATCTGGCCTTAAGCCAAAAAAAAAATCTAACAAATAAACAAACAAACAAAAAAAATCCCCAAACAGCCAAAAAGTCTTGAGTGTTAAAACTAGCCTCAATTGCTCCTAGCAACAGCTCTATTTGACAAAGTTTACACACATATAAAAAAGGTTACACTCAAAATGTAGCATACAAACTTGCCCTATGTGTTATACTTGTCTGGGGGAAACAGGAATTGATTGGCAGGTTGTGTGGCTGCGCTCAAATTCGTCTATGCTGTTAGAGTTGCCACCTGCTGTTGCAGCGCTGCTCAAGCTCCTGCCTCATACAGCTAAGCATTCAGAGCGATGACGGAAAACATCAATAAATAAATAACAGAGACAAATAAATCCATAGAAACACTCATTTGACTGCTCAATGAAAGGCTTTGTGAAAGTAATGCGCTGTGGATGCATTTCAAATGTAAATTACGGTATTCTGACACATTCGGCTTTCCATCTTTTCCGTCTTCAATTAGCTGCTGGTTCTGCAGGCTCACAGCTGGACTTTTGTTTGCCTTCTATGTTCGCCCTCTTTTCCACAGCTCTCTGCTCTCTTGCTCCGTTTTCTTCCCGCCGCTTCTCCCTCCCTGTTTTTTTTTTTTTTTTTTTTTGGTTTTCAGACAGCATTAATGTGGCGGGCTGCGAGATAGCGAGACGTCGGCCTTGTGGTTCTCGCGGCAGCACTTGAGCGGCACCCAGCCATCCAAACACTATGACATCAATTGCCTCAATCAAGTTTCCCTTTCCATATTGGCCTTGTTTGCCTGGATCAGGGTGTGAGGGAGACATTGTCTGTCACACCGACTCATAAAACTTTCTTTCCTGTGCAGAGTAATCCTCAGCTAGCTACCAAAAGAACAACAACAACAACAAAAAACCAGCCTGGCTCACTGTGGCTAATTCGCAAATGACACAGTGGCTATTCATTTTATCCTGTCACTTGAGTCATGTCAAATTAAAATGTAAATTTTCAGCATTAGTCAGATGCCCATATCGATAGTGATTTACAGTTTTAGCCATGTTACAGATGTAGGCAAATGTAGCATCAGGAGCCTCAGGATCGTTATTGGTATACTGTGGTGAACTTTGCCAAACTCCGGATGCTGTGTAGAGGGAGGTGGTGTTACATTACACTAGACCAGTTCTTTATAATTAAACCATTGGTCAAAAATAGTGGTCAGTGAGTATTGTTCCTGGAATATTAAAATTTCAAATTAGCAGTGGATCTACTTTATACACTATATTACATAACAAATACGAATTAGATCATGTAAAATACAGCATGTATCATGAGTGCCTTGAAAAACACAAATCAATCTGAACTCCAAACATGATGGACAACTCAAGTTGACTAGACAAAATAAGGGGTGGTGCAGCAGGTAGTGCCGCAGTCACACAGCTCCAGGGATCTGGAGGTTGTAGGTTCAAGTACTGCTCCGAGTGACTGTCTGTTAGGAATTTGGTGTGTTCTCCCAGTGTCCGTGTGTGTTTCTTCCAGGCGCTCCGGTTTCCTCCCACGGTCCAAAAACCCATGCAGCTGCTGTGTTCGAATGATGTAGTAAACTAAAAATCCACAAAAATTGACATGACACAATATATTAACCCATACATTTCTCTCAGTGTAGTAGGTAGGCGTCACCAATCCCCCTTATTACTTTGAAACAATTCAACCTAAAGTCCTAAAAGCAAACATTATGGTAAACAGTCAAAGTAGGCCTATTACTAAGGGTTTATTACTTTACATTACATATGCACATTAGATATCATCTGATTACCAAAATACAGTGAACAAATTAACCCTCTGTGCTTTACAATAAGCTCTGCCATACAGTTAAATATTTAAATGAGGCAAATGTTCTCAGTTCAGATGGAGCTCTTGCTCTGATCCTAGGAAGGAGGAATTTTACACTGCTAAGAACATAAGCCAATGAAAGGGTGTTAAGATTTCCCTTTTAGAAATAATGCTTTAATGACATTTCATCCAGCAGTCACAAGAACTCTTAGCTGACTGCTTTGTGAGACCTTTTGGGCTCAAAAGCTAATTTAATGTGTGTTTACAAACTCAAAAATGTCATTCTCCCCTGCCAGCCTGGTATACTGCTAAGAATGACTTTTCAAATAATTTTTGGCCTGAGGGAAGAATCCAGAGCACCCAGAGGAAACCCACACAGACACAGGGAGAACACACCAAACTCCTCACAGACAATGAACCCACAACCCAAGGGCCCCAGGGCTGCGTGATAAAGACACTGCATGTTGCACTACAGTGCTGCCATTAAAAGAACACATTCATTCATTCATTGTCTGTAACTGCTTATCCAGTTCAGGGTCGAGGCGGGTGCGGAGCCTTCACAGGGCGACACATTCACTCACACCTACAGACACTTGGGTAGCCAATTCACCTACCAAGGCAGGAACACACCCTGGAGGGGGTGCTAGTCCTTCACATGGCATCACACACACATTTACTCACACCTATGGACACTTGAGTCGCCAATCCACCTACCACCATGGGAGGAAACCCACGCAGACATAGGGAGAACACACTAAACTCCTCACAGACAGTCACCCGGAGCGGGACTTGAACTTACAACTTCCAGGTCCCTGGAGCTGTGTGACTGCGAAACTACCTGCTGCGTCACCATACCGCCCTAAAAGAACACATGGTACATTTAAATATGGTCAAGAAATAAACCATGGTGTTCCTGTTCAAGCTAGGAATTGAACCCTAGTCTACTGTATAGAAATGGTGTTATTCAATATGTTACACCTAGCTTTATACAGTCCATGAAGTATGTAGTCAAATCATAGTAACTGAATCGGTGGTTTAAACACTCAAATAGAGGGATGACCGTAACAGCATCTTGTCTGTTCTGTACAGTACTGAATCAAGGAAGTCTTTGAGCTGTAATTCACTCTAGGGGCCTCAGAGTCACTGAAATTGACCATTTGAAAACCTGCTGCATGAGTGCTGTTACCAGGATGACACGAAGAAGCCACATTCTACGTCAAACTTCACAGCAGTCCACAAGGCCTATTGCCCCAATTGTCCATCTCTATCAACCAGTACAAGACAAGGAAAATATATGGGTAGACCAAGGAAGTCTCAGGACAGAAATTGCAAAGCAATGTGCCTTAAAAATAGGAAAGTGATATTCGGTGATGAATTATGGATCTGCACTGGATTTGGAGATGATGCTGTAAGCTATGTTTGATAGCATTCTAATGAAGCCTATAAAGGATGACTGCTTGAAGGGAACTTTAAATCATTGCCTCCACAGTCAAGAAAAAGAAATTTGGGACACTCTCACATTTCAGGATAATATTGCATCTTGCCACAAAGCAAAGAGTGTTAAAGCTTTCTTCAGGGAAGGCTACTCAACTCAATGACATGGCCAACATTTTGCTTTCTTATTTATTCATTTATTGTCTGTAACCTTTATCCGGTTCAGGGTCGTGGTGGGTCCGGAGTGAGCCTACCTGGAATCACTGGGCGCATGGCGGGGACACACCCTGGAGGGGGCGCCCGTCCTTCACAGGGCGATACACACTCCCACATTCACTCACACCTACGGACACTTTTGAGTCGCCAATCCACCTCCCAACGTGTGTTTTTGGATTGTGGGAGTGAACTGGAGCACCCGGAGGAAACCCACACGGACACAGGGAGAACACACCATACTCCTCACAGACAGTCACTGGGAGCGGGACACCATGCAGCCCCCTTCTTATTTATTTGTTTATTATTTAATTATTTAACACAGAATGAATACATTGTATTGTGCTCCATTTAGAGTAGAAGGAATTATGCCATCAGTTCAAATGCATTAATTTTATTTGTTTGAGTGTAATGTGAAGCTAATATCTTATTATTTATTTGCTACAAAACCTTAAATAAGTGCTGGGCGAAATGGGTGGAAGTATACACAAACCACAGTTTTTGGCGGTTTTATTACATTTAATCTTATCATTTTGGTAGAATTATTTAGCCATTTTCATGCTGATAAAGATTTACCTTCTTACTTGTAAGAATAATACAGTATATGTAGATGTGGGAAAAAAATGTTGTGTGTGTTTAAGCTTTATTAGTTTAATAAAGTGACACAGTTAGAAAGTGACATTCCTAGTGTTAGCAGCCTAATAGATGTTTGACTGTGAGGATATTTGAAGAGGGACTGTCTTTAATGTGAGTGCCTTGTATTGCCAGTGTCATGGAGACAGAAATCTTATTGTGGGTGTGCTCTCTACAGGCAGTTTTAGAATGACACTAGACTTTAAAGTAGCTTGAATTGTGAAAATTAAAACTTGAAACAAAATAGGTACACATAGTGAAACGGAACGGATTACAGTAAGCCCTGAAACAATGTTTACGTAACCCTATACAATCTCATTATCAACATTGGCTAACACTTTTAGACTATGGATTACTGCACAGGATTGTAAACCGATCGAATGGAGTTTGATAGCAAGGCATTATTAGGTAGTTGCTCTTTGCACTTACACAGAGAACCATTTATTTTCTCATTTAGGCCAAAAAAAAAAAAAAACGCACACACAGCCAAATAAATTAGTTTTTAAAATGGCAAGAAAGGCCAGGCTAGCAGTGTCTAATAGATCCAAATGTGTGGGTCTATGCATATCCCATATGCACCAGAGGCATATTTAAGCTACTTGTATGAAAAGCTTTGGTAACTGTCCGTTAATATTGCTCCCATTTGGACAAGGGCCTGACATATACTATGATGTGTGTGTGAGAGGGACTTTTTAACCACATTTTAATTTAATCTTAAATATCCAGTTCAGGGCCGCAGTGGGTCCAGATCCTACCTGGAATCCTTCGCAGGGCTACACTCACACCTATGGACATTTTTGAGTTGCCAATCCGCCTACCAAAGTGCTCAAACCCACAACCTCCAGGACCCTCGAACTGTGTTCTATTAATACAGCACTTTTTTTGCTATGAGAATAAAACATCTCTTGCTTCCTGGATTGGGGCCTTGTTGTGGTGGAAGGGCTCCAGGGTTATATCATTGGGAGCTGTTAGCTCCCAGTAGGGTCCCAACAGGTCTGGAGTGAAGATCAAGGCAAACACATTCCAAGAAGCACCACTATAAAAACAGAAAATGAATAGTGTACAATGCCTGGGAGAGGGCGCCTGGTGGCTGGGCAGACCACGTAACCCAGTCAAACTCAGCCTGAACAGGCAACTTGTGAAGATTATGCTGGCCCACCACCTGCAAGATCCAGAATAAGGGTGGTTCAATGCCCATTGGGCACAAGAGCTGGGGCGAATATTCATTCATTCATTCATTACCTGTAAGCGCTTATCCAGTCCAGACCCTACCTGGAATCATTGGGTGCAAGGTGGGAATACACCATGGAGGGGGCACCAGTCCTTCACAGGGCAACACACACTCATATTCACATTCACTCACAGCTACGGACACGTTTGAGTCACCAATCCACTTACCAACGTGTGTTTTTGGGCTGTGGGAGGAAACAGGAGCACCCGGAGGAAACCCACGCCGACACAGGGAGAACACACCAACTCCTCACAGACAGTCACCCAGAGCAGGAACCCACAAACTCCAGGTCCCCAGAGCTGTGTGACTGCGACACTACCTGCTGCACCACCATGCAGCCTTTGAGTCGAAAATGTAATATATATATATATATATATATATATATATATATATATATATACATATATAAACTTTATTTTATTCTGATTAAAATACACTTTACAAGAGTATATATGCATTAGGGGATAGCTAATAATCATATAATATTACTAATTACTGTGTAACTTTTCAAAAACGTATTCCCATTTTACCAGTCAACTCGATAACAAACAGAAACATGCAGTTTCCCAAAGTAGATAAAATAGAACTATGCAACAGCTTTTAAATAGGTCCATTTCAGTACACTGCAAGTAGAAACCCAATACAGCAGATGAATGTGTCAAGTCTTGACATGGCTCCATAGAGATTTGTTTACACAAAGGATTACTGACACATGAATATATTCCCACCATACGGATATCCACTGGTAAAATGGTGTGATGTTAAAATGCAACGTGCATTTACAATGATCTGTATAAAAATCCATGTTTAAAATGATGGCAATTAATTTTCACTTCAGTGCTGTTATTCCAGGTAGCCTTTCTCTTCTTTTTATATGCCTGAATTTACCACAGGCATATGGACAATGTCTGTAAAATGAAATGCCAAAGGGCAAAATGTGTAGTGCTGCGGATACACAGTAATGTTAATGTGGCATTGTGACAATGAGTCCATTTTTAATAAGAATAATTTACTAATAATATGTTCCTAAACATATAGAGTATATATAGGGTGCCTTCAAATCCAATAATCCAAGTGCCTTTCCATTTTATCAACAGTATATTTAAGATCTCAAAGTGTTTTTTCATGGTGTCCTTCATCAAGACAAAATACTATGCTCAGGTATGTTTTCGCCATTTAATTATAAGAAACCGAAAGGCTGCAAAAAACTAAATATGCTTTTAGGAATGATGTTCAATAAACAGAAAGCAGTGAATACTCTAACAGCTGTCCCCTAAACCCCACCCCATTTTATGCCCTAACCACAAAGCCAAAGTCAGTGTTTAGATCATGTTGAGATCATGAGACCTCAAGGGTTAGGTTTAAGGTTAATCCTGGTCAGCAAGACGTGGTGAACAGCGCCCCCAGCAGCCAGAAGAGTGTAGACTATACAGAGTGTGCTCATAAGACTCCATTAATTTTTTTTTACCTTTAACACAACATAAAAACATACATAAGCATCCTTTAACAAGGCTTGGCACAATGATATCTTCCTTCAGTGCTAATATATAGGTTGATCTTAATAGAATTCTTTACAGAGCTTCACAGGCTAACATGGACTACACAAAACCAGCATACTGTAACTGTGGGAATAGAACCTTGTATATACAAAATTACAACTTAAGAAGAGAAAAATATCTTATATTTAAACAAAAATCAATGCAGTTGTTGTGCTTTACAAGTAATAACAATCTGTTGCTCCAGTCATGGTGCAAGCGTGACACAATATAAAACCAAACTTTCAAGATAAACCAAAAGGTTAAGACAATAAGGAAGATACAAATTTTGTCCCAACAAAGATGACAAGTTGTGTTTTGAATGCTGATTTTATGATCATTATTAGTAAGGGATAATGTTATGCTGACTACCACCAAATAGAGATGTTATGATTTGGACTAGTGTATACCAGTCAGCTCACATGACTACAATGGGCCAGTAACTAAACCAACACCAGTTGGGTGTACTGCAAACCAGAATTTCTCAGTATTGCTAAATAACTTTATCCCAAAGTCAAGCCTGCCCAACAGCAACAGAGCTGAGGGAGTTTTCAACTTGGTCTTAAGTTAGCTAGCTAAATGAGAAATCCTGCTTTGTGGAAACAAGCATAAACTAGCACTGACTAAACCAGACCAGCATAAGTATAAACAAACACCAGGCCACAATAAACAAGAATGGACCAGAACCAAGCGATATTCCACAAAGCAGGGTTTTCCCAGTTAGCTTCCACATGACATTCTCAATGAGCAAACTGTGAGAACAGCAGTTCCCTCAGAAGCTGAATAAAATGCTGTATCTCCTGGCTCCTGAAGATGGCAGTGCTAAACAAATATTCGAGTGTTGCGCCCTTTTTTTTTGACACGGCCCTGTGTCATCTGCAGTCTGTTCTCCGCGCGCGCGCAAAAAAAACCTTAATTAAACAAAAATCTTTCTGAATCCGTATCATTTGACACATTAATGTATCATCAAAATATTTTTCTCTCATTAATCTGACTTGTTTGTGGTACTGCTTACTAATACCTTGTGTTGTTAATATGACTGGAAGAGAGGAGTTTTGAATTAAATATGATATACGGGGGGTGGTGGCAAAATCTAACACCACCCCACCCGCGATATGTCTGTTTATCTGTGTTTTTGGGCAAATAATAAGGAAAATAAAAGCATGCAATGTTACAACTAGCCCTAATAATTCGACTGTTTTTGGTTACTGCCAATTCAGCATTAACCTGCTCACCCTAACAGGCCTCTTACAGAACACACATTTTAGACTAACACTGTGTTAGTCTGTGCTAAATAAATAAGAAAATCAACATATAATCTTTAGGACAGCAAAGGGCTTGTTTTTAATGTCCAGCTGTCGGTGAATCCCTTTTTTCCCTCAGGACAAACCTTTTTTTCTTTTACCGTTGCTAGCCAGGATTTAACCATTGTTTTAGGCCTAGCCCCCATTATTTCATCCAGCCGCAAACCATAGTGCCAATAGCCGTAGGGCAGAGAATATGGGGTGTAAAAAAGATAGTGAATGAAAGAGAAAGACAGAAAGAAGGGGACCAGGGAAAAAATAATAAAAAAACACCCTGAGGTTCATGTACTAGGTCATGTGATCAGATGTGATCAAATTTCAATTTATAGGCTATGAACATGATCACATGTGATATGACCTGTTTATAATTGTTTATCAATTCATGATCTCAAATACACCCTGCCTGGATTTCATATGTGACTAAATATGAGATCTATTGTAGCATGTCACGCTGGGAAATTACACATATAAAAAATGCACATGTGGAAAAGGTATGGAAAAATAACCTGTGATGTATGTGTGACCTAATCTAAATGCTATGTGAACACATGCCACAATATGAATAATATATTTGATCACACATGACAAAGTGAATAATATAAATCACCACACGTGCGATAATGTGAATAAAATAGCTGATCACAGGAACCATAATGAAAATATTAGCGATCACATGACATAATTTGAATTCGTTAATGTGATCGCAAAGGACATCATGTGAAAAATGATGTAATAATGTGTAACAAATGAGAACGATATTTATGATCACAAGTAATGAACAATATTACTGATCACATGTACCATAATAAGAATAAGAAATAAAATTACATATGACATAGTGTAAATAATAATCATCACATATGTTGTATTGAATAATAAAGACATGCGATGATTTCTGACATGAAATTGGATGTTATCACATGATAATCTCTGTGGTAATCTGTTTTGTGTTTTATGATATCTTGCATGACGTTACGCCATTAAATATAAAAATAGTACACAAAACATGAAAAATAAATAGTGAAAAATAAAAGTGCCACCAAAATAACATGAGACGTGTCTACAAGCTGCATGAGATTATCTGCAAGTGGAAGTGATGTGATTTGTGTGTAATGGACTTTTTTCAAGCAACCCTTATGTGGGAAGTGTTTCTTCCACAGCCTTGAAGGTGTATGCTGTTTTTATTGATAGAAATGTTTATAGAAAATTATGATTGTTATAATGCTCAGAGTTAGAGCCTTAAGTCTTTTATTGTATGGCAGATGGACTATCACCATGGCAACACAGCACAACATCCTCTCCACACACTGAGCATGACTGCTGTCTGCAAGGTCACAGAGACGTGGGATGATGATTATACACACACACACACTCACACACACACACACACAACAAAGGTCTGTATCCTCTCAGATATTGCTGCTGCTCCTTATTTCTGGGGGTTTGGTTGCAGTGATGTTTTTTTTTTTTCATTTTCTTTCTCTTTTTTTCCCTTCTTTTACGCCATTGTTTGTCGCACTCGAACTGATGACACGTTCACAGTTGCTGCGGCGTGCACGTCTCATTTGCATGTTTTAAACAGTTGTCTGAGCACTCAGAAACAAACTGTGATTTGATGGACAGTTGTTTGTCCACATTAGAGAAACAACACAGCTTGTTTTGCGTCGTCTTCATCGTCTCATCGAGGTGTCTCGGATGAGCGCAGCACTTGAATGCTTCGGAACATTGAATAACGCTAAATATTTTAAGGTGTAGCTGGGCTCATTTTACCCAAATTACACTGAAAAAGTCTGAGTGGGAAAAATGAGTGAGTATTTTTGTGTGCCCCCCCCCCCCCTCTTGTTATTGCCAAACGGAAGTGTTGCATTTAAATTGCATTATAACATTGTGTAAAGAAAATGGGAGGAAGAGGGAGGGGGAGCACACAGACAGCTTACATCTTCTAAGATTGAGGTGAGGAACACTGTGGTGTACAGTATTTACAGCAGCGTTTGAGTGTATGTGAGTGTGTGTGTGTGTGCTGTGGTGAACCAGAATGCCTACTGTGCTAAATGACCTGTGACTGAAGTCTTCCATGTCAACCCTCCTGATTCCCACTGAGGCCCAACGTCACAGAGCAGACACACGTTTAAATAAAGTCGCCCCCTTACTGATAGCGCAACCTGGGCCAGTGGCAACACACACAGCTCCTGAACACATGCCAGAAATATTGTGCTAACATCATATGATTTTTTAACCTCTGAAAACATTTCTCTGCAAACCCACAAGTCATTATGTGTTTTGATGCCTGTACCTTTTTTTCCTTCACACAGTGACGAGGGTGTCACTCTTCAAATATGCACAGGAGACGGCATCAAACAAATCCACATTGTGACCAGTGGCACTCGGATTAATTGACAGTGTGTGTAATTGCTGAAACCTTTACAAAACTGACAGGATTCATGAATAAAAATCACATTTTCAGAGAGGAATTTGGTGCCAAATTCCAATTTATTAAGGTACACTCTATTCAACAGTATTTTTTTTTCCCTTTCTTTTTATTTAGAATATCCACTCTCCTGTTCTCCTGCCATCTGTTAAACCATGAGGGAATGGGGAAAAGTTGGGAATTAGCAAGTTTCCACATGTTGCGGGTGCAAGTGGCACAAATTTTAATTACACCTGGACTCAGCTAATCCGAAATACTTAATATAACAAATGGCAAATCAGCTCCTGGCTGCTCCCTCGGTAATTGGGACTCTGAGTTTCTTTAGCGTCTGCTCCATTAATTAACTCCACAATGAGCCCCCGCTACAATATGTTCCGTATTTGTTCGGAGAAATTCCCCTGGTGCCGCTGGTGAAAGGTGGGAAAGCTTTGAGAAGGCGAGCCTCAAACCTGAGCTTCTGCAGATTACAATGTATCTTGGCTAGTTTAGTCTTAGCCAAGAACTGCAACGGGTTGGGGGTTGGGGGGACATTCTACTGAGAGTGTTGTAGCATAGTAAGGGGATCAAAAGAAACACAGAAGACTGTAAGCTCTGTGGAACCACAGCTGTGCCTGAAACCACATACTATGCTATGTTATAGTGTACTGTACAGTACTGTACTATTTTACAGTACTGTAAATGAGTACAAATGATACATTTTCAGAGATCTCTCTGAGGAGATTTGTTATAAAGTATCTGTATGTATATATATTTGCACAACCCAAGTTATGGTCTCAAACACATTAAGAAGGCGAGCAGTTCTACAAATTAACTCTTGACGAGGTCACAGCTGTTCACTGAAAACCATTCCAGGTGACGACCTCATGAAGGTGATTGAGAGAATGCAGAGAGTGTGCAAAGCTGTCATCAAAGCAAAAGGTGGCTACTTTGAAGAATCTAAAGTATAAAACATATTCTGGTTTGTTTAACACTCTTGTTTACTACATAATTCCATATTATTCTTTCATAGTTTTAATGTCTTCCTTTTTCATTACATTTTCATTTACAATGTAGAAAGTAATTTTAAAAGCAAAGAAAAACCATTGAATGAGAAAATGTCCAAACTTTTGACTGGCAATGTACATTCAAAATATGTGGAAAATGGCCCAAAACAAAGGAAACTCTCCCTGAGTGGGTGTGTCCAAATATTTGACTGGTAATATATGTTTATATATATATATATATATATATATATAATGGGATTCTAAAAAGCTGTGGAAACCTGGTAGACCAGTAAAGACAGCCCTATCAGATAAGTGGTGAATAAGCCATACCTGAGAAAATATAAAAATATGTCTACCCCAGATCCCAGACCTCAGCATTATTGAATGTGTCCTGTTGGATTCATGGATTGTGAGAATTCAAAAATTCAACCCTGACATTTTTAAATGGAAACAGTTTTGCCAAAAAGAATAGAAACTGGGATACATATACATGTTAGATTATTTATTATTTTTACTGGTTGAGACTTCTTGTAATTTGCACTTGAATATATCTTCTCTTTCATTTTTCATGCATGATCAACCAATAAGGCAGTAATAGCACCACATGTGGCAGATGCCTGACAGACCAATCACAGCAGTGATCCGGAAGTCCCCTGTATAACCAGGGCAGCTACCCTGCCAATCATTGTCTTCAGACTTCCAGGTGAACACCAGAAGATACCCTGTCAACATGGCCACATTTGTCATCTCTACTTAACTGTTCACAATAGTAATATAACAAGTAATATAACAAGAAAAAAGAAAACTAGGCAAGACTAGTTTAGCCGGACCGCCATTAGCCATAGTCACAAGTGTGTTTCTGGCATTTCAAAAACAGGAAAGCCCAAAATACATACCTTTGTCATTGGAAGGTCTGGGAAAGCTTTGGTGCATCAAATCAATGTCTTTGTTTACATGTGGTTTTTATTCTGTGTATGTGTTGTACAGAAAATATGGAGGACAGTACTCATAAATACAGAAATGAAAAAAGGAGCACAAAGTTTTGTTCATAATATATAACACTGACATCAGTGTTTTTCTTGTTAATTTAATTTAAAAATAAACACTAGATGACCTACCACCGAAAAACAAAGAAGACCAAGAACATTTTGTTGATTTTAGGAATTACAATTACTTTTTTATTCAGTGTAACTGGTTAAAGCATGTGAAGTTTAATGTGGCTGTGCGCAGCTATATGGAGTTTTATAAACACACTAACACCACAAAATGTCTTCCCACCAATTCCCTTTATAATATTTCAGGCAAAAACACACTCACGTGAAATAAGACAAATTCAGGAGTCATCCTCTCTCTGTGAGATATGTGTGTAAATGTTGTCGAGTTCAGAACCGTCCTGCTGAGCTTGTGAACAGCGGAGTAACGTAACTAACAAAGAGCCAAACACACCCCCAGAAACATATACAAACGGTGTGTTCCTATTTTATTTCCTATTATTTATTTATATTAAATTTTGTAAATGACCCTGTTCAGCTCCACTGGGCCATACTGCTGTGTGTAAGGCTCTGAGGACGAAGCCATGGTTCATGTTAAAGAACCTACTCTTCTTAGGTTCCAGCTGGCAACAAATTTTTCTGGTTCACGAACCAGTTTATGTCTGTGGAAATGCGCTTCAACATTAGGAGTCAGTCAGTCAGTAAGGGAAAATGCCTCTTCTAGCAATAATGCCACTGAACATTGACTAAATCAGGCATCACAGAAAGCTAACCCATTAGCTAATGCTTCATAGTGCTTCTTTGCTTGCTTCTACGTTGCAGCCTGCAAAGTAGCCTCTGAAGAGGAGTCTACCAGCATGGACTCACCAGCAAAACTGTACTATGTCATTAAGATGGCTTCTCTGACCTGCAAGAGGAACAGACCACACTTGCCCTGCAGCCTGTGGCTCAGTTATTTTAGCCAGAGACCCCTCACCCCTTGCGCATCAAATGTATGGGCATGCAGCATACTCAGGCATTGCTAGGCAATCCAAATAGTGGCCCTCATGGCCTGGCTATTCTGGCAAACACTGGAGAGACAGCTCAGAGTCACTGACTCCTCTTCAGAAGATCAATGCCTCCCAACATTTGAGGCTACCACTGCGAAGGCCACCAAGCCACTGAGCAAAAGGCCAACTTGGGGTGAAACCATAGATTAAGAGATCCCCAACTTCTCATTTCTTGAGCAACATTTGTTGCTGCTGCGAGAGGAGGAGGGCAATGAGAAAAATATCAGGGCTCTCTTGGTCTTACATGATGAGCCAGAAAATAATGATGTAGATGCCATGTTGCATCCTGAGAATGTGTTTAGGCCCAAACGTTTAGTGTTTCCTTAAATGCAACTAGGTTTTGGAGGTATGCAAATGAGCAGGAAGTCTGCTTTGGCTGGCCTGCCTCTCAGATTAGCAAGCAATGGTTGCAAGAGGGTGTCATGGCTCAGGATGGACAACAGATGACTATTTGGCCCAGTCATGCCAGCTAAGCACCAAAAATGTGAGCACAGATTTACAAACAGCTCCCCATTCATTGCTCACCAAGCCCTTGCTATGATTAAGAGAACCTCTCTCTGAGTTCAGGGACACCACGCTCAGAACCCAGCTAATTTGGGTCCACACTTTGGATCAGACACATCAGAGCTACTGGAGTTTTTTTTGGGAGGGCAACGTCACGGAGCAATAACAAAAGGGGGAGGGGGGTGGGCATGCTGCTATGCGCTGAATCACACAGACGTTAGCAGGGGAGCAGCAGGAGAGAAAAAAAGCTTGAGTATCGATCTTTTTACACGAGTATTGATCAATACCATTACCAGTGTTGGTATCGATATTATTGGTATTTGGATCGATCCGCCCACCTCTACTCTGCACCGGTGTGCAGTGCAATGAAGGATGAATGTAAACAGTATCTGTTAGGATCTTCTGAGTTGGGGAGTAAACGCAAAGGAGGCGCAGAGAAACTGCAAGAAAAAAATTAAACTTGCTCTTCAAGCAAACGCTGCCAAATGTGCCAAAAGCACAGACAAGTTTGCCACAGAAAGTTCTTTATTGGCTCCTGTGGCTGGTGACAGTGGTCATGGCAGCACTCACTGTGAACAGGAACATGTAGAACTATTTTGTCTAATGTTCTATGGCCAAGTTTGTTTTTATTGTAAACTCTGGTGAAATAAGCTAATAACGGCCTTACCACTAGCGGCTATTTATAAGACATTGTGTAAAAGTTAGTACTTTTATGTCTTCTATCCTGAACTAAGTAGTCTTAAACGTGAGAACACTTTTTAAAACCACCATTTACCAACAATAACAGTAAGTCAGCGGGCAGCATTTATTTAATTATTATGAGTAATAATATATAATAATATGACATAATAATATAATATAATATAATATATTAATAATAATAATTATTATGAGTTTAATTATATATGAGTAGCTAAGGCTAAGCTAATTTTTGGCCCTGAAAAAATGTGTTAGGCTTTTCTTATGTAGCGTAATTACCCCAACTTCTGGCCACTTTAATTACAATATTGGAAATCTTAGGCTAACTCTAAATAAATAGAAGTACTTTACTCACTCATATCAACATTTTTCAGGAGTCATATATGTGTAGATTAATGTCCAAGACTTGCTTGACTTTGAAAGAAAATATGTTTTTAGATAAAAACGCTTTTGTTTAAGTAGGTGCCAATACTGCTAAGATTACTAGCGCCCCCTAACTTAAGCCACCTCCCCTGCTTGTGACAGTCAAACGAGACAGTTGCTACCACATTCAGTGGTTTTGAGAGGTTCACAATGAGATCATGTTTGTCCTGTGTTAGTATCTCTACTCTACATGTCAGGATTACAATGGCGGTAGATTTCCCCCTCAGAGAAAAGGAATTGCACCATATACGGCAGTGGCCGGAATTAGGGGACAGCCCGAAATAGGAGGAATACTGACAGGTAGTTAGGGGCAATGTACAGAAATGTAAGAAAATCACACATTTTAAAATTATATCATTTTGTCTATTACTTATGTGATGGAGTGGTGGAGTATAAATTTTTATAGTGTTAATAAAGGACACTTTTTGGAAGTATTTAATGTTGGTAAGGTATGTGGTTTTAAAGAGCTGCACAGTTGATATATACATTCAAGCGAAAGAAAACATGTGCCTTATCAGATGTGGCGGGCCGGTCTGGTCCAAAATTGCCAGGGTTGATTTTTCGTCCCAGTCTGCCCCCGTCCACAGGTAAAACCAATCCCGTCCAAATAGAGCTATAAACTGATAAGATGCTTTTACTTAAGATCTCACTGTAATTCAATTTAAAATAATAAAGCAGTCACTGGTTGTACATTGATGTTAAGTTCTTCATAAAGCATACTTCAAACTTCAAATCTTTTATTTTTTATATATTTTTTACATTTTTTGTAAGGGATGCTCTGTTTAACCTTGGTTTCACTGAGAGAGGACGGACTCATATGGGTCCAGCTCTGTGTCTGCTATTTACATAAGATGCCAGACAAAATCAGCACAGCTAATTTTTCAAAACTCATGTTGTCCAACTTAGGCAGATCTCTCTCTCTCTCACTATCTCTCTCTCTCTCTCTCTCTCTCTCTCTCTCTCTCTCTCTCACACACACACACACACACACACACACACACACACACACAGAGACACACACACACACACACACACACACACAAAGAAAGGCTGGGTTATTTTATTTCAGTTTTTAGATCCCCAAATGTGCTAATGCCGATCACAGGTAGCGTTTTCAAATGGTCCCTACATTGACCCAGGCATTAAAATGAGGGCTAGTTATCGTGCTTGGTTGAGGATTTTATGACTTAAGGTCTGGCACAGTCAGAAGGAATTCATTTTTAAATGGTCAATCAATGAACGTAAGTTTGTTCTCACTGCACGTCAGAAAATAATGTGCCTCCCTCTGGGAAATGTTAGCAGCGGGCGAGCAAAATATTAAAAGATTGGTCACTGGGGGATCAATGAGAATTTTATCGGAAAAGCTTAAGACCGCGGTTGAAACAAAAAATGGTTTTGTGCACAGGGAGAAAAAATTGGATTTCAAACAGAACAGGAACAAAGGGTAAGATTTTTCTTTTCTTTTTTTTGTCAGAAAAGACTTGGAGAAAAGAAAATTCAGATACCCATTTTAACCTGCTCCTCACACACACACACAAACAGACACACACCACTGTTGAAGCATGAAAGATGAGGTAAACCGTTGACCAGTTTTGAGCTGTCGTCATTCACAGTTGTCCAGCCGACCATCTTTGTCTAGTTTTTGATTTCTACACCTTATCCATTCTGTACTACTCCCCGTTTTTTCTTTCTTTTTTTCTCTCTCATTCAGGCAAGCTTACACACACACACACTCACACACACACAGTGAGACACCTACAATAATTACCCAGGTCTGCAATACAGAGTGTCCTTCTACCTGCCAATCATGCCTACACTAATGGCCTTTCCTCCCCTCCTCTGGAGTCTCTACATTTTTTTTTATTAATTTCAGCTTACCCATTCTCTGCTATTCTCTCTCTCTCTCTAAGAGGATTGCTCAGAGGAGCCTGTTTTACGCCCACACACACACACACACACACACACACACACACACATTCAAATCTCCCCTCCTTAACGTCACAATGAGAGATAATGATTTTGAGGCAGGATTTGTGGAAAATGAATGGCTTTACATTCCATAAACACATTAAAATGAGTTGTGCTTCTGTGTGTATGTGTGTGCATGTGTGTGTAAAACAGACAGTGGTGTGAAAGAGGTAGCAGTAAGAGGGGATTATGAAGGAGAGGGAAGCACAGCTCCACTGTGTGTGAATGCAATACAAGGGCTTGTTTTTTTCACAGCCATCCGTTGATGGTTCCAACGTTTCAGTGTTTTTTTCTCCCCCACTACTCAAAATAAAACCAAACAAACCCAACTATGAACCATACATCCTTTATAGAGACATGAAACAAGGTGGAAAAAAACCCAGAAAAGTCTCTAACACTACACAGTTCCTGGAATGTTAAAATGAAGAAAACAATAACAATGACATTACTTTTTTTGTTGGTTTGAATCAGGTCTCCCTTGATAACGCATGCTTCTTAGTGAAGCTGTATTAGCTGTATTGTTGCAGTGACAAGCAATTAGCTTTTAGATTTAATTGAATCACAACGTGTCCAAATGATTGTGGACACTCTTTTAAAGTAAGTGTATAAGTGAATTTAGCTATGTGTTGCCACTGCTGACATTATGTATCTGCATAAAAATGGTTTCCTTGGGTTCTTTCTTCTTGTTTTGCTGTGTCCTCCACATGCTGTTCTGTGTACACTCTCCTCTGTCTTTGTCTGTCACGTGATTCTGAAACAGATTTTTTTAAAGGCTAAGCACCAGCTATATAAAAGTGTCAAACAAATAAATACAGTGGAGTTTGAGTTCCTAACCTGTGTTTATTGATAGTCAGAAAACATGTTATTTCTTACTAATTCAAGGAATAAGGTTTATAAGACCGTTGATCCCCCCTCAACGGTGTTCGGACACTCTAATAGACGTCTTGCCTGTGACGTAGATGGTGGACAACAACTCTAGAAGTTGCATTTAATTTAATGCAAAATGACGAAAAGCTGTGTTGTTTCGGCTGCTATAATTCAATGTACAATGGGACATCTGTGCACAAATGGCCCAAAGATCCCAAAATATCCAGAAAATGGACTAAATTTGTCAACTTTAAATGGGCACTTTGGAAAGGACCATCCCCTCACTCCGTTATCTGTAGCTCATTTCACTGGCGCTTTTCCAACAATATGGACATGTAAGGAAACCAACGAAAGGTGTTCAAGAGCCTCTGTAACATGGAGGTAAACAGGGTAAGGACACTTACTTCGCCTGTTTTAGTTGGTGTTAGTTAACGTTAGCTTGACTTGCTAAACTCGGTGGCTCAGATTATACTCGGCTACGTAGCTGCATTACGGAGGTTTATAGTGTCGGATGAATTCGAGTTCGACTTCGACCACATTTACAAGAATAACGGTACCTCTACATTTGAGTTTAGCTTATTGCTAGGCTATTGTCATGAATAATGTTGGTTATTTAGCTAGATACTGTCATAACAGTCAGTCATAACGGTGTTTTACCGCGGCATTGTTCAGCTGTTGTCCACCAGTGACGTCACGGTTGAGTTCAAGAATTTCCGTAGCAAGCTCAGGTTTTTCCGTCAATTTAATAAAATTGTCAGTTTTAAAGCAAATTAAGCTGCTATTTTCATTTTAATTCATACTTATATATGTCAGTAACTAAAATAATGTGAAATATTCATGGATGTCCATTAAGTGGTGCTTAGCCTTTAAACATAATTTTTATTAACAATAAATATTTTATTGACAATATTCTTTCAAGGTTTGAGCAACATTATTTCTTGTGTAAAACATATAGAAACTACTAAAAGACCAAATCTACTAAAACATTGCCACTTGTACATTAAAGCAAACATCTGATTATCGGGCAACAATAAAAACAGTTCTCTCTCTTTTTTTAATGTGGAACGGTGTGTTTGAGGGGATAAAAAACGACGTTTTTTGCACGTGGCTCAAGTTTACCTTGTCTGTTATTCACCATGTGAATTCCCACAGAAACTCATGGGTAACTCGAGTTGTCTACATTTTTAGCACTTTTTGTAATGCAGTTAGTAGACTTTGGAGACATTTCCATTCTAAGTGATCTGGAACAGCAAAAGTAAGTCAATATTACCCATTTATGAAGCAGGAATAGCGCAATATTTTCGGTTCATGCTTTTCAACTCTTGGAGTTCTGTCCATTGTCTAAAAAACACTCCAGATGCCTCTGCCACGAGCAAATAGAAGAAATGCTTACTGAGACGTTTTATTACTCATTTACAGGCACTGGGGCCTTTTAAACACATAAGACTGGATTCGAGCACACAAACAGACTGGAGAGTTAACAAATGGTGACTATTCTTAACAATTATGTCTTTTAGTAATACACAGTTCGTCATAGAGGCTTAGAGTCAGATTACTAATGGGTTAATCAAGGGTGTGCAGAAATGGTGGGCAGGGCTTAACTTCAGCAGCCAATGATGGTCTTACAAAATGCCGTTTATTGCTTATGGAGAAGCTAAAGACGTTTCTCCAGTGCTGTCTCTTCACTACGATGTGGATAATCAGTAGAAACGGATTATAACATAAAAGATATGAAGTCACAGGACTTTCAAAACTTAAGCAATCCAAATAAATCTCCAAATGTGGATATTGCTCTTAGAATGTAACCAGCACAAGTGGTGAATGCTCTTTTTTAGAACTTGTGCTGGTGGGAAAAAAAATTGAGGTCAACAGTAGATCAGAGCAGGCTGAATCATCTTGCACTGAGGCCAATAGAGCATGACATTCTTCGTGAACTACACTGCTCGTGGCTCAATATAGTGTTTGTGTGTGTGTGTGTGTGTGTGTGTGTGTATGAGTGAGAGAGGGAGGTGGAAGAGTAAGAGTGAGTGGTATTTGATGATATTTGATTATGATATTTAACAAACATTTCAACATAAAATAAATTTTATCTACCCTTTATCTACAGTATCCCACATGTGGTTAAATTACATGTCCAAATACAACTCTGTTGTCTGACAACACTTGGAAAAAGGAGCACTTGGAGGAAACCCACACAGACACAGGGAGATCACACCAAACTCCTCACAGACCCGGGTTTGGACCCATAACCCCATAAGTAAAATTAAAGGAACATGTTTCAAGGACAACATTATTAAATGCAATGTTCACCCTTTTAATCCATCACAATTGGATATATAAACTTATAAAATATTACGAAATATTTCCTCACCATTTGAAGCCCTTTGGTCTGTTTGCAGGTTGGAAAAGGGTTGGGTATATGTACACAAGGTGGCCCAGTAAATGTAAAAAAAAATAAATCATCTCGGTCCAAACTGGATTAGGCATTTTCCCAGTGCGTCGCTCGCTCAGACAAAGCCAAAAAACATATCTGAACATTTGAGACAGATGAGGATGTTTCCCTGTTCCTGCTCCATAGATGGGAAAAACTGACTTATTTTTATTGTTACAATTACATTACAGAAATGAAAACTTGGATGAAGCATGACTGGGCGTTCATGGTGGCACAGCAGGGTGACTGTCAGTGAGGAGTATGGCGTGTTCTCCCTGTGTCCACATGGGTTTCCTCCGGGTGCTCCCACAGTCCAATAACACACATTGGTAGTTGGATTGGCGACTCAAAAGTGTCCGTAGGTGTGAGTGTGAAGGAATGTGTTCCCACCTTGCGCGCAGTGATTCTGGGTAGGCTCAGGACCCACCGCGACCCTGAGCCAGATAAGCGCTTACAGACAATGAATGAATGAACGAAGCACAACATTCTCATGTGAAATAGTGATAAAACAATTTATTCTTGCTGGATCCAAATCAACTCGCTCTAAAACGTCTTCTTTCTCTCATTCCATTGACAATGTAAGTCTGTCCCCTTCCCCTCTGGTACGAAATCTGTGCGTTCTCTTTGAATCCACTCTTTCATTTAGTGCACACATTAACTCTATAGTTAAAACCTCTTTTTTCCATCTCTGTAACATTGCAAAAAATCTATCGTTAATCTGCTGCAGAAACCTTTATTTATACATTCATTTCTAGTCTCCTGGACTATTGTTACTCCAATCTATGCAAACTCCAGATGGTACAGAACTCTGCTGCTCGCCTCCTCACCCGCACCCATGTCCATCAGCATATTACACCCATCTTGCAACATCTCCACTGGCTTCTTGTAATATATCACCTACAGTTCAAAACTCTCCACACAAACACATTTCTACATAAACTTGTTTCTTCCTTCCTGTCTGACCTGCATATTCCCTACATACCAACTCACACTCCTCTGTTGGTTTACTCACTGTCACACCTTCCAACTTACATGGGTATGTTGATTGTGCTTTTCCCAATCCCTGTACTGTCCCCAGTCTGGGCGGCACGGTGTGAGGAGTTTGGTGTGTTCTCCTCGTGTCCATGTGGATTTAATTTGGGTGCTCCGGTTTCCTCCCACGGTCCAAAAACACACGTTGGTAGGTGGATTGGTGACTCAAAAGTGTCCATAGGTGTGTGTGTGAGTGAATGTGTAAGTGTGTGTCACCCGGTGAAGGACTGGCGCCACCTCCAGGATGTGATCTTGCCTTGCACCCACTGATTCTGGGTAGGCTCCGGACCCACCGCGACCCTGAACTGGATAAGTGCTTACAGACAATGAATCAATGAATGTCACCAATGTTAAACCAGCATCCTGGCAAGTGGTACTATGCTCTTGTTTGTGATGTTACGATTCTGTAATTGTGTTCTAATGTTTGTCTTTACTGTTTTCTTATATTAAAAAAAACGTGTGTCTTTGAGTTCTTGAAAAGTGCTATGTATTATTATTATTACTTAAGGTGGAACTGAGTCAAAAATAAAACTTACAGGCAAGTAAACCGTCAACCACAAACAAGCAACAGTCAGTTTGTTTCTCACACACTGTTCCACCTTAAAAGATGCTGTGAGAACAGTCTCTATGTTGCCATTAAATGTAAATCTTACCTTGAAGCTTTAAAAGACCTACTTTAGGTTCCACATTCTGACAAATTGCAGGGGATGAAGATGAATGCTGGAAATGAATGTTTATAATGTGTGTGAACTGGTTTGTGAGGTGGTGTGAATATTAATGAGTTAAAATCAAACAGTTTAGGATACTGGAGTTGGTCCACTATACTGGCCTTATTTGCTTATGCAGAAAAAAAACGAGACAACAGTGTTCGAGGTTCATGGTAAGTCAGTTCCATGTACCAAATCATCCTTATTCAACTGTGCCAAGTTAAAAACAATTTCCATTGTGTTCCACTGTGTTCTATGACTCCTTTAGCTGACTTTGCTGATATCTGCTTTTGGTAGAGTGTCGTCATTCAAAGCCAACTGGACATTTGGTGACACCAAATTGTTCCCACTGTGTTTATTTTTTTCTTTTGGTAATATGAATGGTGATAGAATGGAACGATGGTGCTCTGAACAGCCTCAGGGAAAAAAGCATCTGCACCTGACAACACCAGTATTTTCCTTTGCTCTTTGTTTTAGTCTGTAAAACCCAGCCGTGTGTTTCACTGGATTTTTTCAAGATGACGTCATCAGAAATGATTTCAGAGAGTATTTTTTTCAATCTCATTTTCAAACAATATAAAAGAGTCACTGAAAAAAGCCACTAAATGTTGACTTGCTGCCTTTTGACTTTGGGCTCTTTTCTCACCCTGAGCTAATCAATCGGAAGACAAAGACTCACAGTTAGTCCTGCGCAATGAACCTTTAATGAGTCCAACTGGATGGAAGAATCCTTATCTTTTCTTTCTGTGAAATAATCAGGAAAACAGAGGTTCCACTGATATATTACAGCCAAATGGCACCTTTGGGAAAATATTTATGTACAGAATAAAACTAAAGGAATGCCATGGGAAAATATTTGTCAAATTGTTTACCTGGACTTTTTATTTTTTTTAAACCTTAAGCTGCATCCCATTCCTGACACAGGGATTCGCTGTTCACATACACAGTTCGTCTGATCTCCATAAAAAACATCAGCAATTCACTTGGATGCTACTGAGCTGCCACAGGAGCCTAATGGCGCTTTTCCACTGCATGGTACATACTCTACTTGACTCTCCTCACTTTTGGTCCATGGTAGCTAGGGTGACCATATTTGAGTTTTCAAAAAAGAGGACCCATGGGGCAGGGTGGCAGCACAAATGCTTCCATAACCATGCAGCTATGCTGCTGAAATTTAATACAAAAACAAACTCATTACCAAGATAATTAACAAATGCCTTTTTGGACAGATTCCTTTCCATTCAACATTTGGCCCTAAGCAAATATAATAAAATAATATTTTTGTCATTTCTTAACAGCTTATTATCATTGAAACCTGTTCTTTTTGTTCATACCAAACTTTTTAAATGTTACTAAAAGCAAGCACCACATTTTATCAACCAGAAGAAATATTATGTAAAAATACTTATATTTCATATTTAATGAGGTCTGTCTGATAAAACGTGCTGTATGTGAGAGCTATAATTCAGTCTCTCCCCTGTTCCCCTTTAATGATCCGGAGAGTTGGCCTGTTTTCTTTTAAAGTTAATGTTAAACAGAAAAACTGCGCAGATGTAACTGGATTAACTCGTCAGAAAGTCATTAACGGTCGGGTGTGTCTGTATTTGTGTCGTTATAGGGACAGCAGTGACGACTTTCAGTTCTGTAATATATAGAGTAGAAAGTGAAAGGCTCGTGTGAAACGCTCCCAAATACGAAGAAGAGACTATGATAAATGTTAAACCTTAACAACTTTCGACACATTTCTGTTCGAGGCTCCAGTAAAACACTGCGATGTGGAGCGGAGCTCGGCTGAAAGTGATGTAAAACACAAGAAGGTGCGCGTGGCCAAGTGTGTCCCATTTCTGCTCTGAGCTGCGACCCCTTGAACACTTGATCCTCGCGCACCTACAATAGCGTCATCATACGTCATCGAAGTGCACACTTCAAGAAAGGAATTAGGGCTTATTGTAAGAATTGGGACGTGGAAGACTATAGACGGCAAAGTCCCGGACAGATTTGGAGATTTAGAAATCCCGGCCGGACGCATTTTTTAGGTCCCGAACAGTGGACATGTCCGGTGAAAAGAGGACGTCTGGTCACTCTATTTGTACCTGGTTGGTTTACCACTACAATGCCCCCCCCCACCCCATACAGGTGATGTTGCAAAATGCCACCTCTGTTGTGAACCGCAGGCTTTGGAAACCACAGCAAAGGCAATGTTAACCATTGTTACTCATTGTATTCGTGTGTTGTTGTTTTTTTTGGGACTCAATATTTTTTATATTGCTTGGGGCCCCATCTGGCTTTCACTAGAGTCTTTCATTGGCCATCAATCTAGTATATAGAATACTGGAGTTGTGTGAAACATTACCTGTTGCACTCTGGCCATATAATGTAAGTATATTTTCACTCTCGTAGTTTTTCTTCATCCTTTATTGGGTATCTCACTATGGGAAAATACATCTGTATGACCCAGCATTGATCCCGGAGAACTGCATAACCTGGGTAACTCCCCTGCCATTTATTCTCTTTACTCTTCCCTATGAAGACCAGAATCTTTCCTTGCATTGCAGCTGAACTTCCACTTAACCTTATGCAGGTGATCAACACTTGTAACTGAACTTGGATGTTTGACTCACTCATTGCTAAGAGCACCTCAATTATTTGGTGAGCTACCCCCACTGGGGGTGGGGTGGGACTGAAGCGGTCATATGTCCTAAATGTTTAAAAGCCTCTAGAGCTACCCCTACGTTATGGTTAGCTGCCGCTGCTAGCTAATGTGTCACAAGGGCTAACCCTGCTAGCTGATGCATCACAGTGAGCTAACCGCTTGGTATCTAACATGTCAGAGCAAACTCTCTGGATTACTCATGCCTCCTGCCCACAGAAGACTGCCAAATCTTTACTGAAGAAGGCCTCAACAAATGGAGGAGAGATTATGAAAGTTGTATCCCCATTCTGCATAAGTGGTGACCAGAGGAGGTATTCTTTCTTGTAAAGCACTTTGGTTTTAATTGTGCTATAAAAATTAAATTGACTTACTTACTTACGTACTTACATTCTGTCATCTCTCAAGGAGCATTTTTTCACAGCAAGAAGTAGAGAATTTGAGGTACTTTAATACTTACTCATACAAGGAGTCTGCAAAGGATGATAGCAATGCCCTGCCAGAGCAGACATCCAGGCCTGCCCACTCATTCTGGTCCTGAACAGCATTGAGTTAGATGGGAAAATATCCTTATCCTATTTGCTTGTCCATGTGCCAAGTGGAGCTGTTGAAGGAAATGGGAAAGCAGCTGTATTTGGGAGCCCCAAACAGCACTCTTTGGGAGGAGGTCTGTGTGGTCACTGATCTCGTACTCTGGCACTCCATGGGCCTTTCATTGGCAGGTTATAGGGCCCTGTGGTAAGACCTCTCTGGAGTTTTTTGACCCTGCCAAGCAGACAAGGGACAAAATTGTGACCCAGAAGAATGATAGCAAAGCATTCCTTTTCTCTCTGCCCAGTGAAATGGCTTCACTCCCAGCACATGTAGTGTCAAAGGCACCGACATTTAAGGTCACCTATCCACAAATGCAAGCTCATGCTGGCCCAGCTGCTAACATAATGCTTCAGCTGCTATTAAGATTTGTGCCACTGACCTCCTGGCATCAAAACGAAGAGCCTTGAGAGCTCAACCAGTGCTTACAGGCTCCTGGTCTAACTAGGTGCACAAGCTGGCATACAACCTGGTCCTGTGCATTAGCATGCATTTCAGTTCTCTGTGTGTGACCATTTGGGCAGATCTCCTCTCCAAGGAGAATCCCTTATAGAGAGAGTCAAGATCTCACCCCAGGTAAGAAGTCAGATCTGGGAGCGATATGGCAGGGCTTCCACTGATCTATTTGCATCGTACTTCCCTGGTTCTTCTTGCTACAAAAAACATGCAGTGATGCAGAAGTGTTTCTGCATTCGCCCATCCTTAGCCAAACATTGCGTCCTTTTGCCTGAAAAAAAGGTTTGTCTATCATGCTAGTCATGCTATGTTGAGCAGGGAGACTGTTGCAGGCAGAAATAACCCAGCTCCACATCCCTGTGGGTATGGCCTGTGAGAGGCTAAGCTGGAGGAAAATTGATCTGTCATCAGAAGTGTTTATGACCATTCACTATGCCAGGGTCGTGTCCGTGTGTATGCTTTACGACTGTAAGTGGTTCTTGTTTGAAATGAGATGTGAGTGCAAAGGATTGGTCTTTTTTACATTCTCAGTCTCAGATACACTGTGATTTTTAACAAATCTTGCTAGATTGTGGTAGAGTTTTCTCCATCATCAAGGTGTAAAGGTCCAGCCTGTGCTGTCAGCAACCAGCAAAGGACCTAAGCAGCAGTGTTGCCAACTTAGCAAGCTTTTTGCTATATTTAGCGAGTATTCAGACCCCTCTAGAGACTCTATTTCAAAAAAGCAACTAGAGACAAATCTAGCAATGTTTTTTGGAGACGTGTTATTGGAGACTTTTGGAGACTTGGACGTGAAAGCACATATCATTCTGCATTTACTGTTCTCAACGTGCAGCGGGTGCTGCTGTGAGCCCTCCTCCTGTCCCAAAGCATTCACAGGTGGTCAGTCTCCCAGTAGCTGCAGTCAGAGCAGAGAGGTGAACCACAACCACTCCACTCCACATCCAGACTGAAAATGAGCGGGATGTAAATGTTTCTTCAGTGTAACACTAAAATAAATCACTGCATTTGACTCACACAGTCTCAGCCAGATGACCTACTGTGAACCAGCACATGTACATTGGGTTTGAAACTGCACTAAATTTAAGAAAATAAAAGAAAACACAACAACAACAACAACAACAAAAAATACATTGGTAGCCCTGCCAGTGTGTCTCTTTTAACGTTACTTTGCTGTTCCCAAACCCAGATAAAGAAGCGTTGTATGTAGAGTAAGTCCTAACATTTATCAATACAGGACAAAATTGATTTTGTAATGTGGGTCTAGGTGGCACGGTGGCGCAGCAGGTAGTGTCGCAGTCACACAGCTCCTGGAGGTTGTGGGTTCGATTCCCGCTACAGGTGACTGTCTGTGAGGAGTTGGTGTGTCTGCGTGGGTTTCCTCCGGGTGCTCCCGTTTCCTCTCACAGTCCAAAAACACATGTTGGTAGGTGGATTGGCGACTCAAAAGTGTCTGTAGGTGTGAGTGAATATGTGTGTGTGTTGCCCTGTGAAGAACTGGTGCCCCCTCCAGGGTGTATTCCCACCTTGCGCCCAATGATTCCAGGTAGGCTCTGGACCCACTGCGACCCTGAACTGGATAAGCGCTTACAGATAATGAATGAATGTAGGTCTGAGTGGTGAATTTATTATGAGAAATGATGGCCTATTTCACAAAAAAATCATTTATAGTTCTAAATGTATTTAGTGTGTTTTTGTATTCATTTGGTCTCTCCCATAACATTATTACTCCTTTCTACAGCGTCAATTACAAATGGAAAATTATGCAAATTAGGTGGCGATGTCATTTAACGACTTTTATGATAGCCAATAGCTGCATTCTAACTGAGGAGTTAGAAACACTGCTAGGCAGCACATAAGGAGAGAAGGCAATGTAAGCATTGGGAGCTTTCTCCTTTGGGAAATTGCCCACAGGCAGGGACGAGCGTGATTGGTTAGCACACACTAGGCGAAGATTTTCAAATATGACCTAATGGCATAACCTTAGCAACTTTTGAACTCATATTTTTTCATGCCCTCCATGCTCCTCTGAGGAGGAATGGAGTTTGCACTGCATGTGCCCTTCTGTACATGTAGCTTTAGAGAAACTAATCAGCTTTTCATGTCATTGGCTTCCCCTCACAGGGGATCACCCATTTCATCCAAGTGCTTATCCCACTGGTTAGAAGAAGCCAGTACTCTGAATCAGAATCCAGTATTTGCTGAGTTTATATTTGCCAAAAAATACAACTTGCTGTATAAAATGTGCCACAAATTTTTAAAGTGTGTCCTCCAAAATGTAAAATTCAGCAAATGAAGAGTAGCTATTCATTAAATGAGCAGAATATCCTCTGTAGAGTATGTTTATTTACTGTCACATAGAAAATCAACAAAACATAACATCTGAGCAGCTAAAATGTATGACTGAATAGAAACAAAATTACTTACCATTTTGTCATTAAAACATTTAGTTTACATTGTTTGTTGTTTACTTTATTTTACAGCTAGGTTTCCCTGAATCCCATGCTGGGAGAATGAAGCAAACGCTTCCTCTAAGCCACGTAAAAACAGTCATTACTCCTTTTAACCCACTGGCAAGACAATGTTATTGGAAAAGCTTAATACAGTTGGAGCAGAACGCTGACTACCAAGTACTGTGATTTTAGATTGGAGACAACTACACTGGCTAACACTGGGGATAGTGATATCTACTTTATATATTATTGAGAAAAGCTTCAGGAAACCCAGTAGAATCTCAGTCCTTTAGTTCAGTAAGGCCAGAATCCTCTGCTATATGTTTATAAATTTTGAGCCTTCAGACAACAGTGCATAAAAAACTGTCATGCTACTATCATAAATATGGTGTATAATGGAGTACATCAGAAATACATTGCCACTTACCTCGCTCTGTCGCTCTGGACCCACCACAACCCTGAAATGGATAAGCGGTTAAAGATAATGAAGAAGATGAAGTTACTGAGCAGTGAACCAGGATTTGCAGCTACTAACTTTAGCTGGATTAGCTCACATTTTCGCGTTAGACATCGATTTTGATAATAACTGCTTTTCACAGGTTTGCTATCTGGATTAAATAACTGAAGTTACACTTTGTGTCAGTGGATTCCAAGCTTTGTTGAAGACAATGTTATAATCCGGTTTTGAGAGTTACTGATGAGTGCTAGCACCTGCTTACTTTAGCCAGATTAGATCAGTTTTAGCATGGGAGATTCTGGTATTAAGTGCTTTACTGTCGATTGCTGTGGTTATCACAGCCACCACAGTTACCACCATAGTTATGCTTGGTTCATTGTGTATTATGAGGCATATATGGGTTTTATCATGTAAGCAACATTATTTTATTCGATTGCACACATTCCCCTGGCTCAAAATCAGCTGGTACCCCAGAGCCGTCCTCTAGTTTTGTAAGCGTCACTCGATGAGTGAGTGAGTGAAAGGGAGGGAGAGAGAGAGAGAGAGAGAGAGAGAGAGAGATGTATTTGTCTGTGCGAGTGAGACAGGGAGAGTGTGTGAGATCTGGTCATGTTTAAGTGAGTGATAGAGGGAGAGAGAGATATGTGTGAGACTTACGACAGTACTGTAAATGTGAATTACACTCAGCAAGTAGGGGGTGCTCAGGAGACAAAAAAGCCCATTCTTACATTGTATTCCTTTAAGAAGAAAACCATATATCAATTACAGGCAGAAATGCTGTTGAATTATATTTGCCCAAACTTATGCCATAGACACGCATGCAAAAACACTACTCAAAATGGTTCTGGAGGCACCGCTGCCTATGAAGCAGAAGGAAGATAATTGGTTAATAGCTAAGAAGAAATTAGGATAAATGTGATTGGTTAAAACAGACTGGGTGGAGGTTTTCAAATACAGCACCATAACCAGTAAAGCTCTGCTTAGATCATCATATTTGCCTGCTCTGACTGCCAGAAATGACTCTGGAATAATACGTGTGCAATATACTGTATACCTAGTTCTGTTTCTTAATTTGTTAGAAGTGTTGTAAAAATTTCAGTTCAAATTTCTTTAGAGTCTGCTTAGGCAGCCAAATTATACTGTAGAACATTGTGTAGCTTCCTCTGAGGCAGCAGTCATAACTCAAATATGCAGGAAAGTGCTTCTTCAGAATCTGTTCAGAGGCAGCAGAGCATTATAACATTCTGCATCTTCCTCAGAGGAACTGAGTTACTTTATCCTCCATTCAAGTGAAACAAAATACTGAGATTTTTGAAACACTTACAATAAACTATAAAACTGAACTACATGTACAGCATATTGCACATGAATTGTTTCCAGATTTATGGGACCGTATTTGAAAATGAGTTCTCAGTGCCAGAGACATAAGGGACAATCCACACTCATCAAAGAAAGGTGCCAGCATCTGTCATGGCATGGTTGGTTAAATAAGAAAATGCCAGGCCTTATTTTGCATGTGATACAACAGTGTGTCTTCATGGACACAATGAAAGTGCTTCACGTTTTTACAAGGACCCTCAAGTTGTTCAGATATAGGGTTGTATTTGAGTTTTCTAATTAAGATTTGAATTTGATGATCATTTTATTGTGGCAAGTTGTTAAACAGGAAGATTAATTCTACATTTTGTGTTAGTGCAGAAAGCTTTAAACTCTAAGCAGTAAGACAAACAAATTCACTGTGTAATTTAATAGGTAATGACACACTAACATATAGTAATATCTCTCTGCATCTAAAGGTTAATAAATAGAAACCTTTCATTTTGAAATTTCTGTAGATCTGTAAGTATTGCATTATTTAAATTAGTAGATTATCATTACACCGAAGTACCTTGGCATTAGGTTGAAGACCTTTTGGTTCAATGTTCATTTTTAAATTTGTAGATATGTTTATATTAAGAAATGTTTCTCTTATACCTGGTTATTAATACACAACTACAACAAAAGACAGCCAATTTATTTTCCATAGCAATTTATTAGTATGGCTACATTTTTGATAATTATGAATAAAAAAATGCTGTATGGAAATATACTTTATTTAAAATATAAGTGTAAATTGGCGCCTCAATAATGAAATACAGCACATACATCACATCTATCATGGACATATGAGAGATGTAAATCCACCTACAGCTGAACTGTGCTCTTTGGGGTAATTAATTTAATACCTTTGGAATGAGTTGGAAAGGTGTCTGTGATCATCCAGCATCACTCACGTGACCTCACTCATGTTTATGAAGCTGAACGCAATCAAATCCTCACAGCAATATTCCAAAATGTAGTCTTCCCTGAAAATCAGTGGCAGTTACTGCCGTCCATTGCTGGGGGCTTCTACACTGTGGCGTGGGGGGGATTGTTCTGTGTAGCTGAAGCACTCTCGGGTTTTGCATTTGGCAAGATAAAGCATGTAGCTAACTAACACAGGTGTTGATTGTTGTTCACTACAGGATGCTGTCAGTCTCCTCTAATAAGGCACATAACAAAATCTTCACACAGCCAAAGATGTTCCATCTATGAGTATCACACAACTGTTCTGAATGGAAGTTGGCTGTGTGCCAGAACTGTAGTGCAATCTACACTACGTGGCCAATAATTTGTGGACACTGGCTTCTTCAGAATTTCTACGGAACCAATGGGAATCAATAGATTAATATTACTTTGTGCCAACTTTGCTGCAAAACAGCATATATTCTTCTGAGGAGGCTTTACATGAGAGGTTGGAAAACTGCTTTGGGGTTGTATACCTCTAGCTGACACTTGGCATTGAGAAATTTGACCGTAGGTTTTTTTTATTATTTCTTTTTTAAATTTCTATTTATATTATTGCATATAACAATCACAAACAATCAATAAACATCCCCAGCCTTGTATCCATCAACTGGTTTTAATATATTGTGATGGAGAACAAGCTGTGTAATCAATAATGTATTTCACTAATTAGAAGCAGTGTCCAAAAACATTTAGACATATAGCGTAGCTGTTTTTTTTTTTTTTGTTGCACAGATGAGTGTGAACGCATTTGGTAGTACATGAATATTTCTTTGTGCAAAGCAGTGGCTACGTGTTTTCATGTCCATGAATAAATGCATGGGCATCTGGAAGACTGTGTGAAAGTACATGAGTGTGCGAGAGTGCGCCCCTTATGTGAGAACATGACGGCAAACACACTTAAGGCAAAATAAAAAACATGGCTCTCTGCTGCCTGTGCTTGTGTTGTGCTGTAGGTCTGCTGCGTGCGAGATGTATGTTACCCACACATAGCCAGTGTAGCACCACTTTATTGGTAAACAAGAAAACTCAGTTTGGTCAATAAATGATCTGTGGGCGTGCTGCTTCCCTTAAGAAAACCTCAGCGTGCCCCTTTAGGAGTGCCCTGCTGTGTGCTTTTAAGGGGTACGGAGAAGGGGAGGGGAAGAGGGAGAGGTGGGGGGAAAAAATACACACAACACACAAATGTTCCTTAATGAGCCTCTTCTCGTGGTGGAGCATTTTTAGACATTTTGCAGCCAAATGTCTTTTGTTATTTACCACAGCTATTTTCATGCGCGCCTGGCGTCGGAGTGGTAAAATAACAGTAATTGCTGGATCGTTTGCAGGTTGTTTAGCTTGTGTACCGAGCCAGATGAGATGAGCTAATGAGCACAGCTTCCAGCGGCAATTAGTGAGGCAGCCGTGTACATCACAGATGATTTGCAATTAACTGGCTACATATTATATATTGTATGTGCCAGGAGGCTCTGGATGCTGGTTTCAGAGAAGTGGGGAGAACGAGGAGGGGGAGAGGAGTTGGGGGCTAGTAGAGTAGGGTCAAGAAGAGATGGGGCAGAGTAGTGCCAGAATATTCACACATCCTATTTATGGAGAAACCACTGGTTTAGTGAGATGAGAAGGGACTGGCTTCAGATTTGCAGATGTTCACGATGGGCAGGGTGTTCATGCTGAAGTACTGATGTAATGTGTATTGATACAACTGGTGAGACTGGCAATGTTTCAAGGAGATAATTTGGCAGAAAGAAAAATCAATCTTCCTTGCATTTTATGCTCACCACAAGTCAATCAGCCAAGTCATGTTTTGGGGGCTAGAGCTGCGAGGCTAGTGTAGTCAACAAGTAGGCAGCAAACTCAAAATTCAAGACACAATCATTTGCTGTGATGGAATTCCTGGTAAATGTTCAGAAAAATCAATGCCATACAAACACCACGGAAACACATCCACGATGGTTTGACGGTTCTGTATGTGTACGACAATGTTAGTGATTAATGTCTCTGAGGCTGAATGGATGAAATCCTCACAGAAATGTTCTGATTCCAAAACAGTCGAAGATGTTACTGCAGCAAAACTCTTGATTTCAGAAGAAATATGGGATGAGCTGGTGTCCACAATCCAAAGATTTGAGAGTTCTTCAAATTACAGCATATGCAGTTTGAGGTAATGGAACATACAACAATGTACTATTGAATACATACAGTCGTCCACACAGTTAGCATGATATGCATACACTACAGCATACACAGAGAATGCAATAAATTAAGATAAAATATGCACTATTATCACACACATAGCTCAAACTGCTAGACACTGTTAAGTATGAAATAGTTTTTACTGAAAATATAATTTTCTTACATATAAAAATGGACCAAAATATGTTAGCTGAATGCTGTATTAGCAGCCACCATTTAGACAGTGTATTATTTATTTATTTGTTGTCTTTCTTTGTAAATTAGTGTCACGCAGCATCTGAAACTACATAAGTGTGTCTCTGAGTTGAAAATGTGTGTGAGTTTGAACAATTGCTAAATTTTTGCATGATAATTGCTGGAACTTATTTTCCTATGCTTATTAGCTACATTAGCATCATAGCAGCAAAGAATATAATAAAAGGAATTATTTTGTACCAATAAAAGGAATGGCATGTTTTGTACAGTTATAGTTTTAGCTGACAAAAAAGGTCATATGGTCAGTGTTATTTTTGAGCAATAAACAAGTTAAGAGAAATTTCTTAAAATGTTCCAAGAATAAATAGTTACACTTCCATGAAAAAAAGAAACCCTGACTTTATGAGAATTAACTTGAAACTGACTAAAGTAACTACCATCCTTTATTCATTCATTCATAATCTGTAACCGCTTATCCAGTTCAGGGTGGGTCCAGAGCCTAGCCAGAATCACTGCGCACAAGGCAGGAACGCACCCTGGAGGGGGCGCCAGTCCTTCACAGGGCAGCACACACTCACATCTATTCACATTTCTCAGTCACCAATCCACCTACCAACTTACGTTTTTGGACTGTGGGAGGAAACCGGAGCACCCGGAGGAAACCCACACAGACACCAGGGGAACACACCAAACTGCTCACAGACAGTCACCCGGAGCGGGACTTGAACCCACAACCTCCAGGTCCCTGGAGCTGTGTGACTGCGACACTACCTGCTGCACCACAGTGCCGCCCTGATTCAACAGGATATATAACTTAAAAAGAAATGACAATTGCATGGACAAAAATTATAGGAACTTCAACCTAATATTTTATACCTTTTAGAGGCAGTCTTTGAAAAGATTCAATTTCTGTAGCTCTGTCAACGGGGAGTTTGACCCATTCTTACTGAGCAAACTGCTCTCATTGTTTCAGGTTTTCACATAGATGTTCTATAGGAATCAGATAAGGGCTCCTAGAAGTCCATTTCAGAATACAACAGTATTTTATTCTTAGCCATTCTTAAGTGCTTTTACTTTCGTGTTTTGTGTGTTTATCTCCTGTCTAGGATGCCTTGATAGTCTTGAGATTTTAATGTGTCACAGATTCCAGGCACCTTAAAAACTTCTCAATGATTCAATGTCTAGCTTTTACCCTGACTTTACCGCAGTCAGAAAACTAAGTCTTTCAAATGTCAAGCTATTTCAAGACCTATTGCCCATAGACCATAAAGACAGGTCCATCCACTTCCACTTCCACTTCCACAAACATCCAAAAGAACTTCACAAGCTGTTTGGAGATGGTCTTATAGCATTTACCTTTAACATGTTTTCCTCCTCAAACAACTCTTAATTTGCTTTCTCTGATTCATGTTCAGTGTTTTGCTGCTAATTATGGGACATTTTATTATTCTGGCTTGTCTGGAATATTCAATAAATGTCACCCTTATTTGGCCTTTGTCTCAACGTTTTTGGTGGTGCTGCTGGCATCGATTTCTAAGTGTGTTTTTATTATCCAAATCAATACTTCAATGTCAGGCGGCACGGTGGCACAGCAGGTAGTGTTGCAGTCACAGCTCCAGGGGCCTGGAGGTTGTGGGTTCGATTCCTGCTCCGGGTGACTGTCTGTGAGGAGTTGGTGTGTTCTCCCTGTGTCTGCGTGGGTTTCCTCCGGGTGCTCTGGTTTCCTCCCACAGTCCAGAACACACGTTGGTAGGTGGATTGGCGACTCAAAATGTCTGTAGGTACGAGTGTGTGTGTGTCTGTGTTGCCCTTTGAAGGACTGGCCACCCCTCCAGGGTGTATTCCCGCCTTGCTCCCAATGATTCCAGGTAGGCTCTGGACCCACTGCGACCCTGAACTGGATAAGGGTTACATATAATGAATGAATACTTTAATGTACTTCAATGAAAACACTGGAAATATTTTCTTTGTGCTTTTTCAGAAATGGGTGTTTATAGGCTGTGTGGCTGATTGGAGACGTGTTATACTAATTAAAGAAATCAGTTAGTTTCTTACTGTCTAATCTAGTCCATATATAGTTTTGAGTCGTGAAAACAAATCTGTTCAGGCCATTGTTCAATATCTTTAAAGAATTAGAATAAGATTGATCTCTTTTCACACTTGCCACACTTTTGAACCTTCTGGATGTGTTGGGGGCTTAATTCAATGAAACACTGACAAGGGGAGGTCTGATGACCCCTGTAAAGCACTTGTGATGTAGTGGGTGTGTTGAGTACGAATGACGGGAATGGACTGGGCCGAATGTGTAACCTTAGTTGTTAGGTGTTGGATCTTGTCATCTTCCTGTGTTGTTTTCCTATAGAGAGCTAAAGGCTCAACAACAGATGGTAATGGAAGTGTTGCTGATCAAATCAAGGCCCCAGCAGACTTAATTGTTATGTGTAGGATTTATTATGTCAATTCAAACAGCTAAATTCTCAACATTATTTAATTTATTTAAATGTTCAACCATAGATAATAGCAGAAATGTTGCAGTTGCTGGTAGGAAGAGGGTGGGCTGGGCCCACATCTTATCCCAAGTATAAATACATTTAAAAAAATCTCTACCAATGGATTACATATGTTGGGGAAACAGATTTGCTCTTTAATAATTGTGGTTCTTGGGAAGGGGAGTGGAATGTTGTGAGGAATTATACCACAAATGTGGAGTAGTTAATGACAGTGGTCTCAGGAAGAGAAGAGACAGAAGAATTCACAGTCTGGAATAAAGCGTTCACTCACTGAGAGGTGGAGATTGCATTGGAAGCTTCTTCTTGTGTGACATCACACAGCAGCTTCTGTGATATTTGGTAAGACTGTCAGGTCCTCTGACAGACACGGCAGATGGTTGTGTGTGTGCGTGTGTGTGTGTGTGTGTATGAGTGTGGATAATACCATTGTTAGTACACTTGAGGAAAGCAGCAGCTTTAACACTGCTTAGCTGCTGAAATTCAGAAACACAAGAACATGAGGGAGCAGGGAACAATGTCAATACATAATGAATTTCCTCAAATTTAAACAAACATTCATGCCTTTGTTGTAACTGAGTGCACAATTTGTATGTTCTGTTTTTGATTTTTGGGAAATACTCCAGTCAGTTTTTTTTTTCTATGTGCTTTCTTTTAGCTCTTGTTACTCAGGCCTTTAGGCAGCAGTATACATGGGGATGCAAAGACTCACACCTTTACTAGCTCTGCTTGCTGGGTGATAGCGGCACCCCATATTAACACAGAGCAAATGATGCCACACATACTACCTTTGTATGATGCCACACATACTACCTTTGAAGTTCAGAGATAGTAGCTCATCTCACCAGAGATGAGAACAGTGGTGCAGTTTATTATTCATCCTTGAATCCTTCATCAGTGGTCAAAAGACACTGTTGACTGGATAGTTTTAGTTGGTGGACTGTATTTGATTGTTGTGAGCTCCAGCAGCACTGCTGTGTGTGATCCAGTTTTACCAGTATAACACACACTGACATGCCACTAGCATATCCGTGTAATTGCAGTACTGAAAATATATATTTTACAGAAGAATAAAACTGGCCATGAACAGATATATTAGGTACACATACAAGTTTTTGTGCTACATATAATTGTAAATAAAAATTTGATCATTCTTCTGCTTTTTTGTCATTTTATAGCAACAGTTGTGTACTATAAAAATTACAATTGAACAATTTGAAATGCTTTTGCAGCATGTAGTATACATTTAGTGATGAATAAATCTTTCCTACTTGCCATTTTTAAACCACATTTTTTAAATGTATTTTTGCGTTTAACTAAAGTAACAATTGTCACTTTTATTACAATCAAACCAGCAGAATGTTTGAATTTAAATGAAATTTTTTATTAATCATATGTTAAACAAAAATCATTTACACTAATACATTTTAAAAATAAGGCAATGGGAAGTTACTTTGTAAAGTTACAAGGCTATTATAAACTTGCACATATACCAGGTATATACAGGACATCATAACTCAAAGAGAAGCATCTGTCGGTATTGAACTTATAAAAGGAATGAGGTAGTTTTAATTGTCAGGGATTGTTCATTAACAGCAGTATTTTCAGTTATTAATAAATAATGAATGTAAAAATGTCATATTAGCAGCAGGGGAAAAATGCTACAATGTGTACTAGTAAACAGTGTAAATAGAAAGACAAGAATATAGTCTTTTGAATGCCACTGGGTGGTGTTATTATGACCAGGGACATGGCCTATAAAATGCTGCATTTAAATTGTGAATGTTGTTCATTTTGGACTTGAAATGTATTTTCCCCAATGGTGAGTTTTCAAGTCATTAAAACATTATACTGACACCATGAGGCCTGGATGTGACATAGAGTCTGTATTAAACCTAAACAAAGTAGCTTCTTAACAAGGGACCTTCTCTGTGACATGTCGTTAAAAAAATGCTACTTTTGGTGGTAATTGTATTTTGAGGGGGAAAAAATAAATAAAATGAAATAAAATAGCTGAATTATTTCTCCAGGCCAGTAGTATTCCTGTATTCGAAGGCTAGCAGCGAAATGAAGCCTGGCCATAATATGAGAAATGGTAGGTGCAGTGTGGTCCAGATGTTAAAGCCAAACAAAGCTGTTAGGATTAACTCAGCTTTGGGGACAAATGCTCAGCATGGCTTCCAAATCACACTAGAGAATCCGTTAGTATAGCAACAACACATGTAACTCTCGGAGCTCACACACAGCAAACACCCCAGCTGCTTGTGTGTGTGTGGATGTATCAGCAGTGTGTAACAGAGAAAACAAACTTGGAAGAACTTTGATGTCATAACTGAAAGTGATCAAATCCTTCTAATGGGTCTCAGTGGGAGTGCTGCCCAACATGGTTTCCTGTGAACTTTCAGAGGAGGCGTGGCTTTGATGGTGTTAAAACAAGAGCCAGTGAGTCAAGCAGTAGCGTTTGTCTAGAGGGAAGGGTGGCGCGTCTAAGAGCCAATCATTGTCTTGGTTCAATGACTTTCCTCCGAACATTAATCGTTTTTGGTTAAATGCCAAAAATAATGTATAAATTAAGAGTGAGTGAAAAGTTTAGAATTTAAACCTTGTTCAATTATTTATTTATTTTTAGTTTTTTTTTTTTCTAGATAAACATTATTATGGATAAAGCATTATTCAGAGTGCTGGGAATAGGAACTAGATGTTTTAAAGCTACCTTATTAAGCAATTACAAGAAATGAATACAGATACATTGCCAGATTTGGCAGCAAGGTGGCACTACATTCAGGGTGACTGACAAACAGCTCCTGAAGCTCAGGGCCCAGTATCTTTGTGTTCTCCCCGTCTGCATGGGTTTCCTCCCACAACCCATGAACACATGCTGGTAGCTGGACTGGCTGTGTGAAATTGGGATGCCTTGTGATGGACTGGGGCCTTGTCCAGGGTGAGGCCAGACCCACATTGACAGTAAAGCAATATACTATATTTAGCTTTGAGACTCTGAGAAAATTGGGATTGTGAATATGAGAGGTTTCTTTGTCTTAAAGTGCTTCTGTCAAGCTGTTTTATATTTATTCATTGCTGGCTGGTGAACATAATGCATAAATATAAATGAATGTTTGATCTGATCAAACTGCTATGTTCCATTTTTATCTGACAGTAAACATGTTGTTTATTTGCTGCCCTGGGTGCTGCTGAGAGCAGAATTAGTCGCTTGTGTGTCTTGACAGGGATGTCCACACATTTCCAATCATCGTGACAACATCACTGTGACAAAATTCTCCCTCTTTTAATTGCACATTATTAATTGGCCTCACTAACACATGTGCAGGACTAGCGTGGAGTGATGATAAATACTACATGGCCAAAAGTTTGTAGACACCCTTTAAAATTTCAGCTATTAAGTCATATTCAGTTGTACAGAGGCTAATTACTGCCAGGAGAAAAAAAGTATGTTGTTTTGTTGTCATGAGAATGTATGTCATTATGATGTAATATGTATTATGTCTGTAATATGCAGAAGTTGCTCACACAGATTCGGGGAATAACTAGCAAACATTTCCTTGCCATGAGTTTACCACAAGGATAAAATATGACATTAGTGTAAATAAATAAAAACACAGATAAATTATGTAGTGTATAAATAAAAAAATATATTATTTTTGTAATTTTAAAAAGTGCTTAATTAATTAAATATCTTGAATTTTTTCTGCATTTCCCCATTTTAATTTTTTCCTGTGTATATTTGCATATTTCTTTTTATTTATTTTTTTTAGTTTAAGTTTATTTCTGTATTTTTTGTCTGTATGTTAATTGTGGGGGCGCTCCTAACCACACCCTAAAGCAGGATTGGTCAGCTTGGCAAACCAGTAAACAGCTCAAAGGCCCTTGTGTCCACAGTTTTGGTATTGCCAACAGAATGAGGACGTCACAGCAGAGACATTATGTTTTTATTGTAACAAAATACTTTATCATAATTACAACATAAGGTCTCTTAATAATGCTGAAGATTTTTTTATGAATGGCAGCAACACGCTTCTGTAGAGTTGCTTACTCACAGTTTATACAGTTTCCACAACAAAACAGTTAAATGTAATGGGATACTAATTTGGAGTAGCTCTATGTATAAAGTCTCTCTAGCTTAGTGCTGCAGAGTATTACATGTGTTTTATGGAGAGATGGAGCTCACATTCTGGTGTTAGTTATCCAGAGCTTGACCTCACTAATGTTGATGTGGCTGAATGCAATCTGGTATGGTCTTAAGTTTATTGTTTTGTGGTGAGTTGTAACAAATGTGCAGAAAAATAGAAAAACAATCAACCCATAAACGTCTATGATTTTGGAAGAGCCTTTGGATTAGGTGTCTACAAGCTTCTGGAGATGTTTTGCTTCTTTCTTTAACAATAATTTATTACTATCCTTTAGACCATTTGGACGTCTTTTAAGCTCCACATATAGGTGCTTTTTGTATCCTTGCACTCCAGCAGCACTGCTCTGCTGTGTCTGATCAAGTCATACCAGCACCACACACACACACACACACTATTAGCGCTGTTCCACTACATGCGAGCTACATTGCTCGACTCTACCCGGCTCTGCTCATTTTTTTCTGGCCCTGGTACCTGGTTCATTTTCCACTACCATGGCTCAAGTTTTTAAACACTGCGTCCACTCACCGTCCACTCTGTTAGTCACTCCTACCTTGTTGGTCCACCTTGTAGATGTAAAGTCAGAGACAGCAGCTCATCTATTGCTGCACAGTTTGTGTTGGTCGTCCTCTAGTCTTGCGTTGCCAAACTGATGCCTTTCACCACTGCCTACTATGGCAGGAAAAGAAATTTGACTGACAAACAAAAGGACTAATCACGAGTCTGATATTTTGGCATGATGTGTAGAAGGAGGCAGAGAACCAATCAGAATGCAACTGGCAGAATCATGACAGGGAAGCCAACTTAATGCACTAAAATTGTCAGACTCTACGTCAACTTGTGGGCGAAGTGTCTGCGTCTGAGACTGGCCGTCCTCTAGTCCTTCATCAGTGGACACGGGATGCCGCCCACAGGACGCTGTTGGAAGGGTAATTTTTGTTGGTGGACTATTCTCAGTTGAGCAGGACACAGAGTAGTTTAAAAATTCTAGCAGCTCTGCTGTGTCTGATCCAACACACTAACACACCACCACCACGTCAGTGTCACTGCAGCACTGAGAATGATCCACCACCAAAATCATACCAGCTCTGTATTGGTCCTGTCTATTTAAGAGCAGGGTGAAATGGGGATAAGAATGTATGCAGAGAAATATGTTTACTGGGTCATTTTAGGACTACAAACTGATTCTGTTTGTTCAGTGTGTGTGTATTATATTTATAAATATATATATATTAAATATGTGGGTGCCATATAGTGTTATTAAGTGTTCTGTGCATATCATTTTATCTTTTGTTCATAGCCTCACCTCACTAGGCTTTGTAAAGCCCTGCAGCAAGTAGAGACATTGTGTCCTACACAAACAACTCCAACACACTTGTAGTAAAGAGCACAAGAAGCTGGCAAGGCCTAGGGATGCTGGGTGTTCAATTTACAGGTTTGAAACTGTAGATTAATACGCTCTCCCGGGAGTCTATTATCAGGTCTGTTCATCCATGCAACAGTGACCCATCCAGTGGAATACTAGCCACACCCCGCGTCCCAATTAAGCCCCGATCCCTGGCGAAAGCCCGTTGGGGTCCGCCCCCACCATAACCAGAGCCGTGACAACCGAGTCATTAGCAGCCTATGAGCTCCACCACCAGTGAGAGGAGCCATTAGGGGCCAGCGACATTCGCCTTTAAAGTCCCCACTGAACACGCTGCCTCACCTCGCCTTGGCCCAGGACGCATCCGCCAGCCAATTAAAGTTGTTATTGGGAGACACAAAATAATTAAAGGTGCTCTCTGTTGTTTTGCATTTGGGCCGCGCCGGGGGCCGCCCCCGGCACTGTTGCAATATGTTTTGTGATGTTTGCTATTCAATTTCACCGTTAAGTATCAAAAATAAGAGGCGTAACAAAGAAAAGGCCCGCTTTCTTGCAGCAGCAGCACTTTGTTTACATTCTATTTCAGCCATGTTGCACTGTGACATGACATTTGTTGTGAAATATCTTGGCCAATATTAAGGTGTGGCAATATTTTCATATGAAGACTCTCTCAGTAAACACAGACGGTTCAACGGTTCAAATCAGCTGTGGAGCCACATATAAAAATTTACAGAGTCAAGATAATGAAGCTAAATATGTTCAGGCATAAAATGGTCCCATAGCTTAATAAATCAAGCCTGCACTTTAATAATTACTTTGATTAATGTAATACAGTTTACTATTGATTTGACAATACGTGACTTCACAATAATAACTGACCTATTTTTTTATAAGCACCTTTCTACATACCCAAGGACACTGAACAATTCACATAAAACAACAGAGGATACAGACTAAAAGTAATAAGACAATCATAATAATCATATTTAGTCCATATACGACTCATATAAATGATAAATCATTTAAATTAACAAAGCAGTCTCAGAATAATGCTTCTCTGACTGTTATTGGCAATAACAATGTATTACATTTAAGGAACACGTTAAATAAGAGGTAAGATAAAGGACATAATGGACATAATAATTAATCAGCAGACTAAGACTTATCAAAAGGATCATAAATTACAGGTCTAATGTGCTCAGATATAAGGTATGTTACATCATGAATGTCAGACACACCACCTGAGCTTTATTAGGGTGCGAGGAAGATAAGGTCCGGGTTGAATATGGGGAGGTCACGTTCACACAAAAGACTACAGCTCCTCCGGGGAAACTTATATTGTTGGATAATACTGTTTTGTTTTTTGTTTTGTTTTTAAACCAAGCTCTTTGACCTTTAGTCACAAAATTTCTCCTCTCCAACAGAAGAAAGAGGTCTTACTGAATGTGGAGGCTGTTAGAATCCCATGCCTGGATTAATCAACAAAAACCGTCAGGTCTTTACTCCACTGTGAACTGACTCTCCTTTAGGGCGAGAAACGAAGTGCCCTTAGGCGTCAGATTCAAGGAGGCTGATTGGCTAAATTTATATCGCTATATGTATATTTTCTTTCAGCAAGAGTTTTTGATTGGCCATGCTTTTGCACTGACCTGGCCAACAGCAGGCACCTGAAATTTTGCCCTCTACAACAGAGCAGCCATTAGAAACATTGCCCGTTAGCAACATTAATTAAAGGGAAGCTACCTTTTCTCAATATATTGTATGCATTACATATAATTTTACATGTAACTTACTAATTTTTCAAGTCAGTAGCTGATGATTTTTCATAATGATTTATGTAATATATATATATATATATATTTATTTATTAGTATTATTATATTGCATCTAAGGTATGACAAACAAAACATAGAACACAATCTGGACAGTGCCAGTTCATAGCAGAAGCAGACATGCAGTACTATAAAAATTCAGATAAATATGAATACATATCTAAACTGAAATCTATATATGTACACAATAGTTACGCAGTGTATTGTTCATCTTGTAGATCTAGTAGATTTTGCAGAAAAAGGCGTGACTTCAAAGTGCATTTGAAAACATTCATGGCTATGACTAGTTAGACAGGATCATCAAAGAAGTAATTACAGTGTTCTTAAAAAGTCTCTGCTTTGCCAATATAAAAGAAAAATAATATACAACTGTTGCAAAACATTGCAGGGTTTACAATGTGTTCTTCATTTGTGTTTGGCCAAGCTCGCACAATGTCAGACTGTGGCCTTCCCAATTAGAAACATGTCATGTTCTACAATGCAATTATTTTCAGGAGAAACAGAGTTAGTGTGCCATGGATTTCACCTACATTGTTTCCTTGATAACAATGCTTTGCTTTGCTTTTATGAATGCAATTTCATAGTTCATCTTTGGAGGGCTCTATGGTCTTGTGCGTGCGCATGTGTTGTTGGACAAATTCATTTAATGTTACCAGAATTTCATCACTTAATTCCCAGGGCCTTAAATTAAGTCCTCTAGCAGTGGCAAACAGAACCATGTGACTAAGAAGGTTGAACACACATACAAACACACACACACACTCAAACACATGCCCCTCCTCTTAAGAAAGCACCATCCACCCATTTTTAGGACACAAACAATAGATTGCAGTTTATTATGTTGTTATTCATTAATTAAAATATTACACAAGAAAAATTCTGGAGGATCACAGCTTGTAATTAGGGATGCGCTATGTGTCTCTACGGTGGCCCAGAGAGTCAAAACTCAACAGTATTTAGTAAGCACACAAATCATAAGAACATGACAACATTAAGGGAGAATAAAACAATGTTAGGACTAAACACAAAAATGTAAAGAAAGAATATAACAAATGTTAAGACACACCACTACAATATTAAGATAAAGCACAACAATGTTAAGAGAGGACATATTAATGTAAGGATACAACACAAAAATGCTAATAGAACACAAATATATGAAGATATTAAGCCACATTAATATAACACACACAGTCACAGTGTATTGTTTATATTAAAGTATATTCCTTATCAAACAAGGTTGTAAGTGAATAAAAGAATAATTATAACAAGGACACAAAGTGTCATTGATGCAAATCACAGTAGTAGCCCCCTATTGAACAGTTACTAAATATGTGTTAGTATGTGACACATAGGTCCCCTTGTGGTTCGGTTCCTAACCATGAGTAAGTGAGTATGTATATGAGTGAATGAGTGAGTCAGTGAGTAAATATGTATGTGAGTGAGTACCTGAGTGAGTATATATGTGGGTGAGAATCTCTATGAATGTGAGAGACTGAGTGAGTAAGTATGTACGTACAGTGAGTGAGTATTTATGTGAGAAAATGAATTTTGAGTCAGATCAATCAAGTGCTTTGTTGTCAAACAAATACCTATACACACTTACAAATATACACTGTGTATTATATAATTATCTGATAAACATTCAATTCTTAAATTGAAAGCTTATAAACTGGTTAAGACCTAATGGTACCGCTTTGAAAATAAGACTATACTTATGAAGGTTTATAAATTATTTAAAACCTGCCTGCATATTAATTGGTTATTAATTTTGTAAACACCTTAAAGGTCATTAATATTCATTAATGCATAGGGTGACAGGTCTAATACAGAAAATGGCAGAGAGCTTACAGAAAATGTCAATGTAAGGAATAGTCTAAGGACCTGAGAATGTGAATTTGGTTATTTCACATGTTTAGGTACACCACATTTGATGGTGGTTAAATGGTTAAACTTTTACCATATATGTGATGAAGCCTACAGATCCAACAAATTCTGAGGATTAACAGTGTAGATGGATGTGGGTTCACTATTGGGAAAACAAAAGGGGTTATAACTTATTATTAATTACTTTTAACGTATTAACAACATTAACAACCAACAATAAACCAATTTTAAACCATGTATAAACCTTTATAAGTGTAGTCTAATTTTAAAATGGTATTGATGTGATAAAAAAAAATAATATATATATATATATATATATATATACTGTATAGAGAGAGAGAGGAGAGAGAGTTTATTTATTAATATTTTCCAATATCACTTCAATGTGTTTTACAGTATACCACACCTTAGACCTGAAATTTTTAAATATTATTATTTATTAATGACAATAATCTTAAAATAAGATGACTGAAAATTGAGGTGGTATTATAAAACTAATTTATATGTAAAGTGATGAAAACAAGGAACAGGATGTCATACAGACCTTTACAGTTTAAAGCGCAGGTTTAGAGTATATATTTCTAAGCAAAAGCAGAGGAAGAAAATCTTTTAAATCTTCAAAATCATATCAAATATCATTTTCCCCAGCAGTGCTGTCAAGGACTAGACAAAGAATAGCATGAATCTGTTCAGGCCCTTTCCAAAACACTTTACTTCACACTTCAATCAGGGGACTGGCTTATAGCAGGCAGCATATATGCATCCCATTGTTATTTGAATTTCACCCAGCAGACTATGGCATTATAAACAGGACCTTTTTGTTGAGTTTTCAGAGGTGTCATTGCAGAAAGTGTGTTTTCACCATGGGGATTTTAAGCTTTGCCAAAGCACAGACATCAGATTGTAAAACAAACACATGCGGACCAGCGGGTCTGTTCCAAACAAGTCCTCCATTTTATGCAAGGCCTCAACCAAGCAAATATACAACAAACGGGTGCCTCACAAAGTGCCTTTACTTTCAGAAGGATTCTATTACTTTAGGATATTTTTAATATATATTAAGAATGTGAACTTCTAGTGAATACTAAAAGCAGTGATTAATACATTTAGTGTAAATGTAGAAATGTAAACGTAAAGTGTTTTCAATGGAATTGAACAGCAGTGCAACAAAATTGTACCTCTGCATTTAACCCCTCTGTGACAGTTAACACACACTAGTGCCCTAGGGGCAGTGATGACACATTCCTAAAGCAGCAGGGTGGCATTTGAGGAGCATTTGTGAGGTAGGTGCCTTGCTCAAAGGCAGCTTTATTGTGAATGTTGAGGGAGGAGACAGTGCTATTCTTCATTCCCTCCATTTTCCATTCGTCTGAGGGCAAAAAAAACAAAAACAAATTATTGTGACCCTTCAGTCCCAAGCCGCTACTCTAAGCTTTACATCACAGATAATGTTAAGAGAATTAATTATATCATGTTTATCAGTGTTCCATTATTTTTCCTTTTATCCACCTGTATTAATAATTTGGAAACCAAGGGTAACAGGAACCAGGTTGTTTCTCAGGTTTGTGCCTTGGTCTTTTGTCCCTTTTTGGTTTTGTTTCCATCTTGTTTCTCTTGATGAGTATCGTCACTGTCCAATTAAAAACATGTATCTCCATTTTTGTTTCCTACATCACTTCCACAGAGCAACTGACTTTCACATCCTGTGAACGTTTCATGATGAATGAACCAATAGAAATGCTCCAAAAGTCCTTGGAATGCATTTTTGTCTTTACCCTTGCTTTCATTTAAGGTTAAGAAGGGTTTTTCCTTCTCCTGTGAAGTTACTATTTTGGGACATACACTACCAATCAAATGTTTGGTTTCCTTTGTTTTGGGCCATTTTCAATGTATTGTGAATGTACAGTACCAGTCAAAATTTTGGACATCTCCTTATTCAATGGTTTTCTGGCTGTGGCCTCCTCAAGAGTTAATTTGTAGAACTACTCACCTTCTTAATGTGTTTGAGACCAAAACTTGGGTTGTGCAGAAGTAGGCGCTGGTACACAGCTCTATACAGTGACTAGCCCTATTCCACCAATGACTAATGAGAAGGTGTGTCCAACATATTTTTAATTGGACAGCAATGTTATGCCCTTATGTTATGTGTGCTCTGTCTGTTTAAGATTTCCACATGCTTGTCTCTGTCGTGATTCTGGGAAGGCTCCGGACCCACTGCGACTCTGATTTGGATAAGGGTTACAGAGAATGTATGAAAGTTTTAATGCAACTGAATTCAGCTTCATATCACAGAGAGTTAGGAAAAAATATGTGATTGTGGAATGTTTTTAAAGGCACACGTGGCCCTAAATAATAATTAGGTTCTGTGCAGTCTAAAAACACCTGATTTGCTTCAAAAGCACCCCTTAAAGGGAACAAAATCATGGAGATCATATGTATTTGTTGCATTTAGCTGTATGTTCATCTTTCCAGTGCTCTCTCATCTGCACCCTTACATGCTCTTTGCCTTTGATTGAGTTTTTGGAGTAGACAATCAGACAAAAACAAAAGAGTGGGTGAATGAGCGGATGAGCGAGAGGAAGCAAGCTGAGGAGGTATGATGGCTGAAAGAGGCCCATGAAAGATTGATGAGTGGCTCTTGTGGAGCGTTGGCCGTGCATCAGTCATGCTCACTTCCCTTTGATGCGCCCACTTTATGAGAGCTGGAGCGCTTTGCCTGTTTCCTAAGACACATCATATATTAGCATCCTATTAGACAGCTTAATATTTCCATGGTCTGTTTTTGGAATATGATCGCTGGATTGGAGCAATGGCTTGTGAATCACCAAGATGACCCACAGAACCAGGGAAATGTTCCAGGTGCTGATAACACTGATATAGGGAATGATATAGATTTGTCTAGACTTCAACCTACCAATGATTTGCCAATTATTTATTTATTTATTTTCCCCCAGTGTTCTCTCTGGTATGAAATGCCTTGTTCGGCACAGTAAACTCTGCAAGGGCTGCATCTGAATGAAGCCACAGGCAAAATATATAGGACTCACCACTGCTGTGATGTGCTGTAAATCATTAAAAAATGATCATAAATGTAAGTAAATGTAAATTAAATATTTATAGATGTAGTACACAATACATCCCAATGAAACCTTGGTTGTTAAAGTAGCTTTGACACTGTTTTATTGCTGTGTGTGGAGGACTGATGTGTACAGACAACACAGCTCATCACTTAAAGCACATGCCCAGTGTTTTCAGCTACTCGTTCAGATATACTGACTCTGAGGGGCCAGCCCCACTCAGATAAACCAGCTCTGAGATGTTCATTAAATGAGGACTGTTAGAAGTACTGGGCTCTACACAAGATAGGTTGATTGTATTGGGCAGTAGTGACATTTTCAAATGTCATACCTTCAGCAAATGATCGCTATGAAAACAATATTCGCCATATTTTTCATGAAAGCAAGGCAGGGGCCATTTTGGTTTACTTTGTGTCAGAACTTCCGGTGAGGCAGGGGATCCCTCGACACTGATTACAACAGCGATAGCACAAACACTAGCATGTGCACTTTCTGGAGTGTTAAAGTAACATGGCTAAAGGTGTTACTGGCTCTGCTTCGAATAGAGAGAAAACACAGAAAGAGAGGGAGGAGGGACAGCGATGTTAAAAAGTGAACAAGCTGTTTCTGTTGATTCTGCTGGAGGGACAGCCAAAGTTAGCTTCATATTTGAATTTTCATTTCCACCTTAACACTGGAAGCATCATGATTCTTTGACCCACTGAGACCTGGAAGTCCAGAGAGCTTATTTCCACCTCAAACTAAAACAGTTTACCTGACTAATATTGACATTAATTGTCTCTTATTTGAATGCTCTGTTTCACCTTAAAAAGGCAACTATGTGAGGCTGAAGTTAGCATTTGAAAAACAGGTCTCACTCATTTTTTTTGTTTAAAACACAAACCACAGACTGTGAACTTTTAATACTGCTGTAAATCTTCCCTATCTTCATATTAATCACACAAACCACAAACTTTACACATAAACACTTTAATACCACATTTTATTCCTCACTTTCTCCTTAAAACAGCTGTTGAAAGAGGGTATAGCAGAAATATACATTTATATATTGATTATGTTGTGCGCAGCTTCCAAGTGAAATCTGGTGGGGCCAGGCCCAACTGGCGCAAAAAAAAAATAAGGAAAAAGAACACACACAAAAAATGCCTGATCTATAACAATAGTGTAATCTTAAACACACCGAATAAATGTAATCAGAAATCAAGTATACCAAATGTCTATTGAGTTGTGCCATCATTTTCACAAAAAATTGAATGGCCCTGTATTGGTTCTGCTACTATGAAAAAACACATTTGTGTGTATAGTGTGGAAAGGTAGATTATTATTGTTAGGTGGTTGAATTTGGGTAGTTAGACATTGGGTTGAGGATGCTTTACCCTTAAAACATGGGCCTAGATGGACTGAAACTACCCCAGTACATATCCGTGAAGTCACATTGCTTAAAATCTAACACCTGTGCTTGAACACACTAAAGTAGTGTCAGTCTCACCCTAAGAGACCATTAACATTAATGATCAAGAGCTGTGAATACTTTCACATGAATAAAATAACACATCCTCTTGTCTACCCCACCCCCAAAGTGTGGAGCTTATACCAGTTTGGTGTTATTGTGAGTCTAAAAATCAAAGCTCCTCATTGACATCAGTGTGATACTTAGGCAGCCTAATGAAAAGCCACAACTCATCTCATCCCCGCTCATTCCGGCCACCTGGGACTTCCTGATGCCTGCCAGTAGTACTGGGGATTATGGGATGTGTAGTTTTGAGAAAGGCCACAAGAGGCAGAAGATGTCTTCTGGTGTCTTACTGTAGTGCCCACCTTTTGCTTCCAGACTTTACTGGAATTTATATCAAATCAAAATTTTTATTCATACGTAACTGCATCTTTGAACAAAATAAAGCGACAATCACATTTAAGGTGAAACTATCACAGTGACATGCATTGCCTATCTTATTCATTTGCTTTGCTAGCCCCCACCCCTTGTTTTATTCATGCTATGATACACAGTGCTGTACAAATGTCAGAGACCACTGTTCATGTCTTTAATTTGCAACTGAAAGATCTCTTCATTTTAATTTTATTACAGGTTCCTAAAGATATTTACCTGGGGAAATGTATATGATTTTATCCACTTGCATAAGCAATATTATTGTAATGTTATTCTTCTTATTACATGGGCAGCCATGGCCAAATAGATAAACAGGCTTGGGTCTGGAAGATTGCTGATTCAATCCCCACAACCAGAAGGATAATTGCGGGCAGTTGGAGTGAAGGAACAGCACTGTCTTTCTCCCTCCATCCATGGCTTAAGTGCCTTTGAGCAAGGCACCTGACTTCTGGGGATGGTTGCCCATTTCTTCAGGTGTGTGTTAACTGGCCCTAGTTTAGAACTCAGGTTATTTTCTAACAAGGACACTCTTACTTCGCTGGTCCACCTTGTAGCTGTAAAGTCAGAGACAGTAGCTCATCTGTTGCTGCACACTGTGTATTGGTCGTCCTCTAGTCCTTCATCAGAGGACAACAGGAGGCTGGCGGCTGGATGTTTTTGGTTAGTGACAATGAGGGGTTTAAAAACTCCAGCAGTGCTGCTGGGTCTGATCCACTTGTACCAGTGCAACAGAGACTAACACCACCACCAGGTCAGTGTTACTGCAGCGCTGAGAACAATCCACCACCCAAATAATACCTGCTCTGTGGGGGTCCTGTGGGGTGCTGTTCACTGAAGAACAGGGTGGTAGGAGGCTAACAATCCTCATCATTACAGCCTAAATTTGTAATGTATTCATAAGATTTTCCTTTAATGAGAGAAAAATTGAAAGACTCTTCTAAAGACTTTACTCTGCTGTTTCAGTTCTTCTGCCAAAATGTAAACAAATCCTGCACCCAGTTGTGAAATCAGGGGATTTATAGTCTGGGAACTGTTCACAGCTAAACACACTTATACCCTGAACGAGATGGCTGGTAACATCCAAATATGAGCTCAACTGCTGCTCAAGGAATAAAAACCTGTATGCTCTTCACTGTTTTCACGGTGACAAAACTCCAGTGATGGCACGCTGATGACATCATCATGACTGACAAAGACCAATACACCATCTAAAGGAAAATATCCCTGAAAAGTCACTGAAAAACCAAAATCCATTTTTTAAAGACCTGGAAGCTGTAATAAAAGCAAAAGTTGGAGACACTAAACAGGTATTTTGCTAGTACGGATCATGCTCGCAGAGGCTGAAACGGGGAGGTGAACTCAGAAGTGTTTGGGGAGGAGTTCAGGGCGGCTTATGAATGCATATGAAGCCGTACCCCCTGTTGGATAAATGAATATGAGAAAAGGGTGGAGACGGGGTGGAGGTGGGAACAAGTTTTAAAACAGGAGGCTCAGTTTGATAATGGCCGAACACGGCTCCGAATATGGGGATCAGCAGGAATGGCCCAGCGCGAAGGAGCGAGCTGACGTAGTGAAGCAGTCGAGTCGAGATTCGTCTCCTGAACTAAATGAAGCGAGTTTGTCTGACGCGGAAATGACGTGAATTTGCGGGATATATATAGGACTGAGAGGAGGAGTTCGGGCGTGGTCCTACTCCCAAAATTATGTTATTACATAACTTTAATTATCTTAGTTTTGCAGCTTTTTATTTATTTATCAGAATTCATTAAGTTAAATTAAATGGAGTGGTGTTGTCTAAAGTACTCAACAAGACAAGCAACATCCCAACAAATCAACAACCTGCCAAAGAAAAAAAAATACTTGAGCCTGTTTCCATCATAATGAACATAGATGTTTGCTGTCAGTCAAATCAGTGGTGAGAATCCAGTGGGAGCTGAGTTAATTGCTATGAGAGGGACCCTAATAGAGTGAAGAGAGAGAATGGGGGGAGAGGGAGAAACAGAGAGAGAGAGAGAGAGAGAGAGAGACAGAAAGGAGAGGGCTGCTTAACTGAAAACTGTCATTTCTGACAAGTCCCTAATCATTTCTCCATTTCGACCAGTTACCAAAACTCTCTCCCACTTATTACGTAAATTGCAATTAGAAGTCATCATGACATGCACCAGGGGGTCCTGACCTGTAATAACTCCTAACACAGAGAAACCTTATTATCCATCAAAAGGCTGCTTTGGCACATGCCAGTGCCTGACTGCGTTTTTCCCCCCCTGCGTGACATGCACAGATAATCTTTTGACTTCTCGTCTTCTGTAATTTGGATTGATTTAAAGAAGGTTATTTTTACGGGCTTATGAGTGGAATAATTTTAGCCGCCTTTGTCAAACCAGAAATTGCATGTCATTAAGAAGACTTTGGGGCACTAAGGTGCAAAACTGACATTGAGTCATTGCTCAAAGTTAGTCACATATTGAGGGTTGTCCTAAGGAGCTTAAAGCTGACATTTGAATCTGAATTTCATTTATTTGGACAGTATTTACATATTTAATCAACATTTCTTTTGTTTATTGTTTTGTTTATTACATATTGGCAGGTCACCAAAAGTACGATTATTTATATATATATATATATATATATATATAGGTTTTTTTTGGCGGTGTGTGGGGGGGGGGGTGTTATATATTTGTCATATAACATTACTATTCTGGAGTCACTATGGATTTTAAAGCTGATACAAGTTGTTTGAGACTGTATACATTTAAAAATTTGAAATATATTCACATCATGTTAGTCATTTCACTTTTTTGTATGATATAAAGTGTTCCTTTGAATTTCCATTTCGATATTTCAAGTAACATATCAGAACTTCTCAAGTATAAATCTCGAAAATGCTGGTTTTATGCCAATTACGCCAATGATGAATCACCCGGGCTTCTCAGGATAAGGTACATTCAGTCAGACTGATCAAACCCAGCTAATGCAATTCGGTAAGTAATCAGTATTCTGCCTGTGGGCTTCACATTTGCCCTAACTGAAATAAAACCTGAATTTTCAAGATCTGAATCTGAAGTTTTTTATTTAGAAATCTGAATTTTTAAAATCTGAAAACTATCATTTCTACACTAATCAGAGTAAAATTTCAAATATTTAAAATAGAATAAAATTCAGAAACTTAGATCTGCTTTTATGCTTCTCACATTCACAGGCAATCAAAGCTGCTGCCAATTGCTCAAAGGATAAAAGACCATGGGCGTTTTCTCCTGAAGCACTATAAATGAAAGAGTGGCCACTGCTGACAGGAATATTTTGAAAAATCAATTTCATCTGTATGTAATGCTTTTGTAAAGGGATTAAACATGCTGTGTGCACAAAAGAATGCCTGAGTCAGCAATAAATACACTTTAAAGTGTAACTACATGTAGCGAAGTTTCAAACCTGGTCCTAAGCACAAGATTCTTTGGATCAGACTAGAACTTGTGACAATTCTAAGAAAACGAGACTGGATGAAGCCAGAGGGCAAACCAGAGCGGACATCAATACAGCTATTGCGTGTTTTCTTACATGTGAATGAGACATGAAGTAGTTGGATAATGTTTGAATATGACACCTTTATCCTCAGCTTGCTTGCTCTCTTTGTCATAATCATTGGTTGGGACGTCTTGCAATGTATTATGAGGTGGAAACTTGAGGGAATTTGGGGTAATTGCGTTCAACTCTAAGAAACCTCACTACAATGAGCAGGGGGCCAGGCAGGAAACAGTGTCAGCGTTGAATTTGTTTTTTTTTTTTCCTGGCTGGCACTGTGTGTAAAATGTACTTTTTCCAAAATAGCATTTTACTGAAAAGCACTTTGGTTGAATTTATTTATAAATAAATGTGCCTTCACTTGACAATAATAAAACTGTTAAGGTGATGGTTCTGAAGTGAGCCGACTGTGTCACGTATCAAACCCAGTGCATCCTTAGCAACTGCAATCAGTGCAGCAAACACAGATGATCAAAATTACACAGTTATTGTGGTAAATAGTTCCGATGACACTTTATTATTATATAGAACAGCTTGCATACCAGCCCTTGTTTACTTAGATGTACAGCACTTCCCTCATGATCTTTCTGGATGTTCCTTTTCTGTCAAGGAAACATGTCAGCCTGCCTATGCTGTCCTGAAGATACATTTTCATCAAAGTAAAACACAGAGCAAGACTATGGGTGAAACCCCTTTCTTAATTTTACCCCTACCCCTTGTTTTTGAGTGTTATCTTGCCCTTTGGAACTGAGTTACATGGTGTAGTGTTTAAAAACTTCCCATACATCTTGAAAAGTGTTTAAAAATCCTATATTATCACCCACTCCTAACTCTTCCGTCAACTAAAGCTGAACTCTGCTGCTTATTTGGCTGCTTTTTGTTCAAATGATCTATTTCCACCTTAAATGTTGAAAATGTAGCAATAGCCACAGGCACTAAAATGTTGTTGCTTCACTATTTAAGGTGGAACTGGAAATTCCAAGACATGGGCAAACTACCAACAATGATTTATGCTTGTTATAGTAATAGTTATATCATAGTTTTTAGAGGAGAATATACTGACATTTGTGGCTTTGTTTGGTCACTTGTGTGTCCATCTCTCTAGTGATTCACGCTCTATGTGAAAAATTGGGGTGAAATAGAATTCAAATCTATTTCTGGTTTGGAATGGTGAGCCTTAAGCCTAGTCCTGGTGTCTGCATGCTTATTGTGTTTGTGCTAGCACTTGCAACATTTGTGATCATACCTTGCACCTGGCCTCTGGAGTCACAGCAAAATGTTGCATCTTTCTCTTACTTCCAGTAGTGCTTCATGGTCAACTGACAACTTGGACACAGAAAAAAAAAAAACGACAAACAAAAATGTCCTAATCCTGTGCAATGTAGTAGGACATGGATGACTCTGGAGGCTTGTCTACATGTTTAACCTTGGATGCACAGCACCAGGGATGTAGTGGGATGTGCTTACTCTTTCCATCCCAGTTTGTATATAACTTGCTAGCAAGCTAGCACTTTCCCTTTGGAAGCGAATATTTTCTACATTTCACAATAAAAACACCAATAAACACATGTTTGTGTGAGCTATTTGCATTAGATAACTCCCTCAGGGCATAAGGAAGAAACTTTGAGTGGAACAAAGACTCAGATGGGGTACCCGTCCCCTTCTGGTTGACACTAACAAAACAGTCAAAGAACATTATAGACAAATAGAAATTTATAAAGAGAGGCCAGTACTAATGAAGAATTATAGATTTGTGAAGAGTGAACACTGTATTCTAAGTGTGTTATAAGCTGTGTAAACAAAGATCAGTCTGAAGCAGGTACAGAATGAACATTTCTAGCTAAAGCTCCGTCTCAGCTGTCAATTGGTGACATAAAATTGAGACACTGAGGCACAGACAGAAGGCTCCAAGGGGAGTAAGCAAGAATCTCAAAGTAGCCGATGTTCTGGGGAACATATTGGTGCTATCCCATGATCAAAACTAATTGCCTAACTTTTGACTAAATCTAATTACCTAATTTTTGAATAAATAAATATATTTTTAACCATGTTTTACAAACTTTACAAATTTACATCTAGCACACTTTGGACCAAGAAGAACCTCTGTTATGTCTGGGTTGAGTAAACAGAAGTTATTTGATATCCAGCTCTTTTTTTTAATCTATAACACAGTCCTCCATTCGGATAAATTCGAATCTGGTTTGCCTAATGTGTGTGTGTGTGTGTATATATATATATATATATATATATATATATATATATATATATATATATATATATATATATATATATATATATAATTGCCTGTCATCAGCACACAGTTGTGAGTTAACTAACGCTGTGTTTATGGAAAACATCCCCTAGTGCCAGCATACGTAATGCGAATAAAATTCCTTTAACAGAAACATGTGATACTCCATACTTAAACCTATGTGATTTTGAAGAAAACCATATGTGTTATCAAGTCTTTGAAAAAATCCAACCGATAAAGCCCCACACTCTGCTTTCACCCCTCCTTGTAAAGCCACTCCCCTAAACACACAACTTGATTAATCACACATAGAGAGACTTGGAGAGATGTGCAATATGTAGTTTCAAACATTACCCTCTATGTCTCATTCAGGTGTTAAAAAACATGTAACCATATCATAATAGACATTTTGGAGTTTGTTGTGAATGTTTATTTATAATTTTCAGCAAATGTATTCTATGATGTTGGCTGTTCAAACAACAGTATCTAGAAACCTGTCTAAATACCTAGATAATATTTTGTTAATATCAATGAATAACATCAAATTATTACTGGTAAACAGGCAGGTAAGGGATCCAATCATTAGGTGGATTGGTGATTCAAAAGTGTGTGAATCTGTGAGTGTGTGTTGCCCTGTGAAGGACTGGTGCCCCTTCCAGGGTGTGTCCCCATCTTGCGCCCATTGATTCTGGGTAGGCTCCAGACCCAGCGCAACCCTGAACTGGATAAGCGCTTACAGACAGTGACTGAATGATTGAAATGATTGTACAGATTTTTACATTCCTATGCCCTATACAGAAAGGGATATTTTTTCTTTCAGGTATCAGAGCACTTCTTTTATTGATTGCTATAGAGTGACAAAGAATGACTGTCTTTAACCTTAGTAAGTGCTGATGATTCTCTATGTACATTCACACACTGATAATAATAATGTAGGATCTAAATTAGGCTACTCCTGTGACCCCAATTAGTTTTTCTTATCTGTATAACAAAATAGTCTTAAATCATGGTATTCAACATGGTAGGGATACAAACTATAGCCATAAAAATGTCAAAATATTTTCATGACACTTGAGTATGGTATGTTTAGATATTCTAAGATTGTGTAAGTTAATATAGTGCACTGAAAACAATGAAAAACAATTTTATTCAATATTCCACACATCGCATGCTATAATTAATTATGCTCTCCTTGTAAGTGTTTGCACTAAAATTCTACTGATGTGATAAGAGGTTAATTTATTACTCGCTCTTAATATCATCATATTGACCAGCCCTTTTTCACAGTCTTCAATAAACAGCTTGTATTTTATTCAAAAGTAGAAGTGATTAGTTTAGGGCCAGACTTGTTCTAATTCAGTTAAATTTACAATTCATTTTGTTTGATGTGTTCTCCCCATGTCCGCGTGGGTTTCCTCCGGGTGCTCCGGTTTCCTCCCACAGTCCAAAAACACACGTTGGTAGGTGGATTGGCGACTCAAAATGTCCGTAGGTGTGAGTGTGTGTGTGTGTGTTGCCCTGTGAAGGACTGGTGCCCCCTCCAGGGTGTATTCCCGCCTTGCGCCCAATGACTCCAAGGTAGGCTCTGGACCCTGAACTGGATAAACGGTTACATATAATGAATTAATGAATGAAGTACTGTGAATTCACTGGGAAATCATTAGTTCCCTGGTGATACCTCAGCCATTTAAGGTAGGAATCCAAGATGGTACAGCTGGTCTCGCTCTTTGTAGGTGAATAAAATGGCAATCCCCAGCGTCACACTTCTCTAATAGGTGCTGCTAGCCATTGCTAAAATAACTTATCAGTTAGCATTTTCCTACAATCATGCTGAGCTAAGCTGTACAGTTAGCCCTGTTATAGCTTTGTCTTAGAAGAAATATGTGCCTTGTCAACGGGTACTAAAACTAATCCCTATACGTTTAAATGCCCGTATGTAAGTGTTCGCACACTCGTTAGTAGGCAAGTGCGCAGGGCATGAATTAAAAGTCGCCCCAGGTTGCGGCACGCGTGGGCTGAACAGCCTCAGCTGTTCCCTTAGCAACCGCAAGTCCTCCGGCGCTGCTGACAACATGCCGACACACTCTCTTTCCAACCCGGTCAAAACGCAATGTTCACATCTTAATGTGTATACATCAAATCAAATAAAAAGGCACTTCCTCTAAAGGTCCACTGTTCATTCTGTGAAAAATAAAAATCCTCTGAACTTCAGCAAGAAAATAATTCTCCTCTTTGTTCCACCATAAACAAAGCATTTTAGTCATAGTTCAGGCTTTAAATCTAATAAAACAAAGCTAATAAATACAAAACAGCTAAGAAACAACATCCCATTAACATTCGCTGTTGCAATATTCATGCTTCATTCATTGTCCATTTTATCAGCTCCACTAACCACATACATGCACTTTGTTGTTCTACACTTACAGACTGTTGCTATGCATTTTTAGCCCCGTTTCACAGTTTTTTTTTTAAATAGCCAGAACCTCCACAGGACAAGCACAGAGCAGGTAGCCTACTATCCTCAGCACACAGTGTTACTGACATGGTGTTGGTGTGTGTGTTGCATTGGTAGGAATGGATCAGACACAGCAGTATTGCTGAAGTTTTTATACATGTTGCGCACTCACTGTCCACTCCGTTAGACACACAAAATTTGCAGGTCCACCTTGTAGATGTAAAATCAGAGACAGTAGCTCACCTGTTGCTGTCAAAGGATACTGTTGACTGGATATTTTTGTTTGGTGGACAATTTGCAGTTGAGTGGTGATACTGAGGTTAGCAACACTGCTGTTTTTTTTTTTTTGTGGTGGTCCTGTGGCTGTCCTGACCATGGAAATACAAGATGAAAGGGGGGTATTGATGTATCAGAAGTGACAAAAATGTGCACATATGTGTGGTATGTAGTGCTGATGACTAGATTGGCCAGGCATTGGTTGCCAACATGGCACTGTGTTGGTTATAACATGTAAATACGATCTATGGTCATAACATTAACTTGTAAGAAAACGACATCCCTTGAATGGTTTCTGGAACCTTAAAAAGTGTCCATGCGCCTGTCAATACATTTCTAAAGGCATCCTGTATATTTGGTTAGCTGGGGAAAAAGAAGTTTTGGAATGTTTTTGTTGGAAACAAAGTTGGCCCCACACCAAGAGATGGTGCTTTAAATGTAGGCTACTTGTTTGAAATGAAATATTACTGTGGTTCATTTGACATACTCTTGTTAAGAACTGTGCTGACACAATGTATTTTATTTCTGATAAACACATTTAAATGGAGTAGAATGAAAGCCAGCACTTTGCCCAGTGTGAATGTGAGCGTTAGTCTGCTCTCTGTGTGAGAACCGGAACAAGCAGGAGGCGGTGACTATCAGAGCCCAACATTAAACATATCTGACGTCTATGGCTCCATCATCATCGCTCCTCAATGACCAAAAAAACTCTTTGCGTTTCCACCGCCGCTAAATGCAGCGCGTTTTATAAGCTATATTTACCCGCTGTCCTTTTTTTAATCTCTGAGGACATCTCTTGGCTGTTTTTCGGGGGTGCCGGCCGAAGTTTTGTGTTGTTGGTGTGAGAAAGCGGTGCGTGTTTTCGTCCGAGTTCGAGCTTAGCGACCGCTCTCCGGCTGCGACCCGATGAGCGCTCCACCGCTGATCCGGGCTCCAAGCCCCGTGCCCGGCTCCCAGGGCGTCTCCTTCCACATCCAGATCGGCCTCAGCCGTGAGCCTGTGTTGCTCGACTCCGGAGACTTCAGCCTCGCGCAGGTGCGGGAGATGGCGTGCTCCATCGTGGACCAGAAGGTAACCACATACCTTTCTCTCAGCGCCTCGAGTCCGGTCTCCCTTACCCAGAAAATGAGCGGAAAGTCAGTTGGAGCACGAGTTTACTCACGAAAGCTACTTCGGAGACCGGGTATGACCGGACCCTATGGTAATACAGAAACGAATGAGCGTCTAACAGCGGCGTGCTGGTTTTCACCCACTGTATATACTTTATCAGACTAATGAATTCACTTCTAATGGCGGTTACTGTTTTGGGGGCGCTGCCAAAGTGCTGAGAACTTTTTAGCTCGTCGTGACACCGGTTAGCAAGTAAACCACCATTCAAAAACGGTTACTCCACAGACGGTGACGGTTTTTTTTAGTGTTTTCACCTTTATTCCTTTCAGTTTAACGTTGCAAGACAAGATGGAGATTGATATTTCCCTTTACATGTCCCATGTACATTCAAGCACATCTTATTCAGTTTACACATTTTATTAAGTCGAAAATTCAGCTAAGCATCAGCTGAGAGAAACTATCCCAGATACCTCACCTGTAACGGTCACTTACCGTGGGACCTATATTTTCAGACCGCTTTTTTTTTTGTCTTCATAGCTCAGAGAGTCTCAGGGACAGTGAGGTTATGGGTTAGTTTAAGAAGCAAAGAGAAAGTGCGTATATATTTGAACGTTTCACGTTGGACACAAATTAGTCCATCATTCAGCATCCATAGTCAGTGGTGACGAAGCGTTGTGACGTGCACACACTTGCTGTTCTAGAGAGAGACTGGCCTACAGTTACTGACACACACACACACACACACACACACTAAAGCGTTCCTCTATGACTCAATAAGCCAGTGTTTCTCCCATTGATTAAATGCCTGAAGTTTATTTAGAAACTCTGAGTCATAAGACCTGGCTAGTCAGTAATGGTACTGTACATTTTTCATTCCCTGAAGACTGACAGAAGCTCAGAAAAGTATTCTGCACAACCACTAAGCAGGAAAACAGTTCACCATCCTTTTATTTCTCCACCTGTTACATTAAAAATTTAAAGCTGTAGACCTTTTGAATACTCACTACAGCCCATTATATAGTGTCATCATTAAATGCTGCACATGAAAACGCTTGTGGGCACATCCTAGTCCAAAATTTCTTCTGAAATCAGGGGTATTAATAGGTAGTCAGCATATTTCTTGTTACAGTAGCTGCTTTATACACATAGACATAAGGGAGGTTATGTTCAGGTGATGGTGTCTTGATCGCAAACAACACTGTAACTCATTTCAAAAGACCTGAATGTGCTCCAGGGAAGCACTGTGGCGTAGCAGGTAGTATCACAGTCACACAGCTCCAGGGACCTGGAGGTTGTGGGTTCAAGTCCTGCTCCGGGTGACTGTCTGTGAGGAGTTTGGTCTGTTCTCCCTGTGTCCACGTGGGTTTCCTTCAGGCGCTCTGTTTTCCTTCCACAGTCCAAAAACACACATTGGCAGGTGGATTGGCGACTCAAAAGTGTCCATAGGTGTGAATGTGTGAGTGTGTGACACCCTGTGAGGGACTGGCGCTCCAGGGTGTGTTCCTGCCTTGTGCCCAGTGATGCCGGGTGGGCTCTGGACTCACTGTGACCCTGAATTGGATGAGGGTTGCAGACAATGCATGTGCTCCATCAATAGAAAATCTAGTTTGACAAAGCTGGGAGAGTTTTGTACCCAACTAGCCAAAGCTTATGTGCAGTTGCTCCAGGGCATTTGATTGAATTTAATGTGAATTTAATTTCTCAGGAGTTTATATAAACTCATTCACTGTACACTTTAAAGTAGCTGGGTTCTTGTGTAGCTGCATATGGCCATTTCCAACTTCATTATGGCAGACCTTCACTGTTACAGTGTCTTCTAATAAGCCTTCTTAATGGTTTATGTTGTTTCACAAACACTAAAAGTATTGTTAACACACTTAATAGACAAAATAGCAAACCTGCAGGACTCATGAACCCTCATGCTAGACATTTCCATTAGGTTGAAAAGGTTCTTCAGAATTTTCCACTCATCTTATATTTAACTAAGTCTCTATGAAACCTCAGTGTTTCATGCACCACATTAATCATAAAACATATTTGAAGTGTAATGTGTTAACATGATTTATGACTTCTGATACAACTGATGTTCACAATTTGAATGAAATACACTTTTTATAAAATTCAGGGAATGTTTCCTCACCATTTGCTAGCTCCCCATTTTGTTTGGACACTGGAAACTGGTCCAGTGTTTGTTTGCAGCCCTGGCTCAGTAAGTGGTCCTGGTTCGAATTGGCTCGGAAGTGCTCTCTGTCTCCTTTGCCCGCTTAGGCACGGCCAAGAAACAGCATCTAAATGTTGTAAAGCTTGAAAAGACATGAGGATGTTGTCTTATCCCTGCTGCATATAAAGGTAACATTTACATTTTTGCTGTTACATTTACTGTACTTAGGGAGGAACTGACTCCAAATTCAGGAGGGTGCTAACTTAGCCTGAAAATAAACGCGTACAGAATGTGCTACAGAAATAAACAGCTTGAGTTCCAAATGATTTTCTGTGGTAATTCAAACTATGAATGAAAATTTACAAGTTAAAACCTCAACCATGAACAAGCTACAGTCAGGTTCTAACTCAAACTCATCGTTCCATCTTAAAAGAAGCAGAACTTCTGAAGGAACACAAATGATGGTAGAATGTGTTTTGCTGTGATAACAGTAGTTCTCTAGAATTTTCTACATTGCCTTTAACTTAAATGAGATTACATGAATTAGCATAGTTCAATTTTTAATTTGTTGTTCAGTCCTCTGTCTTTACAGACCATAAACTTTGAAAGCTCATGAGTATTAACATGACCTCCATGTCAGAGCTGGTATTATTTGGGTAGTGTATCATTGTCAGCATTGCAGTGACCTTGTTGTGGTGGTGGCATGTTAGTTTGTTTTGCACTGTGGATCAGACACATCAGCAATAAACTGAACAAAAAGTCATCTGCCTCAGTGCCACCACATGTGATTTCAGACTAGTGTTAACAATGCCTTTCATACAGTATCTGATGTCATTTACACCAATTACAGATGGCAACAGTGTAGAAATGTGTCTATATTTACTTGAAGTGTTCTGAGTTCACCTATGCTGTTTGCGGGTTATTGATATTTTATCATTTCCCCACATGAAATGAGGCTCTTAGGGCATATACAACCCCTGGCAAAAATGATGGAATCACCAGTCTCCGAGGATGTTCCTTCAGTTGTTTAATTTTGTAGAAAAAAAAATAGATCACAGATATGACAAAAAACTAAAGGCATTTCAAATGGCAACTTTCTGGCTTTAAGAAACACTAAAATAAATCAAGAAAAATAATTGTGGCAGCCAGTAACAGTTACAGGGGTTAGACAATGAAACTGAAACACCTGTCATTTTAGTGTGGGAGGTTTCATGGCTAAATTGGAGCAGCCTGGCGGCCAATCTTCAGTAATTGCACATCACACCAGTAAGACCATGTGCATCCAATGGTTCAAACATTGTGTCCTGAAGGCGGTGCCGTGTATCAGGACGACAATGCACCAATACACACAGCAAGACTGGTGAAAGATTGGTTTGATGAACATGAAAGTGAAGTTGAACATCTCCCATGGCCTGCACAGTCACCAGATCTAAACATTATTGAGCCACTTTGGGGTGTTTTGGAGGAGCGAATCAGGAAACGTTTTCCTCCACCAGCATCACGTAGTGACCTGGCCACTATCCTGCAAGAAGAATGGTGTAAAATCCCTCTGACCACTGTGCAGGACTTGTATATATCATTCCCAAGACGAATTGACGCTGTACCTGCTGCAAAAGGAGGCCCTACACCATACTAATAAATTACTGTGGTCTAAAACCAGGTGTTTCAGTTTCATTGTCCAACCCTGCAAATTTTCATTACAAACACTAACACCTGCATCAGATTAAAGCTGCTCGTTAGTATGCAGGTAAAATGGAGTGATCACACCTTGGAGAGCTGTTGCAACAAGTGGACTGACACGAATCATGGCTCCAACACCAGAGATGTCAACTGAAACAAAGGAGAGGATTATCAAACTCCTTAAAGAGTCACGCAGTGTTGCACAAGATGTTGGTTGTTCACAGTCAGCTGTGTCTAAAACCTGGACCAAGTACAAACAACATGAAAAGGTTAAAGGCAAGCATACTGGTAGACCAAGGAAGACATCAAAGTGTCAAGACAGAAAACTTAAAGCAAAATGCCTTGAAAACAGAAAATGTACAACAAAACAAATGGGAGGAAACTGGAGTCAACGTCTGTGACCAAACTGTAAGAAACCGCCTAAAGGAAATTGGAATTTACAAACAGAAAAGCTAAAAGAAAGCGTTCACTAACACCTAAACAACAACAAAAAAAAACATGGTTACAATGGGCTAAGGAAAGGCAGTCGTGGACTGTGGATGACTGGATGAAAGTCATATTCAGTGATGAATCTCGAATCTTTCTTGGGCAAGGTGATGATGCTGGAACTTTTGTTTGGTGCCGTTCCCATGAGATTTATACAGACCACTGTCTGAAGAAAGCATGCAAATTTCCACAGTCATTGATGATATGGGGCTGCATGTCAGGTAAAGGCACTGGGGAGATGGCTGTCATTACATCTTCAATAAATGCACAGGTTTACATTGACATTTTGGACACTTTTCTTATCCCATCTATCAAAAGGATGTTTGGGGATGAAGAAATCACTTTTTCAAGATGATAATGCATCTTGCCATAGAGCAAAATCTGTGAAAACATTCCTTGAAATAAGACACATAAGGTCGATGTCATGGCCTGCAAACAGTCCGGATCTCAATCCAATTGAAAATCTGTGGTGGAAGTTTAAGAAAATGGTCCATGACAAGGCTCCAACCTGCAAAGCTGATCTGGCAACAGCAATCAAAGAAAGCTGGAACCAGATTGATGAAGAGTACTGTTTGTCACTCATTAAGTCAATGCCTCAGAGACTGCAAGCAGTTATAAAAGTACTAGTGATGTGTTGGAGTGTTATTTTGTTTGTCATGATTCCATAATTTTTTCCTCAGAACTGAGTGATTCCATAATTTATTCCCTGTGCTTGTTCTACAATCTAACTGTTACTGGCTACCACAGTTATTTTTCTTGATTTATTTTAATGTTTCTTAAAGCCAGAAAGTTGCCATTTGAAATGCCTTTAGTTTTTTGTCATGTCTGTGATCTGCTTTTTTTCCACAAAATGAAACACCTGAAGGAACTTCCTCAGAGACTGGTGATTCCATAATTTTTGCCAGGGGTTGTATGTTGGCACTGAAATCATTCCCTCTTCGCTAGCTCTCCTGTGACATGTGCTTGTTTGTTATTGTTGTGTTTTACTATGGTTTTACAAAAGTTTACAGTCTACTTTTAGAAGTGTAGGTGTTAGATTGTAGCACAGTATTTTGATACACATAATCATCTAAAGCTGAACAAGGAACACCTTTTTTTTTTGAAAGGCGCGAGGCTGTCAGCTTGTGTTTTGGAAAAATAGAAGGATGTGTTTAATATATTGAAAGAAAGAGGAGTTGGGGTAAGAACAACAGATTTAACCTTAACTCCTTTAACACCTTGTAGACGCTTTCTCAGATTTCCGGGGTCTTGGGAGTATAAGAGCTCAGAGCTCTTATCACTTTAAATAGTCAGATGTGAGATGTTGATATGTGTGCATGAAAACGACGCTGACAGTGCTGTACAGACAGACTCTGAAAATGGTGTTTCATTGTTTTGTGTGTGTGCACGTGTGTGTGTGTGTGCACGCATTAATTGTTTTTCCTGTCTGCTTTATCAAGTATTTACCAAACTGTAAAGGCTTTGTTTAAATGTTTACTTTCTAATGTGAGATCATAAACGCTGGTTTCTGTCTTTTCACTGAGGACCATGTTGTTGGGTTGAGCTGATTTGATTTTTTAAAGCTTTGAGATGTAGGCAAAGTTATTCACAGTTGTGGTGTTAAGAACTAGGGGCTACAGAATGCATACAAGTGCACAGACATTCAGTGATATACACAGCTTCTGAAATGTCAGTTTGAAATAGGGCACTCTGGAGAAGCTGTACATGGGTTTAAGTTCACCATGGAACACATTTGAAAACTTTGGGCTGAGCTGGAGTGGTGTTTGTGAGCTAATCATTCTAGCTCATTACCAAACCAGAGTAATTTTTATGCTGTGGAATGCCAACGAATCCCACCATACATGATCCAACATTGACCTTTTTAGCAATGAGGGACAAAGTCCCTAAATATACCTTTAATTTCAGATGGAAAACTTCTGTCAACAAGCTTTTGTTCTGTAGTATATATGCAGCTCTACTGTGCCAGAGAGGTAGAGACAGTGCCAAATGACCTTCAGCACTATTCTGCTTTTAATGCAGCCAGAGCCGAACCTCAGTCAGCTACAGACCTATGAGCTGTTACTTCTGTACGGCATAAAGCAAGACTTGAGTAGGCGGCTAGGTGAAGTGCGTCAGAAGATTTACAATGTCTCTTAAGTTTTCAAGCTACAGTGAACTCAAGTGCTGTGGAAACCTCCACTGAACCTGAACAAGCCGAGAGACCTGGCGCGTGCATCGTTTTAGAGCAGGATGCCGGACAGAGGGACCATGGGGAGGTCAAGTGGCGGGATGAGTGCAAAGACAGCTTTATGGAGTTATTTAAATGTTATATAAATGTATGGATGGTAAAGGTCAGCTTCACAGGATGGGAGCCCTTGCATTGTGCATGTATGAACAAGAAAAAGTGAGAATAGACCTATTTCGTTTGGACATATTTGGTCTTAACATAACTAATTTTACCTACGTGACTTAATAACCATGGCTATTTCTACTGTTGGAGTAGGAATACTGTTCCATACAATATACAACAAAATGTGGCTTATGGAACATTTACAGCACATTGATATTATTTTATCCAATATTCCATCTCTGCAAATACACAGTATTTTCAAGCATTTTACTTGAACCCTTTGGGTTCTATGACTATACCTGTGGCTCAAATTCAGCATTTATTACTGTGTTTATTAATATCTTTGTGATCATACAGTGCAGAAATACAGTTCAAACATTTCCTGAATTTCCTTCCCAGAGTTGTGAGGTTACAAATAGGGGTTGCGTTACATGAGATATACATAATCTGCCTCTCACTATGTGAGGATTTTGGGTCTGTCAATATTGGCTATAAAACTGTCAAAATGATTCAACCTCCATTGCAAATGAGGTTTATTAGCCAGGCTGAAATAAATATCCAGCTGTTGGCAATAAACCAATCAAACAAGAAAAATAAATAGCTCAGTACCACTAACAGCTTTAACAAGTGGTTTCTTTAAACTCAAAACAAAATGCCACTTTTAATGATTACTGCAGTCTCATAATTATTCAACCCACTGAACAGAATTCCTTATAAGTGGAAGAAGAAGAAGAAAAAAGTTTTGCCTCAAGCAAAACTAATCAAGGCCTTCATTAGTTACATCAGGTTTGCTTGAGATAGAACACTTCAAATACCTGGACTGGCTATAAATATGTCTGTTTGATGCATAGTTTGCACGTTCAAGCATAAAGGAACACTGGGTACACTACCTAGACATGGCAGAAATGGTTAGAAATAGGTAGCTATAAGTAACTACCACCATGTTCCTGAGAGGCAGGTGGAGAAAAATGACAGGTGAGTGCAATATCCTGCAGCCAGGTTTGGTTGCAGCAGGCACTGAGGTTTCAGTTTGTACAGTAAATTGCATTCTAAATGCTGAATGTCTCTATGACCATGACATACACTTCTGCTGACTCGAAATCACAAGAGAGGTTGGTTCAAATATGTTGAAAACTATCTAAAGAACATAAATTGTGGAATTCTGTTTGGTGGAACATTGATACAAATGGTGCTGGTTCAATGGTGCTCTGGGTCTGCCTTGCCACTGGCACTTGAAACCTGCAGAGTAGATAGCAAGAATGATTCAATCAAGTATTAGAAAATCCCAAGTCATCTGTGAAGAAGCTGAAGCTTGTGTGTCATTTGACCTCCCAACACCACAGTGATCCTAAGCATATCTCAAAGTCTGCCAAGGCTTGGTTTCAGAAGAAATCCTGGAACATACTGGAGCGGCTGTCACAACCACATGACTTGAACCCCATAGAAAATCTTTGGTGGAATGTAAAGAAGGTGGTTGGAGTACATAAACCTACGAATTTTCCGTAGCTGGAGGCCATTGCCCATGAGGAATGGGCTAAGATTCCTCAGGAATACTGTCAGAAGCAGGTGTCTGACTTTTGCACCACATTTGCAGCAGGTCATATCAGAAATAGGGTGCTATACAAAGTACACACACACTTTGTATAATCTCCATAAAAAGACATTGGCCAGTAGAACAGTATGCTCTGGAGCAGTTGTATGAGTTTAAAGTCCAAATATCACTGCCAAATATCAGCTAAAGGGTATAAAGCACCTTTGCTGAGACTATAGCTCCCCTGCTTCACAGCCCAATTATTCAGTAGGACTTCATACTCCTCCTGGGGTTATCCAATCCTGGCATGACCTTAGGCTCATATGTTGGTGCTCTAAAATTTTCAGTTCTATAGGCAATGCTTTTCTAAAGAGATTGTACAACTATGTGTTTATAGCTGATATATTTATTAGAGTGGTGTGTTTAAGGTATCAGTGCAATTAGGACAAACCTTTCATGTCTGAGGTTTTAGCACTTCATGCTTTGGCACATTTTCTACTTTATAACTTGGAAATGATCTTTGATGAAGTACACCAACCAATAAATTTGAAATATCTTCCTGTCGGTTGACCAGCTGATACATAATTTGAGATGATCTGTGGTGGCGGTGCCCCGAAATGAAAGCTTTCTCAAGCATCTTCTTTCTCACATTGACAAAAGTCCTTAGTGCTACCAAGGGGCTGCCTAATAGACTGCGAATCCATTAGTGCCTGGGATTATCAGGTTTAATTAAAGTGATGGCGCCTTTGTTTCAAGTTTGCACCTTTTTGCATTACCACTCGTGCAAGTGTTCTTATTAATCAGTGGGGCTGCTACGCTCTTCATGCTAAGCGCTAACCACTCCCATTGCTCAGTCCATACACACGGCTGGCGGATGAGCAGAGAGCTTCATGGGCCCTGTGGCTTAGTTGCACTCCTTCTACGAGTCTTTTCATGTTACAAATGATGTCATTTTTTTGTTCAAAGACCAAGCTTTAATGACAAAGGTTTTTTGGCTATGACAGAGCCTCTTTCAGTCCCATAAAAGAGTGATATTCTACCATTACCCCATTGTGTGCAGTTTAAATGGGCTACATTTCCTACAACGTGTTACCCTCCTCTTTCAAAGATGTACATATTAGAGCAAATTATATATTCATGTTGTCAGAGATATTAGATGTGGATTAGCGATATTAGTTTACATGGTCATCTTTCCAACATGGGTCTTTCTGAGAGAGTTGGAGAGTAGTCCCTCTAGTTGCTTGGCAACTGATTATGATTGCCTGTGTAGTACTCATCTGAGTGCCATTATGGTGACGAGAGCCATGTGCGGTGGGGTCACACACACACAAACACAGAAGATGGCGACTGTACAGAAGCCATTGTGGAGCAGCTGTTGTAGAGAGCATTCAAAGAGCAACCTTTATTAGCATGAGAGACATGATAGTGTGTGTATATGTGTTTTGTTAGTGTATTTTGTGTGTGCACATCCATGCATGTGCTCATTCATCTTGGAGGGTCACGGCCATTTTACTCCACTGATTATACAACTGAGCGAGAAATACTCAAACACTAATTCATTTACAACACTGTGCTCCAACCATATGTTTCAAGACATAGGATTTCTACATCAACACTTGATGAATTCAGTTAGCAACAATCAGAACTACCCATTGTGAACAGTTATGAACACAGTAATACAGAAATAGTAATTCAACTGGTTCTATTAAAGTGTATAATTAGCAAGTGAACTGTTGAATGTAACATGTAGGAAGGGAGTTGAGTAAGTTTTCAGAATCGATATAATCTACTAAACCTGCAGGTAATTTAATAATGGTTCTTAGAAGTGACACTTTCTGAGGGTATACAAAGAAAACCTCAGCTTGTTTTGATCGCTAGTAATGTTGCAATCACTAAGAAACTAAAATAAGTATGTTGACTAAAATTGAGCATTACGCTGTGCCTCAATGTGGATGTACAAATGTAACATTTATTTCTATAATATTTTAGCTTTCACCCAACTGTATGCAAACTATAAAATGAAAGGGGTCTCTTGAAAAAATTGTTAGCAACATTTTTTTAGTTAATGGTTCCTTACTGATATTGCTCACATTTTTAAATATATTTTTTTTATTTAATAACTTAAATAAAATAATAGGTATATTCAAAATAATAATAATAATAATAATGAATGATAACTAGATGAAATACATCAAGTATATGATTAATCACAAATAAATATGAGTGGACCTTTAGCAATGTAACTATTAAACAATACATTCATTCATTGTCTGTAGCCGCTTATCTAGTTCAGGGTCGCTTCGGGTCCGGAACCTACCTGGAATCACTGGGCGCAAGGCAGGAACACACCCTGGAGGGGACGCCAGTCCCTCACAGAGTGACATTAAACAATATAGTAATACAGAAATAAGTGGTTCTGCACTCCCTTTGTTCCTCTCTGGTCAGAGGGGGACAATCTGAGCCAAATCATTTTTAAAACATGTTCAGCAAGTCAAATCTTGTCTCCTCTGTTGTTGCCGCCTTTACTTCACCCTAGCCCTGCCCTCTCGTTATTGTTCCCTCCTGTGATCCTGCCCCCTCGTTATCCTTCTCAGGTGTTCCTTGTGTGTGGTCATGTGTGTCGATGTGTGCTTTTGTGTCTGAGTGTTCACGGCTGTTCCTTTTTGTTCCTGTTCAAGTTCTGTTCTAGTTTGTGCTTCTGTGATCTGCCTGTGTTTATTTTAATTTTTATTATTAAAATCCTTCCTTACGTGTACGTCCGCCTCATCTTCCTTCCATGACACAATGATTGGTTCGAAATACAGGAAAAATCAAAGCATTGGGCAGATGCCAATGATCTTTACAAAGGCAATTGTCTGCCAATACCGATATAATTCAGATATCTCCATGCACCACTGATATTTCATTCAGGGTGTTCAAAAGCTATTTGCAAGATCTAACACATGTATAAATGTTAAGCGTGATTACATAGAAAAGTATAATAAATTTCATGTGTTTTATTTCATATCTATTCGGAGAACTTATTGAATGCCCCTCATAATTTAATTTAATTATAATCAAATTATAATTACAATATGGCTAGATTTTTGTAGATTCTTGTTTCAGTTTTTTCCCCTAATAGCAGCAGTAACAGGTTCTTCTCAGAGTTATTGGATGGTCCTGCCTCGCTCAAAGAGAAAGCTGTTCTAGAGCCCAATTCTCTGACTATATACAGACCTGTCCATATTCATGATATGACATCAGTTCACATGCTTAATATATGTGCCAATGACTACAATTGCTTGGACATTTTGTGTTCTTTAAAGTGATAACCACTACCTAAAGATACAGGTCGGCATTTTTACTGGTCGGCTATATCTGGCGCATCAGCGTAACCTATCACAAGATGGCCAAAAATGGAGTGTGTGCTATTTTTTTTGTGGCCAGTATGATGCAGTGAGGTGGAATATTTGAAGTGCTGTTGCTCATCAAAGACAGCGGCTCTCTGCTTCCATTCAGATGTGCTCTGACAAGGTCTCATCTTCTTAGAGAGTAGCAGGGAGGGTCAACAAAAATAATTTTTAATTACATTCTGTAATAAAGTAAACACGTGGCTGAAATGGCTAAAAATACATGACAGCTCCTCTCAGTGTTAATGCGCTTTGTTGAGATGTTACCACATTTCCATGGCTGTTTAAGCAGGGCCTGCAAAACACAATTATCTCTTTGCGAGAAACAAAAAGCGGAGGACTCTCAGGCCCAGATGTCAAGCTTTCATTTCACAAACTCTTCTGTATGAAAACAGATTGTCCAATCACATAAATAAGGAAAAACAAGAATATTGTGTCTGTTGAAGTGGATTTGACAAAAAAATCAGTCAAAGATGAGCAAAGCAGCAACATTTATTCACTAATTCATTCATTTATTCATCATTTATAACTGCTTCAATCCTGATTAGTGTAGCTGTGTTTCAGGAGCTTACCCGGAATCATTGGCACGAGGCAGGACACACCCTGGACTAGCTGCCAGTCCCTCACAGGGCATCAGACACTCACCCACTCTCTACCAACTCTACAGTTTTTTTGGACTGTAGGAGAAAATCAGAGCGCTCAGAAAAAAACCCACACAAGCAAAGGGAGAACACACCAAGCGCCTCACAGACGGTGACCCGAGGTGAGGCTCGAAGCCAGGACCCTAAGATCCTGATGCTGTGTGGCAGCAACACTTCCTGTGAGCCCCCCAGCAGCCTCGTGCACTTTGTATATTTAAAGATATACCACGCATCTTCGCACGTCTTTTTTTCTGTTAGGCTGAAGCAAATTCATCCAACTTCTTGTCATTCCTTAGCACCAGCATGCACTAGACTAAACCCTGCATTTATTTTAACTATTGTTAAACCACATACTGTGCAGAGGAGTCCAATAAAGCTCATCATCAGCAAAATATCAGAATTACAGTCAATTTAGAGGCATACCACCTGCTAAGGCTGTCATATAATTTTAATGATCCGCCATAGCACCTCAAAGCCCAGTAGAACCTGTGCCACACTGTAGCGCGAGTGCACAGTGCCAGGGGGTAGTTAGTGGGCATGCTGGCGCTGAGGAGGAGAGCTGCAAAACACTCACTAATAAAGTGTGAACATACAGCTATTAAGGTGACAATGAGAATCTTAGCAGGCCTAAAAGAGTGCTTTAATTAGATACAGTGTGTAGTCTTGCCTTAAATGAGAAGCACTCTTCATCCAGGTTGCCCCCACCCCCCCTCACCCCTTCCCACCACCCTCAGTATTAACGACATGCTAATGTATGCAAGTGACTTCTCTCCATGGAGTTTGAGATTGGCACTTTTAAGCTTGGATGACCCAACAGAAATGCTTATGCTCTGTTTACTTGCATGGAGGTATTGGTGTTTGGTGGGAGGTTGTTTACTTTGCAGCTACCTCTAAAACATATAAATACATATTTATATGGTTTAGATGTTTCATTCATTCATTCACTGATTCAATAAATATTGAAATGCAGCCATATTAGCAAGACTAGCAGTACCTGATCAGAAATAAAATCTGTAATGATTAATGTAGGGCGACATGTTGGTGCAGCAGTGTCGCAGTCACACGGCTCCAGAGACCCGGAGTTTGTGGGTTCAAGTCCCACTCCGGGTGACTCTCTGGGAGGAATTTGGTGTGTTCTCCCTGTGTCCGCGTGGGTTTCCTCCGGCTGCTTCAGTTTCCTCCCACGGTCCAAAACACACATTGGTAGGTGGACTGGCGACTCAAAAGTGTCCGTAGGTGTGAGTGAATGTGTCGACCTGTGAAGGACTGGCACGCGCTCCAGGGTGTGATCCCGCCTTGCGCCCAGTGATTCCGGGTAGGCTCCAGACCCACCATGACTGTCTTATACCATCACTTTACAATCAGAGGTGGGTAGAATAACCTACATGTTAATGATGACTACAACCACCATCATTTCCACCAAAATGTAGCTTAAAGGAGCAATCTGTAATACTGATTCAAAACATGGGAGAGCGTCCTCTCTCCCTCCACCCCTGAACCTACACAATTGAGTGCAAGATGAGTGTTAGATATTTGGATCTTCATAACTAAAAAGAATGTGCACTAATCAACATATTTACATAGAAATGTGTTCATCATTTCATAAAAAAATCTGTGTACCCTAGTGAAATGTAGAAAGTTAATGAGTTAATATTCCCTTCCTAGATGTTTGCTTCTTATTCACAATTTCCATATACAAAGATTTTGTTCCACCTTAAATGGGTCAGTTTACAAGTCTAATATTGGTGTTTATTGCAAGCATTTTTAATCAATTCATACATGCCTTTTATAGTTTTCCAAAAATTACTTTAACTGTTCAGGAGAAAATTAGCCAACTTGGCATCCATGGTGTAGTCCTGCTGGGCTCTAAGCTGTCTCCATCTTTCAAATACGTCACCATTTGAGATTTTGTTGGTCCAGAAAAATTGAACATTATCTCTGTTTGCTTACTCTCTTCCATGGCTGTAGCACACTGTTTGTGTTTGCTATGGTGTGTTAAACTTGGCAACTTGAGCTTTGGAAACTTTACTGGGATAGGACAGTGGGTGGGACCTCCTCAAAAAAAAACATACCGACTGTAGCACTGCTGCATTTTCCTTAATCTCTGATAAAACAGAATGACCATGTCATTTTGTGATATTGTGTAGTAAAATATATTACAGATTTCTCATTTAAGTACAAATGGAAAAGTTATAAGTTTTGAGTAGGTCAGTTATTTGACATTGGAATAGTTTTATTCTGCAATATATAATCAGTAGAAGTAAGAATAATCATGTGAAAATACTCAGTAAGGTACAAATCTATCAGTATTTTACTTAACAAATTATTTTTGTTAAAGTAATATACTGAGTACTTTACATGTCAAAATGTTTGTAGGCATCTCTTCTAATAAGTGATTTCAGCTACTTTAAGTAGCTGAGTGGTGGCACATCAGGTAGTGTCACAGTCACACAGCTCCAGGGACCTGGAGGTTGTTGGTTCAAGTCTGTGAATGTAACCAGGTGACTGTCTGTGAGGAGTTTGGTGTGTTCTCCCATGTTGCAGTTTCCTCTCACGGTCCCAAAACACATGTTGGTAGATGGATTGGCAACTCAAAAGTGTCCATAGTTTTGAGTGAATGTAAGTGCATGTTGCCCTGTGAAGGACTGCCAACCCCTTCAGGGTGTGTCTCCGCCTTGCGCCCAGTGACTCCGGGTAGGCTCTGGACCCACCGCAACCCTGAACCGGACAAAGCAGTTACAGATAATGAATGAATGAATGATAAGTACCTTAGGTTTGTATTCAGCTGGATACTCACAACTTGTATAATGTCCACTCACACCATTACACAAAGCATTGCCCTGGAGTGGCCTAAAGCTAAGTATGGGCTAGAGGAGTGTAATCCCCTGTAAAGATAGTGTAAAGACTTCTGAAGAGAGCAGAGGGATTTACCGCAGCAGCTCCCATATTGACACCCTATTTTCCAGAAGAAAACTTGGGAAGGTGGGTGTCCACAGACTTTTGCCAGTATGGGTTAAGTGAGTAGAAGTAAAAGTATTGGCAAAATTTTGTGGACACCCACCTTTTCAATGATTAATCCTTCAATAATGTATTAATGTATATGTAATTATGTAAATGTAATGAGTTACTTAATCTCTGCTGACAGTCAGTCCAGTACTACAGCTTTTTTGTTACCTATCAGAGCATCAAATGGCTTGGGCCTTCACAGAGCTCAGAGTATATCTGTTTGCTCTTTCAGTTAGGCCCTGAATGTGGCCCCATGCCTGCCATTGGCAAAATGTTCAGACTTTTTTGGCCTCGTAAGCGCAGAGGGGGGCAGAAAAACAAAAGCACAATGCTCCAACAGTATTGACCAGTGGTTGTCACAGCACAGCTAGCACCTGCTAGCCTGCAGACTACACATTGAGAGGAAGGGGTTTGATTGGCTGATTGTGTGTGTGTGCCATGGCCATTTCTGTATGAGTACAAGGCCTGACGCCCAAGCCTTGCTGGGAGGAGAGACTCCTCACAGGTTCCTTGAATTCTCTGGACTGGTAAAATAACCTAAGAGCACTAAAGGGAGATATATATCAATGAATATTGTATGAAACAGCACACAGATGATACGAGGATATGTTGCGACATGCTATTTTCATAATTTTCAAACCTCTGCTAAAGCCATTGTTGGTAACATCTTAGTGCAGTCATTTCATTCAGACAGTAAGAAGCAGTCTATATGTAATTGGACACTTACAACATTTTACTTGTTTTGGCTCAGTATTCCAGAACACTGGAGGAGATGAAATAATCATCAATCAATAACACAAAAATAAAGTTGCTACAAAGAATTATTTGAGCAATGCCATAAAAGAACCAATAGATGGTTTGTGGAGAAACACTGTTCTCTCTGGTTTGTTTATGTTCAGAAGGTTTGTGTCTTTTAAGGTAGAACGTTGTGTTTGAGGAGGAAAAAAAAGACTTTTGTACATGACTGATGTTTAAGTTGTCTGTAAGTTTTTATTTACTGTTTTAATTACCACAGAAACTCATTTGTAACTTGCGTTTTAACTTTAGTTTTGAAGTACTTTTGTTATGTGTTTAATTTCATGCAGGTTGCCATCTCTCAAATTTTGAGATTTTTCCACCGTACAATCCGAAACAGCAAAAATAAGTCAGTATTACCCACCTATTGAGCAGGAATAGCGCAATATCCTCATTTTTGGTTCATGCTTTTCAATATTTGGAGTTCTCTCCAGATGCCTTTTCTCTGCCATGAGCAAAGAGACAGAGAAAAAGTCTAGCATAATGGACCAAGACACTTTTTACACATTTACTGACACTGGGGTTTCATGAACACAATAGACTGGTTTCGAGCACGCAAACACGGGAGATCTAGAAAATGTTGAGGAAAAATGTTTTTTGCTTAAAATTGCTCAAAATTTGGATATTTTTCTTTGGTTTCACTCAACTATTTTTTAGCACCTATATTTTTAAGAGTGTGAGATTAAGTACAGAATATTAGCTTTAAGGGCAGCCATTTCCTAGAATGGGTTTCTTTTTTTTGAATCAGTATCCATCCATTCATTATCTGTAAGCGCTTATCCAGTTCAGAGTCATGGTGGGTCCAGAGCCTACCTGGAATCATTGGGCGCAAGGTGGGAATACACCCTGGAGGGGGCACCAGTCCTTCACAGGGCAACACACACACACACACACATTCACTCACACCTACAGACACTTTTGAGTCGCCTATCCACCTACCAACGTGTTTTTTTGGACTGTGGGAGGAAACCAGAGCACCCAGAGGAAACCCACGTGGACACGGGGAGAACACACCAAACTCCTCACAGTCACCCAGAGCCGGAATTGTGCCACCGTGCTGCCCTAAATCAGTATAATCATTTTTTAAAAATCTACATTTGCTGCAGTAAATGTCTTGTTTCTCTTTTCTCAGACATGCTCTGCTAACAGTATTTATGTAACACAGGGGGATGAAAGGGTTCATTCATGGATAAACACTATTTTCCTCCATTTTCCTTCTTAATATTTTTATTTGGTGGTCGCACGGTGGTGCAGCAGGTAGTGTTGCCGTCACACAGCTCCAGGGACCTGGAGGTTGTGGGTTCAAGTCCCGCTCCAGGTGACTGTCTGTGAGAAGTTTGGTGTGTTCTCCCTGTGTCTACATGGGTTTCCTCCAGGTGCTCCGGTTTCCTCCCACAGTCCAAAAACACACGTCAATAGGTTGATTGGTAACACAAAAGTGTCCATATGTGTGAGTGTGTCACCCTGTGAAGGATTGGCGCCCCCTTCAGGGCGTGTTCCTGCCTTGCGCCCAGTGATTCCGGGTAGACCCTAATACTGGATAAGGGTTACAGACAATGGATGAATAAATGAATAATTATTTGATATTAAGTACAGAACTTAAAACCCTGTCCGCTGCTCTGCTGATGACGCACTATTCTGAAATCCCCACGTCACGCAGTGAATCCTAGAATATCAGCTGGTGAAAGATAGTCCTGTTGTGTTGTTTCTCTGGGAAAAAAAGGACACATTGGTTGGCCGAATATGAAGGAGCCTCCAAAATGGGACAGCCCAGTCACACCGCTGTGATGTAATCAACCTACAAATGTGCCCTTTGATGGTTGCAGCCCCTGAATTGAGACGCATCTATAGTGTAATCTGCATGTTAACTTCACGTTTCAAATCATGAATCACAGAGATATAACAACACATATTGTCTCCCAGTCCATGTAGTTGTGGACTTCATGTGGATGTACATGTCTAAATGTTTTTGTGTAAATTAGAAAGCAGAGGCTATTTAGTGTACCAGACAGCTCCACTTGTCCTCTCTGCTGGTGCTCCTTTTAAGTGTTTCAGTGCTGGAGGTGTGATCAGAGAGGAGATTGACTGGAGCAGAGGAGGTGGGAGTGGGCTCTTGCTGAACTAATTACTCAGGCGTCTTTGTGCTGTTTTCATTGTGTACAGAGATTCCCCTCTGAGTGACATGTTTGTGTTGGGGAAAATGGGTTTGTTGTTTGAATGAAACTTTATCGTAGCCCACATGCACCACTCTGAAGAAATGCTACACTTCCGAAGTGTTAGGGAAAGTAACTGGCCTATAAATGCTGATATAGAAAACATGTCCTGTTTACTATTGGCATTAACATCTGACAACTGCGATCTAATCAATCAAGATGCAGCACATCTACATCTAACCTTTTCAAACACAGCTTCCCCATCCAGATATTGATCTCATTCATACACATCTCATTCATTCATTCATTGCCTGTAAGCGCTTATCCATTTCAGTGGGCGACACACACTCACACATTCACTCACACACACAGCTACGGACACTTTTGAGTCACCAATCCAACTACCAACCTGTGTTTTTGTTTTTTGGACCGAGGGAGGAAACCCACATGGACACAGGGAGAACACACCAAACTCCTCACAGACAGTCATCCAGAGCAGGGCTTGAACCCACAACCCCAGGATCCTGGAGCTGTGTGACTGTGACGCTACCTGCTGCACCACTATGACACCCCACTCAGTACCAAGGGTTCTTAAATACTGTAGTGGACTTTAAATTCTATATTTACTGTATATTTTAGCCTTTTGTGCTCTACTAGTGGGTTTTAACCGTTAAGGTGCACAGGTATTTTATACCTGTGCTAAAAGTCTATAGAGTTTTGTCCCTCTTGCTCTTTCACAAATGGGATTAACATTGCAATTAATCTTTTTTTCATGTGCACATGGCATGGCCACATTAATGACACATTTTTAACATTAAATTTCTACCGCCAGTGTTAATCTAATTTTACAAAATATCTCTCATATTGATAATATATAAAATATACACTCTTTTAAGGTAGATACATTCTTTTTTTCTCCTGTGATTTTTGTTTTAATGCTCTGAAACCTTATAAGTTTATATAAGCTTACACACACATCTATGGCCTGACTCCATTTTATCTCACCACTTACAGAAGCAGGGATGCCAAGGATTACGTTTCAAATAAAACTGGTTGAGTACTTTCCCATCAAGTTGGCCCGATACTGATAATAGCATTGGCACTGGTCTGTTAAACGTTGCACCCCTACTGTGAAGACTTCATCAGACCATGTTTCATGTGTTTGGTACCTGCGGCACTGTGTGAAGTCACCCTTACTTTATCTGATTATGCTGAGTTTTCACGCCTCACTCATGCCAGAGCTCTGTGCATCAGATTGATGTGGAGCTGTGCAGTGTTTCCTCCAGGCGTAACAGTGAAGTGTTTCCACACCTGTAGAAAACATGCAAGCTCCAGCAAGGGCTGCACACATCCTGCCACGGGATGCACTTAACACCAAGTTACTAGCAATGACCGAAGACACTTTGTCATCGTCCATTTCCTGCAAAACTGTAGAGTATGCTTCTTGTCTTTTTTGTGATTATCTTTTTCATTTCTCGCTGCGACACCCATTTACTGTGGAGTTCTGAGAACCACAAATGTCATTTTACGTCAGGTAAGGAATGAGTAATGCTGTTAAACTAGAGCCACGATTATTTCTTGTTGCTGACTTCTAATCTTACGTTTTTAAGTGTCATCTAAAGGTCTGAACTGAAAATTTCTTCTTCTCCAACCCACTGTTGAGTTTAATCACACTCCTGTCCTGAACTTGCTTCCCAAGAACCCACCAGAATGGAGCTAAAATAGCACTGCATTATGCTTTTAATTAAAATGGATAGAAAAAATAACTTTGAAAGATTTTGCTGTTGCTTTCTTTAAATGTTTTAAATGGGGGAAAAAGCATTAGAGAAAGAATACTCAACAGTTGAGTAGTTAACAATATTTAAGTGAATCTGGGTAGGCTCTGGACCCACTGTGATCCTGAAAAAGATGGCTGTAAAAGTGGTTACAGAAAATGAATGAATGAGTGAATGAATAAAAGAATACACGTACATCTTTTAAGGTTCCATCCAGAATCATCACTTGACCATTCAAAAACATGAAATTTGCAACAGGAAAGCAAGTACAGTACACTGATGCCCTTTTTAATATGCTCTCTGCCTTTCTCTGCTTATATGAAATGACCATTGTTTAGTCAGAGACCTGGGCAAAGGAAAAGTAAAATGCTTTCCCGGATGTTTTGGCCTGTGGCCTACCTCTGTGTAGTGTCTTGTCTGGTTTATCTCCAGTTTAGTGAGCTCCCAGACTTCCGTGATGAGCCAGTCTGTACAGACGGTGCATATAAGCCTTATAAGGGCCTTATGCCTTTGCGAAAGATTGAAGCTCTTAGTTGCGTGGGTTGGCCAAGATATCATGCCGTTATACAGAGTGTCTCAAATGTAAGGAAACTTCAGTATGATCCAATTTTAGACAAAAGTTTAGGCCATAATATTGACATGGCCTAAAAGGTCATGTGTTTCATTACTTTTGAGAGATACTGTGTATTAGCTGTGTTTCTCTTACATCTAGCTGAGACCAAGCCACTTAATATCTGGTACAAGGGACAGTGGGCAGTTGTAAGAAGAATGTATAAGGATGAACCTTAGATTCTATGTTTGAGGCATCATTCTGTGCACTGGGAACAGGTCTGATGTGTTTACGAATCCCTTGTGTTATTAAATGTTAAAAAAAAAAAAAAAAAAGGGTATTGGTCTGATATGCTAGGCTTTCTCTCTTTCTGCTCACGGCAGAGAAACTGCAGAGAGGTGCTTTGAAGATGGAGCCACGCACAAACATATTTTACAATTTTACAAAAATACAATAACAATATTTATTCTAACATACCGTTCCACCTTAAAAGACACAGAGGTTTTAAATGTAAACAAACCAGAGAGAACAGCGGTTCCCAAACATGGTCTAGATCGTAACTTGGTTAACCAGCACTGGGCTTTGGCCTTCGTTGTAGGGCTAGAGGGGACACTCTAAGGCATCTGTCCATTGGCTAGTGAACGGGTTTTTGGTTCTCTTCTAAATTCATGGAAACATACTGGTGTTTATTGAGTGTCGGACAGAGTATTCCTTTACAAACATGCTAATTTATCTGCTTTTCTATGGTCCCAGGAAACAATCGGCTCGAAAAATTGTCACAAACCAGCCGTGAATGGGGTGAGATGGGTGCTTGGATGGAGGGTTTGTGGCTTGGGATTGTGGTGAGAGCAAGCACATGGAGAGAGAGAATGGCAAGGCGTGGGCGAGCGAGGGTCTGCAGTTAAAGCGGAACGGATGATTCACTCCTCTCTCCTCAGGAGCTTTCAGAATACTCTCTCTCTCTCTCTCTCTCTCTCTCTCTCTCTCTCTCTCTCTCTCTCTCGCCCACCCCTTCAGCACACCTGCCTCTTTCAGCGTCGCTTATTCCACCTTGACAACCATCTTCAGCAAAGCAGTTGTTTAAAGGGACGACAACGTCCAAATTGATGTCCCTTGTGCTGCGGCTAGTCTGTCATCCACAAAACCACTGGTGGAGAGAAAGAGAGGGAAGGAAATGACAGTCCTGAAAGAGCAGCACTACGGCGCTGCTCCTTAGAGGTAGTAACATGACAGTTATTGTTAGAAGATTCCTGAGTTCAGAGCCAGGCATTCTCCCAAGGGGTTAATGACAAGGATTGGTGTGTGTCACTCTCCTGGCTCTGACGGCACAGACGCACAGCACCCATTTGTCTCAAATAAATGAATAGTGCTCAATCAGGAAAGAGCCTTGGGTTCCCGCTGCCATGACAACCCCACACTGTTACAGTGAGGCTGCTGTCATGGTGACCTCCGAAAGCGCACTTGCCTCTGTGTATCTTTATTGTGTAGAAATCATTAGAGCTAGACAGGAGAAGGGGGAGGGGACAGCATGCTATTCACTATAAAAAAACAAGACAAAACAAAACAAAACATGCACATGCTCACACTCATCATTGGTGTGGGTTTGAATCATATAAAAACATGTTAATAGCAGAGAACTTGTAACATATCAGCAGTAGAACAGGATCTGCATTTGTATTGACTGCTCCAAGCTGCCTTCATCCTTGACACAGCGCAGCATTATCGCAGCCCTGTTGGGATGGCAACAGAGACGGTACGCTCACAGCGGTTTCTCTTTTGAAAACAGCAGCTCATTTCAGGGAAGGTTTGTGTCGTACAGAGTGAGGCACTGGCACTTTCAGCACCTTGTGAGGAATTTGAAGGAAACTGGGAGCAAATTCTCCACAAGGAACAGTTATAGGTGATTTACTATTGCTCAGAAATACTCAGTGTGAACAATCAATTGTGGAGAGGAATTGTTGAGGCTTTACACTACATGTTGGAACATTGCCAAGGGCAGCTGGTCAATAGAGGGCTCTAAGGCACCGCTTTTCCTGGTGGACCTTATAATATATATATATATATATGTGCTTTGTGGCGTTTTGATGTTTCTCTTAAAGAGGTGCTATGCTCCCTACAGGATTGGGATGATAATGCAACCATTTTTGTATTTGATGTTTTGAAAAATGGAGGGAGGTAATCTCAGTTTTTAAAAATATCTGTCTCTGTTTGGATGGGCCCTAAGACTGATCTTTGGAAGTGTTTAAATATTTAAGTATTTATCGTCCATACATTAGTATGTAAAACCAGATGGTGACCAGATATTACCATAATCACAGAGTCATTTTAAGCTACTCTGTTGTAGGGAGGATGCCTTCTGTTAGTAGTTTAGCTAGTCATTTTAAACAACAATGTGGCTTAAAACTAGTGTCAATTGATTAAAAAATGTCATTGCGATAATCACAATGACATTCTGTGATTAATCATGATTAATTGCAAGTTAAATGCTAGTATTGTCTCATATTTTGGATGGGAGATCAAACAAATGTGTAGAGTGGTGCATGACAAACAGTTTAGAGGAAACTGTTCTTTAATTTATTGTAACATTATAGAGTAGTTTTTATGATATTTGTATTAGAATATCTTAATATGGCAGAGGTTCAGGGAGAGAGTTATCATCAAACACAATGAAGTTCGGTTACAAGTTTTAATTGAGAAAACCACAGCGTGCCGCTCACAGCTCAGACAATAAAACAATTTTGGTAAAATGATTAACATTTAAAAAAAAAAATGCATTAAAGTTTCCAGATCATTCATAAAACAACACACTCCTCATAGAGCGAGACTCTAACCCACAACCTCCAGGTCCCTGGAGCTGTGTGACTGCGACACTACCTGCTGCACCACCGTGCTGCCCAGGAACACAATGTGTGAGTGCATTTTCAGAGTTGAAAGATCCTTCATAGATTGTTTAATATTTTTGTTGTTTTTGACAAAGAAACATTTAGGAAGCTTTACTTTAAAAGAGCGATCTGCCATTTTCTACAATGGCTCATTGTCAGATTATACAACAATAAAAAATAATGCCATACATAAGCAAAATACAAATTATAATAGTTGAAAAACAAAAAGTCCAACACCATCCCAACCACTAAGACTAAGACTCCATTTAAATGGCAAAATTATATTATTTATTTTTTTTACCCTTTTGATATCACCATGTTAAACAAAACTGATGACATCAGCTATTCAGTGGTGGTAGAGAAGAAGTAATAATTTCAGGGGTGAGACAAAACAAAATTCCAAAACCACTAAAAATAAACAAAAAACAACTAACTCACCTATTTCAAAAACAAAATTACAATAGCTACCATGTCGTCCTACTCCAAAAACAGGAGAAAAGGTATCAAAACAAAACAAAACAAAAAAATAAACCCTCACCCCCAACTTACTAACAATTATGCTAAGGGACATAAACATTTAGAGCAGTTAGAGCTAACAGGTTGGGTTGGTCTGGTCAGGGGGAGGACTGCTGGCACAAACCCGACTATTGGAACAGCCCCCACCTTTCTGCCGTCATCTCACCCCCTTTTATAGTTGGAGCGCCACCTACAGCAGCCAATCAGAATACATCAGACCCGGCTTTAGGAAGATGACAAATGAGAGAGAAAACATAAAACAACAGGGCAGAATATACAAGGGTTGTAAGAAAGAGACATTTAGCTTTACTTAAAAAGAGCAATCTGTAATTTTCTCCAATGGCTCTTCAGACTATACAACAACCCTATACTGACACATAGAGGAGTGGATGTATCAGAAACTCTGTACGCCATCTTAAACATGGTTGCTCCCATGTGGGGGACCCACTCTATAGAGCCTAATATGATTCATCCTGGGACCTCAGTTTGATTCTTCATCTCATTTGAGTTGTAGTAAATATCATATTTATATTTAGTTTTTTTGTTTTCTTTTTGTGGTAAAAGCAATTTAAATAAATAAAGATATTTTTATATTATATTTATAAATTTATCTATATATTTATATAAGTATAAATATACTTTTAAAAAAACACACACATGTAAGTTCATTGTTTCCTTAAACAAGAACCATTTAAAATGCTTAAATTAAAAGAGTTTAGCTGTAAACTGCAGCATTTTGGAACATGCACTTTCCACTGACATCTTTGGACTCTAGATTGAGCAATAGATTATAACATATGACCTTACATTATATTCACTAATGGGAACATATTGTGTCAAGACATGAACTGAAGACAGACACAGTCTTAAGAAGACTTCATGAACAGCCACCAATGTTCACTTCCTTTCATAGGAAACCTGGATTCTGTCAAACTCTTCACTTTAAACGAAACTGTGTATTTTACTCTATTCTTTTCCACTGTGTATGACAGCTATCCTTTCAAGAGTTCCCTTTGCAGATGGTTCCTGACTTTTTCTTATTAACATCTAACGCATGTGTCAGTTTGCAGGTGTGGAACCTTGCAATTATAAATCACAAGGAGATCTCAGCAATGAATGAAGCTGAATAGAGCAGCAAGTGACAATGTGACATTATTATATAAATCATTGTTTTAAATACTGTTACCAGGTTTTATATAATGTGACATGCAACTATTGTACAATTCCCATTCATGAACTCCTCACAGGAAAAGAAAAACTTTGAGCGTACCTTTATTAAACAGCGTTTGAGATATACACCTGAGTAGGCTTGGTACATGAATGGTAATGTAGTGCAGTACTTTATTACAGAGTTGAAATATTTAGGGCTTAAATAACTCTTCAGAGTGGACAGATATAAGTTTATTTGGCTTCAGTGTGTCAGTAGACCTAGTAACAGGCTCAGTATCACTTGTTATAAACCCCACATTATATTTAGGGTGTTGGGGGGGTATGGTGTATGGGTAAGGTTTTTTTTCTGTCACTACGGCGGTAACCCCAAGGAACATATCCTGTAAATTTAGTTATTCTATAATGAAAGTAGATTTTAAAATTGTGTTGATTTCATATGCCCCATTTCATCTCCAGGACTTTTATTATGTTGTTTTATTTGACACACTTACACCTCTCCTCCTGGAGAAGAGAATGTGACACAATTGGGCTTTAACACTACTGTTGTACCTGTACAGGTACATTTACACTGTTTGTGCCTTTAGTGACTAATAATGTACCTCTACCATACAGTTTTTTTTGTTTGTTTGTTTTTTAAAGAGTGTATTGTGGTCCAATAATGAAGAGGTAGTAGGCCAAATTTTGTTTCAGTCACAGCATCTACTTTTCTGGGAAGGATATTTAGTAGATTTTGGAGCATATTCAGAGACTTTAGTGAGGTCAGCTACTGATGTTGAATGGAACAAAAAACAACCCTCATCCCAAAGGTATGAAATAGGGTTTCAGCACTCTAGAGAACACCGTTACAAATCTCCACAGACAGTGTTCATTTTATCAGCTAATTTTGATTTAATTTTAGCCTGTTGACTAAAAATATTCATTTTAGTCCCATAATAGTCATTTAATTTTTGTTAGTTTTTGGCAATGAAAACTAAAAACATTTTGCAGATTAAAGGGGAAAAAAGCCTAATTTTAGGTTTGAATTTTTAAAGATTTTACTATTTTAGAGGTGTTATTTATTACTAAACTTCATGAACAGTAGCTTTAAAATTGTGTTACATTATAAAACTCGTTAACATCTAAAATTATGGAAGGAATATGGAAACATTTGTTCTCAAAATACATTTTGCATTTATTTAACATAAACATTTTTGGTTCATAATGCAGTGTAAGAGACGCTTGTAAACCAAGACTCAGTTGACTCCAAGAGATCCAACACAATGAATCATTGGCCAGCAGTTGATACGAGCAAATTTGCAAAGCATTTGGTCTTAGATCTCATCTTTAGTTGTATATTTTTATTTAGGTCTTGTCTAGATTTTGTTGCAAAAAATAGGTCATCAACTATTTTTTTTCGTCGTAGTTTATGTTACCAAAATTAGCACTGTCCACATTCTAAATCTAGTAGTACTAGAACATTAGTTTATACCCATCTAGCTGATACTTGGCACTGGGCATGGTGTCATGTGAAGCTGCTTCAGATGATTCCACACCTTTGTGCACCCAGATGAATAAAAGCTCTTACTGCAGCAAATAAGAACATTCTGCTTGTTAATTCCTTCCTTTTCTAAAGAAACATTGGATAAGCAAGTGTCCACAGACTTTTGGCCATTTAGTGTATGTACCTCAATTGTGCTAACACAAACTGCAGTAGCAAATTGTTTATCACTGTACTGTTCTGAGAACTGGCTACTCAAAATATTCATTGGCGCGTGGTAGCAGAACGATCCCACAGAGTAATTAGTGTACAAATATGAGTTCTATGGTTTGCGGTATGTAAACAGACCCAATAATATACGCGGTATGAGTGCTGTTTGTGAATGGGGCAGGTTTGAATAGCCTTTCCATGAGGGCCTTCTCTGATGTGGCACTGTAACTCAGCCCAGCGGCGATCAATAGAGATTGAGGCTAGCAGGCTGTTTCCCCAGTGGCCCACATGGGTCAGTCAATATGTTGCTCTCTTCTTTGACATTGAATTGATTTCGAGACTGTTGTTCGTAAAACTGTTTAGGAAGTGAGGTGGAAAAAACCCCGACATAAATAAAGGAGGATTTGAGCCACACTTTTTGTGAGTGATAAGGGCCATAGTGGTGGTTAAATAAAGAATGGACTGTTCACAGTAGTCATTGACACAGCTAAAACCAATTTCATAAACTGAATGGATTCAGCTACTTTACAGTGCATCTACAGGGGACACGGAGTACAGCTGTGAATGTACACCCATAGAAAAGCTTGATATGTAGTAGGATGCTCTGTAGGTTACAGTAGGACCTTTAGTAGGGAAAAATAATAATCACTAAAAGACGTGTGTATTAGTGATGTCAGTTGATTTACATTCTGTGATTAGTCATGTTTAGTGATTAATCACAAGATAAACTGTATTAGAAGTGAGGTAAAACAATAATGTTTATTTTATAACAACATATCTACAGTTGAGCCCCACTCTGAATGACTGTCTGTAAGGAGTTTGGTGTGTTCTCCCTGTGTCCGCGTGGGTTTCCTCTGGGTCCAAAAACACACGTCGGTAGGTGGATTGATGACTCAAAAGTGTGAGTGAATGAAAGTGTGAGTGTGTGTCACCCTGTGAAGGTGTATTCCCGCCTTGTGCCCAGTGATTCCAAGTAGGCTCCGGACCCAACACCACCCTGAACTGGATAAGTGAGTACAGACAATGAATGAATGAATAGCAACATTTTAATGATATTTGAATATGATATTCAGTAAACCTTTCAGGGGGAGTGTTGAGTTCAAACACAACGAAGCTCAGACACAAGCTTTTCTCCATATTCCAGCTTCAACAAGAGATACATGTGTGGATTAAGTGAGGCATGAGAAGAAAAACAAAAAACGTGCCAAACGTCTTGCAGCTTCTTTGTGAGAGAGAGAGCAAGAGCTTAATGAGGTTTAATCCATGTTTTAGCATAAATATAACGTGATTTACCTTCGGACCTCAACAGTAACGACGTTGCGTATACATTGCCTAATAAAACCAATAAAACCTCTAATATGCCACTAGGCTCTGAAAAATGTGTAAATGAAGGGAGGAGGTTTTTGTCAAAATTTGTTAAAACAATTCAGTTAAAAAAATAAATGCGGTAAAGTTTCCTGATAAATCACAATATCACATTAACATTGATGCAACATGCTGCTATGTTACATGATTATGGGAAAGAAATAAGGATTTTCTTTATGAATGTGAGGAGGTTTTGTTTTAAAATGGCATGAATCAACACTCACCTTCGATCTTAAAAAGAAAATAAAAAACTTTCTTCTCTCACAGTCCTATGACATGGGGTAGATTTTGCTGTGAAGTTATTTTTAGAGTCTGGTTCCAAAGCTGTCCTGCTGAGCATTACTGTGAGATCAGCAGAATGCAATCAAATTAAATAGAGATAGCAAAGACTTGATAGATAGATAGATAGATAGATAGATAGATAGATAGATAGATAGATAGATAGATAGATAGAAAATTGATTCACCTTGTTGCTCGAATCAAACTTTGGCCAGTGATTCATAGATTTGAAACTCTTGGAATTGACTCAGCCTTGGTTTAACATGTTTTTAAATGTAACAACTTTTAAACTATTGTTTATACAAGTTAGTGAGAAATAATACCTCTAAAATAGAAAAAACCTATAATTAAATGACTAAAAATTGATAAAAGAATAAACTACACTGAAGTCTAATATTAACACTATATCAAAATCAGCTGCCAGAATTACAGTTGGTTGGCAGATGCACTTGTCCAGAGCATCTTACAGTTCTTATCATTTTACATATGTAGTATTAATCACCCAGGGACTCTTTTTGCCATAGCATAATGTGGTAAACAGACCAAGACTTTTGCATACGCGTTGTGCATAGTGGGAAGCATCATACTCACTACATTGTGTTGTCACCCATCCACCAATATAAATTGCTGTGAGGTGGCAGAGAGCACATAACTTGATACTTCCCTGTAAATCATTTACAGTGTGTAACAGCGTAGTGTTTGATCAACACATTTTCCGACACCTGATTAAAGCGGCTCATTTTGTTACAGTTCCCAGAGTGTGGATTCTATGGAATGTATGACAAGATCCTGCTTTTTCGCCATGATCCGACCTCGGACAACATCCTACAGCTGGTCAGATGTGCATCTGATATCATGGAAGGAGATCTGGTGGAGGTTGTGCTATCAGGTAAAAATCTGCTCACTTTTATATGTTTCAGCACCTCATAACATGTTCTCTTGAAACACAGAAAATATAGATGAAATAATATAATAAAAACTGTTATTTACATTCCATCTTTATTTTTAGCATTACGTGACACAGACGTGATGGTAGCATGTGTTGTGTTGTGCTGGTAGGAGTGGATCAGACACAGCAGTGTTTCTTGAGTTTTTAAATCCCTCAGTGTCACTGCTGGACTGAATGGTCCACCAACCAAAAATGTCCAGCCAACAGCGTCCTGTGGGTAGTGACTTCTGATGAGCTACAGTATTGGCAGGGCAACTCATAACAACCTTGTGTTTGGTTAGGGAATACATATGAATATAAATTAATTCACTACCCCTTTTTACATCTTTAAGTCAGACATACAGGTAAAATACTTCAGGCATTTATTACTCCAGAGTTTTTATTAACTTTTTATTCAAGCAAGCCACATTTTGTCAATTGATTTATATCATGACCCAGACATATTCTGAATGTTTACTACATTATAAAACTAAATATAACTGATGTTGACCTATTTGTTTCTCCACATCAGTATTAAAAATATTCAGAACTATTCCAATTTTTCCATTTTGCTTAGGGGTAGGGGTCTCATTCCTTTTGGGATATACACTAAAATATCTCAGTATTTTCTCCTTTGAAAACTACGATTTGAGTTATCTTAGATTCATGTAATGTATTATAACCCTTCATAACTCGTAGGTATCCAGTTAATATCCAGTTCCACATTAAATGTTGAATCAATTACATTTTAGCATCTGACGTCACTGCAGCATTTAAGGTGGAACTGGAAGTTTAAAAAAAACCAACAGCTGCAGAATAAGGAGCACAATTCAGTTTCATATCACAGAATAGTTAGATATGGGTGATAATATATGACTGTGGAAAACTTTTGAAGGTGTATGATGCCTTAAATTTACCTACAGTCCAGCTGTGCTCCTCTGCTGTCGCTGTAGACTGGTGCCTAGCTACCTTAAGGGCACAGCTAGTAGCCTGGGATTTAAGAATTGTTCTTGTTATATTTGTGTTCTCATGACATATCAGGTTTCTGAAGGGTCGTCCCTTTTCAAGGGGAAGATTTTAACCACAACCATGTAACTCTGTTCCAAGGATGACACTTGAAAACATGTATACATGTTACTGTTGTTTATATGTGCCTGTTATAATTTAATTATTATTACTTTTCTTTTTTTTGGCTCGTGACCTATCCGAGGGTCTCAGTTTGATAAACCCAGTATTACTCTATGGGCATGTATCCACAAGACATATTTGCATGTGTATTTAATGGGCCCAGAGGAACAAGTTGAACTTAATTACAAGAAAATCACATCTTTACCTTCCCTGGAGATCATATACAAATGGTAAGTTTTTCTGTGACTGTTTCTTTGCAAGTGCAAGTCAGAATTTTCCAAGTCGTCAGTGTTGTGCACAACAACACTACACCATTTCTGGCTGTCCCCTTCCCCATCCCCTGCCGTTTTTTTTTTCTTTATATGTGTGGGAAACTTGAAGCTCATCCAAGTTTGGCTGCCGTAACCAGTGCGAAAGTGGGAGCTGTTTCACCCAGGAGGAGGAAGCAGTGGAGGTATCGCGTTTGACACTGCTAAAGTGTTTCTACAAACGCTTGGCATGCCTTTTTCCCTCCTTTATTTCTCCTCCCCTCCGCTGAGCTATGACAGGTAATTGAGTGGAGCCTGTTCTGAGGAGAAAAAAAAGGGACTGACACCTTTTTCTATCTTCCTCCTATCTTCCTGCTCCCCAGCCTCTTCAGGCTGTTGCTGTATGTGCGTGTGTGTTTGTGGTGTCTGTGTGCAATTGTTAGGGAGGGGATCAGGTGATTAACACACCCAGATGCACACACTTTCAAAGCCGAGCCTCTGGGAGTGAAACTCCACCAGCAGCTCACACACACACATATGGCAGCTGATCTCACAGTAAAATAACAATAATGGACGTGGTCATGACTGAAGATAGATCAATGCTTATTAATTCTGACTCCCCCTCCAGAGAGCCAAGTCAGCCAGAATAATTTATAATGATCCTCACGTCACTTTCCTCTCAGGGTATAATTTTGCGAACAAGCAACGCTAAACTGGAAAAGTTGTTCCTCTTGTCTTAGCCTTCTGCTGTACAGGTATAGCATTGCAGAGCTTCAAAATAGAGCAGACACTTTTTAATCACTCACTTTCTGATTACGGATAAGTACATTTTGTAAGGAACTCTTACTCAAACTACATTTCATGGTGGAAAATTTGTTTGGAGGTCTCCTTTCCAAGTACTGGCCAAGCCCAAACCTGCTTAACGTCAGTGGATTTTCATGCTTAGGTGCTGGCATATATATAAGGTTTTGTTCCACAGAAACTGACAGAAACAGTTGTTTGTTTTTAAAAGGGCTAAACATGTTTTTACCTCTGCAGACCCACAATAGGGAGCTGCACAATGTTAGCACTGATATGACATGTAACAGCTTGTATAACCTTTCTTCCACTACCTACTACTTCAGTTCCAGTCCATTCCCTTGCAGCGTTTCTTTCCCCATTATATATCAGCAGCTTGATGTGGGAATGTGAAAGCTATGTATGTTGAGTGAGAAGCATGTCACCTTTTAAAATCTATCTCCTTAATGCTGACACTGCCTAAAAATTATTTTCTATTTCTGAAATGAGACCACACAGAAAAAATGGAAGATGTTTGTAAATTAATGTTTTTAACTTGTAAACAAAACAAAAGACGTCAGCCTTCCTAGATTGGATATACATGTCTATCTGATATACATGTACACACCATATAAAAGGCAGATGTTTTTTCTTTTTTTTTTTTTTATTTAACTTTTCTACCAAAGGAACTCTGGTTCTTGGTCGAATTCAGTTCAAGATTCTTGGAACCTTGTTTCTATCGAGGAACCTGCCTGCATTTCCACCAGTCTTGATGGAAACCAAGGATATGTCATGAGCCCCCTGCACCAGCACCAAACCTTCGATAAAAGTATACAATCAGGGAAGAGTCATGGTTAATCCACTGTTTACAGCAGGGATAGGTCATACAGATATATATGTGTATAAAGGTTACTAAGTTTTGAGCTGTCTTAATGAGCCTCGTGTCGCACCTCATATCTTGCTGAATACAGCCCGAGTAAACACACAAACCGATCACTGTTTTTGTTTTCTTTTACATACATAATTTTTAATTAATTTATCATTTATTTATATAACATGCTAGAAATTACCACGTACAACTCTACTGCCCAATAATACTTTATTTGAGGCTCTGTGCTCTTTCTGGTGCTTCTTTACCTTGACAAACCCACGGATGTCATTCTGGTTCACAATGAAGAACTATTATTTGCTTCCAGCTGGGAATGAACTTTTCTGGTTCACGAACCAATATATGTTGGTGGAAAATAGGTTCCAATTTAGGTTCACAAATAGGAACTGGTTGTCAAATGGTTTTGTTACTTGTGAGTGAGTGTGTGAAAGAGTGAGGGAGTGAAAAAAAATACAAGCCTGTTCCATGAGGGCTTTCAAATCTATAGAATAACAGAAAATGTAATTATTGTGTTTTCTCACGACAAGTCTCCTCTACCTCAGTATCATCTAGCTGCACAGATGTTGGCACATTTGACAGCAGTTGTCTGTTATTTTCTCACAAAGACATTAAGATAAAGACAGAGAACTATGCTCTACTGCAAGTTTCTGCACCATGGACCTTATTTGGAACATGATGGGATTCTAACAGCACTGGAATGAGCTGCTGTTATTACTCATTCAACATCAGTAATGGACCTCACTAATATTTGTATACAGGGTGTCTGCAGATCCTTTAAAAGCCTTAAAGTTGTTAAAGGTCTTAAATGCCATGAACAGTAAATACAAGCTTTTTATTTTACTTTCTCATTTTCCAGATTTTGTATGCCAGTTCGCTAACTTTTTTAATTAACTAACTAATCTGAACCAACGACATTATTTACGGCTAAGACTTTTCAGTTATGCTAACCTCTTGCTCTTAGCCAGTGAAGACACTGCTACTGTAGGAATGGGGAAGTGTAAATGTAATGGAAACTGACTGGATAACAGTGCTATTTTGCACTGTAGATAAGCAAAGTTCAAGGCAATCAGTATGAAGCACATTTCTTTGAAATATTGGTACATCAGAAAATGCAGGAATCGCATACTAACAGTAAAGTAGGTAAACAGCATTGTTGCGCTTTTTGCCAATTAGCTATTGCAAAACTTAAACTTAATTTTGTCTCTAATTTGCATTAAATAGGTCTTTAAAACTTCTCCACACCTGCATATATTTTGTGTATGGCTCTTTGCCATCAAATCCTAACAGAAATGTTCCAACACCTACTGGAAAGTCTTCCTAGAAGTACGCTTAAGAAATAACAAGTAAGTAAGTAGAAGTAGTAGTAGTAAAGGCCACTACTGCAGCCAAAGGAGGACAAATCCCCTCTTCAGCAGGTGTCCACAAAGGCTTTATACAGCTTCTTAATTCCTAGCTTGTGCTGTTACCTTGTGCTTAATCACAGGCGGACCGGAAGAGGTTTTTGCTCCAATGAGCATGTCAATACATGTCAGTTCCTTCATTATATCTCTTGGAGTGATTAGAACACTCAGATAATATTAGTTCCTGAGTCACAAATAGATGGGAAAAGTAATTCTAGCTTTGGTAGGAGGTGAACTCAGTAACCCTGGCTCGAACGTGCAAAACAATCCATGAGTTCAGTGCAGGTTTCCAAAGTGTCCAGACAATGACACGTACATCTACTGTACATCTCTGTACGTGTAATTATGTTGGATGCTATGGAGGGAAAGAGCACTGAATGACCTGGGGTCCTTTGAGGGAGGGAAGAGCATAATGGTGGTGCTCTAACTGGTTGAGTCACTGCTCCCATTAGAGGGAGGATCCAGTTTTCCAAGGCTCTTATATTTTTCACATTATGCCAGTTCATAACGTGCCAACATTTTCCTTTTTGTGCCTTTATTTTGTCACAAACCAAGTTAACAAGACTCATGCATATTCTAATTTCCACAAGCAACAAGATGAACTTGTGAAATGGAAGCTGTGCATGTGAGTACTCACACACACACACACACACACACCCTCTCTCGTTCTCTTACACACAAACACACACAAGTATTTACGTTAAGTCAGGACAGGGTGCATTTTCCGTGCCACGCTCATTTCCCTGAAGCATTTAATGACAGTTTACAGGTAGTTCAAACTTGCAAACATATCTTGGCCTTTAAACAAAAGGCAAAACAATAATTTGAATGAATTGAGGCAATTTTGCCAGAGAATGGCTAATCAGAATGTATTCTACTTGAGCGGGCTGTGGGGAAGCCATGTTGGAGAGGCGCGCTGAAGCAAGCCGTCCTCCCGCTGGGTTCGCCACTCAGCCACTATTGGTCCCGCCGACATGTAGCCAACAAGAGCCAATCAAAACACTCCATCTGTCTCTCCAAAAAGCAACTCTTTCATAGCACAATTTACAAATGTAAATAAAGCTGGGTTTGTTTTGGTGGAGTTCAAATTCTGTCTCAGACTTCCGAACACTTTCTACTGTTGACATCTTATTTGTTATTATATCAGCAGGGTAATTATGATCCTATGGGGCTGGATGCCAAAAAAGAAAAGAAAAAAGAACAAATTAAAAAAAAGAAATGACAATATATTTAATTTGTTTAAGCTCTGTTTGCTATTTCTCAACACAGTTAGTTGTCAACTACTAAATTAAAAACTTTAATTCTGTTTGAACATTTGTTGCTTGCATTAAAGCTGCAATAAATATAAATTTGTGCACATTTTTTTTTTTTTTTTGTAACAAATATATATGGTGTTCAATCATTCTGCCATAGAAAAAGAACAGCGGCAGACATCATTAAATGCTCAGTACAGCCATACATAACATCATTACTATCATTTAAAATAACTTATCTTCTTAATTAGTCTTCTGCTTGTATAAAATGATATATAATTAGAAAAAAAATACAGTAAAAGAAGATTTTTTTTCTGAAAATGAGTAAATATGTTGTGAGCTAGATAGAAGAGCGCAGCTTGTTTTAAAATGTTCTCTTTAATCATATGGATTTGATTTAACATAATATTTTTAACCGGTAAATGTAGGTAGTGGATGATAACCAAATAATACTGGAGGAGAGATTTAGAAAGGGTTAAACACAATATTACTATTTACTGTAATAATGTTAAGGGTGTCTTTTGTTGTTGTTTTAGAAAATTAACTCATACTGCTCAGATAAATAGCTTTTAAAAACCTGATTTTCTCAGGTGCCTAAAACTTTTGCACAGTACTGTGTGAACTTCTGACACCAACTACACACTACACACACTCCAAACTTAGTGTTGTAATATGATGATTCCATATGATGTCTGCCAGTTCAAGACCTGGTAGACAAAATCTGACAAGAAACTCCACTCAGATCTGAAATAAAATCCAAAACTTTAACTGTAAGAAGGCAGCTCAGTGTTATGGGTCTGAAAGCATATGTAGCCATAAAAAAGCTTTGATAAAAAGCTGTGGCCTAATGGTTAGAGGACTGGGCTTGGTACCGGAAGCTCACTGGTTCAATCCCAGAGACCAGTGGGAACATCCGCAAAGTTCCCTTGAGCAAGACACCTAAACTCCAAAACTCTCCCTAGGCACCGAGAATGGCTGCCTGCTGATTCAGGTGTGTGTTCACTGCCACAGATGGGTTAATTGCAGAGGTCAAGTTCCATTGTACGGTTGTAAAGTGATCATAAAACATGATGTCACTAATATTAAAAAATCTGATGGTTTTCTCCCAACAAAGGATTGTGTACCCCAGAATCAAGGCCTTTAACTTTTTAAGATGTGGAATAATATCCTTGGAAAGATGTCTGATAACTGAAAGCAGGTCTCCTGGAACGAATGGAGGCTGTAATAAAGTCACGTTAAAATGGGTGAACATGATAAATTCTGAAAAATGGGCAGCATCAACACCACTTTTGACTATATTTTAAATAAGTATTGATCTATGACTTTTGAAAAGTACACTATCTGAAGCTTTGTACATATGAATCATATGAAGAGTGATTTAACAGGTCCAGTGATGATGTTAGGCCAAGCAGTGCCTCTCCTGAAATAGTGGTATTTATGCCACTGTTTAACATGCTGTGGTTGAAGTCTTCTGGAATTCAGAACGTTTTAGAAAACAGAGACAGATCGATGCAATGGGCTTCAAACTGGCTCCTCTGTGAGACTTTTCCTACATGTAGACAGCCCAAATTAATTTGCCACTGACCACAAGCCCCTCTTGGGGAGCCGCTAATCTGCAGCCCATTTAACCCCGACAGACCCACGTCCTGCTCCTGTTGGGAGAGGGGGAGAGGGGGTCCGGACCGTGGAGAACGGGCCGCCGGGGGTCCGGCGCAGGCAGAGGCAGCAGCAGCAGCGCCAGTCTGGCCTCTGATCACTTAGCTTTGGCCAGGACCGCCGTCCATCTGCCCCTCCAAACATGCACCTCCCCAGAGTAGGGCCCCGTGAGCGGAGACGTGATCGAATAAAAATATATCTCCCTCTGCACCACTTGTTTGCCTTTTTCTCCTACAAAACTCATGCCGTGTTTATTCATAACGGCAAGGATTTCGATGGCTGAATTCCCTCATGAAACTGAAAGTCCACATGATGTGATAGGCAGTGGGATGAACAAAACAAATTGAGGCAGAGCAGGGGTATTCAATTAAAATTCACAGAGGTCCAGTTGCTGAATTATCATCCCAGCATAGGTGCAAACTTCAAAATTTGTGCTAAGTCTCATACTGGCACTTCACACTGCTGCTCTGGATAATTAGTCCGACTATATTTTGGTTTTCAAAAAAAGAGGACACATAGGGCAGGTTAACTTTAATAGATAAAGAGATACTCTTTAATAAAACATTTAACAAATGCCTTCATGGACAGATTCTTTCATTTGGCTCTAAATGTAATAATTAATAAAGTAACACTTTGTCATTTCTTCACAGTTTATGGTCAAACCTGTTGTTTTCTGTTCATACCAAACTATAAAAAAACTAGCTCTGTACTGGAATGACATTAACGCGACTTGTTTAGACCAGAAAACTCAGTTAGTTTACACAGTTTGAACATTACTAAAATCAAACACTACATTTTATCAACCAGAAGTAATAATCAGTCTTGATAAATAATCAGAGCATCACTGGGATCCTGATATATATGTAAAAACACTTTCCTTTTATTTAAAATTGTTGCTGATAAAACATGCTGAATATAATTCACAGCCTCGCCCCTGTTCTGATTATAATAATACAGAGATGTCGCCTGTTTTCATGTAAAGTAAAACAAAATGACGTGCAGATATGTCAGTAACGGTGTCATGTCATTATAGCGACAGAGGAGAGGACTTTGTTTTGTAAAATATAGAGCAGAAAGAGGGTTCATGGTTTGCAAAAACAAACATGATGAAGAGATTATAATCAATTGTTTTAACAACTTTCAACACATTTCTATTTGAGGCTCCAGTAAAACAACATTGTGTTTAAGCAGTAGTGTCGTAAACGCATGCAAGTGCACGCGGAGAAGTGTGTTCCAATTCTGCACTTGGCTCTCCCACCCTCTGAACACTTGAACTCTCGCACCCCTACCTACAACAACATCATCAAACGTCATCTATGTGCACACTTCAATGAAAGGTTTAGGCAAATACTGGGCAGAGGGAAAGACTGTGGACCTTGGAAATTTAGAAATCCCAGCCGGACGCAGTTTTTAGGTCCCAAAAAAAGACTTATCCAGCAAAAAGATAATGACTGGTCACCCTATATTAATGCTTAATATTTTCAGATGTAAGATATTAGAAGATATTAGAACTGGGTGCAGGAGGAATTAACATTAAAATTTTCTGTTTTATGCATCAACTTCTGTATATAATATCCACAAAAATATAGCTCGGTTAGCCTGGTGCTATAAAAACCCTGCTTTAGTGTGGTTTGATTTGGCTTTGTCAAACTCTATTAAAGTACATACTTATGTTGGTCCTAATTCAGTTGTTCAAATTTCACTAAATCTGATGGCCCCAGTATGGAGCTTTTTTTTCTTAGTATATACATATTTATTATTCATTCATTATCTGTAACCTCTTATCCAGTTCAGGGTCGCGGTGGGTCCAGAGCCTACCTGGAATCATTGGGCACAAGGCAGGAATACACCCTGGAGGGGCGCCAGTCCTTCACAGGGCAACACACACACTCACACACACATTCACACCTATGGACACTTTTGAGTCGCCAATCCACCTACCAACGTGTGTTTTTGGACTGTGGGAGGAAACCGGAGCACCCAGAGGAAACCCACGCAGACACGGGGAGAACACACCAACTCCTCACAGACAGTTACCCAGAGCGGGAATTGAACCCACAACCAGGTCCCTGGAGCTGTGTGACTGCGACACTACCTGCTGCACCACCATGCCGCCCCACATATTTATTAAGAATACATAAATAATTGTGATTATTTGAATCAATGACACCTTGGTCTTCTCACTCTATTTTGATATTACAAATTATGCAGATTTTATTAATGCAAATTTCTTAAAAATTAATTGCCTTTCCAATTTTACAAACACTAAAATCACCACACAAAAAACTTTATAGCTTTGTGATCATTTTTCTTCTACATTTATTAGCTCTGCCCTACATATCACAGAATAAAAAACACATATGAACAAACACATTGATATGAAGCACCAAAACTTCTCAAGGACCTTTAATAAGGGTATTTATTTTAGACACTAGCATCTCATTGTTGAAATTGAAGAAGACACATATGTGACAAATGCTATGCAGCAAATGGCGGTCCCTCAAATCTAGGTTGGTTTTGTTTCAAAATTAGTCATGGATCTAGATAGAACGGCCAGTCAGTGATGTATGGTTTATAGGCTGAAGGAAGCTTAACGTCATCATGCTCAATGCTAAATATAGGCAAGAGGAGTATAGAGCTGACTAGCACAGGTCTGTGGAATCATGCCTTTAGGATGAGTTGTAGTGGTGTTTGTGATACTCAAATGTGTTCTGTTAATGGCACTGTATGAATTGCAGCTTATTACTGAAGCGCTTGCTCACTGTGAGTTTCTCCTTTTTTTTCCTCTTACTTTTTACAGAACATTTTACACTTAACTATTTTGAATTGTTCATACACTATGGATATTGATATCATTGAGCTTGCTTTTGTCTTTTGTCACTTTACAAAAATGTCCGGGGATCCAGCGAGCAGTTGAGGACTCGCTGTTTACACCAAGGATCAGCTGTGAGCACTCTGAAACAGAGCAGTATTTTCCAGGGAGAGACCCGATATTCCCCACGTGATGAGGAAGAAGAGATGAAGAAGCAGTGTGAGGACTTAGCGCCACTAAGACACTACAAGCCTGTGCTCCCTTCTATAATCACTGGAAATGTGAGATATCTTCCCAATAAGATTGATAAGCGAACACCACTGACCTCAGATTCCAATGTTTATAAATCAATAAACTGCGTCAGACCAAAACATATTTTAGATCTGCATGAAGTGTATGAACCCTGTAGGCACCTCAGATCACTCAGGACAGGTTAGCTAATAATGCCCCTGGTCAGAACCACACATGGTAAGGTAGCTTTCAGACACTAAGCTGCCCACATCTGTTACAAACTCCTGGATACCTTAAGATTTACCCCAAATATTGCAATCCTCAAATCTGTGCTAGATCTGGGGGATGTCTGTGTTTGTTAATGATAGATGGTGTTAGTCTGGGCACATTACTGTTAAATAGCAACTTTGCAGTTAGGTCTGTTACCATGAGGCGATTCTACTTATAGTGGGATTTATCTCGTTATCACAAATGCAGTGTACATTACACCCTCTGTCAAAGCTGATGTGGCCTATGATACCATCCAGTCTGTTACAAGCAGACTGCAGGCACAATATCCGCATGCCCTTCATTTCATTTCTGGTGACTTTAATCATAACTCTCTGTCCTCCACTCTGCCCACTTTTACTGACTATGTTACATGTCACACCAGAGACAATAGAATACTGAACTTTCTTTAAGTCAACACCAAGGAGGAATACAACTCATCACCTATTGTGCACAAGCAGTCAGCTTTTTCTCGCTCAATGGAAAGAAGGACCAACAAGGCAGCAGAGGCTCTGAAGGGCTGCTGGATTCATGAAGATGAAGATCATTTAAAATACTGTATAACAGACAATAACAGATATCTACCAAGACTGGAAATTTTTTCTCCAGCAACAAATCCTGGAAAACTCTCACCTGTTTGTTTTCATTCAGAAGCTTGGCATCTTTTAAGGTGGAACAATATATTTGATCAGGAATAGAGCAACACCCTCACCTCTTTTCATGTTTTTGTTCATGTTTTTAAAGGTCTTGCCATTGTCACCTCCAAATGCTGATTCTTCACCATGACTGAGAGAGAGAAAGAAAGAGAGAGCCTGAGCCAGTTCAAGACCCTAGTTTTTCCCTATTTACCGAGCTAGGGCTGAGTACAAACACCAGACCTTTTTCCAGAGACTTGAGAGATAGCAAATGGTGAGGAAACATCCGCTGATTTTTATAAAGTGTTTACAGGCACTATAGACAACATATATGATCCTGGAGAATGACTGTTGAAATTTTAAACTTACATCTACACAAACACACCCCTTCCATCACTGCTCCATCTGAAGTTTCCTCAGATTTGTGAATATGCACTTGCGGACCTAAATAAATTTGGCAGAATCTAGACTTTTCTGAGAAACTGCAAATAATAAAATAAATAATAGGCAGTTTTATGAACATATGGGCCAGTAATAGAGCAGCATCCTCAAACCTTGTTAAGCCTTTCAACATTCAGAGGTCTCTCCCATGTCTAAATGCTTTCAGATATCGTTTTTTTTGCCATCACTACTTTATGAGAGGCACTGTGACACGGAGAATATAGATGCGTTTCCCTGTGGCTCTGATAGAATATGGCTTAAATTAACTTTAAATTTGCACAGTGACTCGTTTTTCTCAGCACCTATTTAGACATGCTCTTTTTTCAACCTGTTTCTAAAAATCATGTCCTATCGTGGCAAGACTGAAGCGCCAATATGGAACTGAAAAGCTGCAACATTCTGAAGACATCTTGCCATTGGGGAAGAGGACAGCTCCACTCAAGGTTCTGTCAAGCCTCCGCTTATACAGACTGGGATGGACTTGCAAAAGGTGTATATTTGCAGTAACATGGACCCAATCACAAGTCCATCAATTGACTAATTTTAATTTGCCTACCAAGCTGGCATTAGAGTCATCAAAATGCTGGTAGCACTGTGAGAAGTTGGACAACATAGGTGTGGACCACCACAACATGGATCCTGAACTACCTCACAAATGGCCAAGGTATATGAGGATATAAGTTTGTTAGCCTGACACAGTAATCTGCAGCACAGTGGCCCTTGATCCCTATATATTCACAATGTACACTTCACATTTCAACCACAATTCTGCACCTACAAATGTTCTCTGATGATTTTGCAAACATTAACTACATTAGAGCTGGAGATGATGGGGAGTAGAGAGAATGGAACTAGATTTAGCCTTTTTCAACCAAGTGGGATCGATCGTTCCTGTTTGCAAACCTAATTTGGAACTGTTTGGTGCATTTCCTACAACATTAAATAGTCCTTGAATCTGAACATATATTCCCAGCTGGATTCAAAGAAAAGTAGGATCTCCAGTGTGAACTGTGATGACATCTGTGGCTGTGTCATGCTAAATAAGCTCCAAAAAGAGCACAGAGCCTCAAATATAGTTGTGTCACGCAGTAGACCTTCATGGGTCTATTGCTCATGTTATATTGTTCTCGATGTTGCCCTCGGTAAAACACCAGCAAACCAGATGTGAATGTGGAAATGATTGAAAATGTAAATCCTGCACAAAAAAGATTATAAAATCAGAGTTCATTTGTTCAAAAAGTGCTATTTATGGTCTGGTTCTAGAGGAACTGCCCCAGGTCAAAGCAAGGAAAACCAAAAAAACTGGTAGTGAACTTTTGCAGGTCTAAACACTCCTGTGCGCATAAACATCCAGGGAATGGACACTGAAATAGTGTGTTCCTACAAGTATCTATGTGTTCACCTCAAGAATAAACTGGACTGCACTGTCCACACAGATGCACTTTATAGAAAAGATCAAAACAGACTTGGTCTTTGGAGTGTATTGGGACACTTCTAAGGACCTTTTCTGACTCCCTCAGCACAGTGGAGGTGGTAGGGAATGATGACAGAATGATTGCTAAGCTATCATCTATGATCTAGAACATGTCCCACCCCATTCAGGACACTCTGTTCACTGGGCAGCCTCTTTAGTGACAGGCTGATTCACCCATGGTGTGTGAAGGATAGTGACAGCAAGTCCTTCCTTCCTGCAGCTATCAGATTCCATAACAAAGCCTGATCACTGTGGATCACACCCAACAAACTGAGAAACCTGTCTCATATTTTATGTGCAGTAATCTTTTTTTGTATAATGCTTCTGAAGCTATATTGTAACTATTGTCTTTGCTGCTGTAACACTTCAAATTCTCTCATTGTGAGATTGATAAAGGATGATTTTATTAAATGGTTTTCCAGCATTCCGGAGAACACACTCCTGGGGCTGGGGACTGTATACCCTCCACAGTCCAATGTGGCAACTATGTACACTCTTGTTTGGCATTAGGAATGTACAGCTGCTCCAATGTTCCATTTCATTCCATGTTTCATCCAAAGTGTGTGTGAACCTCTGAAAGTATGCTTAACATCTGTGTCCACCATGGGTGCACTTTAAAGTCATGAAGTAATAATCTGAGCATTGTTACTGGACTCCACCACAGCCTGAGCAGGACATGTAAAAGCCTTATTATTTTTTAATTCTTCTTCTTATTTTTTTTTTTCTAATCCTATAGCTTCAGCCACAGTTGAAGATTTTCAGATCAGACCTCATACTTTGTTTGTCCACTCATACCGTGCTCCAGCATTCTGTGACCACTGTGGAGAGATGCTGTGGGGTCTGGTAAGGCAGGGACTCAAGTGTGAAGGTAAGGGGCACTACACATACCAAAAAACAGATTTGTAATGTAAATATTAGAAAGTTACACAGTTAGTGAAAGCAAGCAAACCTATTTGCTGATGGTCTTAGTTACAGTTCATTGCTTTTACATTTAAAAATGAATTAATTTACACTGTGTGTAGCTGTGGCCTGTTGGTTATTGAAGAGGTCTTGGGTCCAGAACGTCACCTACCTTAGGCAAATGATCATTTTTCACTGCAGCTGTCTATTCTTTCTTTTCTTAGTATTGAGTAACAGCCTTGGACTTGACTCACTATATAGGGCACTATTTTGAGCTTCTGCCATTTTGTGGTAGTGTCCGATCCCACAGTGCACAGCAAAAGACATTCATGGACAGAGGATACCCATAAAGTACTGCACTGATTGGTAAAAACACGCATGAGGTAGTGTCCAAAATCATTCAATACCCTCCTGAATTCAGTTCCCTGCAATAGTACACTTTAGTGAGTAATATTGGAAATAGTGCATAGGGAGCAATTTTGGACACATTTTGGTCTCATTTTACAGCGCACTTTGAACCTAAAATGTTAATGCTAAAAAAATTAAATATATTTCAAGAAATAAAGCTATTATATGAGTGATTCATCTAAAATAGTAAAATCATTTTATGCATTTTATACATGTATAAAATACATGACTAAAATTAGGCTAATAGTTTTATTTTTATTTTATATTTTTAGTTGTTTTGTTTTTTGACTAAAACTAAAACTAATTACATGATTCATATGAAACTAAGGCTAATACACATTTTAGTCAAAAGTCTAAGACTAAAACTAAATAAAAAATTAGCTGACTGGATGTTAAGACTGGATTTAAGAATTGACCCCGATTAGACCATTCATTGCATAATGCCTTTCTGTACCATACAAACTTTCATTCAAGGAGTAAACAGCCATTTTCTGTAATGATTCTTTTTCATATAATTAAACAGGCATTATTCCGACTCCTAGAAAACTAAATGTATCAGAAAATTCAATACTAAATGGTTTAAAATGGTTTAAACATGGTTGCTTCTTTTGTTGCATTCACCCACTTTGTTAAGCATAAACTCTTCATTCAGAAACTACAAAGCGATTTGATTCTTCATCTCATGTGTTTTGCACCTTACAAAAGAAATGCAATAATGATAAATAATCCTTTTTTTATAAATATGAATAAATGACTGATTGCTCCTTTAAGTATTAGCATACAGTAAAGAGCATTCTGAAAAGTCCTCCTTTTCAGCACAGGTACATGCTTTATATGATGCATAATAAAATGTCAATACTTTATGTACAATACAACTAGACCACCTGCTTGTTCTTTTGTTATTGTGTCATGTATTTAGGCTGTGGGTTAAACTACCATAAGAGGTGTGCCTTTAAGATCCCAAACAACTGCAGTGGAGTTCGGAAGCGGCGGTTGTCTAACGTGTCTCTCACCGGACTGACCCACACTCGTTCTGTGTCTGCTGAACCCTCCCCCAGCACCTCAGATGAAGCCTTACTGGTCAGTTCAATGTTATGTAACTTAGAACACTGAGTACTGCAGAGCAGGGCTGTAGTGATATGACAAAAAAAAATCAATATGCCATTAAATTAAGATTATGTGTAAATTAATAATGAAAAGAATTCAATGAATTTAGTAAATTCTGGCTTTAAAAACTTAGAACATTACATGCAACATATTAATTAATACATAGGCCACAACATAATTAATTAATTTTTATTGTGCATAAGCTTTTATATTTTTTAATTTAATGATATTTAGTATCATTAAACCATAAATACCCTTAAGGTTTAATATTATAATTAAAAACAACAAAAAAGTACTTCAATTCATGTTTCACTTGCACCAGTAGAATTTTTGATGTCTTAAACATTTTTGCTTCTTACCGTTCAATAGTTAATAATAAAATAAGGTAATGTCCCATTGAAAAATATCATCCATAGTGTTTTTATTAATAAAGTTTTCTTTCCTTTCCTTTGTTTCTCGTTTCTGTCCAGTCTCCTGTCAGTCCCAGCATGGAGGTAAGTGATGCCATTTGACTGCAAACAACTTTCTAACATCTAACAAATCTTTGTGTACAAAAATGTATGTACAGCTTCATAACAAGGATAAAAGGTAATTTAATTTCAAGGTCACATTCAAAAAAGTCAGCTTTCTCAGTCATTCTGGTGTTTGGGTCAAAAATTAACCATTCTGATTGTGCAATCGGTGGCACAGCAGGTAGTGTTGCAGTCACAGACCCAGGGACCTGGAGGTTGTGGGTTCGATTCCCGCTCCGGGTGACTGTCTGTGAGGAGTTTGTGTGTTCTCCCTGTGTCCGTGGGGGTTTCCTCCGGGTGCTCAGGTTTCCTCCCACAGTCCAAAAACACACGTTGGTAGGTGAATTGGCGACTCAAAAGTGTCCATAGGTGTGAATATGTGAGTGTGTGTCGCCCTGTGAAGGACTGGCGTCCCCTCCAGGGTTAGTTCCCGCTTTGCCCCCAGTGATTCTGGGTGGGCTCCGGACCCACCGCCACCCTGAACTGGATAAGGGTTACAGACAATGAATGAATGAACAAAAACCTTCAAAGTTTTCCTGAGGCTTTCTAGTAAAAACTATGTGGTCTTTAAAGTGAAAAAGGTCAAGGACCCCTGATGTAGGCCAAGTCGATGTGTTGATGGGCATCAGTTACAATGCAATCAAGCATCTGGTCTATATGGTGTCCCTTCATTCTGTGAATATTATACATGGCACCTCGGTATGGAGCTCATTAATGATCAGCACAGCTAAACAAGTGAACATGAATTTTGCGTCAGAAAATTTTAAAGGGTTCCAAGGTGTTCTGGCAATTTCTTTTTCTCTTTGCAGTCTCTGTGCAGCAAGCTCCAAATCCCTCTTTCCCAAAGGTTGAGACATTTTATCCTGACACCAGAAATGCTGTGATACACACTTGAGTTTGTTTAAGGGAAACTGTTAATCGCCTGTTGACTGCAAAAACCAACATCTGCCGAGTGCACCCAGTTTACCTCACGCAAGGCAGATTAGAGCAAATGAGCTGTGGCTATATTTCTGCTGAAATAGGTGAAATTTGCTTTATATTAAACGCATTTTATGTTCAAATGTTTGTAGGCTCCTTTTATAATTAGGGAATTAAATGATTTCACCATTCATGGACATGCTTACAGTTTGAATTGTATAATGTCCACAGAAAAAGGGATGAAATTAAAGGTGATTTTTTGGAGCAGCAGCGCACAAGGCTAAGATAGCTCTCTCCAATGAAAAGTATTGAGTAGATGCTCATAAAGCACCACAGCATTTGGCTATGGAACAGTGGAACTGTTTTCTGAATTGATGGAGTTCCATCCACTATATTTGTGATGAGTTGGAAAGACTTTTGGGATCCAGCACTAGATCCAAAATAGTGAGTGTTAATGCAGCAAAGAGGGATATTCCCCTTATTAATACATTTCATTTCAGAAGAAAGATTGGATGGATAGGTATCCACATATTGTATGTTACTACATTAATGTAAGCCTGTCAAAATAATTACATTATCATACAACACATATTGACCTTTCCTTAATAATTTTTGCTGATTTTAGTATTGCCCACTGTCTTTACTTGCATCTTTATTTACATAAAAATGAGCGCCGCCATTAATATAGCTAGTTGCACTGTCCTGTGATCTGTTGTTCTCTGGTTTCTCCGTTCTGGCGCCATTGTGTCAATTTCTTTGAAAAGAGTGTTTATTTTATTTCAGTTAATTTATATTTGTTAAAGGAATTTAAACATAATTTGTATTAAATTTCCAATGTCTGAATATTGTTCATTTCTCCTTTTTGCTAAAAGTTCATTGCTCTGTTAAGGGGTGTAATTACAACATTATGTTATTATATTATCAATATATCAGTGGCAAAAATATCTTAAATGTCTTAAAATTACAATAAGAGTGCAAAACCCTTTAGAAAAAATAAATTAACAGAATAAAATGACAACAACATTGTTCATAGCAGTTATTTCTGGGACAATATACTAACTGCAAAAAAAAAAAAGTTGTTGTGACAGTCCTACATTAATATGTGCACCTGCCCATTACCTAGGCAGCCATGGTGTGCTGGCTTTAGTGGCATGTTTTCTTAAGTTACAGCTTTATCCATAGCAGTGTTTTACATTAAACAGATTAATAAGTTTATGTGGACAAAATGCAACAGGGGTCCAAACTACAAAGCTGAACAACCAAGCTGGTGCAAGGTGAGGCAACTATGAGCTAAGCATAAAGGGGTAGGCATGGCCTAATGGTTAGAGGATCTGGCTTGGATCCAGAAGGTCGCCAGTTCGATGGCCGCCATCCAATCAGTATGTGTGTATTCACTACTACTGATGTGTTAAATACATGTTGTGCAGTGAAAATTAGCTTTTTTTGCTATGTGTATATTAGTGACATAGGGTGGGAGATATGGTACAGTACATTACAATAAAAATATAGTATGATTGTGTTAAAAAAAGAAAAAAACAGATTTGAAACATGCGTCTGAAAAATGTTTAGACTTGTTATTGGAAGAAATGACAGAAGGAATGTTAGATGAGCAGGTGTCCACAAACTTTTAGCCACATAGTGTACCTGAACTGGTGCAAAAAAAAATCATTATGATTTGAAAATAACTGATTTGAACTACAATGAAATGCATGTACTTGAGCTGAAAAATTCACTCTTTGAGTAAATGCCCTGGTTAACTGCCCACCTCTGACATTGCCAGTTCTAAGAGTTTTTATTTCACATTGAAGTACACCATGCATGATAAAACAGAGGTAATGGTTGTTGGTTTTGGTTTTGACAGCATTCCTATGGATTGCAGGTGATTCTTGGTTCACTCACATCAAGAGTGAACTCTTTTCCTAAAAATCTGGGTGCTGGTTTTGATCCCTAGTTACAATTTTCTTTACATATTAAGAAGCTTGTTCAGTCCTGTTTTTTGCAGTTAAAAATAGTGCAGAGATCAAACGGATTTTGTCTTTTCAGGATTTAGAGAGAGTTATCCATGCTTTTGTTTCCTTGAGTTTGGAGTATTTCAATGCTCTGTACACCTGCCTTAGTCAAGGAACTTTGGCAAGGCTTCAGTTGGTGTAAAATGCAGCCACTTGACTTTTAACTAAAACTAGATCACATCACCCCAGTGCTAGCCTTTCTTCAATGTCTGCCAGTGAAGTATCGAATTGATTTTAAGGTTTTGGCTCTTACCTATAAGGCATTACATGGTGAGGCACCTGAATATATCTGTGAATTAGTAGTTCCTCATTTATGTACAAGGTCACTGAGATCCACAAATAAAGGGTTGCTTGTTGTTCCAAGAACTAAACTAAGCCGAAAAGGAGACTGTGGGAATGTGGAATAATCCTCCCCTGGATGAAGACTTCTGAGTCTTCATCTTCTTTTAAGGAACGCCCTAAGACCCATTTTTATCCTCTAGTGTTCTTGAACTGCGATCACGGGTAGTGTGTTTTGTGTCTGTGTATTTTTAATGTTTTTTTTTTAACTATTAATATTTTGTGTCTGATTTACATTCTTAATTGTGAAGCACTTTGTAGCTTTGTCTTAGAAAAGTGCTATACAAATAAAGATTACTTACACACTTTGTTTTTGCTGGCAATAACTGTGACTTTTAAGGGTTAAATATATTAGACCAGTTACATCATTGTGGTTAGTTATCCTCTTTCTAAAGGACAGAACAACTAAAAAGACTCTTATTCACTTAAATGGAAATGTTGATAATTCAGAGACTGGCAACTCCGACGTACTCTGGGCAGGAATCTGTCAACACTCTCAGCTTCTGAGACGTGTGTGACATTTAAATGTGTGAAATTTCAGCACAATTTGCGCTCCACTGAGAAGTTTTGTTGACCATACCTGGGTCGGCCCCTTATATAGTCATGATGTAAAGCATTCCCTAGATCTGTGTATATGGCAGCATGAACACCATGGACCAGAATAAACTGAAGCTGTCAGACAAGCCAGCGCAGTGAGTGGCAGAAGCCAAGAGCTTGAGGAAAGAGAAACAAATGCAAGCCACCCCCTCCATGTGTGAGAGAGAGAGAGAGTATGTGTGGAGGGAGCTGGATCAAGCCTTAATGTATGTGACATTTAAAACTTTAAAGGTGGGGATGTCTAGGCATCAAAGACAAAATTCTAAAACAATTCTCAATGTATTTTGATATCGCTATATTTGTATAACTATGTAATGAAACTTTTTATTTGCAAAAAACAAAACTGGCTTGCAGCGCACACACTCACTCACTAAAGTTCCGTTTTATTCCGTGCTTTAAATCAGTGACACTGGTATCGCTTGTGTTTGAAGGAAGATGTGAAGAAAGTCCCCCAGTCTAGAAGTTGGCTCAGTGGAGTCCTGGGGCAGGTGTTCTGTCAAGTTGTGCTATCTTGTCGCATTGTGCTACTTTGGTTCTGCGCGTGCTCAGACCCAAACTTTAAATGTTTTCATTTGCTTTTCGTGTTAAATCTGTTTTTCTCCGGTTCATTTCACAATCTTAGTTTTCTGTTATTATTTGTTTGAGTGTTCCACAACTGTACACTACAAATTAAATGTAAAACTATATATATAAAACCATTTATTATGTAAACCAGTAATGATCTTATAATTTGGTGATCTGGGCTGTTCATATCTCCTGCTATTATTTCTGTAGGCAGCATTTTCTGATACACTACATTTATCTCACCTACTGTTTTTTTTTTTAACAACTGCATGCATAAAAGCACTGTATGGCAGCACAGGTAACACAACTCGTCAAAACACTGGTAGCACAAAACACCTAAAGTTTTCCCCATATGACACTTAAGGCTTAATTTCTCCTTAGCTAAGGGATTTACTTAAGGGTGTTGCACAGTATTCCTTAAAAGATTTCCTTAAGTAAGGAAATGTGTTAAGGGATTTACTGCAGTAACAGACTTTACGGGAGTAAAATTCTACTGTTTACATGCACCCGCTGTGACACCCGTAATCGCTTCTCTTGTACCAGCTCACAAAATTTTCAGAAAACCATGGAAGAAAGGAAAACAAGAAAAATTGGTCAGAGGAGGAAAAGATACTACTTCTGGAGGAATACAATAAAGGCAGACGGGTGAGGGAGTTCGAAGCTTGGTGAATGATGCGGCACACTGTTGACTTATTGACATGGACTACCTCGACTATTACTGACTGGAAGTATCCTGTAACAATAAAATCGAAGAGCAATCATTAACTGCATCACATTAAGAAGAGCACAGCTGTGGAAAGTAGCGTGATCCAACTCAAGACGGTTAAACAAATCATGGATTGACTGCCGATCAAATTTATAATTTAAAATCAACTGCTCGGTGTAAACATTTATTTGACTAGTTATACATGTTTTTGCAAAAAATATATTCAAATTTTTCAGTTCTCATTCTAATTTGAATACAAGAAGATCCATGGCCCGGAAATCAAGAACCAACATGAAGAGGAACCAGTACACTTGTAGGTCTTTGTAAGTGTGTTGAGCACTGTTCATCACCCTTTTTACATTAAGCCGCTTAAGGTGACTGGCCATGTGCGCAACCTGAAGACGAGGATGGTATTGATCGCTTACTTTCTTTAGAGTGCAGTGTGCAGTTAATTTGGCACACCTGCATGATGTCAGGTCTATTCTCAACAGGTGGTAAGACATCTGCACTTCTGACAATCAGCGGCACATTAAAAAACAGCTTGATGTGAAACTCCTTGTTCTGAGTATAATGCAAATCTGCCACAGTTCTTACACAACCTGATTTACACCCCCACCCTGACAAACATTCTTATTTTCTTCTTCAAGAATGCTGTCACATTCACATGACTTGAGATTAAATGTATCGTTTGAAGATGACATTTTTTATGTAGTCCAGTATAGTATGTAGAAAGTACAGCGAGCACACTGTTATCTCACCAGTGCCAAATAAATACATGCTGTGGTAAACTGGCTCCTGAAGTTCACTGTAGGGAGTCATTTAACACCTAAAGTTCTATAGTGTTCATAGAATAAATATTCATGTTCAATCCACACAGAGGACATTGCTGATCTCTCTCTGCCATGGAAACACGACACAAAGTTTAGACACCTACCTATCCAACATTTGTGTTGAAATCAAGGGTATCAATCAAATCTTCTGGGAAAATGTACAGTAGATATAACATTTCTGTAAGGATTTAATGGCATTTCGCCAAGAGAACATGGGTGAGATCAGGTACTGATTTTGGAAGATTAGTTCATTCATTCATTCATTCATTCATTTCCTGTAACCCTTATCCAGTTCAGGGTCACGGTGGGTCCAATGCCCACCCAGAAACACTGGGCACAAGGTGGGATCACACCCTGGAGGGTGCACCAGTTGTTCACAGGGCAACACACACTCACACATTCACATAGTCACTCATACCTACGGACAATTTTGAGTCGCCCATGCAGACACGGGGAGAACACACCAAACTCACCCGGAGCGGGACTCACCCCACAACCTCAGGATCCTGGAGCTGTGTGACTGTGTGTGCAACCATGCCACCCTGGATGATTAGTTATGGATCATAAACACCACTTCAAATGAAATCATGTAAAATTAATCAGCCCATCACTCCAAAAACACTGTTCCAAAAACACTCCAAAAACAGACCTCTCTAGCTGACACTTGGCATTAAACATGGTGATATTTAATGCTTTCGTATGGAGATACATTTGAATATTTGAGTCCACACTGTGAGGTTTGGAATAGATACCATATTTTATTTATTTTGCTATTTTATTGTACAGAGACAGGTGTATGGCATTAAGTTGTGCAAAATACGGCCACGCAGGTCAAATTAGTTGTTTTATTTATTTTTAAGAAGCACATTTGTTCATTTGTTTGCCTGAAAAGCAGCAACTCTCCAGCTTCTGTTTTGCTTCTTCTCAACAGAAGAGCCAGGTGGACATATTCCCAGGTAGAGGGCGCTCTAACTCTCAGTCCTACATTGGTCGTCCCATCGAGCTGGACAAGATCCTGCTGTCCAAAGTGAAGGTACCGCATACGTTCGTCATCCACTCCTACACGCGCCCCACCGTCTGCCAGCACTGCAAGAAGCTCCTCAAGGGCTTATTCCGCCAGGGCCTGCAGTGCAAAGGTATGAGCTCACACTTCCCTATTTAACTTTAGCCCACATCACCGCTTGCTCACTTCATGTTCTCTTGAAAGGTCTTGTTATTACTCATCGCAAGTGTAACACACTTGGCGGCTTGTTTTAATTTGTAGAAATGAAACACAACCATCAACTACTAAAAACCTGTTGTTAATGCAAGAGTGTTATTGCCCACTGTGGCAAGGACCATGCTACTCTGGGAAGAAGAATGCGAGAGATAGGAGCAGTCTGGCGTATTGCCCACTTATTCTCGTATGTATACATTTAAACTCAAAATGAACTCTTTCTGCATAACAGGAAAAAAAATGTCTCAGTGTATCTTCATTCCTCTCCTTAACTCTCTTTGGCCCTTTATGCCCAGGGTGCTCTTGTCAGATGTTTCTCATTTTCAGACATTTGTCAGGTAATAAAGAATCAAGGAGAGTTAAACGGCTCTCTTCAGTGTGTGCCTTAAGCCCCACTCCCTGGGTTGAAGCTAAATCTAACTCTGCAGCTCATCAACTCACCGTGGAGGTGGGGCATAGCCATCAGTGTGGTCTTAGCAAGCTTGTGCCCACATTCCACTGCAAGTCCCTCATAGTCTTCATTGTTTCTGTAGTCTGTAACAAGTCAATTCATGGAATTTCTTCCCTCTTAGATATTCCTCAATCAACTGTGAATGGTATTACTGAAAAGTGGAAAAGTGGAAACATCTAGGAACCACAGCAACTCAGCCACAAAGTTGCAGAGCAAGATCACAGAGTGATAAATTGCACTGTGTATAAAAGTTGTCAAAGATTTGCTGGCTCAATAACCAGAATTTCAAACCTCCTCTGGCATTACTCCTCCTTCAGATTTGAGTAAAGCCTGCCTTCATTGGACACAAGTAATGGAAATGTGTTCTGTGTAATAACAAAATACGCTTTTCTATCTGTCAGTCTGATGGATGAGTCTGGGTTTGGCAAATGTCAGGGAATCATTACCTGCCTAACTGCATTGTGCCATCTGTATAATTTGATGGAGGGGGTGATATGTTGTTTTTCAGGGGTTGGTATAGACCTCTTAGTTCCAGTGTAGGGAAAACTTCAGCATACCAAGAAATTTTGGAAAATTGTATGCTTACAACTTTATGAGAAAACTCTGTGTCCCTTTCTGTTCCAGCATGACTGTGCCTCAAAGGCATGGTTGGTTAGGTATGATGTGGAAGAACTTGACTGGCCCTCACAGAGCCCTGATTTCAACCCCACTTATCCTTTGGGATAAACTAGAATGTTTATGAGCATTAGATTATGAGATTACAAATACTCGTCTGGATGAATAGGCAAAAAACTCCCTAGTGAAAGAGTGGTAATATCAGTAAAGAGGGGACCAGCTCAATATTAATGCCAGGGTGTGATCCTGCCTTGTGTACTATAATTATAGTTAGGCTCTGGACGCACCAAGACCCTGATCAGAACGTGGTTGCAGGTGAATGAATGAACAATTCAGAAAGGATAATTCTGCACACAGTCAATGAAAATGGGATGATGTTGTTAAAGTTGTTGTTCTAAACCTGAAAGAAGAATTCCACATATTTTGAAATTTCAGGAGGGTTAAATTCATGAGATATAATCAAAGACATTCAGGGGAGTTGAAAGTAAATGCTCCATTTCAGAGAAACTTACTTAGTCAGAATCATTCACAGAGATTGTCATAGCAACCAAACATATTTCAGGCCTCAAAAAGCTACATTACAGAATGTTATTACCGAAAGTACTTTGTCTGGTTTGTAATTAAATGACTTAATAATGCAGAAATGTTGAAACATAGTGAATCCCTTTAAGGTTTGGTGTCTAGTAGCTGTCATAAATAATTTGTCTTGTATGAACATGAGTTTGCATAACCATATTCTAATGGTCAATGTCTGATGCATTAAGGTGCACCCATTGCTGGCACAGGCATTGAACTGTGCACACACAGCTTGTATAATCTCCAAGAACAAGCATTGACCAACAGAATGGGATGCCCTGGAGTAGTCATATTTTACCATATCTAATGCCATGAGTCAGTTAGATGAATAGAACATATAGTATATATACTATATCGCTACATCAATGGGTTATTAGTGACGTCACTGTGTATAAAAGCCACCATATTGAGTACTTACTCATTACTCAAACATACAAAAGAAAACTGTGATGTTTAAATTGTTTAATTGTTTCTTTCAACACTTTTAGTTGTCATTTAGATGTTAACATTAAAGAAATATATGTACGCGTCCCTTACACAATTATCTGTGTAATATTTTTTAAAAAGCTCTGTTTCTGTGGCAGCCATTAGCGAGCATGGGCGCATCCCAAATAGCGCACTCCTACATAGTGTACATCACAAATAATAAAACCAAAAATACTGCACCCAGACAGTAAATAGATAATACTTCAATAGGGAAATGTTAACAATATACCTGACTAAAAATAATTTTCGAAATACAACACATTCAAATTCACTTCAAATACAAAGTGCAGAAAATGATATTTTATGACTTACACTGTGCTTTACAATGGATGTAAGGAGACATTTGGGATTAAGCCTTGGCTTCACTGCACTCACTAATCACTCACATTTTCAGACAAGGAGATCAACTTTATTTAACATTAGGCCAAAGTTATTTAATTATTTTAAATTAGGCAGACTGTCATAATGAAACATTATCCTCCTGTTACTCTCACAGAGAAGAGGTACAGCAAGATCAGATTATTTACCCTGTAAACAGGGGAGAAAACACAGACAAAAGTATACAAGCCCCACTACGTGTGACTGTCTCTGAGGAGTTTGTTGTATTCTCCCCATGTCTGCATTGGTTTCCTCCAGGTAGGTGGATTGGCGACTCAAATGTGTCCATAGGTGTGAGTGTGTGAGTGAGTGTGCGAAGGACTGGCACCCCCTCCAGGGTGTGCTCCCGCCTTGTACCCAGTAATTCTGGGAAGGCTCCAGACACACTGCAACCCTGAATCCAGTTACAGACAGTGGTTACAGACAGTGAATGAAGTTTGCATATGGTCTGTGTATGAATAAGTCACAGGTTTGCTCACAAGAGCAGTGAAAGGCATTGGAGTTTTCCATTAGACCCTATGATGAAAATGCTAATATGGCTAACAGTGGATAACAGGTTTTTTTCATATATTTATGCAATAGAGAGGGATTCTTTACCATTTTAACGCAAAGTGGCAGTGTGCTTCTGAGCGTTGTGAGATTTTCTCTGGCTCAGGAAGAGATGTGTATTAGATAAATATATCCATATTTCCCATCTGTTTACATAAGGGATGCACACTCAAACAGAAGAACTGTCCCCAGTAGGGTACCCATGCCATAAAAAAAAAAATCATGTGACTACAACCCATGCATAGTACATTTGGAATGATTTGGAGTGGAGGTAGCGATCCAGAACTACTCATACAACTGAATTCAGACATCCGTCTGAATGCAATCAAATTCACGCAGAGGCTGTTACTGACAAGCTGTTAATATCCTTCATTTCAGAAGAAACATTGGGCACAAACATTTTGCTGTATAGTGTTTAATAAGGATGTAATGCTAAAAATTTTTAATGCACTTAATGCAGGTATATACAGTAATCCCTCGCTACTTCGCAGTTCATCTTTCGCGGATTTGCTACTTCTTGGGTTTTTTCAAGGGGGCTTATTGCTGCTATATCGCGGATATTGAGGGAAAATCTAGGAAAACCGTGAAAGATGAATAGCCAAAATATTTCATTAAATCCATTAAAATTTAATAAAATTCTTCTATATTTTTTGATATTATTAGCTTGTTGTCAGCAAAGAAGAGTGCACAAATCTTTATGATTTTGTTTTCAAATCCTTTTCCTCTTCTGTTTAGTTTATTTATTATTCTATATGTTATTTTTATATTTGAATAATGTAGTAGACCCCGTGCATCCTCTTGGTAGCAGACGACATGCATTATACTGCACAGTAACTTCTTGCTGACATAGTGCTGTGTAAGATGACCTGTGATTGGGGCAATTGGAGAGACAACAAATGTGATTGGTGCATAGATTAATGCTTTCATCTGCCCCTTTTTGTCTCTCTATTGTTCATGTCCACATCTGAGTGAAATTTACTTACGCTAAATCACAGCTTAGGAATTACTCTTTTAATGAAGCTGGTAGGATGTCACATGTAGTTCCAGCTGAAAAACATTATAGAATGACTGCTTAATGCAAAGGGTGGGTTGTTAACAGTACAGGGAGGGTTTTAAAAGTCCAAATACTCATTAAATGTATATACATATTTATTATTCATTCATTATCTGTAACCGCTTATCTAATTCAGGGTTGCAGTGGGTCCAGAACCTACCTGGAATCATTGGGCACAAGGCAGGAATACACCCTGGAGAGGGCACCAGTTGCACACAGGGCAAGACAGACACGTTCACTCATACCTACGGACACTTTTTGAGTCACCAATCCAGTGTGTTTTTGGACTGTGGGAGGAAACCGGAGCACCCAGAGGAAACCCACACGGACAACACACCAATTCCTCACAGACAGTCACCCGGAGTTGGAATCGAACTCACAACCTCCAGGTCCCTGGAGCTGTGTGACTGCGACACTACCTGCTGCGCCACCGTGCCGCCTCATTAAATGCATTAAAAAATATATGTTTCCTCTACTTGGTGGTCTTGGAACGCATCCCCTGCGAAAAACGAGGGATCACTGTAGTTTTAATAAATGATCATGTAAAATGACAAAATGGACTGATATAGCTTTGTATTTTACTTGTTTTCAGTGCTAAATTTTAATCACACCATTAATAAATATGTAAGTGGTAAGGAAAGTGAGCATCTAAAGTCAGGAGGCATCCACTCGTCCTGGGAGTTGAAGCTGTAGGGTGTTAAGGGGTGTGTGTGTGTGTGTATAGAGTGAGGGCAGCAATGGAGTAGTGCTATGATATAAGGTATGCAGTGTGTCAGGCATTAGAGTGCTGTCAGCTGGCTGGTAGAAACAGCTTTAATGTGCTTGTGCAATGTGCGAGGTCTCAGCCTGTCAGCCAATAGCACAACACACGCTCATGTCAGTGTGCCAGGTCTCTCTCTCTCTCTCTCTCTCTCTCTCTCTCCCACTTTGCCGTGATTTTCTCATCTCCCCTTCTCTTCTCACACTGTTTCAGATTGCAAATTCAACTGCCACAAACGATGTGCACCCAAAGTGCCAAACAACTGCCTTGGAGAGGTGTCAAGGAACGGAGGCAAGTCTAACTTTAGCATCTCTCTCTCTCTCTCTCTCTCTCTCTCTCTCTACATGCTTCTTAATGTCACGATCAACAACGCTGCATTTTCTCACCAAAAACAACAATATTTATCCCACAGAGCATTTAAAACACCACCTTGCTCTGTCTGTACACACTGAGCTCAGCTCGAAGTCTTCAGTCACACTTAAAGCCGGAGCTAAATTATTTTATGTCCAAAACACTTTTTTGGGTGAATCTGTAATGTTCCTTTTTCAATGCATATTTAGCAGTGAATTAATAAAAACACTAGCTGATAAGAAGAGGAAAGGGTACAGTTTTGTAAGAGAAATCGTGTGTCAACTAACAGTTGGGACCTAGAGTTGTAATTTTCAGGTTGGCCTAATTCTCAAAAGAAATTCTTTTTCCAAGATTGACTTTTTTTTTAACTACAATAAAATATACATTTAAATGATGCGTAATTCTAAGCTTGGTTATTTTCCTTCTCTTCTGGTCTTTCCTCTTCTGTTCTGTTCTCATCTTCTCTTCACTTCTCTTCTTCATACATTTTAATCACTTTTCTTATTTCCTCATCTCTTCTTCTCTTCACTTTATTCTTCTTATACATTCCTATCTCTACTTCTATTCTACTCTCTTCTCTCCTCTGCTCTCATTTAATATATTTTATCACCTCACTTATTTCCTCCTCTTTTCTTTTCCTCTTTTTCTATATTCTCATTTCTTCTCTTACTTCCTCTTCTCTTTTCTTCTCTTCTCTTCTCTACTCTCCCCTCCTCTCCTCTGCTCTTCTCAGACCTGTTGAGTCCTGGTGCTGAGTCTGATGTGGTGATGGAGGAAGGATGTGATGATCATGATGGTGAGAGGAACAGTCCACTTATGGATGATATGGAAGAGTCTCTGGTCTCTGACCCTGTGGCTCTGCTGGATGCTGGCCCTTGTGAACTGGTGGATTTCCATGATCCCGATCCTGATGAGTCCAATAGAATCATCAGGTAAAAGCCAGTATTACCAATTTAACTGTCTAGCATTAGATCAGTAATGATAAGTAATCAGAGTCTGAGTCAGAGACTGACTTTTTACAGTTTTTCTCAATTGCTAAAACACAAAACTCTGTTGTCTGAATCAATTTCTCAGTGTCCTAAACCCATTTATTGAAATTGTCATCCATTAGGCAGAACCATGAGCACATTTCACCTAGTTAGTCACAACAGGTTCACGCTTTTGGCAGAACCTTAAGCACTTTTCACCTATTAAGACACAATTTGCAAACATATTTTCACCCACAAAAACACATTTTGCACTGTGATGCACGTGGGTTGCATAATGGTAAGCACAGGTAGCAAAAGTGAAACTCAAATAAAGCACCAGTGTCATAACTTAAACACAGCCACTCTAAGCTGATCACACATGTGAACAGATGATGTGACGAAACCTATATAAGCCAGTACAAGGGTACCGGTCATAGAAGTTTCACTATGGATAGAAACGGAGAGGCAGAGTAAGGGGAATATGCGGAAGAGGTGGAAGAAGAGGAGGGACGAGAAGAAGAATGATAATTTCAGATGAAATACGGGCAATCATCATTGACCACTTTCTTGTCCATGGATTGATTATGAGGGAAGCAAGACTTCAAATTCAGCCCAACCTGAGTAGATTCACAGTGTCCACCATAATCCGAACATTCAGAGAGGAGAACAGGTAATTGCTTTATATGTTTACAGTTTGACTCAATACAGATCTGTAAAATGGTTTTTCATTACATGATTTTCCTAAAACATTTGTAGGCTTAGTGCTGCATGTAATATTTTGTATCGACATGTTCTTTTATAGAATCGCAAGACTATCACATCGCGGGGGAGGACATCTATGTTGAACCCACACCAAGAGACCCTCATTGTTGACATGGTCCCTCAAAGACAAGTGTAATCATACTGCGTGTATATAAATACAGCAGAGAATGTTTCAGCTGGTGAATGTTCCTCAGACCGTCCACATGAATATATTTATATGGATAAAGCTGGGTTTAGTCTCGCCAAAAGGAGGAGGAGAGACAGGGACGTGATTGACCAATGAGCCATTGTTGCAGTCCCTGGCCAGTGTGGTGACAATGTCATGTTATGTGCTTCCATCAGCAATCATGGGGTTCTCCACCATCATCTCACATTGGGGCCATACAACACTCACCATCTCTTGGCTTTTATGAGTGATCTTGAGATATTGTATTAGGGCGGGAGCAGCAGGAACATGAACAGACAGGACATTCTGTCCATGTCACTGTGTGGGACAATGTGAGTTTTCATCGTCCTGTCCAGGTCAGACAGTGGTTCAATATCAACTAAGATTTCCTAAATGTTTTTTCTTTCACCATACCCCCCTTTCCTCAACCCAACAGAGGAGTTCTTCTATTCATGGTGTTGGAAAGTTTGTGACCAGCAACCCTAAACCAGGGCAAATCTCTTGCAGGCCATGGAACTGGCCTGTAATGACATAGGGGTGGATGCATGCCAAACATGGACCCAGCATACTAGGAGTTATTTCCCATGCTGCCTGGCCAGGGAGAATGTGGCCTGTGATGTAGATGATGTCCTGTGTCCTAACCCAGCACATCAACATAATGCTGCACTAGAGTAGATGCACTTCTGTTATAATGTATAATGTGTATATATATATGTATGTATATATATATATATATATATATATATATATATATATATATATATATATATATATATATATATATATATATATATTTTAAACAGTACATAATTACTTATTTTTGTTAAACAAGAGTTTTGTTTTGAAACTGCATTTTCCTTTGTGGACAATAAAGATTATTTCTACAGCTTCTTGATCTGATCATTGTGTTTTCCTTTTTTCGGTGTTGTGTGTAATGACTTTTCAGTGCTGTTTTTCATTTTGATCGACTCGAGGCCTGATTTGACAACATTGTTTGGTTTTGAGCACTGCTTGGACTGTTTTGAGGCAATAGTTTGGTTTTGCAGGAAGAGTCAGAGGTTTTGTGAATTTAGTGTGTGAATTGGGTTTTGTGTTTACAGTTTGGAGAAATGGATGCATGGTTTCAGGAAATGTGTCTTGGCAATTGAGAAAAACTGTAAAACATAAGCCAAGACCGCACCAAACGTTTTGTCAAGACCTACTACAAGATTCATGTAGGTATTTGGACGCAAAATTAAAAAGCCTCAAAGTGAATTTTAAAAGCAAGTTTGCAGACATCTTAAGCCACATAGTACTGAATGATGCCCACAATATTATAGTTTTTCTCCATTGCATACACAAAAAAAATTAACTATGGACACAATTCTGAAAACTTGAAGTTCATGTATCAACAACATGACTCTAAACTGCTCAGCTCCAAGCATAATTCCAGTTATTTTGGAATAATTATCATTTAGAAAACTTTATTCACCTGAAAACACTGGCCTTCAAAATTCAACTTCCTGATTCCCAATTCTTTTTAGTGAAATGAATCGTTTTTGAAGACAGAGAACATGGTTTTGAGTGCTGTGTTTCATTTTGCCAGACATTTGTGGCTTTTTGACAAAGTAATAAAAATTTAATCAGTTTTCTGGAAATGTGTTTAAATGTTTGGGAAAAACTGTAATTTAAGCATTTCTAAAGGTGGTCTACCTTTAGAAATTTCTGATGCACTATTTAGTACAGTAGTATGCAGTGTACCGCGACCCTGAACTTGATAAGCGGTTACAGATAATGAATGAATGAATGAAAGAGTATGCAGTGTGGGACCCCTGTCCAAAATGGAACCCTGAGCCCTGTGGTCCTCCTCAAAGTCCAGATATCTTTAGGGCAAAAGACCTCAAGGGTATTTGGTATAAACATTGTCTTTTGTAACTGACTTGTGTGATTTGGAGGAGCTACAGGAACATGCTTGTACTTGTGTTTTTAGAATTAGCTCAATTAGTAATCCAAAATGGCTCAGTTCAAATTACATCTCAGTGACAGCTAATAAAGAAATGCTTTCGTATTCTCGGGCAGAATCTTAATTTCCACAAATGATGGAACCATCGTATTGATGACATCAGCTTTAAGAGGTATGTTAGGTATGTTTGATATAATATTGTTGTTATTATTATGTTTGGAAGCCCCTGCACCAGCAACAACATCCCTCTGATGCGAGTGGTCCAGTCAGTGAAGCACACCAAGAGGAAAAGCAGTAACGTGATGAAGGAGGGCTGGCTGGTGCATTTCACCAGCAAAGACACACTGGTAAGTAATCTGGATCCCTACAGTTACAGTAATATAAATGTCATACAACTCACAGATTCCAGAAGTTAATAGAAGCTGCCTGCTTTATGTAATAATTTATTTAATCAACTGCTCTCATTTAATAACCTTTGAAATTGTTCCTTATTTAAAAAATAAATGCACTGTTCCTTACTCAATTAATTCAAGATGTGGTTTGGATGGCGTCTCTCACTCAGCTCACTTTGACTCCTCTTAAACGTTAGTGAGAAAGAGCTAAGCCAATCCGATTAGTGATGTGGGTAGTCATACTATTTGTTTACCAAATACATTAATAAAAACTGACAGACAATTGTATTCTAATTTTTGTGCAAATTATTTTATTCACAGCCCCTAGTGCACTAGTGTTCACCGCCACAGATGGGTTGATAAATAGGTTTTGAGATATTGAGGAGTTTTCAGTATTTTATCAGTTTAGAAACAAAAAGTTACAAAAGCTGTAAAGCTTTTATAGTATTAACGAATTTTTAAGCAGAAAAGTGTTCACTTGCTTTGTATTTGTTTTTTCCTGTGGTGTAGAACACTACAGGGTGATACGATGCTACAGGGAAATGAGCTTTAAAATGAATGGAAAACAAAAAGAATGTGGAATGTTTTTCAAATAAATTTTATTACATTACTGCTTACAGGAAGTTACAGTTGATTAAAGAGAACACAATGTGACATAATGGATGACTGTACCATTCTCCTGTTTTATTTTAGCGTAAAAGACATTACTGGCGATTAGACAGCAAGTGCATTACTTTGTTCCAGAATGATGCTGGGAGCAAATATTATAAGGTAAGGCCAGCAGCAACACACCCCCTAAAGACTAACCCCCCCCCATTCTGATTTTGTGAGACATCTTCATGCCTCCTCATCTGAATCTCTACAATCACCGACTAGGTTTGTGTTTATGTGAGAGCACAAACACGAGGTTAAAAGAAACAAAACCAACACAACAAGCACAGAGAAATAAGACTACTATTTAAATATGGTGAAAACGAGAAAGATGAATAAAGAGAGCCAAGAGAAACTGGCTCTTGCTCCTCACTCCTTGGCTCTCGCCCTGAACTGAGCTGTGGCTCATTCTCATTTAAAGGGATAGGCACTGAACAGGCTTTCATAGGACTGTTTAGACAGAGCATGAAAAGTAATGTGTTGTTGGATCCTTGTGATAATTTAACCAAAGAATACCAAAATTCATTAAGATCGCAGAACTGAGTTATATAATATACCCGCTTTAACATTCTGTATGTTGAAAAAAGACACCTGTGTCAACATTTCAAGACAGACAGATATAGTCCAAAATGACTTAGAATTAAATATTTTCCTTCCCTTAAAATTTCTGAACATTTAGGCCATTTTCAAGACTACTATTCACTGTTCACTATTATGTGTCCTGCAGGAAATCCCTTTATCTGAGGTGTTGTCTCTGGACCCTGCTAAGACCTTCAACTTGCTACCTGAAGGGGCTAACCCTCACTGTTTTGAGATTGCCACTACGTCCCTGATTTACTATGTTGGAGAAAACCTGTCACAGATGGAGGACTGTCATGGTAGCAGCATGCTGGTCAGTGGGGCTGGACAGGATGTGGCTCGAATGTGGGAGATGGCCATTCGGCATGCCCTTATGCCCGCCATCTCCAAGGGCATGGCCCACAGTGGCCGGCACAGCCAGCACAGTATGAGCTTTTCACTGAAATACTGTAAAAGCATATAACAATAGATAGATTTTTTTAAATCCTTGATTGATAATAGCAGCTATGGCATTACATTTGTGTCTGCTTGTGTCTACATTTGTGTCTGGGGTCTTAAAGATACAAGAAAATAGGAAATAAGAAATTTTTAAAATTATCTTATAGCCATAAACATGCAGCTAGATGGCACCGATTTCTTTCTTTTTGCCCATCACCAACCCAACACTTAAGAGGACTATTTCGAATTGGCGAATTATAATTCACAGTTCATTAATAAGTGAAGCCTCCATATATAGAGGGAGGACATGTATAACACAAAAGGACAGGCAAGAAATGAAACAGAAGGCTTAAACAACAGATAAAACATGAGATAACTATGTTATGAATTATATTACATAAATTCTTCAGAGAGTGTGCGTGAATGTGCAAGGGGGTGTCAATAGTCAAATGAAAGTAAGAAGCATCCTACAGATGCCACTTTGTCCAGAGCCATTTGACTTTTCTAGCACAATATGGAAAGAAGTATGACCTACCTGTCCTTTCTGGACTTATTAATGTACAGAAGAGAGTGAGTCACCTTGAGTGTGGGACGTTATTCTAGGACTGTTCATGTTGGAATATATTGGTCATATTAAACATTGTTATATACTTATCTTATTTTTAAATCATTACTTCCTTTTTTAAAACATACTTAAAAATATAGCAAAGCTTAAGGCCAACCTTCACTTTAGAAGTTTTGTGCAAGTGACCACTGGTCTTTTAGGTTATAATCATGTTTTTTTTGTCACATACAGAAGAAGTTTCCATCAGCATTTCTGTCTCCAACTGCCAGATTCAGGAGAATGTGGTAAAGAAAATATTTCTATATTCTGTGTTAATCATAATTATTTGTAATGAAAGGAGAAATTAAATTATATTCAAATTATATTTACATGCATTGGCTATGTGCATTTAAAAAAATAATCAGTGTATTTATGGAACATATCAACAAATATGTTAGTCCTTTTTTGGTATACAGTTGTATGCAAATGTTTGGGAACCTCAGTTCAAATTACAGATGTAAAATAAAGGAAATAATAACCACTATCTTGAGCAACCTTAGTTATGGTGGATTTGTATGCATTTTAATGCACAATTATTTTCCATTTACTGAATGTGATTTTGGCGGCACGGTGGCACAGTAGGTAGTGTCGCAGTCACACAGCTTCAGGGGCCTGGAGGTTGTGGGTTCGATTCCCGCTCTGGGTGACTGTCTGTGAGGAGTTGGTGTGTTCTCCCCGTGTCCGCGTGGGTTTCCTCCGGGTGACTGTCTGTGAGGAGTTGGTGTGTTCTCCCCGTGTCCGCGTGGGTTTCCTTCGGGTGCTCCGGTTTCCTCCCACAGTCCAAAAACACACGTTGGTAGGTGGATTGGTGACTCGAAAGTGTCCATAGGTGTGAGTGAATGTGTGTGTCTGTGTAGCCCTGTGAAGGACTGGTGCCCCCTCCAGGGTGTATTCCCGCCTTGCACCCAATGATTCCAGGTAGGCTCTGGACCCACCGCGACCCTGAATTGGATAAGCGGTTACAGATAATGGATGAATGAATGTGATTTTGAAGCATAATGACCCTGCAAATAGTATCGCTGCCATACAGCTCCATGGTCTTGGGGGTTCTTTCCCTACCTCAGGTGACTGACTGTGAGGAGTTTTGTGTGTTTGTGTGTTCTCCCTGTGTCGGCAAGGGTTTCCTCCCACAGTCCAAAAACATATGTTGACAGGTGGATTGGCTGTGTGAAATTACCCACAAGTGTGAGTGAATTGGTGACTCTGTGATGGATTTGACATCCTGTCCAAGGTAGTTGACTTCTGCCAAATGATTCCATATTGTTACAGAAAATGAATGAATGAAGTAATGAACGAAGGTAACACTTTCCAAAATGATAAAACAGTTAGACATATTGGCATAGGTTTGGGTTCCTTTTCAGTCCGTATTTAGTAAGACGCCCTTTGGTTTGAATTCAAAGCCTCCTATTAACCATAGCTTACCATCTTTTATTTTGAATGTTTTTATTTTTTCATTCTTCTTTGCAGAACACCAAAGAAGGAATATCCCTAATTATGATTTATATGCAATGATGTCTGAGATCTACCACACATTTTTATATTATATTTCTATAAGTATTTCATGGATGATTCTGAATTATATGTTTTAAATGTTGCACATGCCACATTTATTTTTATTTAAATTCAGCCTAAATATTGTGGCTTTATTATGTTTCCCTATATTATCCACAAAATCTGCTATTTGACCAGGGGTGCCCAAATGTTGCATACATGTGTCACTTTATGTATTAAATATTTAAGCAATAGTTAGTCCTTTTAATGTGCTTTTTTAAAATAAATAATATAAAATGTCATACTCCAAAGATCTATTTCTCTCCAGCTAGGAGCTGTATTTCTGTGTAGGAGAAATCTGTTGGCTTGCCCATACCTGTAGCCTTGAGTTTCAGTGTGATATAAACACTCAATGCCTCTATTGGAGATTATTTTGATTACCTGCCTGGCCATGGGGTTGCCATAGTTACCCGAGCTTCTCTGACAGAGCCCAGTGGGATGCAGTAATATCTCTCTATGCGACTGCTCTTAATTCAGCCACTGTAGCTGCGCAGAATCCACAGATCACACAAAGCCGAGGCAGTTCAGAACCTCGGGGACACAATCTTGTTTATTTCTCACATTTTCTTCATTTTTTCTTCCCTTGTAGGATATTAGCACAGTGTATCAGATATTCCCTGATGAAGTGCTTGGATCTGGGCAGTTTGGCATTGTCTATGGGGGTAATGAAACAGTTTATATACTGTATGTTATATATTTCTCACACACACACAAACACACACACACACACACACACACACACACACATATATAGCCAGCTAAGTGATCCAGAACTGCATTTGTGTGTACAATGTTAAAATACAATACAAGCTGATGCTATGTTATTTAGAGTGTCTAGTTCATGAATATGCTTTATAATTTTTAGTCAGAATTGCCATGAAATAGAGGTTATTAATTCTTTATTCTCAGAAGAAAAGCAGGTAACATATATTCAAAAGAAAATATGCAATATCAAGCTTGTTCATATGTAAACATCTACTCTGCTCTGTCTGTTCTAGTTTTGTGCACTCAAATGCTACTTAAACTCTTCCAGCCTTCCGATCTTAGAACAATTACAACCGTATCCTCCAAACAAAAGATGTTCCCCAAGGTGTATTTGACATTCTTATGAGTTACTACACAAACACACTTCTGCCACTTTGAACAACTATTACTCATGTGCATCTAAAATGGCTGAAGGAGATATTTCTAAGGAGATTAGATATAGGATCAGTCAGTATTATGATCCTTTTCCACTGGACCCTAATCGACTCGCTCGTCTGTTTTTTTTTTTTCTTTTTTGTTAGGCTAATCTGGTACATGGTCCTTGGAATCTGGTAGTTTTTGTGTCCCTGTAAACCTTGCATAGTGCTGATTGGCCAGAGAGACTTATTTACACTGTGAAATTCAGACCTCCAGCACAAACTAGACACTTGTAAAAGCTCAAAGTTACAGCAGCGATCACATTTGTTTTCATCACAATGTTAAGCCATGTTTTTTTTGAAGAGGTTCAAACTCTCCTTGGATTGGTGGCCGCTAAACATTTTCAGCAAGAGCCAGACATGAAACAAGGAATGTTTTGCTGATCTGTGAGAACTGGGGCATAATGTTTAGTCTAAACAAAACATGAATACACATTAAGCAAACAGTACCTCATGTTTCCACCACTGTTGTTTCTGGTTAGAGATGGTTTTGCAACGTCACTAGCTACATGGGTTATCTGTGATAGTGGATAAGTGACCAGGGAAAAGCCTGCTGGGACACACTACGCAGAGTGGAGTCGAGCCGATCTCTTGCAGTGGAAAAGCATCATTAGAGTGTGTATATATATGAACTCCCACAAAAGGAAAAGAAAATTTAAAGACTTCAAATTAAAAAATTTAAATACGTGGGGGGAATAACTTATTTCCTACAATGGCAAATACCAACCACTTCCATCTTTCTTCAAATATGCTATAATAGTCAGTGAGAGAGATAACCTTAATGAAATCTGGCAGATCAACAGAACTGTCACTGTCATATAATGAGTATTTATAGCTTTCATTTCAAAGATAAGATTTACAGCATGAACAGAGATGAGAATATTGCTTTATTCCTATTCCATAGGTGGGTAATATGGCTAACTGGATGAAAGTAAACAGACCGAAATTGCTACAAACCTAAACTAAGTTATAAAAGTATTTCTGTGGTAATTCAAACAGTGAATAAAAACTTACGAACAAGTTAAACTTCAGCCGCATATAAACTGTTGTTTTCTTCATCAAACATTCTTCTGAGCTTCTGAACATAAACCAATCACAGAGAACAGCATTTCCCCACCATTGTAGATGTTCCTTTTAAGTGGACAATGAGATTGTAATTTGTAATCTGGGTTACTTCAATTGTGAGAAGCAGAAAAAGTCTTTATTTGTTGAGGCTTCTATATCATTTCTGTTTTATATATGTTTTCTGCTTTTTACCAGAAAATGCAAAAATAAACAACTTGTGAACAGCATAATGGATGTCTTAACTATAAACTAAATTATGAAAAAAGTGGCCTGTGATTTTTTTTTTTATTGATGGTGGGTTGGGGCTAATAAATGAATGATGCATAGGGCCTCATTCTTTAATCCTATGTTAATTCTAGGCAAGCACAGGAAAACCGGGAGAGATGTAGCAATCAAAATTATAGACAAGCTACGCTTCCCCACCAAACAAGAGAGCCAGCTGCGCAATGAGGTCGCCATCCTTCAGGTGAGTAAACACATATATAAAAAAGAAAGATTTGAAAATAAAGTTTGACTTGCATTTAATGAAAGAACTGTTCAAAACCAGATATTTAAACTTTATCCTAATCAGCTTCAATGATTTTTGCAAATAATCACTTATTCTGAATCTGATGCCTGACACAATTTCCAAAATAAATTACACAGTGGCAGTTTTAGACTAGAAACCTTGTGAAATGCTCCAATTTTTTTTTAATGCTTGCTCATAAGTGCAACAACTAGGAAAGTTCTTGTGCTTTATGAGGATGGGTTGTGGTTCTCTACCAAACAATGAACAATCAGTAAAAAATCCAGCAAGCGTTGTTTCAGGGTTTTTAGGTATTTCAATTTAAAAAAGTTTTTTTTTAAGGGATCTTGATTAAAGAAAATTGTTCTATTTAGACCCATTTATATGTTTAAGTGGTGATTTGCATATTAAAGGTGTTCTTCAGATTCATAGAGAAAGAATATTATATAGTTTTTATAGCAGCAAAAGGGTTTGTCTGTTGTTATGATGTCCAGCTTGTAATGATAAACATAACCCTTTTTGTACTATGTCCAACCGTCTTTAAAAAGGTAATTAATATACAGAAAAATATAGAACATGCAAAGATCAATGTAAGCATACAAATGGTTATTTATAGAATCAATGGTTCCAAATAGAATCATAGTCTTTAATCAAAAACCCTTAAGAAACATCTTTTTAAGAGTGTACAGTGCAAAATATCAAAATATCAGTAAACATGAAGGAATCCCTTTATGTGAAGAATAAGGAGCAAAAAACATCAACAAAGGGCCAGTACAAAGGGCACCCGAACATTTTTATAAAAGAAGAATGTAAAAAAATAATTTTCTGATAAAAGTAAAGGGGATGGAAAACACCAATTCCAAAATTTTTGGAAGAAGTTTCAGGCCTCAAATTCAGAATGACAACATTAAAGACATCCTACAATGCATATGATTACTGCAGGGGCACTATTGATGTCCAGTCTTCTGTCCTGTACCGATTTACACCAGAAAGGTTCATGTTTCCCGCTCAGTACACCACTATGCATTCTGTTTGTACTAGCATTAAACAAATCGTCCTGACTCTTATTTTCTGCCTGGTGAATTTGTTTTCACCATTTATAGAACCTTCACCACCCGGGGGTAGTGAACCTGGAGTGCATGTTTGAGACGCCAGAGCGTGTGTTTGTCGTCATGGAGAAGCTCCATGGTGACATGCTGGAACTGATACTGTCCAGTGAGAAGGGTAGACTGCCAGAGCGCATCACCAAGTTCCTCGTCTCACAGGTAAAGCTCTCAGATAGAGCCACTAGCCACACAGACTTGACCTCAGTGATACTCTGTCAGACTGCGTACACACAAATGAACACTCACCTCTTCACTGATAAAACAGACAGGAACAGTCATGTGCAAAAGTGTCCCTGGTCAAATTATGTTCGGTGTAATAGTGTTTGTGTAAGATAATTGCAGGGATTTTCATACAGTCTAGGGCTGGGGGGGGTGGTGTGTGTGGTTACAAGATTTCAGACTTCAAACACTCAGCAGATAAATATAATAATGCAATGTCTCCATCCTGATGGTCCTTAGCAATTCATTTTTCACCCACTAGGCTTTGGCCAATAGCACCACAGTTACTGCTTTCATTTGGAAGCCCATTTTTAAAGATAAGTAGCTGCAGTGGATGTAATTGAGAACGTGAAATGCTGGTATGCTCGGTTCTAGCATCGTTTTGGTTGGATTCAGAGCCAGGGCCAGAGATGAACAGATAGAGTCAGGACAGGGTCATGGTTTATTTACTGTTTACAATGGGTTCAGATCATAGTGATATATTACAAACGTGCAAACAATGTTGAGTTCTGTCTGTTAGAGTGTTTCGGAGTTCCTGCTGAGCTTGTGCACAAAAATAGCTAACATGCCTTGTGTCACGCTGACCACAGCACCAGAATACACACAGACACAGCATTTTCCTGGTTTTATTTCCCAATCCAAATGTACACAGACTCATCTGGTTATGTGGTCTTTTGCTAAGAACTGAGGACAATATTACACACCGCAAATTACCTTTCCAGCTCCACTGTGTGATAATACTTTATTTGAGGCTCTGTGCTCTTTCTGGAGCTTCTTTAGCTTGACACTCACAGTTGTCTCATGGTTTGTATGTTAATTTTTGATTAGCTGCCAAAAAAATCTATACATGACAGTGTACCCTTCAACCTTTTTTTCCATCTTAAATAAAGAATAGACACAACTGGTGATACAGTGACCGTCATGATATTTCTAAGGTTATATGACACTCTCATACTGCTATGGTGTTCAATAGCATCTGTTCTTTACTCTCATGACTTTCTGTACTAAGAGAGAAAAAATATATATAAATATATATACACTGAGGTTTTACTCCTGTGCATTTTGGAATATGTTTATTTATCTTTTTAATTAACAACAAATGTGTAGATCTGAGATTGATGTTAATTATATGCTATATATAATATGATTAAATGTTGATGTTCAGGGTAAATCTCTTAAAACCTAGGTTTTAAGAGATTCCTTTTCTTTGAGTGTATTCTTTTCACACTGAGTGTAATGACAATATGTGATGTTTTTCACTAAAGTAGTTTATTTTTCTTTTCTGTATTTGCTCAGATCCTTGTTGCTCTTCGCCATCTTCACTTCAAAAACATTGTACACTGTGACCTTAAGCCCGAAAATGTCTTGCTGGCATCTGCTGACTCCTTCCCTCAAGTGAGTAGCACACTGACAGAAAACCATGGTCATTAAAAAGAGACTGTATAAAGGAGGGGGAAACAGTAAAATAAACATGAATTAATCTGCTTTTATAAAAGCAGAAGAATAACAATAGGAGATGGTAATTACAGTTTATTCTGCGTGTTGGTGCTCAGAGTGTGTGTATGTGTGTGTGTGCCTCTCTGCATTGAAAGACTGCTAAATTATCTCCCCATTGTTTCAGCCGTCTACTGTGCGAAGCTTCTGCTTCAGCAGAACGATGACTCACTGTGTTTGGGCACCGGCAAAACGTCTTGGAGGAATACTCACTGAAATCGCATTTGTGTTATTTACCACAAATATTTTTCCTAGAACGAGCATGAATGTGGACACAGAACAAGAATAGCATTGCATCAGGGATCCTGTGATGGGCCCCCCCACCACTACTCCCAAATACTGTTCTTTCCTCTGTGCAAGTAAATGTTTTAAAAGTGAAGGGGGGAGATCAGCGGGAGAGCACACTGTAACTGCTTTTAACTGCGTGATAATTTCATTCGAGTTCAGTGCCGTCTCTTCAGTGGCAACTGCTCATTATAGTGTCCGTTGTGGAGAGGGGTTTGGGGAAGAAATAATGGATGCTATTTGTTGCACTCCAGTCGAGTTAAAAAGAACTGTCTGGTTCTAGTGTCAGGATCCGCATTTAACGCTCAATGATCACTCATTGTCTGGCACAGGTGAAGCTGTGTGACTTCGGCTTTGCCCGGATTATTGGGGAGAAGTCGTTCAGGCGCTCGGTGGTGGGTACCCCGGCGTACCTGGCTCCAGAGGTTCTGAGAAACAAGGGCTACAACCGCTCCCTGGACATGTGGTCTGTGGGAGTCATCATCTACGTCAGCCTCAGTGGGACCTTCCCCTTCAACGAAGACGAGGACATCCATGATCAAATCCAAAATGCAGCCTTCATGTATCCTCCCAACCCATGGAAGAAGGTCACCCCTGAAGGTAAGTTTCAAGTCACGTATCACGTGTGGATCATCTCTTTAACGTGTGGTAGAACTTTGTACGAACACAAATTCACAGGGAAATGGAAGCTTCATTGTTTGAAGGAGCAAGTAGTTAGCGCACTGGTTCCCAACCACATTCCTGGAGTCCTATCTATCCAACAAATGTTGGTGTACTCCCAAAGCAACTGATTCAACTAAGCAGCTCATTAACAAGCCCTTAGCTGAAATGGGTGTGTCTGAGCAGGCCAACACAAAAAATATGCAGGACAGGAATACTCCAAAGTCAAAGTTATAAACCAGTGCTTTATAATATAGAGAATCTTTAATAAAAAGAAACATTTAAATACCATATAAATACCAAATAAATGTTTTGCAGAATACCATTCAATGTGTGAGTTTTAATAGCTTTTTAAAAATTTTAAAAACTCCACAAATCACTTTAACCAAATACCTTTTTTCCCCCTAGAACGAAATGTCCAATTCAGGACCCTTTTAAATGTCCAAGCAGGGATGGACAAAAATTCATATATTCAATAATCAATATAAATTGCAATATAAAATATTTCAATAACAATTATATACATTTTACACAAGACACAAGACATTTACAATTTACACAAGACACATTGTCTTAGTTTAAACAACTAAAGTTAGTTTAAAAATACGAATATTGACAACGCCAAAAGTTTTTTGTTTGACTGTGATGTCATGTTTGTTGTTGGCAGTTTTTCTGTGGCTTTTATATCATTTATATTGATATCGTAATTATATTGTATCTACCAAAATTAAGAAATATAACATAATATAAATTTTGGCTATATCAGCCAGCCCTATGTTCCAGCTGAGACACTGAGACCTGATTCTCTAAATTAGAATCTGCGGATTATGATCATGGCGAACCACACTTAATAAAAACACAAGGCAGTTGAGGTAAACCTAATTTACTGGCAGTAGGAATGTCTCATAACCAGACAATGTTGATGATGTCTTTCCCCGTAATTCACTGACACCACATTACAACTGGTTACTTATCATTGATTAGAATTAGAATTAGAAACACTTTATTGGCCACTGTGCTTACACAGTGAGGAATTTGTTCTCCGCATTTAACCCAATCTGTGCAGTGAAAAACACATTTACACGCATTAGTGAACCCTAGGGGGCAGTGATCACACATGCCTGGAGAGGTGGGCAGCCCTAGCCACGGCACCCGGGGAGCAGTTAGGGGTTAGGTGCTTTGCTCAAGGGCACTTCAGTCATGACCTTTCGGCTCTGGGGATGGAACCGGCAACCTTCCGGTTACAAGCCCAGTTCCCTAAACTCCAGGCCATGGCTTATTAATAAGACATATTAGGAAGGTTTATGCAAAGTCTAGCCCAAGAACATCAAACACGTGTTATAATTAAGTGAACATAAAATATAATTATGTTTTATACCCACAAATGTGTGCAAAGCATCAAATAAATTAATGTGGAATGTAGGTGACCTACATACCCGCTACATACTGGTAAGGTGATTAAAGCTGACTTACAGGTCAGCTCAATTATCCAGATTACAAAGATCATAGTGACATACAGAAAGTCTGAGTGCACTTTAAAGATTCCAAAGAATCATATTACAATAGACAGAGGCTGAATTATGATCCTTTTTCAATCTTGGCTTGATAGTTACAGCATGTAAGCTCTACATTCAACTTCACACGGTCAGCAAAATTGAAACAATTGGATTCAAATTTCAAATATGTTTTCAGCCAGTTTACACTTAAAGTGATCATTTCCCCCAAAGTTACCACATTAAATTTTACTCCTTACATATAGTATTCATCAGTATATGTTCAAGCTCTGACATTGCTTAGAGCCTAAAATGGGTTGTAACTAGTTAAATGCTTCTCAAAGACATGAACTTAAGAAAATATTGGTGCATTTGTTATTGTTATTTTTAAATGTAGGAACCTACTTTGTACTACTAGTGTATCCTTTCATATTTTGTCTGTAACTCCATTTTTTTTTTACTTTGTGGTGCTTTGGGATTGGTGACACCCTTGACGTAGTTGCTTTATTATTTTTAGACTGTTTTAATTTTCTTTGCTGATAAAGTTAAGAGGTATTCCAAGGTTTCACAGCATTTCTATGACTTACTCAGTGTATAGGCAAGTATTTCATCTACCACATTGTACCAAGGTTGGTTTTAAGGAAAGTTACTTTTATTGGAGTCGTGATTGTATACAAGTATCACTTTTAGTTGAGTGTGGATTTTGCCCACTAATAGATCCATGTATATTAATAATGAGAATAAATATTTCCAGTAAGAATGTTTCAGATAACATTTAAATAACACTAGCCTATAATAGCATCCAACAGAATCTCAGCATTAGGGTTAGCCACTAGCCAGTGCTTTTCAAAGGTCTCCAAGGAACCAATAATGGAGGTTATAAATTAGTCATTGCATTAATATTCTCTGGACTGTTAGTTTTAATAGTACATTTATATCTTTATTAGTTCATTCGTTCAATCTTCTTCTGTAACTGTTTTATCATGATCATATACCTTAAGATGATACCATAACCAATTTTGATCAAATAATTCAAAGTGGAGTTTATTTCTGTTTCACGGTTCTGATTTTATAGAATATTTTAGCAAAAGAACTAAAGTGATGAAACCCCCTATTGACTAGTTTTGTAAATAAAATCTTAAAAATCAACCCCATTGTGCTGGGTTTTATGAATTCATTCATGCCTGTTTTCAGGTTCTGTCTTTATCTGGTCAGTGTTTCAGGTCTACATTTGGGTTTACAGTATTCAGGCTTACATTCGGGTTATGCTAATTTCACGTCTATACTCAAGTTCTACGTTATTCAGGTCTATATTCATGTTTTAACTTATTCAGGTGTAACATCATCATATTGTCCTACTTAATTCATGTCTACACTCATCTTATTCAAGTTCTACCTCACTCTGATCTTTACTGAACTTCTATCTCATTCATGTCTACATTCAGATTCTACCATATTCAGATCTATGTTCATGTGTTTCCCTACTCCAATCCATATACTTGTTCTACATAATTCAGGTCTGCATTCAGGTAGTTCTCTGAGCCATGGCAGTAGTTGCTTAAAGTCTGAGAGCAAGATGTAACTGGGTAACACAGAAGTGCTAAAGGCAAGCCATTCCATTCTGACCATCATAACTAATGCTATCCAGTCTTCTGAACCATATGTAACAGTCGTAACTACATAGAGTAAATGCTAGAGATGTACATTTTTTGAAAGTTTGAATGTACTTCTCACTGTATTTCAGACCTGGTGTAAGTCCTAGTATATTATGTTAGCAAAATAAACTCTTAAATGTATTATTTCCACTTGAGCATGCATCGCGTGGAAGTGTGTTCTAAACTGTGTTATCTCAGTTTCATTGTTTAATTAAATATACTCGTGTTTTTTTTTTTTCTTTTAAATTTGCCAACCGACTTCTCCAACTGTGCAGCCTCTGTTTCTAAACAGCACAAATTAATTACATACCAGTTGTTTTTCTATTTATGTACTAGTTTGGATCAAGTCATTTTTCCCGGTAATAGGATTTTGTTTCTTGCACTGAGGTAATTGATTTCCTTTTCTGTATTTTTTTTATGTTTGGTATAATAAGGCTGAGTATGCCTCAACTAAATGTTTGAAAATATTAGCTCCAGTCCTACAGCGAAGGCACAGTATGAGATTATTATTTGTGTGTTCATATATTTATTCTTATGTTGTTTTGGATTAACTGTATCTTTCAGTATATTTGAGTTAACATCATGACTTTAACAAATGTGCTCTGCTGAATACATAATGGTTTTATAATAAGTTTGTCTTTTTTGACGCTCTTTCTATTTTAAATTAGGGAATTCTTAGACCATGCTCAGCTAATACTCATCCACTGAACAGAGCTCAAACTCAAGCCAGTGTCCTGTCTGAAGAGAAGGCCAGAGATGAGAGTGAAGGGGAGTGAGAGGAGTGAAAGTAAAGGGGGAGGGGGGGAGAAAAGCTAAGCAGGAGGAAGAGGCGAGGGTTTAAGAAAGACATCCACGAGGGCGCGCTCCGTTTTTTTTGTCATGGCCTATTCATGGGAGTAACGCCCGCAGATCTCTAGGACTAAAGCTGGGGGGTTCAGGGTTAAGAACCCTCGGCGGCTCTCAGAGCTCTGTGACCCCTGAAATAATGTTAACATGATGTTGGTTTTGCTCATTATCCCTCTGAGCTCCAAATCCTTCAGCTTTCCCACCGAGGCCCGGCCACTGACAGCCTGCTTTGTTGTTCCAGCAATTGACCTCATTAATAACCTGCTGCAAGTCAAAATGAGGAAGCGCTACAGCGTGGACAAGTCCCTCAGTCATCCCTGGCTCCAGGTCAGACCCTGTTTCCTTTCTGCTCGGCCCACTGGTCAAAAAAAGGTTTTTACAACTTGTCTTGGTTAAAAAAATGTATCCTGTTTTTTTTTCCAGTGTTAATTTTTCTACATTCTTTCAACAAAACATTTATGCTTTCAATTTTTGAACCAAAAGAAATGCTCAAAATTTCATATTAACCTACTTTAGAATTAATTAACATTTTATGCCTTTTCCTGTAAAATTGTAATTTAAAAATACTTGTTTTTTTCTGCTGCAGTGAAATAAAACAAGTTCTTCTTTTTTTAGTTCATGTCCAAAAGCCTTGCCAGTCATGTTTGATAACTGAAAAGGATTAAAAAAGACAACAACAGTATAACACTGGTTTACATGCAAGTTAAAAGACAGCTCAAACATGTTGATAGATTTACCCTGTATTGAAATTTTTGACCTGTAACATCCAAACCCAAAACACACAACAAAAAATAATATTCTTATCTTTGCAGCAGAAAGGACATTTGCATATTGTTGTTACTCAGAATTATTTTCTTAAAATTTTTATAGCACAAAAACATATTCGTGCAAACATACAGCGATATTATAAATTTGCGCTATATTTGCTGAGAGTTCAAATTACAAATATTACTGGAAGAGTTTATCACTTAATTTCATTCTAAATCAGAACCAACCTTTGAAACATTTAAGGTATTTTGGAGCATGGATTATTTTGTTGTAGCTAAAATTTTCCTGACTAAATAAATGTAATCCATTTTACTCATTAATATTGAAATATGGCATTCAAATTTGTTTTGTTTTTTACATTTCTGTAGCAACTGATTAAGATGTAAACAGTGTGATTCAGAGGGGTCTGATGTATAACGTACTGTTCTAGATAAACATATTCAGAATTGTTCACAGTTGTTGTCAAACAGACAACTCTTCTGAGTTTAATGCTTCAGAAATGTGTCCATCGCAGGAAATCTTTTATGAAATTAAATGTTTACAAAAACACTGTTTGCTGCACAAGACCATTGTCTGGTGAATATTAAAAAGAAAATAATATTAATATATTTGAGTTGTAGACGTTCAGACCCCTGATCTATTACCACCAATGCTCAAAAAAACTGAGCTAACCCATTTACTGTACCATGAAAAAGTTCACGTTGAACCACGCTGAACTGCTCTGTGTTCACTTGAACAATCAGGTGATGCAGAATATTTGAGGAAAAAAAATTAACTAGCATTTTAAAAATAATTGTTTTAGAAGTTGTTGATAGCTTGGGGAACACATGTTGGATCCACAGGTAAAAAGCTTGAGCCAGAGGGATGTTAAATACTTGAAATGCTGTAAAATACTCCAAAAACCTAGATATTGTTATCGTGGTTGGGAATAAAACAGCATTCAGGAATAATGTAGTCCTTGATATGTACGAATGGATACAGGCTGGCCACTTACTTAATAATCTAGCTGTTTAAGTGCAATGAGTGGTTGCAGGGAATTTAGGTGCATAATATTATCAAAAGATTCAGGGAATCAGGGAAATATCTATGTAAAGTCAAGGCAAAATACAAAGGCTGCATAACTAAAATGAAAGAACAGCAGAAAATGACAGAGCTTGATATAATTTAATATATAATTTTAATTTTTTTTAAAAATACAGTGTTGTATTTATACTTGTAACTCACAATTGTCCTGATGTTTTTGGAATTTGGGTTTATAAATATGGTGTATATTAACAAAGTATGTATGTCTGTCGCTTTAATGTTTAGCATGTCTACATATGCATATGCAGTGCTAACATTTGTTTGTTTGTTGTTTATGACAGGATTACCAGATGTGGCTGGACCTGAGGAATCTTGAGTGTAAAATGCAGGAGCGCTACATCACCCACGAAAGTGACGACATGCGCTGGGAGCATTTCGCTGAACACAACGGCCTGCAGTACCCAGCCCACCTCATCAACCCTCACGCTAACATGAGCGAGAAGGAGGAGTCTGAGGAGGCTGTACTGAGCACGCTCAGTGATAGAGTCAGTGTGCTATAAAGCACTGCCTGTCCCTTTAAGTGCACAACACAAACTAAAGCAAAACGTACAAAACATATAGCCATGGCAAAGCACAACACAGTTACTGTCCTCAGCCATTTTAAAACAACAGCATTACTGAGCTTTATTACCCTATGAATATGAATAAATGCCACCTACTTTTTGGTGCCTGAAGAGCATAACTGAACTACATTATGTTAAGAATCACAATCATTCCCAAGCACATATCCCAAAACGTATTGTTCCACGTCACAATACTGAACAAATGCTACTGAGAATTTTATCAGGGAAAAAAGAAGGGAAAATGTGTTTTCTGTATTTTTACAATTGTTCTACATAGTGAGTTAAACTGTAGCAGCAGTTTTATTATTATTTGTATCATTTCTGTGAAAACTGTAATTTATGACCGACCTGTGAAAAAAATTCTCAAACCAACAAAACTGAATGTGCAGCACAAATTAGCTGGAGACCACCACATTGCTGTGGTGACCAATGCCTTAGTGGAAACAATAATTAGAGAAAGTGTAAAAGCAGAAAGTACTTGCAGCTTCTGTGGTTTTGTGTGGTGCATGTGAGCATATTTTTGTGTGTGTGTGTGTGTGTGTGTGTGTGTGTGTGTGTGTGTGTGTGTGTCGGGGGGGGTAAGAGACCCCCTACTGCACTCTGTGCAAACCAACCAGCCTGAAAAGTAACACTGCCTGCAGAGATGATTTTTTTTCCTTTTGCTTTCCTCAGAATCATTTGGAATAAAAACAAATGTGAAGATGGTCATTATTTACTATTGACTTGTTGTGTTCAACATGGAATTCCAAGATGTTACTTTTCTGTATATTTTATTTTAAAATTTGACGAACATTAATCAAACTCATGTTCAGTAATGTTATGTTAATTGTTCAATGTTGCAACCATAGACAATTCTCTTTATTTGGATGGAAAAACCTAATTTTTAAGAAAGTTATTTGAAGTTGTATTAAGTCATTGATACATCATTGATATATGTTCAAAATATATCTACCTATCTATCACTTCCCAGTGCTTTATGGACTGTTGGCTGTTTGAATGAAGAGTGGCCTATCAGAATAGAGCTCATTATCATATGTCAGGTTTAAAGGCACAGGGGGAAAAAAAACCCAAAAACAAAACAACAACAAAAACCTTGTTCAATTCTGCAGGAATAACTCGAGACAGAGAGTGGTCATGTAAAAATGCAGACTGTCTGTGGCAGTTGGTAAATAAAGCCACACAAAATTTTACTTAAAAAAAGTAAAAATGAAATCAAACAAAATAGTGTTTGTGTCATTTTAATGCTGTCAGAACATTTTCAAAATAAAGCAGACTGCCATATCATTCCGTGCTATTAATGGCTGCCACATGCCCTCAGCAGTAGCTGAGTAAAATGACTAAAACAAGGCAGACAAATAACAAAGCGGGAAAGTAAGAGCAAAAGCGAAATTTTGGGAAAACAACAATAGCCGCCTACATTTAAAATAGCAATTTAAACTGACTAAAAATGTCAACATTGTTACCTCAACACACTATTACCGGAAGCAGCACAAACACTTCCGCTGTGTCCCTTTAAACCAAACAAACTCAGCGCACTATTATTATTATTATTATTCAGAGGAATCATCTTCAGGTCAACAGTCCGTCCAGTTAAGCTGGACCTGAGACTGATATGGAGCTGGTTGGGTGTATGTACATGTGAGCCGCCGAGGAACAGGTTTAGTGAATTGAGGTCTGTCAGCAGATGGCGCTCCACACTTACCAAGTTCAGTGTGTGTGTGTGTGTGTGTGTGTGTATGTGTGTGTGTTCATCCACACAGACAGCCGTGCGCAGTTCTGAATGACCTTCGTTAAAAAAAGTCATGTTCACCGAAATATCAAAGTGATGAGGTCATTTATACAGCTGGGTCCCTCAGAGTAAATAAATAAAAAAACACCGAGGATTTTCATCTTTTTCTACTAACTCTGCTTTAGCCTCTCACTGAAGCCTTAAGACATTCTATATGTAACAGCCTTACACATTCGCAGAGTGAATAAATCTTACATATTTTTCAAAGGGGCACGTTTCCGGTGAGACGTAACCGTTAGTAGCAGAGTTGTGTTTAAGGTTTCAGATTGTTGGGAAAATATTTGATTGAACATATTTGTTTATATCCGTTTACTCTACGGGTAATTCCCCTTCAGAGCCCATGTGAATTCTCTGAGTGTGTGTTGAC